>NC_089823.1:221436603-222065603 GCF_035046505.1 Tiliqua scincoides
GAGTTAGCATAATTCCTCCAAGCTTCTGACATAGCACAAGAAGCTTTCTCAGTAGGAAGCAGCTTTCAGATACCCACACAGAAACCAGGCAGCATATTCTGGAATGTTCTTTCTCTGACAGTCCATCCTAAAGGTCACCCCGGTGGTGGTGCATACACTGATTTGGCTTTCATTGCATGGTGACCAGGAGGGTGTTCCTTAGAGGTAGAGTAGTGTTTCCCATCTGGTGGTATGCATACCACCAGTGGTGTGGGAGGTGGTGTCCGGTGGTACGTGCAACACCCCAGACACCCGCTTCCCAGCAGTGAGACTGCAGTGTTACACACAACACAGACTGGTAAAACTTGGCTTTGATGGGCAAAGCTCCAGCATGCAGTTTTTGCAAGCTTGAAAAAGCCCACCTTGAGCTATTTACAGGTGTCTGCCATGTCGCATCTCAGTTTTACAACCCAGAAGTAATGGGCAATGACATCTTCACCAGTTACCTCTGGTTGTATTTTCAGTAGATAGGCCATTGAACGAAGGAAGGGAAGCGCTGAGGTAGAGGAAGCAAGAATGTGACAGAACCATCTCAGGATACATGTTGGAAGGATTAGAAGCAACAAGTTTAGTCAAAGGATGCCACTGGCTGGTGACCCTGTTGCATCTGTAAATTCCAAAGGGGGGAGCAGGGTCTTAAATGTCCCTCTTTCAGTAGTCAGGCTGCCACCCCTTGGTTCCCACTTGATCTCCTTCATTGCTTCGATGGCAAGTTTTCCAGCCTGAGGACCAGTCTAACCATTATGAAGAATGCATTGGTTTCACCTCTTGTTGTTTTCTCTCTTTTTTTGAACAGCCCAAGGGGAACCCATGAAGGCTTGGTTGAGGGGACTTTAAGCCCTTAGCCCCCACAGTGGTTCTTATCCCTGTCATGTGCCTCCACCCACTCACATGCTATTTGTAGCTGGAAACCAATTGAAGTGTATTTCAGTAAATAGTACATGGGGAGTATACAGTCAGAACAGGAGTCATGGTGGTGCAGTTTGACTCTGAGCTCCTTCCTTTGCTCTTTCTCTGGACCCTTCTTTCTCCAGATGTCATCCTTCACAGTGCGGTCGTTTCTCTGGCTGTGAAACTCACACCATCCGAGCTTTCTGCAGAAAGCTACAAATCAAACCAGGCAGGATCAAGTTGTTACTGCTCTTTGCAGACGGAGGGCCCGATCCTATCCAATGTTCCAGTGCCAGTGCAACTGCAGTGCAGCCCTGAAGAAAGGGAACAAATTTTCCCTTCCATAGAGGAGGCCTCTGTGGCTGTTCATCTACTGCAGGATGCAGCGCATGCCTCGTTGGCAGGGCTGCATCAGCGCTAGAAAATTGGGTAGGATTTGGCCCTAACTTCATTCTCATTCCTTCTTCCCTCTCGCTGTGGCTCATCAGCAACCCCTCTTTCTCACAGAGGGTTATCACAACTTGTCAGGAACTTCTGGTTTCCCATCCGGGCACAATCAAACTCACTCCCATACAGCTTCTTCAGGCAGGCAGCAGCTCAAACACAGTTGCGGACCTACCATTAGGTACGACGTGGGCAAAGGCCCCAGACGCGAGCCTATAGGACCCTGCGGAAGCCTTTCTGAGGCTCCCGACGGGGTTGGAAAGTGTGCTTCTGGTTTTCCAGAAGCATGGTTTATAGCTTTGGGGAACTTCAGAGAGGCTTCCCTGATGTATCCCTGGGTCACGCAAAGCTCCAAGAGCCTAAGGTGAGGGGGGGGTGGATTTTCAGGTGGGGAGTGGCATCAGCCCATGGGGGCACCATTACGGACCTTTATCCCCAGCTCGAGGCTGGGGAGGTCCACCACTGCTCAAACCTCCAGACCACACCTCCTGCCCATGCTACTAGTCAGTCTCCAGGTGCAGAATTTGCACCATGTGCCTTGCTGCAACCCTGACCCACCACCTGCAACAGGGTGGGGAACCATCTTCTCTCATTCAGCAACAGTGACCAGGGAACATGTTTATTCTCCCTCCCACTGCCACAGCCCAGCCAGAAGCCAGTTTCAGAGAAGCAAAATAAAAAGCAAACAAAACCGTATTTTGTGCATATCAACTCCTGAACTATAAGGAGAAAGTTGCCTGTTAAAAAGTACTTCCAAACTGCAAGAAAGTTGTTTGCTAGGAATTGGAAAGGAGATAGAAATTTTAATATTGAGGAAAGGTACAAAGAAATGTGGAGCATTGCTATAAATGACAAATTAGCATGCGAGTTGAAAGTTAAGAAGGAATAGTGAAAGAAAATGTATTTCTAGGTATATGGAAGTTATTTTTAGAGCATACTTTAGAGAAGAGCAAAGGTTGTATGCCTGGTCAAGAATCAATAACTTTTTGGAGAAGAAGGGAGAATCCAAATTAAGAAGAAGATGAAGATGAAATAGAAAAGGATGAAGATGGAAGAGAATGTGTAATCATACCCAGAGAAGGAGGTGGGGAGCACTAGTGGATTAAAGGGGATTAATGTATGATGTTGGTTTGTTGTGCTTTGTTTTTTTGTGATTATTTATTAAAAATGTAATTAAAAAGTACTTCCATAGTTGAATGGTAAGAGTCACAGTTGAAGAGAAGCCCTGCATTTTGGCTACGGCTTGACGTCTTTTCAGAGCTGAAACAGTGAGCTTGAAACGATTCCGAGATTGAGTTGAAATTTCAAGCAGTTGCTGAGATATTGGCATTTAAGAGAAATCAGCATTTTCGGAAGAAAGGGAAATTGAGTTACAGATGGCACACTTTGAAACACACTAAGATGGGAGAGATGGAGATTACTCAGGACCCATGCAAGAAAATTGAAAACTATAAAATCTTTGAAGAGTCTTAACATCCCCCATTCACTCTGGAGAGAATATTTCAGATTACTCTGAATGTGTGGCGGTATCTTGGTATAGAATGCAGACTGCCTGCATGACCGTCGACTTTCAAGAGGGATTCATGCTGCACCTGCAGGATCAAATAAATTACAGCGTCTTCCTTTGAGGAGCTGGAGAACTCCATTAGCCCTTAAGGCACTCTCTCTTTTCAATTTGCTCATGCTGAAAGACTTAATTGACCATCAAGATGTTTCTTCATTTTAAAAAGAAATATGTCAACGTTTGGTCTGGAGTAAATTGTAGCAATTCATTTAGGAACGTAGCACGAGGATTTGGGTTTGTTTGTGTGGCAATGAATGCAGGATAGTACAACGAGGATATGGCCTCGTGGGCACAGGATGAAGGGAGGCTGGTGGAACTTTGGTTGGTGACTGCCTGGGAACGGCACTAGCAGATTTGCACAGAGTATCTATTTCCAAGACATTACATTGATTATCCTTCTTAAATGCTTTAGGCTGCAATCCTAACCACACTTTCCTGAGAGTAAACCCCATTGAACAAAATAGGACTTATTCTGAGTAGACCTGGTCAGGTTTGTGCCCTTAATCGTCAAAAGCATAATGATTCAGGCTGCAATCCTGTCCACGCTTTCCTGGCAGTAAGTCCCATTGACTATAATGGGATGTACTTCTGAGTAGACATGCATAGGATTGGGCTCTCAGTAGCCCCATGTCTCCTGCCATGAATTTCTCAGATGCAAGGTGAGATACACACGTATGTAATGATCAAAAGAAATGAGGTCCTAAATGCACAACACTTTTTATTCATGCCTTTCCTATGAGCTGCGCAGGGCATTGTACATGCCCCCCCCATTTTATCCTCACAACAGCCTCGTGTATAGATCCAAACTGTGCGAGTGTGTGTTACAGAGGGATTATTCCTACTGAAAGGGCATTCTTTTTCTTCAAAAAAGTGGGAGGAACAGCGTGCAGGGAAAGACTGAACTGTCCTCCTCATGGAATCTCTTCATGGAACACAGAGGTAACCATGATCGCATTTGTGATCGTAAACAGACAATAGCCCCAAACAGAGAAATTCTGGATTTTGTTCTTTTTGCCTATAGGATTGGAGACCTCTTTGTGAACAAAGTGTACATATTTATCTCTAAATGGAGCAGAAGAGAAGAAAGGTAAGAAGAAGGAAAGAAGAAAGAGAAGAAAGTTCTGTATTGCTTTGCTGTATGGTATGGTAGGTGACACCATGCGCCCAGGCTTCCAGAAATTGTATAAAGCATCAGGATTTAACAACAGCAACAGCGTGACTCTTCTCTGCGACTTTCCCTATAGCTACCCTTGGGGGGGAAATGCTTTGAACAGAAAAGGAACATGCACACTTAGAAAAGGAATAATTTTGCCTTAACCTCCTTAGTCAGGGTTCACAGTTCTGCTACCACTGTCCAGAAAAGTGTTGCAAGCACTTCTGCCTTTTTCCAAGGACAGGCAGTGTAACTGTATTCTATTTAGAGTTTATATTCTCTTTCTCCAAAGACAGGTGCCTTGCTGAGGTTTTTGATTTATTGTGTTCTTATTTATCCTTTGAATAATGCTTTAAGTATCCAGGCAGCCCAAGCCTAACCCATGCTGGAATGGGGAGGTCAGCTGGCCTTCCCCATATCCAGAGCGAGGCTGGGGCTGCCTGCGGCTCAGTCTGGGGCAAGGGGAATTCATTCTCTTTATCCCGGGTAATGCCACAACAGCCAAATGAGGTTACCTTGATCTGCGCCACCTAAAGAGGTGGTGCAGATCCAAGCAGCCTGTAGCTGTGCCTGGAAGTGGGATCAGGATCCAACCTAAGTGCTGGATCCTGGCCACACCCCCTACTTTCCCCAAGACTGTCCAAAGGTCTTCCCATGGCCCACCCTCCCTACACCCCGGAATGTCTCAATTCTATCCTCCCCCCACCCTCCCCAAGCCTCTATGCTGGCCTGACTCGGCCAGCTAGTGAGTTTCACCTTTGGCTGTCTCCCCAGAGCCTGGGCAGACTTTGTTCCCTCGGTGGCGCAAAAGTGTCTTACGGCACATTTATGACACGGCCAGGCTGGTCCATTCTGGATTGCACCCTTAAACATACAGTTGTGTGCAGGAATTTATTCATGTGCACCAGCCCTCTCGGTTAAGAAGTTTAAGAGCCAAATCCTGAGCTCGGTGCGCCAACGCGCACTGTCACAAACATGCCCTATCACCATCCTATTATACCCACCACTGTTCAACTCACTCCATGCCTCCCTCCAACTCCCTGCATAGGCTTACCTATTCCTTACCTCCTCCCTCCAACCCCTTCTCTCCAACCCCCTCCATGGCTTACTTATTCCTTACCTATAAGCAGCCTCTGTGGGTTTGCCGGCACATGGGAGGCCACTGCAGCCTTCCCACCAGTGGGTCTGCTGTGCTCATTGGTGGAGGTTGCTTTGTGGCTACTCTAAAACAGCTTCCACAAGAGTAACTCGATTACACTGTTGGGAGAAGGGTTTAGGACTGGGGCATTAGTCCAGATCTTATTTATTTGAGTTTTTGCAAAGCTACAGTTTTATTTTTGAGCAAGTTTTGAAATGGAATGAAAACAAACGCAATCCACAATTAAAGATAGTGCATGTGTGAATTGCTCTCTTCCATTACTCTGAGCATTCTATTGTTTGCCTTGGGAATACAGTGGGTTAAATGCAATTTGAAGCCAAACTCCACTCATCCATTCAGCACAATAATTATAACATGGCTCACATAGTGACAATTAGAAATGCTGAAGCACAGGTGAGCATGTCTTTTATTTGTGACAACTTCCAAGCAAAAATCCACCAACCTCTCAATTTTAAACAGCCTTTCAAAAAGGCTCAAATTATAAAAGTGAAATGTGGATTCCGCTGTTGCTGATTTTTTTTAAAGGTGAATCAAGTAACATATTCAAATGATGGGCTTACTACTTGAGCTATGTGCAATGCAAGCATGGGTTTTGGTCACAGACTTTCTCATTCTGAAAATCCTGCTACAGGCAGGGGGTTGGACTAGACCACCTATTCGGCCCCTTCCAACTCTATGGTTCTATGATTCTATGAAATATCAGTGTTTCCTTTAAAAATATCATAGTACAATCCTTATGCCTGTAGGCTTGAAAGCGGGCGGGCTGATGCTCTCAATTGAAAGTGATCTCCCCAGCAAAATTCCTCAGGCCTAGATCCTATGGGAAACACTCACTTCAATTTGGGTTACACATCCTGGATAATGTAAGTCCCTCCTGATCATTGTAAAAATAAAACTTGGCTTTTCTTGGGCGGATAAATTAAGTTGTAAGCCTCTTTTTCCAGACAAAAGCCGTGGAAGCAAAAACCAGCAAGCTACAATTCAAAGCGACATACAGCCTGATTTTAGGTCCTCAGCAGAGAACAAAGGGAGCCTTCTTGTTCTTTTCAACTGTCTGTCTTTTTTTAATGGTGAGTTCTGAAGAATCCCAACAACTTCACAATAGTTAGGTATTTAGCTGCTGCAGAATGGAAAAGCCCCATGTTGGGCTTCCAAGGGGATAGGGGGATAGGATTCTTCAGAGGAGGCCTCCACTGGTCCCACCTCCCTTCTTCACCCGCATTTCCCCCCGTTCCACCCTCCTCCACCCAGAAACATAAGAACATCTGTCAGTCTCCAGCTTTTCCTCCTCTGTATCTCACTGTAATAGTGACCCTTTCATCCATATACACCTGTCTTGCGTGGTGATTGATGAGTGCACAAGCAAATGACACAGGAAGGTCACATCACTGCCTAGCAGCTCCAGTGGGACCTCCCCTGTGCCTGCTCAACCATGGTGAATTTAAATTTACCTTGTGGGGCTCGAATCAGAGAAGGGGTGCTCCTCCCATATGTATGGAAGATGGAGTGACATTTTTCCCCAGAACGCGATAGCATCAGAAACTCTGGCAGCAGGCAGTGTGCCAGGTTACTCAGCCCCTGGCAGGAGAGAACCTTCTCCATAATGAAGCCCAAAGGATTCTCCCCTCCCCCCACAAGGCAAACACCATCTATAGGGGAGCTGAATTTTGATTGGGGCCATAGTCAGATTGATTGGCCCCCATGCCCCATTCCTTGATCCAGGGAAGGCAGATCCAACTGCTCTCATTTGACCAAAATTGAGCATACTGGTTCTAACGACATGCTTGGCACCTCAACTAGTTTGAACCATATTTGATAGGACAGCCTTGATAGGATAGGCAGTAGTGTCACTAGGGTTAGTGTCACCCAGTGCAGGGAGGCCAGTGCGCCATCCGTATGATGGACCTCCTCCCATGCAGTGAGTGGAGCAATGCCCCAGCCAGTGGGCGTGGTGATGTACCATTGCCCCGCCGCCACCTTGCTGGGATTTTTTTGCTATACTTTTTGATAGAATAGAGATATTTCAACACAGTTTGTTTCATTGCATTCTGCATGAAATTATGCATTGATTGATATGGGACATGATGGCATTCGAAAATACCAAGATTTTTGTGTCACCCCGAGCATGTCACCCAGTGTGGTGCGCAGCCCTCACACCTCCTAGTGACGCCACTGACGACAACCTTTTATAGCTTCTCTGGTGTTTAAAGCTGCAAACTTTATAAACAACACGAACAAGAGATGGGGGTGTGTGACCAAAGAACCTTAAATGAACTTAGAATAGCATTCTGTGCAAAAATTGATATGCAGATGGCTACTGCCACAGATACTTAATTTTCTTTGCTTAGGCATTTCCCCCAGAGCTAATTCCCGAACTGCTGTCTCTAATGGAACCCTTTGATTCCTATCACTAAAAAATCAAGTTTCCTTATTGTTCAGGGAACATACTGGGAACACACCAAGGAAAGGTAATAATAATAATAATAATAATAATAATAATAATAATAATAATAATAATAATAATAATAATAATAATAATAATAATAATAAAACTTTATTTTTATCCCGCCCTTCTCCCCAGAGGGACCCAGGGCGGCTAACAACATGTAAAACAGATTAAAACATAATTTCACAAACAGATAAAAACATATTAAAAAACACATTAGCAGAACCCATAAAAACAGTAGTCAGAAAAGTCAGAATAAAAGAGCATAAAACAGCAGTTCTTAGAGGAATCGGACCTGTAAAAAAGCAACTAAAAGATGTATAAAAGATGTTAAAAAGGCCAGGTTAATTAGGTAGAGAGTTAGGGCCCAATCTTATCCAACTTTTCAACTCTGGTGTAACTAACCACAATGCAGCCCCATGGAAAAGGAACATATGTTTCCATACCTTAAGAAGGCCCTAGTAACTGCCCCTCCACCACATGATGCAGCGCACACCCCACAGGCACGACTGCGCCAGCACTGGAAAATTGGATAGAAATGGGCCCTTAAGTCTTGGGCCCAGGAGTCAGCAACCTCTTCAGCAGAGGGGCTGGACATTTGGTGATGATGTCATCATGCCAGCACCAAATTTCTGGGATGCCGACAGTGACCGAATTTGCTTTGCCTCCTGCTGAATTTGCTGTCATTCCCTGTCCAGCGCTCAGCAAATGTGGCAGGAGGCAAAGTCTCCCAAGCTGAACTCCGCATGGGCTGGATGATCTTGTGTGGCGAGCTGCATCTGGCCCGTTGGCCGTAGGTTGCCGACCCCTGCTTTAAACCATCAGTTTCCAGAGACACCAATATTTTTTGCTTAGATAAAGCCCTCTGTATAGCACAGACTTTTGTCTGTGATTACATTCTAATCGCCAAATTGTTTCTTTCTAGTTCTCACTGGAATGTATTGTGTCCGTGTCCGTGTGTTGTCAGCTAGTTTCCACCAGCCAGTAACAGCAATTGAACAACACCTTCTAACTCCTCACTTATAGATATCCAATAGGGAATATCTATATTAGGGAAACACAGACAACTTATAACTATTGGACATCTCATTCAACAGCTCTAGGACAGGACATCTCACTCAACAGCTCAATAGGGAATATCTGTATTAGGGAAACACAGACAACTTATGACTATTGGACATCTCACTCAACAGCTCTAGACCACCCTTATATTGGTCTGGCCCCACACATCCTGTCACTGCTTCTCCCAGCCTTTTCGAAAGCCAGGAGTTGTGAGGAGCAATGGCAGTAGTGTGGGCCCTGCCACTGCTGGAAGGGGGACAGAAGCAACCAGCAGAAATGCAGTGAGGTGAGACAGCAGAGAGAGTTGGGCACCAATTCGCTGTCCCTGAAAATCCCATACTTGAGACATTTGCCTCATTAGCAGGCTGGCCACGGCCATTCTATCAGCGCTGCTTTATTATGCCTAAAAGTGATGCAGAAAAAGAATAAACATCCTGCATTTCTCAACTTAACACTTCTTTTGTAAGTGAAACCGATTAACTGAAGCAAGTGTCAGTCTTCAAAGTGGGGGGTGTTGTTTATATTGACTATATCATTGACATTCCTCTGCTTCAAAGAATTTCAACTTGATCAATATAAAATGATGCCTACATTTTCCTCCTTGAAATATAGAGAAACTGGCTACTAACGAGGGCAATTTGAGAACACGAAATCCGAGAAGCTTTTTGTGAAATGGCATTTTGTCTGCTAGCTTCGGCACAGCTTCTGTGGGAAGAAAAGCCAAAAATACAGTCTGGAACCCACAGCTGTGAAGCCCACATAGTCACATTTAAGCCGCTTTCCATAATTTGCAGTCAAGAGAATTCCACATTTTTGCTTGGTTAGAAAGAATGGGGGAAAATTGGATTTTGTTGTGAGCTTCTTTGAATCCCCAGTCGGTTGAAGGTCTAGCACCATTTTGTTCTTATTCCAGAGTTGGCATTTAAGTGTTCTCCTGGTCCCCACTGGTGACTTGGAACTGATGGGGGACATCTACTCAAACTGAGTGTCAGGAGAGGTAGAACAGACAAAATAAAATATTTCTTTACCCAGCATGTCATTAATCTGTGGAACTTCTAGGATATGGTGATGGCATCTGACCTAGATGCCTTTAAAAAGGGGATTGGACAAATTTATGGAAGAAAAGTTAATCAGAGGATACAAACTGTGGTGGGTATATGCAACCTCCTAGATCTAGAAGTAGTCTGGATACCAAATGCAAGGGAGTGGCAACAGGATACAGGTCTCTTGTTGTCTTGTGTGCTCCCTGAGGCATCTGGTGGGCCACTATGAGATACAGGAGGCTGGACTAGATAGCATGATCCAGTGGGGCTCTTCTTATGTTAGGTTTCAGTTGGCAAAAGTCTTCCTTTGCCTGGCATGTAATTAGTCTGTGGAACTCCTTGCCACAGGATGTGGTGATGGCATCTGACCTTGATGCCTTTAAAAGGGGATTGAATAAATTTTATGGAAGAAAAGACAATCCCAGGTTACAAGACATGATGGGTATATGCAACCTCCTAGTTCTAGAAGTAGGCTATATCTGGATGCCAGATGCAAGGAAATGGGAACAGGATGCAAGTCTCTTGTCTTGTACGCTCCCCAAGGTAACTGGTGAGCCACTGTGAGATACCGGAACCTGGACTAGATGGGCCTTTGGCCTGAGCCAGTGAGGCTCTTCTTATGATGCTTGGACAACCAGGCCTTGATGGCTGAGAAAGTCATCAAATCCTTCAAGTGCCGCTACAGCCACCATGAAACTTGAGGATGAGTTGATGAACATGATGGTGTGCATCTGCATTCGGGGTCTCTCACCCCTTGGCCAATTAGGGCTGCATCTGAATTTTATTCCCTTAACTTTTCATTGTCCTTTATGGGCCAGCGTGAATCAGTACCACAAACTTGAAGCTGTCAGTTTTTTCCACATTTCTTGGCTTTCAATGATACACACACGTATGCATGATTCTCTTGAGCTTACGAGAGGAAACATTGTTTTCTAAGATCCCCGGGAAGAGTGTGACCTTAATGGATTCTTCGCAAGCATACTTTATTGATGTTTCTTTTGCGCATTGCACAGTTTCCTCATTTATTGCCAGGAATTACGTAAAACAAAAGAGAAACAAAAAAAAATTCATGTATCTCCATCATTTAAACAGGAAACAAACTGGATATTGTCAGCCAGGCTAGTGGTGCTAGATCCACAGCGTCAGTACCCTACCAGAAACCTTGTCCACCATCTCCAGCTATATAGCTGCATGCTTAGCCCGTTAGGGGAAAGATAATCACAATCATATATGAAGAGGAAAAGAATCCAACTAGTTTTCTCAAGAACCTTACAAACAGCACCCAGCTGTACACACCCAGCAATGAATGCATGCAATGATACCTGCATCCATGCTTGTTTGTCACCTAAACTAGAACAATTTGCTCTCGTTTTTATCGCAATCCGTATAAGATTAAAAATCCTGCATGTTAGAAAATGACTGAAAAGCACATAGTGATGGCATCACAACTGTGCTATATGGCTGGCAACTCAGCCCACATTTACATCATGGATTTGCTTACGATGGGTTGAGCATGGTGAACGCAAGTTGAATTGTGAGCTTAATGGACAATCAAGGTATGAAAAAAACACAAAGATGTCATATTGAATACCTATCGCAGTGATTTTTTAGTTTTTTCATCTCATGGCACACCATGAAATTGTCAAGGCACACCATCAGTTTTTTGACAGTTGACAAGGCAATTGATAGCACTGTCAGCTGGGGGCTTATATCTCCCAATGTCCCTACTAATATATGTCCCTCCCCCAAAAGTCCATAGCACACTTGAAGACCATTAGCAGCCTACCAATGTGTCAGAGCACAGCGGTTGAAAATCACTGATCTATATTGTATATGTGCAGTGCAATTCTAACTTGCGCTGGAACAGGCAGGCCAGCGAACTGTATCCAGCGCAAGGTTTGGGCGCTCAGTGGCTCATCCTGGAGCAAGAGAAATTGCTTCCCCTTACCCTGGGGAGAGCCACTTCAGCCCCAAAGGGGCTACCCGGATCTGTGCCACCTCTGGAGGTGGTAAGGCTGGCCCAGGTTGCTTGGGAATGGGGTTAGGATATGGCATAACTGCTGGCTCCGCCTCTCACTTGCACACACCCACCCATGCCAGCAACTCCCAAAACATGACACCAGTTTACTTCCTGCTTAAATAGCAAAGAGCTGCTGCTGTTTTTATTTTTTTTTAAAGTAATGCCTGGCAATAAATGAGTAAACTCTGCAATGTGCAAGAGGAACAACAATAAACTAGACTTGTAAAATAGCCATAAAGGTCACACTTTCCCTGGGGAACTTAGAAAACAATGTTTCCTTTAGTGAGCTCAGGAGAGCCATGGGTACGGGTCTGTGTGCATGGATTGTTGCTGGCCAATAAACTCCAAGAAAATGCTGACGATTTCAAGTTTGCACTATTGAGCACTGGCCCATAAAGTATAATGAAAAGCCAAGGGAAAGCAAGCACAGAATTATTCACTGAATCATGAATGACAAGTAAAACAACTAAATTGCCACTATGAAAAAGAAGGGGCTGGTAAAATGTAATCCACTCTTTTTTGCTTTTAATTAGAAGAAATCAGTTTTAGGCTTTTATTTCCTCTCGACAAGATATGCGGTCCTTTTGTGGAGGAAGAAAATGAAAGTGGTCGCAAAATATCACGTTGCCGCGCTTACTGTATTGTACTTCTAGAATACTGAGCAATCAGGTTGAAACGTGGAAAAAAAGACACGGACTGACCTCTGAGATGAAGTTGTTTGTACAGATGGGAGACAAAAATGAACATCTCTGGCATGAATAGGATTTAGCAGGCACCCCGTGGTTTGCAATCCAGTGTGCTCCTGTTGCTGAGAAAAGGGGCCTTGAGATGAATATCATGGCACCGGGAAAACTTACAAACCTTGCAGAGTCCTCCCAAGTGTCCCCCACAGGTGTTATCTGCTTACCATGAAGGGGAATGTTTAGTGTTTATGGGGAAATTTCTCTCGGCTTGATTCCGACGTGGCCCAGCAATTACAAGCAAAACAGGGGGGTTCTGAGAAAAAGGAATTCTAACTATATTTATAATTGCAGCTCCAAGCAACCAAATCTCCCTTGAGCCTCCAAATACCCCTTGACCCTCAAAATTATTGACCTGGCAGCAGTGGCAGCAACCCTTCCTCTTCTTCCCTCTCTCTCTCTCTCTCTCTCTCTCTCTCTCTCTCTCTCTCTCTCTCTCTCTCTCCACCTCCACTGTCTCTGTGTCTCTAACTTGGACTGTGGACTGATCTACAATATTCTGCAATTTGAGGTGATATAATCAACTGTACTACTTCAGAATGCAGGTGAGAAGCGAGTCTTTTGACTCTTTCCCCATGTTAAAAAAGAAACTCACCCTAAAGCGGAAAACTAGCACATCAGGACAATTGGTTCTAATCTAGCCCAATTCTTAGCCAGGTGTTTTTTGGGAACATAAGATACTCCTGCACCTGGCTGCAGGGGGCTCTTGGGCGAATCTCCAAGGCTCACTGGGCAACCCCAATGAAGGTAAGTCAGTGGAGTAAGCAGGGCGGGGGAGAACAGAATGAAGGTGGAAAGGGGGTCGGGTGGAATGGGGCGACAGGGGTGGAGAAGGGTGGATCAGGTTCAAGAAGGGTTTGCTGGCAGCCACAGCCATTGAATCCAAACCACCTTCTCTGATCCAATCCCAGGTCCATATAGACCTGCACCAGCAATTTTGAATAGGATTTAAGTACTCTGAGTCTGAGTAGGATCTAAGTAGATCCTTCAGATCTGAGTAGATCCCTTGGCACTGCAGAGGCTTACCTATGGATAAGGAAACAAATGTTCTCTTACCCAGAGGAGACCTCCAGGACTTCCCCTCCCCAGTAGAATGCAGGATGAGTCATTTTTAGATGCCATTTTTAGATCCAGCAGATTCGAGGCAGCATCAGGCAGTCTTCTGGGTTTCATGCTGATGTATACTGAGGATTCAGGCCTAGTAAGTCCTAAAGTGGGCTTAGGTCTTTGACCAGTGACTAACTTCCAATCCCTGACACCACAGTTGAACATAAGGAAGGCTTCAAAACATGAATGCTAAGCAGAAACCCCAGGAGAATTTTCACTTGGTTTAATAGAAACATGTTGTGCCTCCCTTGAACTTTCTCAGAAAAGTATGTGTGGGATGAACACTGACATTCATTTTGAATTTATCTTTTGCAAACATTTCAGTAACAGCCCTTTCCAAGTGTGCGGCCTGATGGGGTACAATCCATATTCCCATGTCAAAATGTTGCCATCTGATTTTGTTACATGGGTAGACCAGGCCTTTAATCCAAACTGGAAAATCGATTTGGAAGGGACGGGACCCAGCATGGTGGACTGATGTTTATTACAAATATGACCAAGTCATATTAAGAGGTGTAGTCTGAAGAGAGAGCTGTCGTCTTGCCTAAAAAAAAGCTAAGCAGTATCAGCTTAGGTCTTGCCTTGAATGAGTGACCAGAAGTTGTTGGTTACAGATAAAGGAATGTGGAGGAGTGTGGAGAAGCTGTCTGTGACAGATCAGGAGAGAGATCTTGCGGTGGTGGTGAACAGGTTGATGAAAGTGTCGACCCATTGTGCAGCGGCAGTGAAGGCCAATTCTATGCTTGGGATCATTAGGAAAGGTATTGAGAACAAAACGGCTAATATTATAATGCCGTTGTACAAATCTATGGTAAGGCCACACCTGGAGTATTGTGTCCAGTTCTGGTCGCCGCATCTCAAAAAAGACATAGTGGAAATGGAAAAGGTGCAAAAGAGAGCGACTAAGATGATTACGGGGCTGGGGCACCTTCCTTATGAGGAAAGGCTACGGCGTTTGGGCCTCTTCAGCCTAGAAAAGAGACTCCTGAGGGGGGGAACATGATTGAGACATACAAAATTATGCAGGGGATGGACAGAGTGGATAGGGAGATGCTCTTTACACTCTCACATAACACCAGAACCAGGGGACATCCACTAAAATTGAGTGTTAGGAGAGTTAGAACAGACAAGAGAAAATATTTCTTTACTCAGCTTGTGGTTGGTCTGTGGAACTCCTTGACACAGGATGTGGTGACGGCATCTGGCCTGGATGCCTTTAAAAGGGGTTTGGACAAGTTTCTAGAGGAAAAATCCATTACGGGTTACAAGCCATGATATGTATGTGCCACCTCCTGATTTTAGAAATGGGCTATGTCAGATGCAAGGGAGGGCACCAGGATGCAGATCTCTTGTTATCAGGTGTACTCCCTGGGGCATTTGGTGGGCTGCTGTGAGATACAGGAAGCTGGACTAGATGGGCCTATGGCCTGATCCAGCAGGGCTGTTCTTATGTTCTTATGAGAAATAAACTAGCAAAAAATGGGATTATGGTCAGCCTGCCTATGTAAACTGCCTTGAGTCTATGAGACTCTAATCTATGAGAAAGGCAATACAGGCGTGCGCCACTTAACAATGAACTGCATAATGACAGACTGCATATATGACGGTGGCCAAAGCACAATACAGATGCAATGAGGCAATCGTGTCTCCCAAAGCCTGCAACAGAGTGTCTGTTTACACAACAGAGAGGCTCTTAATGCAAAGAACAGGCAGTCTGTCTCCAGTAGCCTGTGCAGCCAGATAGTGCCTGGCAGGGAGTGTCTGTTTACGCATCAAAGGCACTAGATTGGGTGGAATGTTTGCTTAACAACCTAATCACATTACAGTGGGGATTGGAAAACATATCCCCTTTGTTAAGTGGTACACACCTGTGCCAGGGAGGTATAGTGGTTTGAGAGGTAGACTTGGAAGATCCAGGTTCAAATCCTGCCTGAGCCATGAAACTTTCTGGGTGACCTTGGGCCAGTCACCTTCTTTCGGCCTCACCTGCCTCACAGGGTTGTTGTGAGGACAAAAGGAGGAGAGGAACTATGTACACCACCCTGAGCTCTTTGGAGGAAGGGCGGTATAAAAATGTGAAAAAACAAATAAATGCTGTAATAAATAAAAATAAAATGTTATGAACTCAATACTCACAAGGCCCAGAAACATCACCATTATTTTATGCATGTCCCAGTAAGTGGAATGACTCCGTATGCGCCGCAGACCTCCTTTCCCAAACTGAAGCCACTTTCTCCTGACGCTGCAACTTCTTTGATCGCGATCACTATGTTAATGCCCTGCACATCCCGTTCAAAATTATTTTAAACCTCTACACCTTTGAAATAGCTGACAGATTCTGACAAGAGCAAATAGAAATGATTAAGTCTTCAAGGCATTCTCCCCCCCCCCCCATTTGTCATATCAGCAAGTGTCTTAAAGCTCTTCACATTTTCCAGATCACCGAGCAACAATAATCCGTTTATTCCAAGCAGGCGTGTTCCATACGAAACAATCAGCAGGAAAGACGACAGAGAGAGGCTGAAAATGATTATGAAGAGCAAAATACAGCACATGCTTAACACATGCTTTGAAATAAATGGGACATCCAAGCGCCTCCGTTCAGCTGGATGGTGCCCCGGAGTTTTTGCACAAACGGCAGATTTTTGTCACGGGGTGTAAACATTGTTTCCTTTCCTATTTCTAGTGCTTTTGCTCTCTCGCTTTTGCAAACAGATCAAAAAAGAGGTGAGGATTGAACAAGGGAGGATTAAACTAGATCTGTGTTTTTCAACCAGTGGTACACCAGTGGTACTTGAGGTGGTGTCTGGTGTACTTGCAGAACCCCTGGACACCTGGCAACAAGACCAGGAATGCGATACAACAAACAGCAGTAGGAGTCTCCAAAGCAGTAGTTCCCAATCTCTAGGAGCCCTCGGACCACTGAGGCAAAAATTGGACTTGTCGTGGACCGCATGCAACCCCCTGCACACAAAAAAGACAATTAACTTTGGTAGTCTGTGAAAAGTACTCAGCAAGACACTGGAAGTGCTGGCTGCAGCTGTGGGTGGTCTGTTCTCTGCCCTTTCTAATGGTCCATGGGGAAGCATCTTGCTGAGCGAGCACTTCTCTGTAGACTACCCAGTGGCATCACTAGGATTCGCGTCACCCGGTGCAGGAGGCCTGCGCGCCACCCCATGGGGTGGGCGGGACAATGCCCCAGGTGGGCGTGGTGATGTACCATTGCCCCGCCCCCACCGGTTTTTTTGCTGTACCTTTTGTTAGAACACAGATATTTCAATGTGGTTAGTTTCATTGCATTCTGCATGAAATTACACATTGATTGATATATAACATGATGAGATTATTCCTCCAAACTCTGATTTTAGTGATTTTGAAAACTTCTACAGTCTCTCTCTCTCTCTCTCTCTCTCACACACACACACCTGTGTCAACTTACTAACAACTTATTGCAACAGTTCTCAAACTTTTAGCACTGGGACCCACTTTTTAGAATGACAATCTGTCCAGGACCCATTGGAAGTGATGTCACGGCCAGAAGTGACATAATCAAGCAATTAAAATAAATAATTATAAATAATTAAATTAAAATAAAATAATTAAATAAGGGAGAGCCAGTCCTGTTCCACCAAGTGAATCTACTCTGAAGTAAGTCCTATTGTGGTCAATGGGGCTTACTCTCAGAAAAGTGTGGGTAGGATTGCAGCCTGTGAGCCCAATCCTATTCATGTCTACTCTGAAGTAAGTCCCATAGTGGTCAATGGGGGCTTACTCCGTAGTCTGCCTGCAATAACAACCCCCCAAAAAGAAGCAGTGAGATTTCCAGCCCTTCCAGTGCTCAGTTTAAAGTTCTTCTGTTTCAGGCATATCAAGATAAAGACCCTCGTGGCTTTGCAAGTGCAAAATAGAAAACTTTCCCCTTACCATTCAAACCTCTTTCTTCTTCTTCTTCTTTTTTTTTTGGGGGGGGGGGGAGGAGGCTGCCTTCTGTTGCACTCCAGCTCTATTGGATCAGGACCATTCTGGTGCCCTCACATTCCGCTTTGCCTGGCCTGACCACCAGCTAAGGCACACTTTGCTTTCCATAGGGCTCCATAGACTGGGAGGGAGGCAGCTGAGAGGGAGGAACCTCCTTCTCAGGTGTTTACGGGCGCTGCACTCATTGGATGAGGACCATTCTGATGTCCTTGGAGCCTCTCAGCCTGCCTTGACTAAGGCAAGTCTGCCTACTCACGAGTAAACACAGCCACGCGGCTTCCTTTCGGGTTCAGACTCGCAGCTGGGAGGGGGGAGCTTCTCAGGTGTTTTTGAGGGGCTGCATGCACTGGATTGGGACCATTTTGATGTCACTGGATTCCTCTCAGCCTGCCCTTTCCAACAGACTATGGCAAGTATGCCTACTCGCGAGTAAAAGCTTGATACGGTTCGCTTTCACTTTCCATAGGGCTCCATGCATTTTTTCCTTCCGGTTTTTTGGCCATAACTTTTGAAAGAAAGGGACAATTTCAATTCTGTTTTCTGCACGGCACTCCGCTGGCCATTCCACATCCAATGGTGTATTGCATGACAGGCTAGCTATTAACCCCGTGAAGTTAGTGTGTCCTCCCCCCAGGGTGTGTCACCCCCCCAGCGTGTCACCTGGGGCAGCCCGCACCCCCCGCACCCCCTATTAACACCGGTGAGACTACCAGAAAGGGCAGAGAATGGACTACCCTCAGCTGAAGCTGACATTTCGGTGCATGTTGATGGCAGCCCGTTCTCTGCCCTTTTTTGTGTGCCCTCTCTAGTGGTCTCTCTCTCTGTGTTCTCCTTCTTTGGTGGTCCGTGGCGGAGCACTCCCTCAACAAGATGCTGGAAGTGATAGAAGGTGACCATCTTTTTTCAGAGACCTCACAAACCACTTCCCAGGATCCCATGGACCACCTGTGGTTCACGGACCATAGGTTGGGAACCACTGCTCCAAAGCATGCTTTTCTGCACTTAAAAAAGCCCTCTTGTTCACCCCGAGTTTCTTAAAGATGTTTGTTGCATCGCATCTGACCTCCCAAACCAGAACTGATAATGATGTCCTTGCCTGTTACTTCTGGTATTACTTCGAATAGGTGGACCACATACAATGGTACGGCTGAAAACAAACATTGAGAAATGCTGAAATAGATCCGTGTTTTTCAACCTTTATCCACCAATGTACCACTTCTCAGGGTCTAATTATCTTAAGTACCACTGAAAGTAATTGGAAATGATGTAATTGCCAGTTACTTCCCGGTTGGGCGGCGAGACATGATACTTCAAACAGTGGTAAGGGGTTCAGGGTGAATGGGTGGGCTTTTTCAAATGTGCAAAAAGCACATGCTGGAGCTCTACCCACTCAGCCTCCTACTGCTGTTTGTAGTGTCACATCACGGTCTCGCTGCTGGGCAACAGCTGTCCCCTGGGAGGTGTGTACTGCTGGACAACACCTCAATTACTCAGGGCCTTCGAGAGGAATTTTATCAGGGGGTACAAAATTTATTTTGGGCCCCTTTGCAAAGGGGGGGGTGAAACAGAGCAGGGGAGGGTGGTGACGGGTGAGTGGAATAGGGGCAGGGAGGGGCAAAGCATGGTGAGGGAAAGGTAGAGACAGCTGGAAAATCTTTGGAGCCCAGGTCTACCCACCCATGTGGCATCAGTAGTGTCCCCAGCATTCCCAGTCATGGTAAAGACCCCAGCATCCCATAAGTGCAACAAATCTGAGTAGACAGAAAAATGTCAGATCCCAGGAAATTTCTGGGCCCCCTCCTTTGGCTCCTGGGCCCCCCTTTTTGCCCTGGGCCTGGGTACAAATTACCCCCTTTACTCCCCTCTCCTAGGCCCTGCAATTACTACCTGTGGTTTGCATACCACAGGTTGAACAAGACAGAACAAGATGATCCTTTAAACATATCCTCATCTCTCCCATGCTTGCTTTTTGTTTAGGAATTGCTACCATGTGGCGGGATCTGGATTGGGAGCATGGAGCATTGGGAGAGGAAGTCTGACCCTTTCCATCCACACCATTTTCCCACCAAGAATCACTCCTGGTTGCTACTCCCTCCCTGCCAACTGAGCACCGTTGGCAGCTCGAGGAGCAAACAGCGGCTGGGGGCAGGGTTTGAGGGAAAGAACGAGATCTCTATTTCCATGTGCTGTGATCCCAAAGGTGGCTCGCCACACACAGTCATCTGATGCAGAACGCCTCCCGCACCCCTGGAGAAATAACCCCCTTGTTATTTCTAAGTGAATAACAAGTACAAGAGGTAACTTGGTGTGCTTAGCATATCATCCAGTTTGGCCCTGAGATTCATTCATTCATTTACATGACCAGAGGCACAATTGCTTGCTGGACATTTCCTTGTGGGAGGAAGGTGTTCAAAAGTCCAATGGACCTTTCTCCATTGAAGCCTTTTTCTTGCACATCACACACAGTCCTTCTATCACGCGATCCATACGTTCATTAATTACTCGACCTCATTGGACTTTCAGCAATGCGCATTGCACTTTCATTGCACTTTCGGCAAGGCTTAATTGCATTTGGTTTCTTAATTATGGGTGAGTGGCACTAGCTTGTAGTTAGAATGTTTGGTCCCTTTAGACTGTTAACTAGTTTAATAGCCCTGTATCCATAATAATATTAAGTTGCATGTTTGTCAGGCTGCACAGCTGTGCTTTGCACTTCACAATGCTATGATTTTTGAAGGCAGATACTGAACCTGACTTCTTTGCTGCTCCCATTATACCAGTCCATAACATCATACCATATTGTATTCATTCAGGGGTATGATTACATATGAATACATGTGCATGTGGGTTTAGCAGGGGGAATCCTTGAGATCTTCTACATTTAACAGTCCAATCATAAGCTAATTCCCACCGCCGATGCAGCTGCATCACAGGAGAATCCTGCAGGGGTGAGCAGTCTTGTAGCCTCCTCCAGGTAAGGGAACATTACCTCCAGAAGGATCTCTCCAGACTGGCAGAATGGGCAGCAAAATGGCAGATGCGCTTCAATGTCAGTAAGTGTAAAGTCATGCACATTGGGGCAAAAAATCAAAACTTTAGATATAGGCTGATGGGTTCTGAGCTGTCTGTGACAGATCAGGAGAGAGATCTTGGGGTGGTGGTGGACAGGTCGATGAAAGTGTCGACCCAATGTGCGGCGGCAGTGAAGAAGGCCAATTCTATGCTTGGGATCATTAGGAAGGGTATTGAGAACAAAATGGCTAGTATTATAATGCCGTTGTACAAACCTATGGTAAGGCCACACCTGGAGTATTGTGTCCAGTTCTGGTCGCCGCATCTCAAAAAAGACATAGTGGAAATGGAAAAGGTGCAAAAGAGAGCGACTAAGATGATTACGGGGCTGGGGCACCTTCTTTATGAGGAAAGGCTACGGCATTTGGGCCTCTTCAGCCTAGAAAAGAGACGCTTGAGGGGGAACATGATTGAGACATACAAAATTATGCAGGGAATGGACAGAGTGGATAGGGAGATGCTCTTTACACTCTCACATAATACCAGAACAAGGGGACATCCACTAAAATTGAGTGTTGGGCGGGTTAGGACAGACAAAAGAAAATATTTCTTTACTCAGCGTGTGGTCGGTCTGTGGAACTCCTTGCCACAGGATGTGGTGCTGGCGTCTAGCCTGGACGCCTTTAAAAGGGGATTGGACAAGTTTCTGGAGGAAAAATCCATTATGGGGTACAAGCCATGATGTGTTTGTGCAACCTCCTGATTTTAGAAATGGGTTATGTCAGAATGCCAGATGCAGGGGAGGGCACCAGGATGAGGTCTCTTGTTATCTGGTGTGCTCCCTGGGGCATTTGGTGGGCCGCTGTGAGATACAGGAAGCTGGACTAGATGGGCCTATGGCCTGATCCAGTGGGGCTGTTCTTATGTTTTTATGTTCTAACATTTGTTCAATTGCCCAAAGGTAAGTCTCCCCTGCTGACATGGATCTACTTGGATCTACACCAGTGATATAGCTGGCAGGAGTCTGAGTGAACACAGTAAGGTAGATCAAGATCTGGAAGAGGGATAGAATATTGACAGCACAGCTGCTACCAATACATCCCTCCACATTTGGGTCCACCCTTCTCCTGCCCCGATCTCCCCATTCCCTCCCTGCCCTGTTCCACTTCTGCCCCCTGTCGACTTACCATCACTAGGAGAAGTGGATGAACTGCTGGCACACCACCGTGACCATTGGCAGTTTCCAGCTATGACCAAGTTGCACAAAACGGTGTATCACGTTTTATGACAGCCATAATGTGCCTTACACTGCCAGAACCCTAGTTCCAGCATTGTGAGACCCTGTTAGGATTGGGTCAGAAAGCATATGAGTATCATCATGTGGACTCACCAGAAATGCCACTCCTTAAGTCAGGGGTGCTCACACTTTTTTGGCCCGAGAGCTACTTTGAAACCCAGCAAGGCCCAGAGATCTACCAGAGTTTTTTACAATGTTTGCACCATCATAACATATAACATTTATGTGTACAATGTATGTTGGTGTACCTTGCATAACCGCATGAGCCAATATTTCACAACACAGCTTCCAAAGTCAACCTGCACTCCTTCTACAACCCACAAACCCTTCCTGCCTCAGGTGCTCTTATATCCCTGAGGGCCCTATTGCCTTCAAGTGGCTGCAGCTGTGCAGCACACTCTGCTGGATGCCCAGGCCTTACCCTTAAAGGGGCCACTGCTGACACCACATCTACCTCCTCACCAGATCTTCCTCCATTCCAATACAAGTGGGGGGGGCAGATATCCATACCTACCAGTGCAAAAACAGGGGAAAGGTGTGGGGGAGGGAAGATCTCTATATAGACATCACAGTAAGACCAGTGCAAAACCCCTTGCACACAGAACCAACAGATGGAAGTTGGCGGGGGGCAGATCTCCATACATACCAGTGCAAAAACAGGGGAAAGGTAAGTCAGCCCCAGTAGAGTCAACGGGGCTTCATCCCAGGGATGCATGGACAGGAGAGTGGCTGCTCTGCCTGTCTACTCAGGAGTCAGCTCCAGTAGAGTCAAGGGGGCTTCATCCCAGGGATGCATGGACAGGGGAGCAGCTGCTCTGCCTGTCTACTCAGGAATCAGCCCCAGCAGAGTCAAGGGGGCTTCATTCCAGGGATGCATGGACAGGGGAGCAGCTTGAGAGCAGATCTTCTGCCTGTCTACTCAGGAGTCAGCCCCAGTAGTGCAGCCCAAGAGCAGCCCCCGACGCAGCTCCGGCTCTAATAAGGCTCCCTCCCCCCTTCTCAGACCAGCCTCGCCTCTGCTCTCTGCCTCCACAAAAGGGGGCCAGGCAGAGGGCAGTCCTGCCACAGAACGCCCCCGCATTACAAGAGCAGCCCCCGACACAGGGACTGCAGGTGAGGCTCTAACAAGGTGCCCCCGGGGAGGGCTGTGCAGAGGCCATGGCCGCTCACCTCGCCCCTCGCCTCAGCAGTGCTGCCTCTCCTGCGCCAGTTTGGAGAGACAGGACTCCATGATCGACTCATTTTGCCTCAAGATCGACCGGTAGATCACGATCGACGTACTGAGCACCCCTGCCTTAAGTGAAGTTGGAGTGAGAACTGCCTGGTATCATGAGAGTAGTAAGGTCAGGATTAATCAAGGAGGTGTAAATGGATTAATTTACAGAGTTTGAAAAAGTCTTATTCCATTTTGCTTCTTGCTACTTTTTTTTTGGGGGGGGGAGAATCTTACAGAACCCTGATATTTATCTTTTACTGAGCATTATGACTCTCTCTCTCTCTCTCTCTCTCTCTCTCTCTCTCTCTCTCTCTCTCTCTCTGAAATGGTTCTAATTAGATACAAGCTTTCAAACACTTTCTCTCATCTCTGAACTGGTACTCGCCACTTCTGAGCTTTGCGCTCCCTACAATACAAATTCATTGATGTAGAAAATCCTTTCAGGGCAGGAATATATTTGCTGACTTCTGTTTTATTGACAGTCACCATTTTAATTGAACAAATTTGTATTAAACCTTGGTGTGTGTGTGTGTGTGTGTGTGTGTGTGTGTGTGTGTGTGTGTGTGTGTGTTTGATATATATTTTCATTAAATGCAGTTGACCTTGGCAAAGGAAAAAAAAATAAAGTAAAATAAAACCAGTTCCATTTGCATGTAAATACTGGCTTTGGCCTTGTATACAGGTAGATAAGTCCAAGTGAAATTAGCTCTGGGCAAATGGTGTGATTTTGCCAGTTCCTGGCAACGTATTTACTGACATCTTTATTTATCAGTCTAAGGAATGGGACTAGTAAGCCCGCATCCATGGTTGATTGGCAACCTTCAGTCTCAAAAGACTATGGTAGAAGCCTACAGCACCCAGTATTCCCAAGAGGTCTCCCATCCAAGTACTAACCAGGCCTGACTCTGCTTAGCTTCCAAGATCAGACGAGATCGGGCATGTGCAGGGTAACACTTGCTGCCCACATCATAGGGAAGGATATAGAGACTTGGTCCTATTCTCAACAGTGTTGTATCTGTATAAAACCCACTTTGAATGTTCTATCATACTGCCCAATCCTACCGAAATTCCTTTGGGCTGATGCAGCAGGGCCTGTACAGCTTGCGTTGCATTATGCAGGAGAAAACTGCAGTCTTGAGGTCTCCTCAGAGTAAGGAGACATTTGTCCCCTTGCCCCAGGAAAAGTGCTTTGTACCAATTTTTGTGAAATGAGACAAATATAGCAGGCCCCCATATTCAAGGGGGATCCATTCCAACTCTCTCTCTCTCTCTCCACGGATATGGAACCTGTGAATACGGGGGAACCCTGTCTCCATGGCCCTCGCACCTCCCAGATGCCAATTCACAATCGTCACTAGGGCAAAAATGTTCTTGCTTATACAGGTCAAAAAAATGACATGCAGACAGGCTGCTGGCAGACTGAATGTTTGAAGAGACTCGACTGACACTAACAGGAAGTAGGAAGTTAACTTCAGTTTAGATCAGGTAAGGATCTAAACAATATTAATGGGTGTTGGGGGGGCCCTCAGGGTTCCAGATCCATGTATAACTGAATCCGCAGATACCAGATCCGCAGATATAGGGGCCTGCATGTACTTGAGAATGTTGGTACCACAGATCAGGGTGTTCATCTTTTTCTCCATTTCTACCATATTTCCTTGTTTTTTATGGCCCACACATCTTAATTATTTTTAGAGCACTCATGAAATATGGGGACAAAAATTACACAGCCCAGTGCTTTTCAAACAAAACCACCATGCCAGCTGGTGTTCAATCTCCACCCCGTCAAGAGCGTCGAAGTGGTTCTTTCAGACGATGTTTCTATCATCATCCTGAAACAAGCACAGGTAGCTAACAGCCAGCATTATCTGGAACAGATGTGCTAAAAGACTGAGGCTGTCAGTAGTATAGATTTTATTCCAGAAAAGAACACAGTTGGGTAAAATATTGTATTGATTTAAGGACATTATTGTCAAAGTCTTATAGTTGAGAAGAGATCTATTTACATGCTAATGATGGCATGCTGGCTTTTGTATGCAGGAGTGAGTAAATCACTGCCCCCAGAGATCTTCCATCGAACAAAATAGATAGTTATCATTCCGTAACATCGTTCCATTATTTTTATCTGTGAAATAATGCTGTTTTCATGTGCTAGCATCAAGGGCAGAAGCGGCATCTTACCCAAACCTCTTCTGCATAACAGCCTTTTCCGTTGAATGTTAGTCATGACTCAGGGCTCAGTCCTATCCAACTGCTCAGCGCTGCTGAAGCAGCAACACAGTCCCAAGGGAACAAATGTCCAAGCACTGCAGCACACAACCCATCGGCATGGCTGCATCAGCACTAGAAAGGATTGGGCCCCGAGTCCCACTGAAAACAATAGAATTGACGTTCATTACCTTCAGCTAGGGGTATGCATTGATTTAGTAAAGAAGAAAGAATCCCATTTGGTTCATTCCTCATTCATTCCAAAAAGAATCAAAAACAAAACAGAGGTTTCGTTTGTTTGTTTGTTAGCTTGCTTGCTTGTTTTCATCACTCATTCATTCTCGTTAGGGGTGGCTCACCGTAGCAGCATTTGGATGGCTGCCTCTCATAGCCACAATTTTTGTTTTAAGCCAGAATGCCCAGATGTCACAACATTTTGGGGAGTGGGGAAAATATTTTTTGGAAAGCCCAGTTCAGCATGACAGTTATAGCCATTAAATAAGCAATCCTGCCGTATTTACAATTGTTTTAGTATATGAGACACTTAGGAAAAAGCTCATATAACATAAAGTCATTTTTTATATATATTTAGTGAGTTGCTATGTATTAATGGGAATGCCACTAACTAGACCGAATGTAATATACCTAGGTCTAAGGATGGTATTAAAGAAAGAGGCCTGTCTACGGTTAGCAAGGAAACGAGGCAATGAAGAGAGTTTATTTATTTATTTATATTTCTCTGTAAATGGTTTTATGAACTTTTTTTGGCTGAAAAGCAGTATGCAAATATTTTTAATAAAAAACTTGATATTAATGCTTATTTTGGTTTCTTAGTTCTGTAAGACTGTAATTAGTGGGGTTTCTTTTGTTAAAAACACAAAACTGCCATTTTCTGTTTAAAATATCCAAATTAAAACAAAAAAAACACCCTCATTTTTAATGTTTAACATATTTTCCAGAAATTAAAATAGATTATTTTTCCAGTTAGAAATAATACTGTGGCTGCATCTGCTGATACTGTATCACCTATATCACCTATCTAGTACACTTTTAGAGTGTTTAAAATTAATAAAAAAATGAGGATTTGGAATAAAAACACATAACACAGCTTTCTGCCTTTCAATTCACAACATCTGTGAAAAAATAAAACTATTTTCATTCATCCCTAACTGTAATGATTCAGGGTCCAATCCTAACTGTTTCCAATGCCGGTACACTGAGCCCTAGCATTAGCACTGAATGCCATAAATGTGACATAAAACATGTTTATATCATCTTTATATCAGGGGTATACCATGTTTATATCAGGGGTGCCAGTCAGGCGCTGGGAGGATGCGCCACCAGTGGGGGTAAGTGAAATGGCTGAGTGGCAATGTAGCCTCTGAGGGTGGGGGGCAGAACAAGGGCAGAACGAGGGTAGGGTGGGGGAGAAACTGGGGCGGGCAGGAGGTTGGATCAACAGAGCTCTGCTGTATCCTGAACTCTGTGTTGGGCTGAAAAGCTTGACAGGGAGTCTCTCAAGTCTGCACTGGCAAAATAGCCAGCGCAGACTTGAGAAGCCTCGTTACAGGGCTTGGGGCTTTCCCCAGGGGAAGGGGACAAAATTCCCTTCTTCTGAGGACACTCATGGAAGCTTCCAGGCACCCACTGGATAACAGTGAAAGCCACTTTGGTGCCCCTGCTCCTGTGGGTGCCAAAAAATTCAGAGTCATACTCCAACTATATATGTATGTGAGCAGGAGTGTCAGCAGGCTTGCAGAAGTTCTCAGGCTCTTCCAGCACCACCTAGCTGCTTTGTGCTGCTGAGCTGTACTGAGGTGTCAGTTCTGAAATGGCAGCCACATAATAATTGATATCTTTAAGATATTATCAAGATTTGTGTATTTTTTCTTCTGTCACTTGTAGTTAATGAGTTCCTAAATGATAAAAAGTGCTAACTTCTGGTAATGAGCTGCTTAATGAAATCACTTCCTGCTTAATGACATCACGTCCAAACCTCAGCAGGCCTCCTGAATGCTATTTGGCCCGCTGTATGAAATGCTTGTTTGACACCCCTGATATAAGCATCGTGTCTAAGCTCAGGAAAAAAGGAACAAATGAAACTGCCCAGATTTCTCAGTGAACTGGTGAAAAGCAGACCACAAAGGGAAAATTTTGTCACCTTAAATTTGTTCCATGAAGTGAACGCCAAGCTTCGCAGATGGCAAGCTGTCATTATTACACGCGGTGCGCTTTTTCTTCCCCCTCAAAAAGTGGTGATGTCAACCATCCCCAAAGTCTTTCTGAGGTGGGCTTTGATCATTCTAACATCTAAAAGGAAACCTAAGAAGATGATATCCCTGGAGCACCAAAAATTAACAGTAGTTGAAACAAGGCTTTCTTGCTCTATTTTTCTTCTTCTTTGTCCTCAACAATTTTTTCCCAAACTAAAGTACAATTTTCCTTCTCAAAGGAGTACCTTGAACAAAGCTGGATGTCAAATGCATGCTTATGGTTCAGCATCCAGCACATTGATGAAATCCCTCTCAGAGAGAGGATAAATTCTTCCAGTCTTAGTAATAGGATGGAGGAGGTAGCCTTATCTGTGACTAGGTACTGATGAAGTCTCCCCCATTCACCTCAGATAAACTTGGATACAATTTGAATTCTTCACCCAACATTGGGGCTCACAAAATGACCCTTCAGGCTTCCTCACCAGCCTTGCCATTGCCAAAACACCCCCTGCACCAACCCGAGAGCCCCCCACCCACCTCCCTTTAGTAGTTTTGTTGCGAGCTGGAGAGACGTTCACGCAGCTAGCTGCTGTCTGGTTGCTCGGCTTACATATTACTCAAGGTTAGAGCACACACACTCCCGGTGACAAAGACGACACAAGGCAGAAGTCCTCCACCAAACGCCTCTTTACTATGTACAATATTTACAACAGCAACAGTCCAAACTGTACACGATTCACGGTTCACACTGACCTAGCCTTTGGCACAAAATCCACTCTGCATCTCTCACACCCCAGCTTGCCTCTGCTGGAACTTATGAGTGACAGCCAATCAGAGTGCAGTAAAAACTGCCAAGTCACTCTGACATTGCATGTGGACACACACACACACACACACACACACACACACACACAGAGGTAGCAGTCACCTGGTATGTGTCACCAGATACTTCATCATCCTTTGCTCCCAGGATGCTGTGCTGGCTTACTCAGGCCAAGGCTTCAGGGCCTGCTCCTATCCAGGCTGCAAATTATCAGCAGCCCCGGGGATGATCCCTTAACAAGTTTCCTTCCCAGTCTTGTGGAGCAGCAATGTCATGGAGAAGGGAAGCAAGAGATTTTTAACTTCTCATCTTCTTAATTTTCTCTCTGTATATGCAATATCGTGGCACTTGGGATTTGTAGTCTCCCAAAGTGCTACCGTTAACAATGTGCGGTGCAGGGGCAGCAGGTGATGCAGACCTGTAGTCCATGGAAAAGCACCACAGCTGCCCCACCCACTTACATCAGAGCAGGATCTCCATGCATCCTTGGAGAAAGCCAGTGTAAGGAGAGCCTCCTCGGGTGTAAAGAGAGCTTCATTGGGTATAAGCAGGTGGGGCAGCTGCAGTACTTTCCCATGGATTATGATGGTGCAGTTCTGCCTCACCTGCCACCCTTGCACCGCAGCAAGGGCCACTCTGCTGCTACTCCAGGCAGGTTGCTTAGCAGCACATCAGGGCATCAGAGATAAAAGGAGGCAAGGGGGGAAAAAATGAACCCTTCCTCTGCCTGTTCCCCATGTGCCTGTTCTGCCACCACCACGGACAGAATAAGTAAAGGGCACTGGGAGCATATTTTGAGAGATGGTGAGGGGTGGCAGGGAGAGTGTTTCGGGAAGAAAGAGAGTTACCTCCCCTCTCTGGAGGAGAGAAAGAAGTTAGCACAGCTTCTCTGATTTAGATTTAAATCAAAACCAGAAAGGAAAAAAAAAAAAAGAGTTGTGAAAGATCAAAATCCCAATCCTATCTAATTTTCCAACTCTGAATTCTGACATGATGAAGACATCATTCATTGGTGCATGATGGTGACATCATTGGCCTATGTGACTGCCTAGAAAATTCTGTGCATTTCTTGTAGGGGTGAAGGGATTTTCTGCCTATGGACCTGACAGTGGACCTGATCTACAACTCATATCTTCCTCCAGCATCCAAACCAAAGTTGCTCCCATGCCTGTAGGTGTGTTTCACAGTACACCCTGGCTATTGCAGTACCCAATGAACAACAGAACTATTTGTTGTCTTAGCTATATAAAAGTGAAGACATGATTATAGAGATCAAACAACAGTAGGCTTGTGGTTAAATGTCCTTTGTTTTTGACTGTAGTTGGATTATATTTGCTCTAGGGCAATGGTTCCCAAACTTTTTAGCACCAGGACCCACTTTTTAAAATGACTCTCTATCAGAATCCACGTAACTTTAATAGACTTTTTCTTTTTTTTAAAAGTTTCACCTTACAAGTTGCTCAAGCCTCTGTTTTTATCATTTTTACTATGGCAGGGGGCCTCCTTCTGGAGCATTTGTTGAGCTCCACATTCATTAAATTGGGATCATTCTGGTGCCTTTGCATTCCCCTTCCCCTGGCACATTTTCTTACCCACTAGTAAATGCACATGTGCTGCTTCATTTTGCCCTCGGTTTGGCTGTACTTGTTGTAAGAGGCGACTAAACAGCCACCGGGTAGGTGGGACTGATTAGCCTGGGAAGGCAGCTCATCTGAGAGAAGAAAAACTCTGATCCCAAACCTCCACTGCCTTGTGGCTACATCCAGTTATGGAAATGGCTTCAGGAGTCAACCTCCAGGCAAAATCTGGAGCCGGAGTCCCTGAGGCAGTTCATGGCTGAACACAGTCACGTTCTGGCAACTCCTGCGACGCCGCTGGAACCAACCGTATTGGCCTCTGCCTTTCCATTGGACCATTTCAGCGACGTGGAGAGGGGGGATTTGCTGCATGGGTAACAGTCTATCCTCCATATCTACTTTACCCAGGCTTCGCACACTGGAGAGGCCACTCTGTTCCAGAACTACTATTCAGAGCGCGATACCATAGTCTTCCGAGAGTGAAGGATGCCAACACCGGGCTCAATACATTTTCCTTGTCAGCTTGGAAGGGGGGACTTCCTTCTCAAGCATTTTCTGGGGCCTGTATTAATTGGATTGGGACCATTCTGATGGTACTGTGTTCCTCTCAGCCTAGCCTTCAAAGTGGATGGAGCCACAGTTACCTATTCAGGAGTAAACCTACACACAGAGCTTTGTTTTACTTTCTAGAGTCCTCAATACATTTTCCTTGTCAGCCTGGAAGGGTGAACTTCCTTCTCAAGTGTTTTTTGGGGCCTGCATTCATTGGATTGGAACAATTCTGTTTGTTGTTTTTTTTTTTAAATTTCCTTGTTTAGTTTCATTTATTTATAAAAATAAAGGAAAAACACAGTAAAAGAAGAGAAAAAGAGAAAAAAACATTAAAGATACATTAAAATATTAAAAATACAGATAATCTAATAATGTCGCACGAGTGAAGTTGAATGTTCTAATTACTTACAGCTTTATATCTTAATAATCAAAGTTTCCACCCATATATACTTTATATCGCCTCACTTTCACCTATTCATGAGTAAACTTGCACACAGTGCTTCGTTTTACATTCCGTATTTTCCTTGTCAGCTTGGGGGTGTGTGTGCTTCTTTTGGGTGTGTTTTTGGGGGGCCTGCATTCTGGTGGTATTACATTCCTCTTGCGCTGCCCTTCAAAGTGGATACAGGCACATTCACCTGCTTGTGAGTTAACACACATGTGCAACTCAGGTTCACTTTCCATAGGGTTCAATACATTTTCTTAGTCAGCTGTTAGCTTGACAGTTTCAGTTTCATGACCCAATATCAATCAGTTTGTGAGCCACTAGTGAGTCGTGACCCACAGGTTGGGAAACACTGCTCTAGGGACTTTGCCCTGTAGGAGCCACATACAGTAAGCATTTTGTTTTAGGCTGTTGACCGTGAAAGCAGCCACTTCAGTGCCAAGGTAGACCTCTCTCTTCAAAAGAACCATCTGTTTCCTTTCCTTGCATCTGATATACATCCTGTCGCTGATTTGGACAAACTCATTTTCTTGACACCTGGCTTGTTACATTTTAGCCCAAGGCCAGCTCAAGGGTTGTTTATAAACATATACAAGATGGACCACGGCCAAAGGTTTCCTTGTTACCTTTGGGACTGGCCTTCGCCAAGCCAAGCCAAATGCTCTGCAGGGCTCTTCAGAAGATTCCCCAAAACTCCACACTTCTGTTGTGTTACTGGCACCATTTTCAGTCAATGCAAAAATTAAAAGAACAAAGGACAACGCTGGTGCTTTTTGTACTGAGTTTTAGTACAGCTTTGTGGTCGTTTTCAAGAGCATCTCACCTTAGTGTTTTGTAGCATGTGTTTTGTTTCTTTTCCAAATTCTTGTCATCTACAAGGACACTGAAGGTGCCTATCAAAGGGCAGAAGCCGTACTTTCTTAGCTGTGTGTCTCCGATCGATATGATCTAAATTATAATGCATTCTGCCCTTGCTGCACTGTGAAACGTTGGAGATGTGCCAGCTTTAAATTTATTATACTTTTGCCATGTCCACTGCAATCTTGATGATTGGAAGAGCTGGAAAGAAATGTGCTCCAGCAGGTGCCAAGATAACAGGGGTTGGCATTCATTAAACTGGTTCCTAAATCAATACTGCACATGCATATATATGCATGAACACATGTTAGTCTCTGAGTAAAACTAGTCATTCAAATGCAGCCCGGCCATGCTGTTACATCATCTGAGTAAAAAAAGTTATCGTCTCCACACGAGTGTTTCTCAACACTTGTCCTCAACCGTACCAATTCACATGGTCCACCTATTCGAAGTACCACCAGAAGTAACTGGCAGTGACAGAATTACCAGTTAGTTCTGGGTTGGAAAGCCAGATGCGATGCAACGAACACTAGTAAGAGGCTCAGAGTGGACAAGAAGGCTTTTTTGAGTGCGGAAAAGCATGCTGCTGTTTATTGTGTTGCGTTCCTGGTCTCACTTCTAGGCAGCAGGTGTCCAAAGGCCCCATGAGTACCACTAGACACCGCCTCAAGTACCACTGGTGTTACTTGTACCACTGGTTGAGAAACACTCCACCAGCGGTTCTCAAGGGGGGAGCAGGGAAGGCAGTGGGGGCAGGGGGAAGGCAGCGATGCAATTCCCAGGATTGTGTTGCTAACAGGGGTGCAGGGACTGACATGCACTTACCAGTCCCTGCTGCAGCCTCCCAGGGCTACGGGGAGCCCTGAGCGACCCTCCGCAGGGCTCCCCAAGCTGTAGAAAGTGAAAGTGGAGTGATCGTGCTCTTCCTCTGGTTTGCAATCGCATTGAACTGGTTGGCAACCTTCAGTCTCGAAAGACTATGGTATAAGCCTACAGCACCTGGTATTCCCAGGCGGTCTTCCATCCAAGTACTAACCAGGCCTGACCCTGCTTAGCTTCCAAGATCAGATGAGATCGGGTATGTGCAGGGTAACAGTTGCTACGATTTAGATATAAGTAAGGTTTGAAGCTGATTATCTTGGTTATTTGCAACAAGAATTTGTTTCCGCACTGTCCAATGAACACTCGAGACAACAGATATGGAAGAAAGGGCCACTTTATTGAACATAAACCAGAGGAGCAGAGGCTAAGACCTGCAGTATCCGAGGCAGCGAAAGCCCCTTGTGGTGCGGGGAGGGGACCTCTGGGCGGTACCAGAAACCTCTGCCCCCAGGCAGGCATGCACCCAACTCTGAGTCGCGCCCCGCTGCTGGGACGGCGCGTCTCGTCCCGTCCATGTCTATCCCTTAAGGGGAAGGCAGCTGGACTGCAGCCTGCGCCACCTCGAGCCGCTGAGCCTCTGAGGTGGGACCTGCGATCCCAGCCAGGGCCCCGTCCAAGTCCTCGTGCCGCCAAGCCACTGAGGACTGAAATAGGGTTCTGCCCTGCCTGAGCCGCCTGAAGGTGCATGCCAGAGTCCCATTCACGCCTCCAAACCCGCACCACCTGCCCTCTTAAAGTGACCGATGGCAGTTTGTAAACAGGGGGGTGTAACCCCAAGCCCTTAACAGTCTGGGGTAGGCAAAAAAACTGCCTGCCCTTTGGCCAATCTTGGCAGGCAGCAAAAAATTCCTACCCGGCCCCGAACAGCGACCAGTTAAACTCAGACTGTCTCTAGGGCGGGCGGGTGGGTATTCCCACAGTGCCCACGTGCACAAAGAGGAAGAGGGCTGGGTCTCGTCCCTTTTTAAAGGACCACCATAGCTGCCCAACCCAGCCCCTTACACCTCCCCCTTGGGGAGGGGCTCTCGTGTCCTGGTCAGGCATAACAAACTTCGATCACCTCCTTAAAGGGGGCGATCGTGATTGTTTCCGCACTGTCCAATGAACACTCGAGACAACAGATATGGAAGAAAGGGCCACTTTATTGAACATAAACCAGAGGAGCAGAGGCTAAGACCTGCAGTATCCGAGGCAGCGAAAGCCCCTTGTGGTGCGGGGAGGGGACCTCTGGGCGGTACCAGAAACCTCTGCCCCCAGGCGGGCATGCACCCGACTCTGAGTCGTGCCCCGCTGCTGGGACGGCGCGTCTCGTCCATGTCTATCCCTTAAGGGGAAGGCAGCTGGACCGCAGCCTGTGCCACCTCGAGCCGCTGAGCCTCTGAGGTGGGACCTGCGATCCCGGCCAGGGCCCCGTCCAAGTCCTCGTGCCGCCAAGCCACTGAGGACTGAAATAGGGTTCTGCCCTGCCTGAGCTACCTGAAGGTGCATGCCAGAGTCCCATTCACGCCTCCAAACCCGCACCACCTGCCACAAGGAGGGGTCAGCCTAGCGCTTGACCCCCCCCGCTCCCAAACGGGCAGAAGCGACTTAAGGCTGCCCTGCAGGTCCTTAAGAAAGATGTCTGCACCTCCCTCTGACAAATGAACACCGTCGCCCCTATACATGTCAGGCAGCGAGAACACAATTGCAGGATGCAGGACCACCCTGCCACCATCGCGAGACACCAAATTGCCAATGCTCCTGGTAACTTTCTTGCGCATCCTCTCAACCTTAGCGCAGCAGAAAGCCCCCCTCCACACACGACGCTGCAGGAAATCAGACCAAACCAAAGTGGTCTCCGGTAGCCAACCCATAATGGTGGTGATGTCCTGCTGAACTCTGTTCATCAGAGCCAGACCAGACATCCTGCAAAGGTCATTTTTGCCCAGGTGGAGCACCAAAATGTCCAGTGGGGGGTTCACATTCAAGAACTCCATCAACGCGGGCAGCAGCTGGCCCCATCTCATGCCCCTCTTGGCTAACCACGCCACCTGCACTGCCGGACTGAGACCCAGATTCGCTCCAAGGAGAGTAGCAGCCGCCCTCTTTCGGGCCCAAAAGATAATGGAGTGGCCACAGATTAACACGCGTATGGGGCTATCCTTGCGTCCTGCAAGATGAAAACAAGATGTTATTGCAAGGAATCGACTTCACGCTGCTCCCCCCCACAGTTGGGGTATGCCCAGACGCTACACGCGTCACTTGCACACGTAGCGCCTGTAGGTTGATGAACGCCAACGACCAATCTTTTGTATGTCTTCCCCTGACAGCCCTAACGCAGCTGCTGCCGAGGCTGCGCCAATGCGGAGGGAGTGTAGGCCAAACTCTCTAGGCTGCAACCCTAAAGCTCCCAGCGCTCGTGAGAAAATTGCTCGAAACTGGAACAGTGTGAGGGGAGAACCATCCTCATGCTGGAAGAGAGCCCCTGAGCGTTCCCCCGAGAGAGCCGTGTACTCCCTTAACGCCGCCACTGGGCACAATGGCATTCCTACCACCTCCTTAAGGGTTACCGAGCAACCGATGCCTCTTTGGTCTGTCTTAGACCATCTGAGGTTAATTAAGACTCCTCCAGGCACCCAGGTTAGGTCCGCCCTCCGGAGGGCCCGCGCAGATTGATCGGTCTTGTTTTTTGCAAGAAACTCGCTGGGATGAAAAGTGCCAAAGAAAGCTGTAAGCAATGCGGCCCTGAAAAGCTGAACCTCAGATGGTGATGAACAAAGGGTTGAGAAGGTCCCTGCGATACCCCCAAGCAATTCTGGCGTGATGGGGCGCCTTTGGTCCCGGACAGGGGGTGTTTTCCTAGCGAAGCCTTCTAACATCCTCCGTACTCTGAAGTCCTGAGTGAAATCGGGGTAGCCCCCTGCTTTTGAAACAAAAGCTGTGGCAGACATGAAGCCCGGGAGGGAGCTAACCGCCCTTCCGGACCGCTGCAGGTGGAGAAGGAAAAACAGCAAGTGCTCAACCGGCGCCGGCCACTGGATGGGCAACCCGGCCGCCTGTCTAAATTCAGCAAACTCTGTTACCTTCCATGAGTAGCCCCTCTGCGTGCTGGGCGCCAGTGAGGCGCATATGACCTCGTTTACTTCCGTAAGCCAAGGTCCCAGAGCCACGGAGGCATGTGGTCCGGGGATGGCGCTGCCCCAGGGGCAAGTTCCCGAAATCAGTCCTCCTGAAATCGAGACAAAGCATCCACGATGCAATTCTCAACCCCTGGAACGTGTTGCACTACAAAAAGAGCATTGATGCGCAGGCATTGCAGAATGAACTGCCGCACAAGCCTCATGACCCTGGGGGATTTAGAAGACATCGAGTTCACTACGGCCACCACTGCCTGGTTATCGCACCAGAATCGCACCAAGGCATTCTGGAACTCACCGGCCCAGATGTGCACTGCCACCACTATCAGGAAAAGCTCCAGGAAAGTAAGGTCGGCCGTGATGCCGCCCTGCGCCCAGCTCTGCGGCCACGGTGCAGCGCACCATTGTCCGTGGAAAAAGATGCCAAAACCAAAACCTCCCGCTGCGTCTGAGTGCACCTGCAAGTCAGCCTTGAGCAGCTGCTCAGAACGCCACAATGACACCCCGTTGAATTCCTCCAGGAAACGAAGCCAGACCACCATGTCTTCCCGCATGGCCTCTGTGACCCGGACCCTGTGATGTGGCGAGCGCAACCCCGCCATGGCCTTGCACAATCTACGCAGGAAAGCCCTCCCTGGCGCGACCAACCTGCAAGCAAAATTCAGGTGCCCTACCAGCGCCTGCAATTCCTGCAGCGTAATCTTCTTAGCCTGTATCACAGCCTGCAATCGGGACACTAGCGCTGCCAGCTTGTCGCTTGGTAGCCTGCTTGCCGCCGCCACTGAGTCAAGCTCAATGCCCAAAAAGGTCATGCGGGGAGAGGGGCCCTCTGTCTTATCCTGAGCCAGTGGCACCCCTAAATCACGTGCCAGTGCCTCGAAAGTGGTGGGCAATAAAAGTCCAGCTGGACCCATAAAAATAAAGTCATCGAGATAGTGCGCAGTAGTTCGCGCTCCGCACCGCTTCCGTAGGGCCCATTCCAGCATTGTACTAAAACGCTCGAAAGTGGCACAACTCAGTGAACACCCCATTGGGAGTGACCGATCCAGATAAAATTGGCCCTGGAATGCAAAGCCCAGCAAGCAGAAATCTGCCGGATGCACCGGAAGCAGGCGGAAAGCGGACTCGATATCACATTTAGCCATCAGCGCACCTGGGCCGCAGCGCCTCAATATGCGTACTGCCTGGTCGATAGACGTGTAGTAGACCGTGCAGTACTGGTCGGGAATTCCGTCATTCACCGACGTCCCTTTGGGGTAGGACAGATGGTGAATGAGGCGGTATTCCCCTGGGGCCTTCTTAGGCACCACCCCCAACGGAGAAACCCGAAGGTCAGGCAAAGGGGGAGTAGGAAAAGGGCCCAGCACTCGCCCCAAACTCACCTCCTTGGCGATCTTCCTCTGGACTATGTCCTCCATGCCCTTGACTGACCTCAAGTTTTGAGCCAAGCTCACACCCCTGGGATGTGGTGAGTGTATCTGGAAACGCTGATTGAAACCTTCCCACAGGAATTCTGCTGCAGCGCGATCAGGGTAGTCGCGCAGCAGCTCGGCCAAAACCGGTACCCTAATCGGACTTGGCCCCTTTGGGAGCGGGCGTGTCACCTGCACCCCCTCCCTTCTTCTGACCTGAGCCGCGCCGCCTAGGTCTTCTGTCGCGATAACCCCTCGGGCAGGCGGTGATGGGGTGGCCTGCGCCGCACAGACCACAGTTGTGCTGGAAGGTACAGCCTGACCTAGAGCAGTACCCTGCCGAAGCATATTCATAGCAAGCCCGCGGGGGTTGAACCCGCCGGCCCGGCGCTACCACCTGTGGCAGCCCAGTCGGGCGCGCATTGCTGTTCTTGGCAATCAGGTGGCCGCTGTCCGAGCGCTCGCCCCCTGCAGCACCTCCCGCCAGCACAAGCTGCATCCACAACTCTGAGTTCGTCCTCTCCCAAGAAAGCTGCAGATTATTTCCCAAGCGCATGCGAAACTGCTCGTCATACGCCAGCCAACCTGAACCAGAATATCCCCTAAAGGCTCTGTAAATCATGTCCAGGTACTTTACCAGTGCTGGGCCTCTGGACGGGTCCCTCTGCAGTACTACCCCCATGTATATGGTGAACCTTGTCAGCCAATTAGTCCAGTTCCGGTCGATTTTAGGCTTACGAACTGTCTGATGCTCTCTACTGCACTCCCCTGGCCTGCCCTCAGGCTCTGGCTCTCTGTGGAGAAGGCTGAAAAGGTCCACGTACTCACCCTTCCAAATCTTCTCCTTAATCGCCGGGGCCAAATGATCCCCCAGTGGAAGCGCCTCCTCCCAGTAAGGCATAGTGGGAAGGGGGGAGCCCCTTGAGCAACCGCCTTGGAAGCAGGGGCCGATAGTGGCCACGTACCCGCTGCCGGCCCTGCCCCACTCTGCACTGGCGTCCCAGCCTGCCAGGTCTGTGCTGCGCTGGCTGGCTGCAACGCTGGGTAAGCCTCACCCTGCCCTGCCGGGAGCTCGCCTGTCACTGTAACCCCCACTGCCAGCTGCGCCCCAGCTCCCTGGGCGCCATTCTGCACTTGCGCAGGGCCTGACGTAGATGCTGCCAAGCAGTGGGGCTGCGCAGTCTCTGCCACAGCCAAACTGGGTGCAGGCTGAGGCAAACCTGGTTGCCCTTCCGGGCCATCAATTGTAGACCCTGGGCACCCCCGCTGGTTGTGAGGAATAGCGCAACCTCCCCAGACTCCAGCAATTCCCTCCAAGCCTCTCCCTTCATACTCACCCATGACGGCCTGGGTCCCCGTGTCGGGGCTGGGAACTGCCACAGCCGTGTAGGGGGCCTCTGCTGCATTGCTATCTGCAGAGGCTGCTGGAGCTTCTCTCACCGGTGTCAAAGCTTGGCCCAAAGCAGGCCTCTCAATTGCTGCTGGTGTCGCCGCTGTTGCTGGCCTGCAACCTTCCAAGGCTGTGAGCCTGTCCAAAATCCCTTGCAGGACATCGGACAGGGAGGAGCACGCCCGCTTCTCAGGCGGAGCATTGCCCCCCACTCGGGGAGTACCTGATGAGGGCACCGTCTCCCCTTGCACCGCCATGACCTGTGCAGCTATGTTAACCAGATCTGGCGTGGGAACGACCTGCCCCGCCGGAGAAGCCCCCGCACTCCCGGCTGGCAATGCAGCAGCGGCCGCCTTGCGGTTGGCTCTACGCTGAGACCTACGCATGATGAAGAGAGATTGAGCAAGGAACAAGGCTAACCTGGAAGGGAAGCGATGAAACAAGCAATTAGTGCCCGATACACTTGCCCGTATAACCCACATGAGCAGCGATTGCACCAGCACTGCAATCAAACCTCCACGGGGTGAGGAAGGCCGAGACCCCCCTTTCGCCCCACCTCCAGCCGCACCCCACCCTCAGGCAGCGCCGAAAAAGGGGGGGAGCTGAACGACCAGAGGGGAAAAGACCAGCCCATTTTGCCCATGGGGGGGTGAATGAGGATCCCGCATCAGGTGCACCTAGGGGGGGTCCAGCCTACCCAGACACCCCCGCACTGCCACCGACGGCCAAAACGGGGCCCGGGGTCCGAGGCACCCCTGCCGACACCTCGCGGAGGGGTACCGCCCCCAGCCACCCTCGCCGAGTGCGCTGCCGGGGCCCCGCCCCCCCACAGGCACTCGTTGCGCCACGACCAGCGGTCTGGCAGGGGCCCAGCCCGACCTGCAGGGAGGGAAACCCACCCAAGATGGCAGCGAAACCCCGGGGGGGCCACCACCCCCACGACCCCCGCTCAGCACACAGCCCACCAGCGGTGCTGACCGCGCCGTGGCCGTCGCTCCGGCTGGGCCCGATCCATCCGCCGCAAGCCTGCGGCACATGGCAAAAGCCTCCCCATCACCCCCCACAAGCGCGTGGCGGGGGGGCCAGGCGCCGATCGCGCTGCGACAGCCAGCCAGGTGGGCCCCGCCCGGCCACAGCAAGCGCCTGGCAAGGAGGGAAAAAACACTCCCAAAATGGCGGCGAGGGGAGGCCGCAGGCCGCCCCTCCCAACATGGCGCCCGGGCCATGCCCCAGGGGCGGCCACCATCCCCCCGCTCGCGCTGCATAGGAGGGGGGGCCCAGCCCCCCGGCGCTGATTGCGCCGCTTCAGGCGGTCCTGCAGGGGCCAGCCAAGCCGCCGCAACCTTGCAGCAAGGGGGGAACAAACCCTCCCAATATGGTGGCGAGGGGAGGCCGAGGGCAGGCACTCCCAACATGGCACCGGCCGCGCAAGCGCGAAATCGGCGCAGAGGGAGCAACCCTCCCAACATGGCGCCCGCTCTGATGCGGGCAAAAAAAAACCCAAGATGGCGCCGGCCTCGCTTTGCGCATGCGCGAAGGCCGGACCATCCCAAGATGGCGCCGGCCCAGCACTTCGGCGCCGATTTGCACATGCGCGAAGGCCGAGACCCTCCCAAGATGGCGCTGGCCCCGCGCATGCGCAGCAGGGGTAAAACGGAGGGTCATAAGATTTAGGCCCTCCCCAAGATGGTGGCCCCCACAGGTCCCGGGAGGCAGCCACCCTCCATCAGCGCCCGGACCGCAGGCCCCCCCAGCAACCCACCTTGCTACCCAGGAACAAAGAGAGCCAGCCTGGAGCGGCCCTGCAGCAAGCCACAGCACCTGATATTCCCAGGTGGTCTCCCATCCAAGAACCAACCAGGCCTGACCCTGCTAGCCTCTGAGATCCGACAAGATCCAGCATGTGCAGGTTGGACAGAAGGATTAAATGGATCCAAAAGGAGGGGGAGGGGGGGTGCATGCCGCATGGTGGGCACCGTGGGAAATTGCAGAAAAAATTCCATGCAGGATATACCCATTACCAGGGCAAACCAAGGGGGTGCGTCGGGCAGACCCTCCCCCCTTACCTTGCAATCCTAATTCTGCTGGGAAGCACCTACTGCTGATGTCCTCGATAAATACCGGAGCACTGCAACTGCTGCTATTCCCACAGTGCCCACGTGCACAAAGAGGAAGAGGGCTGGGTCTCGTTCCTTTTTAAAGGACCACCGTAGCTGCCCAACCCAGCCCCCTACACCTCCCCCTTGGGGAGGGGCTCTCGTGTCCTGGTCAGGCATAACAAACTTTGATCACCTCCTTAAAGGGGGCGATCGTGATAGTTATTGCTGGAAACTGGGAAAGGATCTGCAACAGTCACTGCTGCAAGGATGACACAGGAAGCTAGCCAGGATAGACCGATGCTGCACTGATGGACTGCTATATAGAAAGGTCCTCTCACAAACTCCTGCAGTCTCAGAACACAGAAGACAAGAGGCCACATGCAGACTGCACGTCGCTAGCCCCTCCCTCAGCTTGCTCAAGCACCAATCAGATGCCCAGCCTAAGCCCCTGCCTGGGACAGGCAAAAGATACCTGCACCAACATTTGTGGGTGACAGAAGTATTGTTGGTCACAGACAGAGGGCAGTGACATCCCTCAGAACAGACCCTGTATTTGTCATTGGAGCAGCTCTTAGAAACGGCATCATCCATCCTGATGATTTTTCAATCAACAGAACGAGCTCCCTGCACCTCTGTGCTTTGTTCTCCAAAGTGCTCTGCAAATCCAACCGGTGACGGCAGAACTAGATTGTGCATTCAGATATTTTGGTTGGTTGTAAATCACTTGTAGACCCACAGGTCCCCTTGCTTATGCATCTAAGCAAGCTCTTGCCCACTGTTTATGTCGGAAAGTGTGTGAAATATTATATACTAAAAAAAAACAACCCACATTAAAAAAATGCATCCCAGCTTCTGGTATAAAAGTTTCTAATAGATTTTTAATGCAAATATTGTGTTTCTGACGCAAGCTACTGAGCACCCTGAATTTCTCTGGGGCATGTAAGCATTTCCAGGATATGACTAATAAAAAATATTATGTAGCCACCAATGCATATGTTTTATATATAATAAAGAGCAAATTAAGAATGGAAAAAAATAACAGAAAGAATGAATCAAATCAAATCTGCTAGAAATAGAGATGTCCCCTGTCTCATCTGCTGATAAATAAATGTTCCCACTTTGGTAGAGATTTAAGGTTGTTTTGTTTCTGGACACTGAAGCATGGAGTTGGTATGAAAAGTAATAATGTCCATTCAAAAGTTTTTCTTACAAGGGACTGAGCTGTGAGCCAGTTGGATCCTTGACTCTGCCATGAACTTATTTGATAGCCTTCCCAGCAATTTACTGCCCCTTCGCCTCAATCCTCCAGCTGTAATATGGGGATAATCATACTTACTGACTTTGGAGGGTGGCTATTAGAACATCCCCGACCAGTGGTTCTCACATATTTAGCACCAGGACCCACTTTTTTAGAATTAGAATCTTGTCAGGACCCACCGGAAGTGATGTCATGACCGGAAGTGACATCATCCAACAGGAAATTTTTTAACAATCCTAGGCTGCAATCCTACCAACGGTTACCCAGGAGTCTGTTCCATTTACTTTCCTTGTTAAAAGAATATGCATAAGTAGCTTGTTAAAAGTACAGGTCTGTAACATTTCCCCAAATGCAGTCACAGACCAGGGTAGCATCAAGTCTAATATATTAAAAATAAAATATTGAAATGAATGGGGACCCACTTGAAATTGTGGGACCTGACCCACAGTTTGAGAAACACTGTCCTAGACATTTGTAACAGCTTCCAGGGTGGAAAGTTTTTCCCCGCAGACTGACCCACAGTCTCGACAAGAGCTGTGCAGAGCTGGGCTCTTCCCTCCCCAACAGTGCTTACAATTTCTTTTGGGGGGAGAAGAGTGAGCAGCAGCAAAAGCATCTATGTCATGAAGAAGCCCTGCCCTGCCCTGTCCTGGACATTTTTAAACAACTTCCAGGGGTGGGGAATATTTTCCCTGGCTCAACACCAAAGGGGGTGGCACCAAAGGAGGGTGTTACTCCTTTGGAGAGCATTGAGAGTAAAGACCCCTCCCACTTACCTTTTCTCTCTGACTATGAGAGGGGAGAGGAAGGTTGGTGGGGTGAGGGTTGAGATTAGGGTCCTGGTGGATGGGGGGATTAGATGAGAGCTGATTGTTCAGCATGATTGGGAAGCCCTTTCTACTTCCTTCTCCCATGTTGGCTACCAATTGTTGGGGGATTGAGAGTAGTGGAGTGTGTGGAGGGGAGGTTTTTATACACAAGTGAGAGGGGTGAGTAGCAATGATGAGCTACTGCTCTCTTTCCAACCAACCAACTTGAATTGGGGGGCCCCTGTGGAATGGAGGTGAAAAGGCACCCTGGTTAGAGGTTTTCTGGCATAGAGGAGCCCAGGTAAGAACTGAGTTGGCTAGACTCCACCCCCTTATTTAATAACTGCCTCCTCTTTAGAGTCATTCTGGTGGGGGTCAAAGACCTTTCTATTTAGAATAGAGTTTTATTTGTTGGGGGAGGGTGGGTTAGGGGGCAGGTATTCAATACTTTGTTAATGCTGTTTTTAGTAGTTGTTTTTAACACTGATGTTTTGCTTTTAAGATTCTTTCTGTTGCATTTATGTTGCTGCTGATATTTAAAGTTTATGTGCTATGTATTCTGCCATCTGCTGGGTTGTGCTACTACTGTGGGGTTTATTGTAGTTTACTTTCTATTTTAATCTTTATATTTATATTTACTACTGTTGTATTTTTATATTTATTACTGAGATCCTTGGCTGTTTTAATCACCATGGGGGAAAGGCGAGTAGAAATCTTTTAAATAATTCATACAATGCTTCTCAATCTTTTTAGTGCCGTGACCCACTACATTGGCTGCAGCAGCTGTGCTCTGCCCCAGAATGCTTTGTGGCCTTTTGGACAGCATTTCAGAATGCCTTGTGGCTTCTGAGTAGCGCAGGCATCAACCTACCAAAACATACACAAAACTGTGTATAGCATTGTATAGTATATGGGGGGCATGTCCATGGATCCCGTTTTTGCAGTTTCAGGTATCCATGGATCAGGTTTGCGGGGGTCTCCCCCTCCAGAGGCGATGGGAGATCTGCTGCCCTCAATTCTGGAGGGTATGAGCCCCGCAGAGGCCACATGCTTTTGCCCATGGCCTCTAGGGCTTCAGAATGGCCATTTCGGCCCAAAAAGTGACTTCCAGTTTCTTTGGGCAACTCTGAGGACTTCCCCAGGCCTCAGAATGCCTTGTAAGGCAGTAAAAATGTCACTTCTGGTTTCCCAAGGAAACTGGAAGTCACTTTTTTTTTTTTAACCGAAATCATTATTCTGAAGCCTGTAGAGGCCACAGGCTGACATGCTCAGCCTTTGTGGCACTCAGAAAAGCCTCCAGACCTGAGCCTGTGATCTGGTCATGTTTGGAGGACAGGGAGAGGGCATCCCTGGTTATCTGAGGTTTTTAGTACCTGCGGGGGGTTCCAGAATGGAACCCCTGAAGATACCGGAACAAGACTATATACATGTAACAGATTCATGTGTCAGAACGCACAGCTAGGTGGATCTCTTTGGTTTATGAATACTAAGGATTCATCTCAGGATTTCATCTCAAGAATGACAGCATTTTTAGTGTGATACAAAAGCTACATCTAACAAAATGAGAAGCACAAAAAAAAAAAAATACAACCGCCTTTTCACATCAAATACTAATTACAGTGCCCCTAACAAGCATGCAACATATATAACAGCATGCATACAATTCAGCAATGGTTCATCCTATAATAGCTCAATAAAACAGTTACAAGAACATAAGCGAGAATGAAATACCAGTAGTAACCATAATAAAAGTATCCATCCAGCAGTGTTCCAAGTCATTTTTTTTATCCTGCTCTTTTCTAGCTGCAACAGAATAACACTGCTACCCTTCTGGATTTTATTTATTTTTATGTTATTTTGGACTTTCAGACCAGTAGATCTCATTTTGTGTTGCTGACACCGAACTGATAGAGCTATTGAAAGGGATGTAAACGTAATTCCTTCTGAAAGCTATCGGTAAACTGAAAGGACTCACATTTGGAAGTAGTTCAGGAAAATTGCCTGAACAATTGCTCCATGGACACTCTGGCGCATATCTTGCAAAGCCTACAGACTTTTGTCCCTGGGTTACAGTCGAGCAAGCAAATGCAAAGGTTTTCGCAAAAGGACATGCCCATTTTTTATTTTATTTTCAGTGGTTGGTTGAGAATCAAAGCAAGGCGCTGAACTGAGCAACATACAAGGCTACAAAAACCATTGCGATCAGTTTAGAAAACATCACACCCAGGGTGACCAGATGCAATGGAGGACAGAGTGCCTGTACCTTTAACTTTTGTAGCGAAGAGGGAATTTGGGCAGGTGAAGCTTTTCAAACCCTTCCATGTTGAGCTGCATCTGCCCAAACTCCCTCTTCTCTACCATGGTTAAAGATATAGGGTTTCTGTCTTCCATTATATCTTGTCACCTTGATCACATCTGGTCTAAGCTACTCTCTTCCATTGTATCTGGTTTGTCTTCCATTGTATCTGATCACCCTGATCACACCTGGTCTAAGCTGCTCTCTTCACCTGGGCAGCCATGTTTCACAGGAATCAAAATGTGGGTTATTGGCTGCATGTTTGACCTTAGGGCTGGGAGAAGATTACAATTTGAATCACACAATTTAAATCTAAATACAAATGAGACCTAAGGCCCCTTCATGCATTACATTTCACAGGTTGTACCTAAGATGTTTTAAGTGTGATTATGATAAAGCAGGCGTGGGCAAATTTTCAACTTAGGGATCCTGGACATTTAACAATTGTATAGAAGAGGGAATTTCAGCAGGTGCAGCTTCTCATCTCGCAGGTGACAAGCAGGTGACAAGCTGCACCTGCTACAAATCTCTCTCCTACACAATTGATAAAGGTCCAGGATCCCTAAAGTTGAAAGTTTGCCAACCCCTGGGATAAAGGCATATCTTGCTAACATATATGTTACCCAGCTATGCTGTTCAGGGAACTGAGAATGGTGTGTACACATTGTGGCAAATATAGATTTGCTGCCGTTCAGTGTGTGAAATGCTCCCAAAAATATAAATGGCTTAATTCAGCTTAACTCTGACTACCAGGGATAACCCAACCCAGTATTTCTCAAACATGGATTTTGGCATGGGTCATTCCACTACTCAGAATGTCTCTGTGACTCATGAAGCTGCCTTCAACTATGCAAGACCATTAGTTCATCTGTTTGGATATTGTCCAGGAATCACCTACATCCCATGGGCTGGATCTGACCCAGTGGCGGACCTCCCTAGCCCCACACCCCAGGGCAAAGGTCCACAATGGCGCCCCCTGTGGGCTGTTGCTTCCCCTCTTGTGAAAATCTGCCCCCCCCGTCACCTGAGGCTCACGGGACCTTGCATGACCCAAGCCTGCGTCGAGGAAGCTATCTGAAGCTTCCCCAATACTATAAACTATACTTCCAGGAACCCAGAAGCACAGTTTCCGACCCCGTCTGGAGCCTCAGAGAGACTTCCTCGGGGTTCTAGAGGCTCGTGTCTGGGGCATTTGCCCCTTTTAAGATCTGACTCACCAACCAAAATAATCTGCCCCACCAGCCAAATCCTGCTCACATGAACTTGGCTTGGGAGGTGAAGCCATGTACCAGACTGGGAATGGCAGAGTCACCTGCCTAGGCTTGCCAAGTCCCCGTGTTGCGCAGCAGCACATAGACTCAGTGAGCTTGAGCAGGTGGCTCTGCCATTCTCCATCCAGTGCATTGCAAACTAAGCAGGAGGCTTCACTTTCCAAGCCAGATTCCACATGGCCCACTTCTGGCTGCTCATAACCCAGAAGTTCAGCAGTGATTTGATGAAGTCACTGTCAAACATCCAACCCTATTAAAGGAAAAGCTTGCGTACCCCTGGTCTACCCTGACTGCAGAGCTCTCCAGAGTTTCAGACAGAGATCTTTCCCAGTTCTACCTAGTGTAAACAGAGACTGAATTTGGGAACTTGTGCATGCAATGCATATAGTCTACCTTGAGCAATAGCTTTCTCCTTGCCCCATTCCCTGACTTTGGAGTCTGAAAATAAATAAGAGGATGCTCTTAGTTTACCTTTTATGCAATGATGAGATATCTGGATTCCTCAGGTGCCACCATGTGTACATTTTTTGCCACTTGTGAAGGAGCCTGTGCATGCATGATGTCTAGGCAAGATTGTGGACCCAGCCAAACATACAATGTTTCCCTCATAACAGAATCTAGAATGTGAACATTCCTGCGACTTATTCCTCTGAGCAAAAGAATATATAGCTATATGCTCATGCCCCACATCTCCAAGTGGTGAGGCATTTCAGGAGCTGCAAGTCAACTTAGCTTGGGGCTTCTGCTGGTGAGAAAGAATCAGTGTCCTGTCCTTACAGTGTCCTTATAATCAATGGCATAGCTAGAGGGGATGCGAAATATTAAGTATTGCAGGGAGCCACGTTGGGCGTGCAAGTGGCCCCTCTCCTTTGGACCCTTTCTGGTGGTGGGAGCAAAATGGAGGCAAAGAGGCACTTTAGCAAATGGTGTTCCTCTTATATTTAGCAGGGGAAGAGAAACTGCCCTCTTCACCCCAGCAGAGTGCCTTTTCTAGTTGATTTTGATGGTGGTGTACTGTTCTGATTTGTTTTTAGATGATGTGCCTTTTGGGGGCATGGAGACATTGAGCTCCTTGATTTTCTTTGTAAACTGCTTTGTGAACTTTTTTGTTGAAAAGTGATTGACAATATTTTGCTGGAAATTATTCTTAATAATAATGAATAATATTTGCTTTATCACTTGACTAATATCCAGGTTTGAGCAAGCTGCATAGGTGTTCAGCTGGCAGCTCATCCTCTTGGTTTTCAATGCAGTCTTGGCCAGAGCAAATTCTGTCTTCCTGCAGAATCCCAGCTCACATTTCATCTTTGTCCTTCTCATTGACCACTAGGGCAAGATGAATCACTGACAATTTCCCACTTGACTTTGGAGACTTCCTATCAGAGATCTTCTTGTGTCAATAGCATTTATTAACCTCCTTTTATTGAATCCAAGGCCAGGCGTTGCTTGAAGGCAAAATCTGAGTGTCATTTCCTGTCGCCAACCAGCCTTGTTAATGTAAGAAACCCAATATTCTGCATGTAAGAAATCAGTTGGCCTAATATTGATGAGCATAACTCCAAAACTTTTTTCCCTAATATCAACAATATTCATGAGCATTCATGAATTGCCTGCATTGGCTCAGTCATGTTGTGAGAATGGATGATGGCCGGATCCCAAAGGATCTCCTCTATGGAGAACTCGTGCAAGGAAAGCGCCCTACAGGTAGACCACAGCTGTGATACAAGGACATCTGCAAGAGGGATCTGAAGGCCTTAGGGGTGGACCTCAACAGGTGGGAAACCCTGGCCTCTGAGCGGCCCACTTGGAGGCAGGCTGTGCAGCATGGCCTTTCCCAGTTTGAAGAGACACTTGGCCAACAGACTGAGGCTAAGAGGCAAAGAAGGAAGACCCATAGCCAGGGAGACAGACCAGGGACAGACTGCACTTGCTCCCAGTGTGGAAGGGATTGTCACTCCCGAATCGGCCTTTTCAGCCACACTAGACGCTGCTCCAGAACCACCATTCAGAGCGCGATACCATAGTCTTCCGGGACTGAAGGTTGCCAACAGTCATGAGCATTTTAAGCTATTCTATACACTTAGCCCAGCATTTCCCAAACTGACCACTGCTGCAACAGGACCAGGAAGTGACATCACCGCCATTCATTTCTGGGTTCGGAGACATGAGCCTTCAAACAGCAGTAAGAAGGTTAGGGTGGGCAGGAGGGCTTTTCACAGCACGCAGTTTTCATGCACTGCACCTCTGCCCGCCATGCTGAGCCTCCTGCTGCTCTCTGAAGGCTCACGCCACAGTCTCACTGCTAGGCATTGGGTGGCCCATGACGCCCTGACAAGCACTTCACAACGTTCCTGTGCAGATGGGAAAACACTGACTTATAGCTCAATCCTGAGCTTCCTGGCAGCGCTGATGCAGCAGCGCCAAAGTCGCTACTGCTTATCCAGTAGGCACTGGGAAGCAGCCAGAGGTCTCCTCAGGGGAACGGGGCTTTTGTCCCCTTCCCCTTGAGAAAGCCCCAACCCTGCAATGGGGCTTCTCAAGTCTGCGCCAACTATTTTTCCAGCACAGACTCGAGAGACTCCATTTCCGGCTTTCTGACCCAACATGGAATTCAGAATCTGGCAGATCCAGCCCCTCTCGCCCCAGTTCCCTCCTCCCCCCCAACGCAGCACCTTTGCCCGGCATTTGAACATACCCACGGCGGCAGTAAGTCCTTTTCCTGCCGACACTGGGCCTAGTGCCTGTCTGGTGCGGTCCCAGTGCCGGCACTACTTATTCAGTGGGTACCATGTTTTACAGCATGTTTATGGTGCCCAGCGCTGGCACTAAGGATCAGCACTGGTGCTGGTCAAGTTCAGGAGTGGACCTTTAGCCAATAGGTTGCAGAGGCTTTATGGCCACCAATGCAAAAAAAGAAAAAAGAACATCAACTATAGACATGTATTTTTCTAGAACAAATTCCATTTTCTCCTAAATAATATTCAGTTTTAGCAAAACTCTGATTTAGTAAAACTGGTGTGATCACACACAAGAAATGTTTTGGAGACATTAATGTATGTCATCTTATTGAATCTTGGTTTCTCTCCAGATTTCTTAGATGTTTTGTCCACAGAGGAGCCTCTGAATTCACTTCAAGTTTCACGCAAAAGAGAAGATTAAATGACAGTCCAGGGAAAGTTGTATGTCTCTAAGACATTTCATAATTCTTTACGAAAATTTGTAGGCTTTGTTTCTTCAGATCATGCACTTGGGGAAAATCAGCCACATTCCATTTTAAGCCATTAGTTATTGATTTTTCTCTGTAAACCGCTTTGTGAACTTTGTGTTGAAAAGCGGTATATAAATACTGTTGATGATGATGATGATGATGATAAATAAATAAATAAATAAAGTGGGATTACCATGTCAACTCCAAGCACAAGATATTGTTTCCAAAGTTTGACATGTAAACCTTCCAAGCTTAGACAGCTGTTCCCCCTACTGAAGTTATCTTGAAATTTGCACTCCAGCAGTGCCCATTTCCTGTAGGTGGAGCATTATGGAACCACTGCTGGCAAAGTGTGTTACAGCCTATGTGGAAAAAATATTATTATTATTATTATTATTATTATTATTATTATTATTATTATTATTATTATTATTATTATTAAAAGAAGTGCCTTTCTAGCTATATTGTTAATTCCATTTGGAGCCAAAGCCTGCCTCTGAGCAACTATTGCAAAGACTGGCCTCCTTGTGAAATTGTAAAGGTTGACCCAGTGGTGTAGCTAGAGGGGGTGCAAAGCACTAAGTTTTGCAAGGAGCCTCAGTGCAATGTGCAAGGGGCCCCTCCCCTTCAGAGCCATTCTGGGAGGTGGGAGCAAAAGGGAGGCGAATCCTGTTGCATTGACCTTCTTATGAGTTGTAGGCTTTGTTAGTCGGGCTCTTGGATGTTGCCATCACAATGAAAGTCAGAATTCTACCGACATCACTACTGTTGCCTCCTCCTCCTCCTCTTCATCACTCTCTCTCTCTCTCTCTCTCTCTCTCTCTCTCTCTCTCTCTCTCTCTCTCTCTTCCTAAAAAAAATGAATTGTCTCTTTCTTGTTCAGTGGTCTTCTCAAGTATGCTGAAAGATGTTGTTTTGTATCTTCTCTTATTAATGAGAGCACTCTTTTCGGATTTATTCCTTGCACACATGAAGGGGAGAGTGATTGAGTAATAACAACAGCCAATCGATCTACCTTGACTTTATCTTTAACTAGTCCAGTGCCAGCAAATTTAAAAATGGCTATGGATCCACATTCACCGACTTGTTCTTTCACCTTGGAAGGGACCCTGATGCAAAGAGCACAACTTTTGCCTAGGGTGGATATTAGTTCTGTGCCTGTTTTCTCTACTTTCCATGATTACTTCTCAGTCAGTCAGAGCATAAAAACACTTGGGACTGATCCAACCAGTGCTGTTATGCAGGGACAGGAGCCCCAATTGTACCAGGGAACAACTTCCGTCCCAATACACTTCACATCCTGACTTCAGAGGAAACCTTTCATGCAGCATTAGACCAGAGGCATAACTAGGGCAGAGCCTGCAGAGAACCTGCTCTGGGTGCTATGCCAAGGAGGGTGCACGATTGCCTCCAGGTTCTGCCCTAGTTACAGAGGAGGTGCTTGCAGAGCCACTGCAGCAAGTACCCCTCCTCTGGCCTTCACCTGGAAGTGATGTACCTGGTGTCACATGATGCTGTGACAACATGCATCACATGATACTGTGACATCACTGCCCTGGGCACTGCATTATACCTCTGAGTGTGCCTTGACAATGTTAGCACCTTGTCAGTGTGCAATGAGATGAAAAAGGTTGAAAATTGCTGGAGTAGAGGAAGGAGGATCTGTGGAAGTGGGTAGGAGAATGGAAGTGGACACCCCTTATCAGTTCAGTTAGCCTCATGGATGGCCAGTCCTGGATGTAGTGACGTCACACAGGAATTCAGAAATCCAACTGGAATTTCAAAATGTAGGATAACTGTGGTTTAATTCCTGCTAACTGGATAAAGAGGCATTTTTAGAGTAATGCTTCTGTTCTGTTTAACAAGGGAAGAGCGCCTGTCCTTAGGCATCTCAGCATCGCATACCTCCCAGTCACTGGTGTCTCTTCCATGCCTGTTTTTGAAGATTGTGTGCCCCTTTGGGGCAGCAAACCATTTTTTGTATTTTTATTTTTTGCTAAGTACTTGGGAATGACTGGCCCTGGATGGAATCTTAATCTGGTGACGATCACCAGACATTGAAATGCAGCACACAAGTGTCTGAAGAGGAGACAAGCTCGAGTTAAAGAGATGTAAATACATGCTGTCGCTTTGAGGGAAATATTGCTGCCTTAAAGACTTTCAAGATTGTCTGCCTTCTCCTCTGTGCCCAATGTATATTTCTAGTGAAGGAGAGCGTACAAAAACACCAGGAATCTCCAGTATCCTCACAAGGAAACAGGACTCTGTACTAGAGTGCTCGGAAACCTCCCAGCTCTCAAAGAACTGAAGGCCTAGGGCACCAATTTTCAATCTTTTTCATCTCATGGCACAGTGACGAGACACTAAAATTGTCAAGGCACACCGTCAGGTTTTTGACAATTGACAAGGCACACCATGATGCCAATGGGGGGAGGCTCACATCCCCCATTGGCCCTACTAATAAATGATCTTCCCCCAAATTCCTGTGGCACACCTCTGGACCACTCGTGGCACACCAATGTGCCACAGCACAGTGGTTGAAAATGGTTGGCCTAGGGGGTAACAGGCAGCCGGGAGACCTCATTGTGACCCAGAAGGGGCCCTAAAATGGCTTCTCCTTAACTGGAAAGAAAGCTTGGAGCACAGTGGTGTACACAGGGGCTGTGGCACCCATGGAAGCAACATTATGATGTCATGTGACATTACTTTCAGGCCCTTGCAGCCACTTTCGGAGTCACTAAGCGAAATTAATCGCTTCCTGAGTCACAAAATCACCCCAGCTGCTGCTGTTAAGCACTCTAGCCACTTCTTGACTCGGGAAGTGACTGGACCATGCTCACACTCACAGTGGCAGCTGCAGTGCCCCAGCCTCCACTATGAAAATCACCCCAGTTGGTGCTATGAGTGCCCACATGCTGCAGTCGCCTCCCAAGTCTGGAAGTGACTGGAGGACACGCACAGCGGCAGCTGATGCCCCTGTTCAAGTGAAGCCCAGGGGATGTACTGAGGTTTGCCAAACCATAGAAACACCACTGGGCACACCATCAGTTTTTTGACAATTAGCAAGGCACACCACACTGCCTGTGTGGGCGGGGGGCACCCCCCCCCAAAGTCCTTGCTAATAAATTGTTCTCCCGAACCTCCTGCGGCACATCTGCGGACCATCCATGAACAAAAGTGTGGAGATGAGGAAAACGGTGGGCTAGAATGTCAGAGGAACAGAAGCTGGCACATCATCAAGGTTACTCCCAAACTCTTCAAGTGGGTTGCAGCAGTTTAAAGCAAATGTATAACACAATTTTTTTAAAAAAAGAAATGAAATAAAAAATATCCCAGATAAATATAAAATGTATATTACAGAGCCATCCTAGTTTTTTTGGGGTTTTTTTTTTAATGCTCAGATGTCCCACTGTATTCCATAGGACTTACTCATATATTAAGTCTACAATCCTCTGGAAATTAATAGAACATGAGTTACATTTTCTCAGGTTACGTTTGGGAAAGAGGACGGCTTCGCTATTAATAGATGCCTCTAGGCAAATTTCTCAGTTTGCCTCCTGTTTCAGAGGTAGCAGCTGAGCACTCCTGCTGGGATGATATCACAGCTGCTGCTCTAGGAGACGTCTGGGAGCTCTGCTCCCCTGCCCACTTCTCCATGAGTACGTCCCTGCTTGCCATTTAAAAAAAAAGTGGTGCAATCACAGTAATCTCAGAAGTCATATTTGACACAACATAAGAAGGGCCCTGCTGGAACAGGCCAAAGACCCATCTAGTCCAGCTTTCAGGATCTCACCGTGGCCCACCAGATGCCTCAGGGACCATACAAGACAATGAGATGACTGCATCATGTGACCATTCCCTTGCAACTGGCATTCAGAGATAAGCTACTTCTAAAACCCAGAGGCTGCATGCAGTCATAACCTGTGATGGACATTTCCTGCATAAATCTTTCCAGTCCCCTTCTAAAGGCATCTAGCTCAGGTGTCATCACAACATCCTGTGGCAAGTGCATCCTATGGTGGTGGTGGACGGCATCAGGCAGTCTGCAGGAGATGATAAGTAAAAACATTTTGTACTTACCTCCTGGTTTGCTGCCCGAGCCTCAAGGAGTCTCCTTGGACATATGCCACCTATTTTGGTGGTATATGTCCGAAGAGAGGGAAGGGGCATGGAGGTTTGAAAAGGACAGGATAAAATCTGGTGTGTGCTGTCTCACTTCATCCCTGCCCCCGTTCTTTCCCTCTCCCTGTCCAGAAATGCCCCCTATCCTTCCACGCCCTCCCCATCCCTTCCACTATCTGCCCCACATCCAACTCACCTTATGCTGGTGGACAGAAGCTCATTGTCGGCCTGCACCGGGCTTGTGGCATCAGCAACTTCTGCCTGGATCTGGTACTTCAGCCTGCAGAAGTCACAATTGGGACAACAATTTATCAGGGAAAGGTACCAGAATACAGGGGCTATCCCTATGAAACAGGAAGACTGCACATATATATGTGACATGGCAATTTCACTACACAACTACAAGCAGTCATAAAGAAATATCTGTGGTGACATGCTGAAAATTGCCCAATCTGTAGTGTGAACTGTGGCACACAAACAGCTCAACATGTGCTAACAGCTGCCACGTGGAGTGATTTAAAATTACCTCCAAATGGCAGCTATAATGTGTGATCTGGCCCTTAGCAATTTTTTTCTTTTCCTTGAGATGGTGAGAAGGAAACCTGGAGCAAAGAAAAATTAAGGCACATTTTAAAAACTATCTTACCACTGAAAATATTTCCAGAATGTTGAAATCCTTCATGGAAAAAATAGATGTTAAAGAACCATAGCAATAGTCTTCTTTTTTTATCCTCATATCAGAAGAATTTAGGATGACCCTATCCTGGTCGCTGATGCTTTACTGTATAGAAAATGATCAAAGCCTCTCATACACAGAGTTAATTTGTTACGGTCTTGCAAACATCCAGCTTTGTAATGAACAGAGACAGCCATTACAAAGCAAAGCTCTACCAAGATGTCAAACACCAAATCCCTGCAAACACCACTCAGAGCAGTTCCTCTTTTTTTCTTTGGATTGGATTAAGCATTTATTTTAGTAGCCACAGGAAAGATGTCCATCTTGAAGAACATATTAATCTTTGGACCAAAACGTGGCAAAGTAATACCTGAAACTAGAGCTGAGAAGGGAATTGGGTCACACACACACACACACACACACACACACAAACTTCCACTTGTATAGTTTCCTAGTAGTAAATTTACTATGCTTGGGATACTGTTTAAGACATGTAGTCTTTTCAGTGCTGAGCTCCTAGGGCAAATACTTCCACAGGGTCCCCTATACTATTGCCCCCAGCCTCTGATGGCACAGGGTGCCCACTGAGGGTTCAAGGGATTGGGACCATGTTGTAGTGGGTTTAAGCTTACGGCAGTGGTTCCCAAACTTACCTGGGTCATGATGCCCCCCACAGCCTCTTTTCAGGGCTCAGCTGGACACTGTCATCTTGAATCTCATGAGATTTCACAGGTTCCAAGGTGGTGGTGCCTGGGGGAACAGGTACGAGCGGCCACCTGGAACATCCCACAGTGCCCCTATGGGTAAGCTGTGACACACTAAGGCAGCCATTTTCAGCCACTGTGCCATGGCACACTGGTGTGCCGTGAGCGGTCCAGAGGTGTGCCACCGGAATTTGGGGGAAGAATTTGGGGGAAGAATTTGGGGGAAGGTCATTTATTAGTAGGGCCAATGGGGGATGTGAGCCCCCCCCCCCACTGGCAGCATGGTGTGCCTTGTCAATTGTCAAAAACCTGATGGTGTGCCTTGATCATTTTAATGCCCTGTCTGAGTGCCATGAGATGAAAAAGGTTGAAAATCGCTGCACTAAGGTGTCGTGATGCACACTTTAGAACCCCTGCCCTAAGAGGAACTGTGTTTTGGGGCAGCCCAATCCTAAGCGGGTGCAAGGCCCCAGGGTTTGCTGGTATGCATAGAGCGCCTTATTATCGCAGTAGCATCAGTGTGGTTGGCAGGGAATCGCATTGGGCCCTGAGGTGCCCCATGCCCCAAAGTGCAACTCTGCATCATCCCATTATTTTTACTTCCTTAAAGATTAACTTCAACTTGCATGGTTGGGTGTCCTGTTGCATGCCCTCAGTCTCTTTGGAAGCATCACTGTAACCTTAATACGATAAACCTTTTCTTTTCCTTTTTATAAAATTAATCGCTAGCCCAATAAGATGCACTCTCTTGCCACAGGGTAAATAAATACTCATCTCTGAATAAATTTTAAAACCACTATTGTTCTTCTCCTAAGCAATTTCCTTGTTTTAGAAAACAACTTTTGCAAAATAAAATAAAATAAAAAATAAAAAGCAGCTCTACTGCTGGAGAGAATACATTTTTTAAGGGCATGTTTATAATGAATGGATTAGCTTCCTGTCTGGTAGTTCTTCTCATGTGCTATTTTAGATGGGAAATAAGTCATGTTACGCATACTAAAGGGTGATTAGTCACAGCAGTTTCCAAGTCTTGAGATGGAGTTTCCCTGTTTTCAGAGGATAACTGGGTTTACAAAGTTGTGTTTTTCCTCTCCTCTTCTTTCTCTCTTCCTTTCCTGTTTCATCCACATCATCGGTCACTCTGACACTCTAATACCAGATGATCTGTTGAATCAGAAATCAAAATCTGAGTCAGGTTTCCCGTGTGAAAATGAAAGCCTTTACTAAGGATAGTTCTGGCTTTTCCTAGACATTGCCCTCTCCCTACAAAGCAATCACAGTGAGTGTTCACTGGTTAAAGATGACAGGCTGTATTTCAGCATAGCCGCTGAGCTGGAGTACGCAGGAACCTGCAGTACTGTGATCGGTGAAGGTGCATTAGATAAAGCCATGGGTGGCCACTGTGTAGCAGTTGAAAATGTGGAGAACTCATGAACTTAACTTCCAGGACATGGGGGCAGAGGCAGACTGCCACTATGCAAGGGGGCACAAGCTGCTGAAATCAGCAGGGGCACCTATTCCAACAGCAACCATAGAGCTGGCTGTGGTGTCCCCACCTCCACTGCCACGTCCCAGTGATGAAAGGCAAAGTTAAAAATTCTACCCCAACATTGCTATGCAGTTGCTAGAGGAGGTGCAAAGCACTAAGTTGCAAGGAGGTGCAAAGCACTAAGTTATGCAGGGAGCCTCAGTGTGGCGTGCAAGTGGCTCCGGCATTTGCAAATGTCAAGGGATGCCAATGACTGAGATGCATTTGACCAGGACACAATCATCCAGGACACAAATATCATAATACCCCTCTGCAGTATATACCTGTTAAACAGTGGGTCCATGTGAATAAATGAAGGCCAAGAGATAACAGCTCCACACATTTATTTCATCTTCAGAGAACAGAACCTAGCATGAAAACACAAGGCAAACACCCCTTACTTTATACCCCTTAGCTCCACCCAGATTCCCCATGCAATCCTGGGAAATAAATCAGTGCTGTTGAACCAGTCTCAGTCCACCTGATTGGCAGGCTAAACTAGGGGGCCAATCAAACAGGTAGGATCTCGATCTACCTCCTGATGGGCCAGCCATAAAACTGGGCCAATCGGTTATGCAGGATTTCAAACCTGCATAACTTATACATTAAACCTGCATACATAACAATACTCCAAAGGGAGACTGATAGCAGTTCATTTCATTTGTCTTGTTGTAGCAAGATTTACACTGAAAAATTTGAGAGTGCTTCCTATAACCCTGGAACCGAGGAAGTCGAGCAGGCTAGACTTATTTGTTGTACACTGAATGAGATTTCCACCCCTTCCTCATTCATCACTCACTGGGCCTGCATTAATGATAAGGCAAACTCACAAAGAATTCATGCCACAAATTGTTGATAACTGGTCTCATCAGCAAAACAGTTCACAAAGATGCCAAGACAAGTGGCGTCGGGAGCACGATCATACATCATTCAGAAAAGGCAGAGACGTTTTAATGCAAGGGCCATTATATAATGGTGCACTGAGTTTTGCTGTAATTGCATATTATGGCGAGTCAATTATTCATTAGCATATGATGGCCTAAAGCATATATATTGCCATCACTGCCCCTCCTTTCTGTACGGCATTCAGAAGCCCAGAAAACTCTGCAAGAGGATTTTAACTGCACAGGACGAGATTTCAATGTGCTTCTCTTAATCCAGCAATGATGGATTTCTCTAATTTGAAGGGGTCAGGACCCAGCCTGGAAAATAGCATGGTGATGCCATTACTTTCAGGAGCTCTGTTGTGCTTGGATCCTGAAACTTGGATATGCGTTCCAGTGGCACTATATTCCAAGACCTGTAACTCAGGGTCACGTCTGAGGGTGCATGAGGTGACCAGGTTGCTGAACTTAAGCAGGCCTGGGTCTGCTGAGTACCTTGATGGGAAACCTTCTGGAAACCCCCTGCATACTGCCTCATGTTCTGTCGTAGAAGAAAGATGGAATGTCAACCAATGAAATGCTGGAATCTGTTTTTCGCACGGAATTATCCACACCTTGCTCTCCATATGTTGGGAACAGGGTGTGAATCTTGTCCAAAGTTAGGACTGCGCAAACACAAACCATAATGGCAGTAGGAAATGTTGGAAGGGAGAGGGGGAAGACACTGAGTAATAAGTGAAAGCCCCCCCCCCTTCTTATGGTAAACGTACATCCCACCACCAGGTTAATTACTATCAAGAGAACTTGCACAGGAGCAGAAGCTTGGTTAAGGTTTCCTAAGAAATACTTACAGTTGATTGTTGATTAGAAGGAGGGGAGGAAGGAAAGAGTTAAGGACCACACATTCTGCCAAAACCACACAGAGGACAGGTAGATGGTCTCAGGTGACTTAAGAGTACCCTGCCCTCCAGAGTCCTGTAGGTAGTGACATATCCAAATTCCAACACAAAATTGAGCAGTTCCTCAATCCCACTACAGGGGTTTACTTCTCAAGTAATTTTCCCCACTCACACTGAATACACGGAAGGGGAGTGGGATTGGCCTGCAGGTAAGTCCTTCTAATGCTAACATGCCTGGCATATGTATTTATTTAGGGATTTATATCCCACTCATAAAGTGGTGCCCAAAATAGCTTACAGTAGAACCGTCCAGGTGCTTCCTTATCTGTGGGGTTTTGTTCTGGAACCCCCAGTGGACAGTAAAAACTGCAGATACGAGTGAACCCCTTTGGGGCTTCCCTGGGCCTCCCAATGCTTTATAAGGCATTAAAAACATCACTTCCGGTTTCTCCATGAAACTGGAAGTTACGTTTTGTCACCCTCCAAGCTCAGCCTGAGCCCAGCAGAGGCTGGAGACAGATGTCTGCAGCTTCTGCTGAGGTCAGAAGCCGCTCCGGAGGTGAGTGTGGGAGGGCATGCGCGAGGGGGCTCGCAGACCTGATCCATGGATAACTGAATCCGTGGATCTGAAAATGAGTATGAAAATGGATACATCTCTTTTTCCCCCCTTTTAAAGATTTTATTTATTTATTTTTCTCATTTTTATACTGTTCTTCCTCCAAGCTGCTCAGGGTGGTATATGTAGTTCCTCCCCTCCTTTTGTCCTCACAATGATCCTATGAGGTAGGTGAGGCTGAGAGAGAGACAGCGAGAGAGAGACTGACTGGCCCAAAGTCACCCAGAAATCTTCATGGCTGAGTAGGGATTTGAACCTGGACCGTCCAGGTCTAAGTCCAACTCCCAAACCACGGCACCATTCTGGCTCTCTTAAGAATGATTACATAATCTATAGTTCTCCACTCTACCAGCTGAGCTATCAAAGTAGTTGAGCTATTGCTGTTATCGAATGTGCATGATCAAAGGCAGTTTTTCTTATTTACTTGGTGCTTTGAAAATAGTGCTGGAACTCGCGTGTATTCCAAGGGACAGGAACCCCCCAAACTAAAACATTTGTCTGTTGAGAAAGCCAATCTTTTTTTGCATTTGTAAAAATACGTCAAAAGACCATTTAAAATCTCAAAAATACGTCAAAAGACCGTAAAAATCTCAAAAGACCAATAACTTTTTTTTTCTTGCACAAAACCCATGATCAACACAAAGTTGCCCAGGCTTCAGAGACCCTGCTCCGTGTTTCATTCACATTTGTGATATGGTGGGAGGGGGTGAGAGGCAGGGTCTTTTCCATCATGGTACCAAAACTGTGGCACAACTTCCATGGCAGGATCCATCAGACTCCTTCTCTTCTTGCACCGGGCAATGAGGTTTTCAGCAGACTTGCAAATGTTAAAAGTTTTACCATCTGAACTGTTTAACTGGTTTATTCAGCTGTTGCTATGAGTTTGGCATTTTCTGTTTCATTATGTTGTTTCAATTGCAATTTTATGTCAATGTGTGATCTTTTATGATATGTTTTAATTATGTTGTTAACTGTGTTGAATATAGCTTCATAAAATGGGATATAAGATAAAAATAGTCTGAGAGTCTCCTGTCTTATTGGAATCTATTCATTCCTATAATAAACTTGCTAATACTCCAAGCATACACCACCCCCCCCCCCCACCAGCCTACACAGTACAATAGTGCCAACCAGGGCATCTGAGAGGAATATTATCAGGGGGTACAAAGATTTTGTTGGGCCCCTTTACAAAAGGGGAGGGGTAAAACAGAGCGAGGGACGGTGGTGATGGGTGAACAGAATGGTAGCAAGGAAGGGCAAAACAAGATGGGCGGGGGAGATAACTGGAAAAGTCTTTGGAGCCAGGTCTACCCACCCATGTGGCATCAGCAGCTATATACAGTAATACGGAAAACCAAACCATTCCTAAGTCTCTCTAAAATGTTTTAAATATAGAAAATCTTTTTTTTAAAAAATATTTATTAATTTTTATAACAGACATACAAACATATAACATACATTTAGGAGTGCTAAATACCATATGCCATTACTAATTAATCATACTATACCTCCTAATCTACTTAGAGCCTAATCCTGTGGTCCGTGGCATGACTCTTCTATAGGGGCATCCCTACAGTTTGTGTCACCCTGTGCAGGAGGCCAGCATGTTACCTCTGTGGTGGACCTTCTCCTATGTGGTGGGCAGGACAATGCCCTGGGCAGCGTCGTGGTGATGCACCATTGCCCCACCCCACTGGTTTTTTGGCTACAATATTTGATGGAATAGAGATATTTCAAAGTGGCTTGTTTCATTACATTCTGCATGAAATTACGCATCAAATTATCTATAACATGATGTTATTATTCAAAAAACCAAGATTTTTAAAATGATGGGCAGTAGTGGTGTCACTACCCCCGTGTCTGTCACCCGGTGCAGCCCGCAACCCCCACGGACCATTGGCAGACACCATTGGTCTTAGCGACCTTAGCGACACCATTGGTCTTCTAGAAAACTCTCAAAGGGACATGAGTCCTGCTCCTCCTTGTACCTGCCTGCCCCCTCTCTATTTTTCCTCCTTTGTTTAACAAGATATGTAAACTGTTGTTGGCAACCTTCAGTCTCGAAAGACTATGGTATCGTGCTCTGAAAGGTGGTTCTGGCACAGCGTCTAGTGTGGCTGAAAAGGCCAATTCGGGAGTGACAATCCCTTCCACACTGGGAGCAAGTGTAGTGAGTCCCTGGTCTGTCTCCTTGGCTATGGGCCTTCCTTCTTTGCCTCTTTGCCTCAGACTGTTGGCCAAGTGTCTCTTCAAACTGGGAAAGGCCATGCTGCACAGCCTGCCTCCAAGCAGGCCGCTCAGAGGCCAGGGTTTCCCACCTGTTGAGGTCCACTCCTAAGGCCTTCAGATCCCTCTTGCAGATGTCCTTGTAGCGCAGCTGTGGTCTACCTGTAGGGCGCTTTCCTTGCACGAGTTCTCCATACAGGAGATCCTTTGGGATCCGGCCATCATCAATTCTCACAACATGACCGAGCCAACGCAGGCGCCTCTGTTTCAGCAGTGCATACATGCTAGGGATTCCAGCACGTTCCAGGACTGTGTTGTTAGGAACTTTGTCCTGCCAGGTGATGCCGAGAATGCGTCGGAGGCAGCGCATGTGGAAAGCGTTCAGTTTCCTCTCCTGTTGTGAGCGAAGAGTCCATGACTCGCTGCAGTACAGAAGTGTACTCAGGACGCAAGCTAAGGGGGAAAAAAGAGGTGATCATACACACTGCTATTCTTGCATAATTTTGTTCCTGTACTCCACTTTGAATACTCTATACTCTGGCTTGCTTTAAAATAAATAAATAAATACAACACATTTGTAGCTGTGATTTGACCCAGTAATTGAAGATCAATGTTTTAATACAGTGCAGACAAAGGAAAGACATGTTCTCATTCAAACAGCTTCTATCTAATACTGAATCCTCCACCCAAAATGTTAAAGCAGCATTTTTTTTTAGCCAAATCTCAAATAGACAGATCCAAATTTACATATAATCACTCTGAAAATTGGTGATGGAAAACCAACGTTGGAGGCAGCCTTGGAATAATATTTTTAACATTGGCTCTATTGTTTTGATTCTTTAGTTTTTTGTTTTTTTTCATTTTTTCCTCCCTTATAAAATGCTGACCTAGATCTGCTGGTATAATTTCCCCGCTTCTAATACTGATAATATTGCTTTTAGACAGTGGTTTCGGGGCTCCTTTTGAGATGAGTTCTTCAAAGCTGTAGCTTAATCCAGCCTTTATTAGCTTCTGTAAAGTGATTACTTCTTCAGGGGCTGGATGGGAGTTCTTAAAGGAAATGAGCATTCTGTTAGCAAACATTGCGCCGCTCCATTTCCAAAGTATCCGCAGGAATTCTCGCGCTTTGAGTTTAAATTAGGAGGATATAAAACAACAGGTGAGAAAACAACCGGATCTCCAAGTACCGAATCAAACCACTGAACATATGCACTTGGCTCTGGTCCAGCTTTATCAGTAATTTTTTTAATTCTCTAGTTCCAGATTAGATACTAACTTAAAAAAAAAAAGTGGTTAAATTACCAGTTCAGACTCTTGAACCACCTTTGACCCACTTTAGATTCATTTCAGGAGCAAATATAACAAAAAATTCTGTGGCTTGCAATTCTATAAAATGAATACAAGGCTAAGTATTTAATTTGAGGGGAAAAAAATTGTTTCAACTTTTTTTAATTTTAAAAAAGGTTTTTATAAACAAAAAATACAGCTGTTTAAAAAACAGGAAAATAAAAAGTAAAAAAAAATTATACAATCGAAGAAGAGTGTCTGAAATGGGAGACGTTGGATCTTGTGGCAATAGAGTGCATCCCCCCTTGTTCCAATGATGGAAGCAGGGGTGACGGAGGCAGGGGTGGGTGGATCAGAATTGGCAGGAGGGATGCTAGTGCATGCCATATTCTATCCCCCTTCCTGGGCCTGATCCACTGACACAGATCATAGTTGACCTGTTGCCGCTGCTGAGCTTACCTTGGGTCAAAGGGAAAAATATCCCCTTGCTCCAAGGTGACCTCCAGCAGTAGATCTAAGCCCATGGGATGGTACAGGGGAATTTATTTAGGGTGCGGCATTGGCATAAGGGAATTTACGGTCCAATCCTATGGACCTCTGTGCTAGCTCAAACCACTGGCTCTGGGTGTCGCAAATGTGCTGTAAAGTACATTTGTGGCACCGATGGAGTAAGCGGCGCTGGCGGGGAGGCCTGCGCTGTCCTGTCCCTCCCACTTCAGGTGTCCCAGCCACCCACAGACAGAAGGTAAGCAATGGTAGATGAAGGCATGGGGAGGGTGGCGAGAGGACATGGGGGAGACATTCAAGGGTGGGGGGCAGGAGGAGGGTGGAACAGGAAGAGGCACCAGACTGGGAGGGGATGGGGATAGGGCTGGCAGAGGCTTCCTCTTCCACGTCCTATCTCCCACGTTGTGCTCAGAAGCCCAGCACAGGGGTTCTGAAGTCTGCACCATCACTTTAGCTAGTGCAGACTCAGGAAGCCCCATTGCGGAGGCTGAGGCTTTACTTGGGGTAAGGAGATGAATGTCCCCTTACCCCTGAGGAGACCTCCAGTGGCTTCTGTGCCAGGATACAGTGGTGGTCATTTTGGTGCTGCTGTAACCTGCAGTGCTGGGAAGTTTAGGATTGGGCTGCCCGTTAGGACTGGGCTGTAAAATACCACAAGAATGTACATTGATTGGTGTGCAAAATGTAAAAACGTTAGTAGAGGTCGTTCACCGTTAGAGAGCTGAAATACAGTGAAGGCGAAGTTTAGCGTAGTCATGAGAACGATTGAAATCATGCATTCTTAATCTTCAAAAAGGGAACATTAGGGAACATTCTCTCCTAGCAATTTGTAGACTGATCATAGTTTAAAAAAAACCGCACTTTGGAGGCTAGCAAAAAAATAATGGCAATACTAATAAGGCCGTCCATTGCTTTTAGCAGGTCATGTTACTCTTGATAAGCAGAAATCAGGTTACTTTTCTCAGAAGTAAACTGAAGATGGAAATAATCAAATACTCTCTACTCCGTATCCAGCCATAATCTCGTACTGCCTGTATTAAATACTCTTGCGACAATAATAGACGGTGACTGAAAAACATGTTCCATTAAGATGAGCTCCATATTTATATTTCTAGCACAGGTCATATGAAATGAGATTTTACTGGGTCAAGAGGAACATCTGTGTTAAAGATGAGAATAAAATCATGAAAATTACCGGAGACTGCTGATTAGTGGACAAAATTACCTTACAAAATATCATGGGCAAAGTTTTTGACGTAAAAGGAAGTGTAAGGACAGTAAATAAGATTATTCCTCCGGAAGTTTAATTACAGGCTGTGCAGATGCCCTAGTTTTAAATGGCTTTTTGAACACTGCCTGTGTCATGGAATACGTCAGTGAAGTCTTCAGATGTCACCTGGTTCCTAAACTGCTGCTAAAGGACTCCAGTTGACAAAACATGAGATCCACAGATGGCATTCATAGATTCAAACATGGATGAGATGGGTAACTGGAGGGGGGGGGGAACTGGTGGTTTCACACCCCTGTTCCTTCTCTTGTGAAGGCTCCCCTAAAGGGGGATGACACACCAACGTCATGGATGTCACCCCAATGATGCACAAAGTCACAGTGATGATGCACTGCTATCAGGATGCTGTTCCATGGATAACATGCTGTTCTTAGTGTCTCAGTGGATGCAGGGAGTGTTACCGGTAAGGATGACACCGGTGTTGCTTTTTCAGGACAGGATTGGCCAGTGGCTCTTGTGCTGGCACTGGTGTGCCATCAGCATGGCACTGTCTGGCATCCATGCCAGCATCCATGCAACATTTCAGCAGTCCAAATAAGACTGGGCCATTAGGGGTGCAATCCTAACCAATTCCAGCACCAAGGTAAGGGCATTGCAGCTCTGAGGTAAGGGAACAAACATTCCCTTACCTTGAGGAGGCCTCTGTGACTGCTCCCCAAATGCAGGATGCAGCACATGCCCCATTGGCACAGTTATGTCAGTGCTGGAAAGTTGGTTAGGATTTGGGCCTAGGTTGGTTCAATCAGGTAGCAGTCCTAATAGTCATTTAAGTGATATAGGCACACATCTCTCTATATTTCTATCCTTGTCTGAACAAAAGTTCTACACTAATAACTGACCTTCAGTTTCGATGCTCAAGGATTTTGTGAATATGCATTTTGTGTAGGCTTTAGTTATAAGCGCTTGCACACAATGAAATAGAAAACTCATTTATATATGTCATCCATAACCTTAATGATTTTCCCCCTGCCTTCTCTAGCAATTCAATAGATGCCTTGAGGTTGCCTTGGCCTTCTGGGAGGCTCAGAATTCTTCCCAACTCGAATTACCCAGGGTTATACAATATAGTAGTTAAAACACAAAAGCAAGATGAATTTAGTTCTATGAATTGAATGAATTCATTCATTTCAGACAAATGGGAAATGCAACAGGTTGGACCAACCAGGATGCTGCTGCTTCCTGCCACATCTGCTAAGTTCAGTTCTTCTTGGCATGGTTGCTTCACTTGGCCTTTGTTGTTCCATCCAGAAAGAGAGTGAGGGAGAAGAGTTTCAGATTTGTGCAGTATGCAAATACCGTTTCCCTTCCTTGCGTTCCATGTAGGATTTTGATTCCAGCTTTTCCTCTCTGTTTGGGATTTGCCTATAGCCAGAGCATTCTCACAGCAGAGAATTGCCCCAACCAGGAACCATCTACCTGTTAGAACAACTAGGCAAGTGATTCTCAAAGCATGCATCGTGACACTGTAGGGTGTCACACTCACAGGGATGCCGCAAGATGTCCCCGGACACCCTTCCAACTCGTTCCCCCAGGTGCCGCCATCTTGGATCTTGTGAAATATCATGATATCCAAGATGGCAGTGCCCAAATTTTGCAAGAGTTGGATGACACCATCTTGGATTTTTCAAAATTTCATGAGTTTCAAGACGGTGGTGCCTGGCTCAGCTGGGAAGAAGGGGTTACAGAGGTGTCACGACCTAGGTAAGTTTGGATATCACTGAACTAAGCTGATACTGTTCTGAACTTGAACCATACCAATGAAAATACCGCTGCTCCTCTGTCACAATTGCTAAGTCCAATTCCTCTCTGCTTACTCACTAAGTAGGTGAATAAGTATGTGATAGCAGTGAGGAGAGGACAGAGGAGCAACCATAGTATCAGCCGTTGCTCCTACTACCCAGTCAGGAGAGCCCTGGTTAGTTCTCAGCCCATCATGTGAATTACAGGTGAGTTAGCTAGAACATCTTAGCAAAAAAAAAAAAAAAAAAAAATCTGACTGATTTGCCCAGTCAGCAAATCAAAATTCTCTGACTCAAGTAGGATAATCAAAGGATGGATTTCTTTTTAGGTAGAGGGTTATCATGACTCCCTCCTCAGCATTAAAACAATGAATTGACCCTAAAGCACTTAACACTGTCCCAGGAAAAGTAAATAGTGTATTGATAATCAAATTTACTTAATTAGACACAAGTTTCAACCCAGATATTTCTGACCAGGACGCTCAAACTGAGGCCAAGGGAAAGGGAAGAATTTTCTCAGTATGCATTCAGAAAAAATGGATTGCAGACCCTACTTGGAGGTAAGTTTCATTTAAATCAGTGAACCTTTCTCCAAAGTAAGGGTGCCTGGAATTTCAGCCATAGCAGAATCTGGAAGACAACAAATTTAGGGCCCAATCCTACCCCTCTTCAGCTCATAGCAAGAAGTCCTGATGACAGTGTGTGCTGCATGCTATAGGGAGAGGGCAACAAGATGACCCAGGAGAGTAAGCAACAATATTTTTATTTACCTACCCATTAGCTGTCTGGCCTCCAATTGGTCTCTTCAGACCTGCCCCAGTGATTTAGCTGGCATAGGTTCAAAGATTCAGGGGGTGGTTTTGGGCAGGGAAAGGGGGATAGGATCTTGACTGTGGCTGAGATTGTTCCCCTCCCTTCCCCTCCCACCCATCCCAACCCCACTTCCTACCCAAAACTGCCAATGATCCTCCCCCAAATCAGCCCAACCACCAACCTACCTGCTCTGCTTGGGCATCTGCAGACCACTGCTATGCACACAGGGTCTCCAGCCATTTGCACCAGCAACCCCGTAATGCATGACAGCAGCCTGACTTTTGCACTGTTGGTCCAGGACTTTGGAAAGCACAGAGATCTGCCACCGTAAACCTCGGATAAAATTGGGCTGTTGATGACAGTTTAACAACCAGCTAGATCAAAAAAGCTATGCAGAGTGCAGGGATTATTCTATGCAGACAATATTTAGATTACAGGCCAAATTTATCCTGGGAAAATCATGATGCAAGTGTGAGAGTTCAGGGCTCCCCCCCCCCTTCCTATGTCTCTGGCAAACAAGCAAGTATGTCACCTTAGCAACTTTGCTGTAAAGATCATCCAACAGTCCCACGACTTCTTTTAGTGCAGCCCTCCCTGCACTAAGTAGGGCTCAGCTGTATCTCCAGGCATGAAAGTAGTGATTTATATTTATGAAAGAGCAAAGAAGGAAAAAAAAAAATAGGTAATCCAGATACTGAGGAATTCCGCACCAGGAAGTCTATAACTATTCCGAGGAGTATAATATACACAGCTTCTATCTGGCGACAGAAGCCTCTACACCTACAATTACACCATTCTGCCAATTTATTGGATTTCCTCCATACATACAAAATGCAAGATTATCCACAGCTCTGAGATCAGTGAGCACCACGGAAAGAGTTATGTCCTCAGCAGAAACCCAAATGCTCTGTATTTCCTTCCTGAAGCCCCTCTAAATCAAGTCCTTCCTATCAACATTCTTTTGAGGCGGTTATTTATTTATTTATTTCCAAAACTTATTTTTTTATAGAATTCTTTCCTGCTAGAAGGTTCATGGAAGAGACAAATGAGCTGAAGTAATGGCTCCGTTATACTGCAGAGGTTGTTTGCAGAGGGTGGGGGAGGCTCTTCAGTTGCTCTTTTTATTGATCAGCAGCTAGAAACCTAATGTACTTAATGTACACCTTGCAGAAATTGTGTGTCTGGAAAGCAAAGGAACAGGAATCGCTTCCGCTGGATGCCTAGAAGAGACGCCCAAGTCTCGGCACAGGTGACTTTGGCACAGGAGTTGGAGCGTGGCTGCACATCAAAACCAGGGAGAAAACAAAGACCAGCCAAGAATGTTGATTTCTCACTTTTTAGCATTTAAGGTAGTGACTTGTACATTTAGGAAACAGCGTCTCCCCTAGGCAGAGCTTGAACCACAGATCAGGAGCAACTTGCTGAATAGGAATGAAAGGATGTTTGGAAAGAATGTCTAGAATTCATTAGACTCTCATGTTGGCAACCTTCAGTCTCGAAAGACTATGGTATCGTGCTCTGAATGGTGGTTCTGGAACAGCATCTAGTGTGGCTGAAAAGGCCGATTCAGGAGTGACAATCCCTTCCACACTGGGAGCAAGTGCAGTCTGTCCCTGGTCTGTCTCCCTGGCTATGGGCCTTCCTTCTTTGCCTCTTTGCCTCAGACTGTTGGCCAAGTGTCTCTTCAAACTGGGAAAGGCCATGCTGCACAGCCTGCCTCCAAGCAGGCCGCTCAGAGGCCAGGGTTTCCCATCTGTTGAGGTCCACTCCTAAGGCCTTCAGATCCCTCTTGTAGATTAGCATTAGACTCTAGTGCTCTAGCATTAGATTAGCATTAGACTCTAGTGCTTCCTAAACTGTGGTCAGAACCCACCTGTGGTTTGTGGCCTGATTTTTAGTGGGTCGTGAATCTGAAAGGGACAAGCTGATAGCGAAGGAGGAAAATGTATTGAGCCCTATGGAAAGTGAAACTGAGTCACATTGCACATTTATTCATGCGTAGGTGACCATGCCTCAACTCACTTTGAAGGGCAGGCCAAGAAGAATGCAACGCCACCAGAACAGTCCTAGTTCGATGAACGTAACTGCCCAAATAACTCTGGAGAAGGAAGTCTCACCCCCCACCAAGATCTCCCTCCCCACCATGGGGAGCAAATTCTTTGGAGCTCTTTGGAAAGCAAAAAGGAATCACATGTGTGTTTTTACCCATGAGTAGGCAAACAAGCTTTGGCTCTTATTGAGGGCCAGGTGAAGGGCAACGCAAGGCCACCAAAATTGTCCCATTCCAATGAACGTGGAGCTCAACAAATGCCACAGAAGGCACCCCCACAATAGTAAAAAGGATTAAAACAGAGGTTTGAGCAACCGGGGGCACAATCCTAACCAAATTTCCAGCACCAAGGTAAGGGCAATGCAACTCCAAGGTAAGGGAACAAACATTGCCTTACTTTGAGGAGGCCTCCATGACTGCCCCCCCCCCCACTGCAGGATGCAGCACATACCCCACTGGCACAACTATGCCAGATTTGGTTAGGATTGCACCCTGGTAGGGTTAAACTGTGTTTTTTTTAAGTCTCGTAAAGTTTGGTGGGTCCTAATAGAGTGTCAAAGTGGGTCCTGGTGCTAGAAAGTTTGGGAACCATTGTATTAGAACATTACTTACTCTTTATCCCAACCTTCCTTCAAAGCACACAGAGTGTTGTATTCCCCTATGTCACCTATGTCCCCTTACAACATGAGGTATGTTGTGCTGATTGCTGGGTCCTACACAGATGTTTGTCACTACAGGGAGACAAGACCACACCAGCAAACCTCACTCCCGTGTCTCTGAAGACCTGATTTCCAAATGTATGCAGTGTTCTCTACATAGAGAACTGCTCTGTCTGAGTGGAGATTCTATGACGATGAAAAACATTGGGTGCCCAATCATGGGAGAATCTGTCCCTACAAATGCAGAGACAGGGCTTGTCAGGACTTGTCAGACATGCTCATCTCCCCATGGAGACAATTATCTGGGTAGGACCCAAGGTCATCCATCCATTTAATGGCAGAGTGGAGATTTGAACCCCCCCCCCATTCCTGTTCCTAGTTCAAAATTCTAACCCCTACACACAAGGATGTTACTGAATTTGTTTCTTGACTGAATCCACATGGAATCTATGGTTCCAAACCTCCCCTGCTTTCCAGGCGATTGGGTTTTCTTTAAAAAGATGTAGCAATGCCTGCCAATTCCATGTATTCCATATATTTGTGTGACAGCACACATTTAAAAACATCCTAAGAACATAAGAAGAGCCCCACTGGATCAGGCCATAGGCCCATCTAGTCCAGCTTCCTGTATCTCACAGCGGCCCACCAAATGCCCCAGGGAGCACACCAGATAACAAGAGACCTCATTCTAGTGCCCTCCCTTGCATACCTTGAATCCTTTGCAATGTATTATCTCACCAACTGTTTGGGGGAGGGAAAACATATAAACACTTGAAAAAAATGCACACAATTTTTTTTTTAAATATGGGAGGGGAGATTGGTGACAGAAAAAGGCTAAGGCTATTTATCAAAAGAGAGCGGGACAGAAATAAAATGAAAGCGCATGACTTTTGGACAGAATAGAAACCAAGAGATCCATTAGAACTAGATCCAAGGTGTACAAACTGGCCAGGACTGCGGGGTCTTAGCTGCTCAAGGTGGCACTGCCCGGCCCAGCCGCCTCAGCCCTTTGTGGGGTTGGCAGGGATAAGCTGCACCGCCTGAAAAGGTGCAAGGTTTTGAGTCTGGTGCATGCCCGACCCAGGGGGCCAGACGCAGTTCTGGTGCCTCTCGATGTTCTGGTCCAATCTCCGCACCACGGGTGCTTAGCTGCCACAACAGCTGCAAGTCTCAGCCTCTCCTACTGTATTTTCTGTAACTTGTTAATAAAGAGGCCCTTTCTCCCATGTCCATTGTCTCGAGTGTTATTTGAGTGGTGCACAAACAAATCAGGTGGAAGAGTACTTCAGACTTCAAAACGTACTTCACAACCACCTTTAAAACTTCCCTCTCTCGCCATCTCTCTCTCCCACCTGCTTTCCACCCTCTTTTCTGAGTGAGCCTTTAGTCAGAGCTGCAGCGGCACCCCCTGACGCTACAGGTATTGCACACCTGCAGTGAAATTTGAGGTGAACTTGGAAAGTTGTACTCAAGTAATCATTTGTACAGCTCAGCCCTGCCAAGTGGAGCATAAGGCTCAATGAAACTGTTTTTGCTCCTTCTACATCCATGGACAATCTTGGGATGGATCATATTGTGATCATTGTGGAAGGGACCCACAAGTTCATTGAGTCCAACCCCTCTAGAAATCCCCCTAAAGCAACTTCGGCTGGTGCCTGTTGAGTCACTGCTTGAAGATCTCCAGTTAGGGAGAATCCACCACCTCCGTCAGAAATCTGTTCCTCTGCTGAACCACCCTTATTGTCAAGAATTTCTTCCTGATGTGCAACTGGAATCTCCTCTCTTGCAGTTTGTATCTTTGAATCTAGTTCTAATGGATCTCTTGATTTCTATTCTGTTCAAAAGTCATGTCCAAAACCCAGCCATCAGCCCATGAGATAAATGTGTTGATCTCCTTGGTGACCTGCTGCATTGCTGTGTAACCTTCCTGGGTGGGTCAGCAAGCACTAGCCCTCAAACCTAGAGCCTGGTCCTGGTCATCACCTTCAGATGGCGGTCAGGCATTACTGCCTAATGGGCAGGTCTCCTGGGCAACCTTCTGTCCCTCCCATCCCCACAACACCTGAATTCAATGTCCCAGCTTTCATAGCAACAAGGATGCTATCCAGATCCATGGCAAGCTCTGAGGATTGTCCCTGGGCAGCTCCCATCATTTCACCCAGTCATCTGGCCAGGTGGGACATTATTTGGCCCAGGATGGGAAACAAGGAGGTCACTGCCTCTCCTATCAGGGAGTCTATTGCTGGAGAAGTTGAAATACCTGGCAGCTCTCTGAAGTATGAAAACACAGTTTTAGCTTCACCTTCACCTTCACTATTGTCTAAAAACCCCTCCATTCTTGGTGTGCTTTTGACTGCCCTTCAAATTGCCATCTCTTTTTTGTCTAAGGCCTGATGACAGCTGAGATAAAATGGTGCACAAGCCTCCAGAATCTATGAAGACTCTGACCCAGTTCATAGGGCATCTGGGTTTTGGGGGCAAAGGAGTTGTGTAATGCTGGGGATTGTTTCAGCCATCTTCCCAACCACAGCCACAGGGCAGACTACAGCCTTTGAATACAGAGAGCTTCAACTTCAATCTCTTGCAGTTCCAAAGTCTGTCCCAGCATAAGGTAGCTTTGTATATTACCTGAGTGAGCAAAAGGTGAGGTAAAGTTCCTTAAATACTCTCTGTAAGTTCTCTCTACAGCCTATGTGATGAGGTCTTAGCATCTCCACCACCATCTCTTCTTTGCCTAGAGTCACATGTGATTTAACTAATCTTCCTGGCATTTTTGAAGCTTCTCCCAGAATGTCTACAAAAATGTCAAGTGAGAAGAAACCTCCCAGTTCACCTCAAATTTCCATAAGGCATGATCTGGGGACTGTACACAACTTACGAGTTTTAGGGTTCGCCTTTCTCTGAATGCCAGATACAAGGGAGTGTTGGCAGGATACAGGGATCTCGTTGTCTTGAGTGCTTGCTGAGGCATCTGGTGGGCCATGGTGAGATCCTGGAAGCTGGACTAGACAGATTCTTGTTCTGATCCAGCAGGGCTCCTCCTATGTTCACCGCCATAGAGAACTCACTGGAGAATAGTTGAACATATATTGTGCAGGTCAGTATAACTTGATAAAGATTTGGGAAATTTCATTTGGAGATTGTAGAGCACCATTCTCCTCTCTTCCTCTTCTGTCCTGTTCCCTTCTTTTTCCAAACCCTGGAGAGAAGACAAGCATTGCAAAGGACAGTATGCCTGTGACCACAGTTTTATATTTAGATTTGTATTTTAAGATCCAGGAGCATGCTGATATTGACTAAAGATAATAAGATATTGATTATTAGACACAAAAAATGTAATTGGATAAAGCTTAATTTTGAAGAAAACAATTTCTTTAAAGAAAGTATGTTCTTCCTTTGTCCTTGCCCCTTGTACAATTCATCTGCCGTTGCTATTTGCTAGGTGACATTTAGATGGATGTTAGATCAAAACTAATATAAGTAGACAGTCATGCTACATGCTCATTTATCCCAAACACTGCATGCGTTAGCAAAATACAGATTTGTCTTTTTTAAGTCCACCACACGTTGAGAATGAGAAATGAATGCAAATTCAATATCAAACCCTTGACATAGTGCTTATTATTCATTTTGTACCAGAATTGTTTCTGAGTGGTGACCATAAGAGAGCTTCATTGATCAGAGAGGCAGTTCCTGATCAGTTTAGACATGCTGTCCTGCCAATCTCTACCCCAAGTAGAATTCTCTCCACAAGAAGGAATCCAGCAAGGAAAATTTAAGTTTCTGTTCATAGCAAACTAACTTTTACCCCAGTCTGGATTTACCAGAATCTGAAGAATTATATTAAAGTTCCAGAAAGATTTCTGAGCCAGCAACCTCCAGCTCAACAGAAAACAGGATTGGGTTTTCCAGTGCTCAAGTCAAAGATAGATAGTCAGAAATCATGGAGTGTTGTTTGGTGCCAAGGAAATACCCCGTTGTGCATCTCTTGGCCTCCTCCCCTCTGCCCATTCTCTCCTCCCCTCTCTACCTTTTCAACTTTTCCCAAAGTAAGGGATATTTTTGGCAGCAGGAAAGAAATTTTCAAAGAGGGCAGAGAAGTAGATGGGTATAAGCCCCATTTTGAATCAGGCCCAGCTGACAAATAAGCTGAAACCAACACGCATGCAGGACATGACCAAGCACACCCTAAACATGTCCTGGCATCACACCACCCTGTACTGGCCACATACAATTGTAGCAGGGGAAGCATGGTGCGTGAGGCCATATAGTGTGGTGGGGGAGGGGTTATTTAAGCATATCAGAATGCAATTTGGTAATTCCACTCATTTCACACACACACACACACACACACACACACACACACCCCAATAAGAAGGAATGTGTGCAAAAGGAATGTGTGCAAGAAATGCTTCCTTTAACTCAGAGGAGAATAAGTGTTGGAGTCTCCGAGACACAACCAGGTAAATGAGAACCACAGGTGCAGTCGCACCAATCAGCAGCAGGGATTGGATTCCAGCATTAGCTTGAGGGGATGGATTGCACTCCCTTGTACTGGCTTGAGGAGGCTTACAGCAGTTCCTATAAGCTGCTGTCTCAGCACAACAGTCCAGCAGTCATAAGATAATTACTGGCTTTCCCACACTGTCCCTTCAGTGGTAAGCTCTGAGGCTTCATGAAACTGCTAAGTGCATCTTCCTGGAAATGAAGCGGAAATATGGGTGGGAGTGGGGTTGTTCTTTGAGGGAGGGAAATGCAAGAACATCTTTTGTCCCAAGTACTATCAAGAAGGAGCAAAGGCAGGTTTATGCAAGGCAGAGACATACACAGACCAGGGGAACTTATCACATCCACTCAGCATTAGTCCTAGAGGACTGTTGGCGCACACACTCACTGACACAAGAACATAAGAAGAGCCCACTGGATCATGCCAAAGGCCCATGTAGTCCAGCTTCCTGTATCTCACAGTAACCCACCATATGCCTCAGGGAGCACACAAGACAACAAGGGACCTGCATCCTGGTGTCTTCCCTTGCATCTGGCATTCTAAAATCAGGAGGTTGCACATACCCATCATGTACTTTTCCTCCAGAAATTTGTCCAATTCCCTTTTAAAGGCATTTAAGCCAGATGCTATCATCACATCTTGTGGCAAGGAGTTCTATAAACTAATTACACAATGGGTAAAGAAATATTTTCTTTTGTCTGTTCTAACTCTCCTAACAATTTTAGTGAATGTTCCCTGGTTCTGGTGTTGTGTGAGAGGGAAAAGAGCATCCCTATATCCACTCTATCCATTCCCTGCATAATTTTGTATGTCTCAGTCATGTCCCCCCTCAGGAGCCTTTTTTAAGACCAAACAGCCTAAAACGCTACAGCTTTTCCTCATAAGGGAGGTGCTCCAGCCTAGTAATCATTTTGTTCACTCTCTTCTGCACCTTTTCCATTTCCATTATATCCTTTTTGAGATGTGGTGACCAGAACGGGGCGCAATAGTCCAGGTGTGGAGTATCGATTTGTACAACAGCATTATAATATTAGCCATTTTATTCTCAATACCTTTTTTTAATTTTATCATTCATAGAATTAGCCTTCTTCACTGCCACCATACATTGGGTTGACACATTCATTGAGTTGTCTACCAGCACCCCAAGATTTCTCTCCTGATCTGTAACAGAACCCATAAGCTCAGAACCCATTAGTCTATATGTGAAGTTTTGATTATTTTTTAACCCCAGTGTGCATTACTTTACACTTACATACATTACTTACATACTTTCCAGGGAGATTTCTGTGCCCTGAGAGGAAGAAGAGGCACCCAGGACATATAATCATGTAGGCAACCTTCAGTCTCGAAAGACTATGGTATTGCACTCTGAAAGGTGGTTCTGGCACAGCGTCTAGTGTGGCTGAAAAGGCCGATTCGGGAGTGACAATCCCTTCCACACTGGGAGCAAGTGCAGTCTGTCCCTGGTCTGTCTCCCTGGCTATGGGCCTTCCTTCTTTGTCTCTTTGCCTCAGACTGTTGGCCAAGTGTCTCTTCAAACTGGGAAAGGCCATGCTGCACAGCCTGCCTCCAAGCGGGCCGCTCAGAGGCCAGAGTTTCCCACTTGTTGAGGTCCACTCCTAAGGCCTTCAGATCCCTCTTGCAGATGTCCTTGTATCGCAGCTGTGGTCTACCTGTAGGGCGCTTTCCTTGCACGAGTTCTCCATAGAGGAGATCCTTTGGGATCCGGCCATCATCCATTCTCACGACATGTCCGAGCCAACGCAGGCGTCTCTGTTTCAGCAGTGCATACATGCTAGGGATTCCAGCACATAACAGGACTGTGTTGTTTGGAACTTTGTCCTGCCAGGTGATGCCAAGAATGCGTTGGAGGCAGCGCATGTGGAAAGCGTTCAGTTTCCTCTCCTGCTGTGAGCGAAGAGTCCATGACTCGCTGCAGTACAGAAGTGTACTCAGGATGCAAGCTCTGTAGACCTGGATCTTGGTATGTTCCGTCAGCTTCTTGTTGGACCAGACTCTCTTTGTGAGTCTGGAAAACGTGGAGCAGTGGAGTCTGGAAAACGAGAGCAGTGTTGAGGCAAACGGGGGATACAGGGGGAGGGGAAGAGAGGGGTTTGTGGGTACCTGGGAATTGGAGAGAGAGAGCAGTGTTGAGGCAAACGGGGGGATGCAGGGGCAGGATGTATAAAGCTTACAGCATTGGCTCCTAAAGATACCAGCACTGGCTTGAGTATCTTATTTTATCTTATTATTATAAATAATGATATTTCTTAGAGACAAGAAACATTTTTCTTCCATTCTTCACTGAGGTCCCATGTACATGCTCTAAGTGGGTGTTAAGTCAAGTGGACAGGTGATGGGGCCCATGTTGGAATTCTCCCACCTAGAAACATTATCTGGGTGTAGGAAATAGTTCATATGAAATAGTTTGTACATAGACTACTCCTTGCCACGATATTTTCCTTCTTGAAGAACGTGTTTTCATGAAGGTACACATTCAACAATGGTACCCCCACCTGCAGTTTGAAGTGGTACAATCCACTCTGCCACCTAAGGACTATACCACATCGTTCTGCTGCATGTATACAAACCAGGCCTAAATGAAGTTCACCCAATAAAGTTGGATGGCAAGAAGTTCAGGACCGGTGAAGGAAAGAGTGGTAGATCATATAAGGTAGTAATTAACATAGAATGTGATACCACAAGTTGAGGGTTAGATAGACTCTGGTCTGACCTGGCATAGCAATTCTTATCTGATTTCAAGGGCACTTGCTTGTAATGTACTTAGGACTGTTGTCACCGATGAGGAGAAAATAATACAGTTTTCTGCTTAGAAAGTTTGAACATCTGCCTCTCTCCATGATGGCTTGCTTTTTTTTTTTTTTGCTTGGGTTGAACAAATTGCTATTTAGGCAAGTTTTTCCATACACAAAGCCAACTTTGAAGCAATTGGGAAGATTATATTCTTTTTTATGATTTCAGGCTTTTATTTCCGCTGTGCTTGATATACAAATATCGCCAGGGCAGATGGACTGCATCTGTGAGCTTCAATGTGGGGAATAAAGTCTGCATTTCTTTCCTTCCTAACTTTTCTTTGCTCTCCAGTAAAAATTAGTTGGACGGACCTTTAGAACCCCAAATAAAAGTTGTCCTTTCTCATAATATTAAAACTGAGAGCCCTGCATTAAAATTATTATTATTAATTATTATTAACAGTATTTATATACCACTTTTCAACTAAAAGTTCACAAAGCGGTTTACAGAGAAAAATCAAATAACTAATGGCTCCCTGTCCCAAAAGGGCTCACAATCTAAAAAGATGCAAAAAGAACACCAGCAGACAGCCACTCGAATAGACACTGCTGGGGTGAGGTGGGCCAGTTACTCTCCCCCTGCTAAATAAAAGAGGAGCACCCACTTGAGAAAGTGCCTCTTACCCAATTAGCAGGGGACAATTGATGACTTTGAAACTGATGGATATTCTTATTTATGGCTGGCCCACCCATGGAGTAGTTGTCTCAGATAGCAGATAGGCAGGTGGGGGTGCCATCTTTTTCTGCCCACTTATTTGCACTGTTCCTCATTTTCCTTTTGCTTCCTGGATTAGAAAAGGAAGAGGAGAATGGAGCAGAAGAGAAAGTGTGGAGGAATGTAATGGTCTAGAGAAAGGGTCTCCAAACCTTTTGGCCAGAGGGCCGCATCAAATGTCAGGCATGGTTTTGAGGGCCGGAAAAAAAATTTAAATATAAAATTTATATAGATAAATTAGAGATGGAACTTAGATGTGTGAATAAATGAATGAATGGACTCATTCATTCAACCTCTCTGGCCCTTAGAACACCCTCCAGTTGCAACCAGAGCACAGTTCCAGTCACGATCAGCAAAGTGGGCTGGGGCTTTCAGGGGATAAGAGGCTGGCCGTGGGCCGCATCTGGCCCCTGGGCCAGGGTTTGGAGACCCCTGGTCTAGAGTGGTGACGCAAGGAGCTTTGGGTTGGTTCTGTCTTTATGCAGTGCTTAACTACTGTTTGCAATTCACTGTCACAAGACAGTGAGGAGGTTCCTGGCTCATGTGGTTTTAAAAGGAGTTTAGACCTGTAGATAACCTCTATCAATGGCGACAAGGCATGAGAGCTAAATGTTGCCTCCAGTCACAGAGACAGGATCCCTTTGAATACCAGCTGTTAAGAGAGCAACAGTGAGAGAAAGTTCATGCTCTGCTTGTGTACTTCCTGTTTGGACATCTGATTGATTCCCACAGTGGTGGAAAACAGGGTGCTTGCCTAGATGGAAGCTCAGGCTAATCTAGTAGAATGCTTACAGAAACAAAACTGAGGGCCAAATTACATGTTAGGTAGAGATGTGCTAAAGCAGAGGTGTCAAACATAAGGCCCACAGGCTGGATGTGGCCCCCAGAAGCTCTTTAGCCATCCCCCATGATAATCAGGCTCTCCCAGAGCCACCCTTTCAGCAGCACCACTTCTGCTCAGGCTCAGGGAGGAAGAGATGGAAGGAGGCCTCAGAAGGCAAGGAACTATAGGGTAAGGGGCAGATAAAGAGGGGTGAGAGAAAGAGTCTCTTCTGAGGTGCTGGGAGAGCTCAGCATATTTAGCTACATGGAACCAATACCACACAAAGGAACTCACCATGTACAGTCATTGTTTGGAGACAACTGTGACATAGCTGGGGGCCTCATCTTCAATCTTATACACTGTGGTAGCTTCTAGGATGGAGCTATTTCATCTCCCCATAATCAGCTATGCTAAGAGATGAGACCACAGAGCTATCTACCCTGGCCTTGATGCAACTATTTAAGCAAAGCACAACTGATTCTGCAGCAGTCAAAGTCCAGGGCTTTAAATGCAGCCAGTCACCCTTCACATCTTCATGAGCAAAAGGTCCTGAATTCTGAACCTTCCAGTCTATGCCTCGCTCTCAGTCTACCGTGAACTGATGTAACAGCATCCAGGGACGAAACTGCAAGGTAACACAATCCTTCCATTTGACCTGGTTAGACTTTTCAATGCCAGAAGTTGAGCAGACAATCTGTGAGGCCGGAGGCACAGTTGAACTTGGGACCTCACAATGTAAATCCTTCGAGTTCCTGAAAACTGATATGCCAACAGGCCATTGTGAAACAACAAGAGATTTTTTTAAGCCATAAATGTCAACAGAGAGGAAAAGTGAACCCTAAACATTGTGGTGTGGCCACAGTGGAGAAGCATGTTCTACAGATGTCAACATACACAAGCACAGATATATTCTAAAGCAGTTTAAGGGGTCCCTGGATTTGTGCATTGTGCTACTCTAAGCAATTGTTCCATTGTCATCAAAAGGAAGATAATAGCAATTAACAAAGGGATATTTATGTTTCTTAACCATGGACTCCCTGATTTTCCTTAGCACAAGTCAACGATATCTAGAAAGAATTTCTTCTTCCACAACCGTGTACTGTCTCTGTGTGATATGACCCCATAATCTGTGTCTTGGTCCTTGGTTTATCTGCTCTGTATGGTATCTTTGTCTGCACGTGTTTGAAGCATCTACCATGGATTTGCTAACTGCCTTTGGAACTAGTCTCAATGCTCTGCACCTGTAAACTGGGTTTTGCTTTTTTAGCAAATGGGCAGATCAGGTCCAGGGAGGGGGGCAGGATCAGCAGTGTGTCCCCAGTCTTTTCATTCATTCATTCATTCATTCATTCATTCATTCATTCGTTTGGGTTGCTACATGAAAAAGGTTGAAGACCACTGCATTATAGTGATTACATAGTGCACTTGCTTAACTTAAGTACAGCCTGTGTTCACTGTGAATTGCAAGCTACATTTGATTCTAAATGACTGCATGAAGGATGTTGAAAGCAACACCAAACAAGAGCAAACACATTAACCACATAGTTGTTTTTTTTGTTTTTTTTTTCTATTTTCAAAAGAAGACAGGATAGTCTTTCTGCAGTCATCTCCAGAAAGTTCTGTCATCCAGAACTTTACTAAGGGGAATATAAAAATTCCAAGCCGACTCAGTCCTTATGACAGTTGCATAAAACCTTGACATAATTCAATAGATATAAATTGTCTGGATCTAATTAATTCCATAAAGTGCTAAATTATATATACATATTGGGGGGGGGCATGTATCCACAGATCCTGTATCCACAGTTTCACTTATCTGCGGATTGGATCTGTGGGGTCCACAGAGCCCCCTGTGCACACCCCCTTCAGGAGGTATTCTGAGCCCCACAGAGGCTGCACGTATCCACCTGCGGCCTCTGTGGGCCTCAGAATGACTCTAGGAATAAGAAAGAAAACGTGACTTCAGTTGTTTTCGTAAAATCAGAAGTGATGTTTTTAATGCCTTATAAAGCACTAGGAAACCTGGGGAAGCCACTGAGGGCCACTTTTGTTTTTATGTTTCACTATTTAATATTAAAATTAATGTTTTAATGCTTTGTCTTTGTTTGATGTTTCTACCTCTTGTGATGCTTTGTACACCTTGGGCATTTGCTTTGCATGGGAAAGGCAGGATATAAATTTCTAATACTGTGTGTGTGTGTGTGTGTGTGTGTGTGTGTGTGTGTGTGTGTGTGTATTTATTTATTTATTTATTTATTTATTTTTAAAGAGTCATATTTTAAAAGAGCCGTACTTAATAGATAACCTAATGGTTCTAAACCATATTAAGCTGAGTAAATCAGATTCCATCTGTGATGGAAAGCATATTGAATAATACAGATTAGATGGAAAACATATTGAGCTGCAGAAAAGATGCCGTATAACAGATTTACTGTCTATAATACACACAGAGAGGCTCCTAATATAGATCAGGCCTGTCATATCACAGTTTGCTTGCCTCCCCCTGCCCTTTGTCAAAAGCCTAAGGAGTACACAGCACCACTTTGATTCATTTAGCAAACTTGGTTGCATGCAACTCCTAATTTCATGTGGTGATGATTAAGAATGGAAACTCTCGCAACAGTGAGCCATTGCCATCAATCAAGCAGCTGTGATTAACTTGATCGCACAAAGACACTGTGTGACAGACATAAGGCTGCAGGCCAATGGAGTTTTCTGGGGGGGGGGAGAGATTTGTGACTTGAAGGACTCACAACCGTTAGTGGGTAATGAACTGGTGGCTGAAGGTTGGCAGGTGGGGATTCAGACTATGGGCACAATCCTAACCAGGTCTACCCAGAAGTAAGTCCTATTTTGTTCAATGGGGCTTACTCTCAGGAAAGTGTGGTTAGGATTGCTGCCTGTGTGTCACCGCCCAGCTCTGAAGTTGTAGGGAGATGTGACAAACCAGTCAAAGAAGAGTTCGTGTATCGATAGGACACGTCAGCCAAGTTGAAACACTCTCACTCTGATAAATGTTTCTAGGTCAGGCTCCTTGCTGGTTTAAACAATGAAGAGACCTGCAATGAAAAGAAGTCACTTGTCTTCCTTTCTTTACCAGAGCAGAAACTTGCTGTGTGCCTGCCTTTCTGTAGTTATCATTACCCCCTAGGAATCCAAATCAGACCACTGGCTTGCCCACAGCAGTACTGGGTGTTCTGATCAGGTGTGGCACTTGGAGTTACAGTCAGTTCTCATTATCCACTAGGGTTAGGTTGCTGGAAAACCTTGTGGATAACAAATTAGCGCATAATGAATCATTGAGCTTATGGGGAAAATGGGGTTAGGTTCCAGGGGATCCACTTCACCCTACACTCTATGAACTTTATGAACCTGGTGATTTCTCCATGCTGGCTGTACCTTGAGTGGTTGGGTTTCTGGCCCAACAATGAGGCCTCAGAGTTCAGCAGTGGGGAGGGGGTTGGTTCACTCCTCCTCCACCTGTCTCTTGGCTCCTTCACTGGACTTGCCCAAGCTCCAGAGCAGCCCTCAGGTAGCCTTCCAGAACCCTCTCATCATAAGAACATAAGAAGAGCCCCGCAGGATCAGGCCAAAGGCCCATCTAGTCCAGCTTCCTGTATTTCACAGTGGCCCACACAAGACAACAGGCACAACGTGTGACCTGGTGCCCTCCCCTGCGTCTGGCAATCAGAGGCAGCTTGCCTCTAAAACCAAGAGCTTGCGCATACCTACTATGACTTATAACCCGTAATGAACTTCTCCTCCAGAAATTTGTCCAATTCCCTCCTAAAGGCATCCAAGCAAGATGCCATAACTACTTCTTGTGGCAATGAGTTCCACAAACTAAGTACACGCTGGGTAAAGGGATATTTTCTTCTGTCTGTCCTAACTCTCCCAACACACAGCTTTCATGGATGTCCCCTGGTTCTGGTGTTATGCGAGAGGGAAAAGAGCGTCACCAGGGTTGTGAAGGGTTGTGAATCATCACCAGGGTTGTGAAGGTTCAGCTGGAGTTCCCAAGATGGTGTCCAAGATGGTGGGGCAAGTTTGGAAGATGACACAAATATGTCCCATTATTTTATATGGGCCAATACCAATGCCCATTTGACCCAATCCAGATAACTTTCTAAAAAATGATTATAAATGGTTGGATGTGATTACCACAACCCCTTCCCCATCAGCCATATACTATATAGTCATCTCTTTCTCTCCCCCCTGCATGGCACCAGTGCTGTTCTGATTCGGAGGAGGCCACTGTCTCTCCTCCTCCGACAACCTTTCTTGCCCCCCCACCTGCCTGCTCATAGCTGCACCAAGCCCCCTGCCACCAGCACCAGCACAGTATTAGCAGGTAACAAGAAGTCACAGATGACAAGAGTTAAGTGGCAATTGTGCCCCATAAGAAGAGCCCTGCAGGATCAGGCCAAAGTCTCATCTAATCCAGCTTCTAGACCCATCTAGATCAGCTTCCTGTATTTCACAGTGGCCCACCAAATGCCTCATATCCCTTCTCCCCCCTCCCCACATTTTCCTCTCTTTGCTGTGCCCCTTCTTCTAAAGAGCTTTCTCTCCTCCTTCTAATGGCCTCCCTTTAGGGCTCCATAGAGAGTCACAGAATTTCCGTCTGGTTTCAGGTGTAAGAGTTCAGCCGGGGCCCAGTTTTGAATCTTTTTGATCATTAAAATAAATCCCTTTTGGACCTTTCACCCTTGCCTCCCTTGTCCTTTCCCCATTTTCCCCTTCCCCAGCTGTGCCATTGGCCCATTGTACCATTCCCCCCCCATGTGCTAGTGTTACACATTTTTTAAACACACACACACGGTGGGGGGGGGGAGGAGAGAGAGATTTAATAATTGCTCCACACTTCACAATGGAGTCTTGAGGTAAGGGCAAAAAAGCCTTATGCATTCCAGCACCGGTGCAGCCACAATGCAGTCTTGAGGTAAGGGGAAAAAAGCTTCCATACCTTGAGGAGGCCTCTTTGGCTGCCGCCACACTACAGGATCCAACACATGCCCCGTTGGCATGGCTATACTGGTGCTGGAAAATTGGATAGGATTGGGCCCCCATTCAGTTGGAATTTCCCATATGGTTGTACTGTTCACACAATTCTCACTGGTGTCAAATCATCCCACCAAAAGTGGTTTCAGATACATCCAGCCCTAACTTTGATTTGGCTTCATGGCAATAGCAATTAGATTTGGCTATATGATGACATTTGAAGTCAAACACAGTGACTTCAAGACTTTTTGCTTCTGGATTAGTGTAATTTGATGGCATCATCCTGTCATACCAGTGCAGAAGATGGTCAATTTTCTGTATCTGCTGGGGTTAGGCTCTACACTAGTGGATACCGAATCTCTGGATAGGGAATCATTGATCCTATGGGATCAATAGCGTTTGACGGAAGTGCCATCAGGAGATCCTCAGCTTGACATCAGAGACCTTAGGATGACAGTAGAGACTCTCAGGATGCCAGCAGAGGCCCTTAGAATGCAGCAGAGACCTTCAAAATGGCACCTACGAATAGCACAGATAGTTTTAAAATGGCTGTGGGAAGATTCAAAATGGCATAGATAGCTTCAGAGATTTTCATAAGCTTCCCCTGGTCATTATAAAGCATCCCACGGGTATTTTAAAGCTACTTGCGCTATTCATGGTGCCATTTTGAAGATCTCCGCTGCATTCTGAAGGTCTCCACTGGCATTCTGAATGCAGGGCAGACTCTCAGAACACAAGAGAGACCTTCAAATTGCACACGTGAATAGCCCGGGTAGCTTTAAAATGACCATGGGAAGCTTAGGAAGGTCTCTACTGGCATTCTGTATGCAGCGGAGAGCTTCACAATGCCACAGATAGCTGAGAACACCCCACAAATACAGAGAGATAGGTGGCAATTCTGCTCCCTGCAGATAAGCGAATCCATAGGTAGAAAATTCACGAGTATAGAGAACTGACTGTATCTGCATATGCCAGGCCAATATACAACTGTTTCATTCTTTAGATAAGCCTTGGTGTTTGGGTGTATAAGTGTTGTTGTGGCATCCTTCAGTCTTGGAAGACTATGGTATCGCGCTCTGAATAGTGGTTCTGGAACAGAGTGTCCTCTCCTGTGTGCGAAGCCTGGGTAAAGTAGGTATGGAGGATAGACTGATTCCCATGCAGCAAATCCCCCCTCTCCATGTTGCTGAAATGGTCCAATGGAAAGGCAGAAGCCAATACGGTTGGTTCCAGTGGTGTCGCAGGAGTTGCCAGAACGTGACTGTGTTCAGCCATGAACTGCCTCAGGGACTTTGGCTCTGGATTTTGCCTCCAGGTTGACTCCTGAAGCCTTTTCCATAACTGGATGTAGCCACAAGGCAGTGGAGGTTTGGGATCAGAGTTTTCCTTCTCTCAGATGAGCTGCCTTCCCAGGCTATCGAGTTCCACCTACCTGGTGACTGTTTAGTTGTCTCTTATGACAAGTACAGCCAAACCGAGGGCCTATTCTTATCCCCAGCCCCCAGGGGATATGGGTGTATAGATCCTCTATATTTTCAGGAAGAAGCTGAGAAATTAGTAATGCCAACAGACCCATTATGAACTACAAACGTCTCTATGTCCAAGCTATGGAGATAGCCTGATCAAGTGCTACAGCTGCACTGGAACTCCTGCATATGTTTGCATATCATTAAATCTATCCCAAAACACACTAATAGGACTCTTGAGGCAAACTGAGGCTGCAATCCTATACACCAGTGGTTTCCAAACTGGTGGGTCGTGACCCACCAGGGGAACCAGAAACAGGGTATTCCCCCTTAAGGGGAGTGATCCAGCTCCTATTGGAGCAACAGTGCTGCAAGGATCATGGCCCTGCCACTTCCAAGGAGCCTTGTTACTTACCAGGGGGGAGCACTGGCCTCCTGCGGGTCCTGAAGGCTCGCTGTTCCTTCTGAAGTGCTCTGTATTTGCTGTAAACACTCCTATTTAGAATCTAAAGCTACTTCCTGTTTTCCCAGGAAAACCAGAAGTAACTTTAGTTTGGAAATAAGGGCTTACCCCCAGGTAAGCAAGAAAGCCCCTTGGAAGCAGCAGCAGCAGCATGATTCCTATGACACTGTCACTGCCCCCGCTCCCCCCCCATGCAAACACTTACCTGGTTCCCAACTCCCCTGTAGGAGTTTGAGAACCACTGCTGTACCCACTTTTCTGGTAGTAAGTCTCATTGGACACAATGGGACTTACTTCTGAGTAGACCTGCATAGGCTTGTGCTGTTAGAAGCATTGCCGGGGAGACTTACTGGGATCCCATACACATCTGGGCAGTAACAGGTTTGCATCAAAAGCTCAGGACTGCTGTTGGTTGGTTAGCAGCAAGAATGGCAGGAGAATCCACTGGGGCCAGAGGTCTCCAACATTACTCCAAACAGGCCTCTGGAGGGGCATTTAGAAATCTGCCGGCCAAAAATCCAAATAGCACAAACAGCCCTCATATTTATAACGGAAACAGGGGCATAAACGGGAAGTCCACGTAATTTATGTGTTCCAGCTTCAATAAACCTAAGACTATCAGAAATGATAGCAAACTGTGCAGGCTATTCACTGTGCTATAAATAAAAAGGCAGGCTGTCGCCATTCAGTGAGTGACAAATAGTATCCCAAAAATCTCCAGTTCAGAAAATGATATGCCATCTGCTTGTCATTCATTTCTAAAAGCTTTTTTCACACTCGGATGGGGAGAGATCTGATATAAATGATTATGGCCCCGTGAAGGGAAAAATAGAGACTTTATCCTTTCAGACAGACAAGTGACAAGCTTCCATCTTTGATCTTAACCAAATCCATATATATATATATATATATATATATATATATATATATATATATATATATATATATATAATTTTAAATAAACACAATATTTCTCTTTTCAGCCAGTGATGGCTGTCAAGTGTTGAAAGGCAAGCTATTCTTTGGAGAGTCTATCAGGTTAATCAGCTCCATCGCACTAACCAATATGATTGCTGCTGGCCAGGCACCCTTTTAATGCTGACAGCAAGGAGATGATTGATTAACAGGCAGACAAGGGGGGAGAGAAGTTGAACCGCTGAACAACGGAGTGAATTTGCCCTTTCTGCTTGGATTCCTTCCCTAAAAATCCATCACAAAACCTTTTTTCCCCTCTTAGGAAAGCAAAATATACAAGAAGTACATATTGTGCAATTGTTTAGCCAGTAAGCCAGTACAGCTCACACAAGCTAAATGCAACCCACCAGCCATGTACGTGATGGTCTGGCAGTGCTCAATGACCTGGTTGTTTGTGACATACCCAGGAAGTAGACAGCAAAAGGAGGAGTCTTATGGAATTTCTGGTGGGCCATCATAGTTTGATGATGGTCTGCAGTCATCTGGATGAATCAAGATGTGCAGTATTGTAGTCATTGACAGTGCATTTAGTTTGGACTGGTGTACTCCAGATCCATCCATCCTTTTTTGCCTGACAGCAGGCCTGTGATTAGAGCCCTGCCAGAGAATTGTATGTAACCCTGGTTTATAAATTTGTTCTAGCAACTACAGATTTATAAACCTGTGTGGAGTCTGGCATAGCAGTCAAGATTCAACATAGCATTCCAGTCTCTGTGTAAGAAATTTGCTAGCCTTGGCCTCTCTCTCTCTTTTCTTCTCCTCTTCCATCCTGTTCCCCTCTGCCCTCTCCTATCCATAAATTAGGATCAGGGGGTGGTGAAAGTGGCAGTTCATATACTGCTAGATACTGGGGTGGGTTGGGAGTGCTACCTCTGGGCCAGTCTTAGTTCCGTGTATATACACAGATTTTTTTTTTCTATTTTCTATCCTGGCCTTGGCAGTCTCTTGGCAGTTTCTTGGCAAAGAAACCTACTTTGTTTCCCAAGCAGCTAGGAAGGCGGCTGCAAATCATGTCTTTGTGGGTGCCCTCAAGGAGATTAAGACTGAAGTGAAACTCTGAAGACAACATAATTTCCCCAAAATTATACACAAGGATATTGTTGCCCTCAGGTGCGACAGCACATTTATTATTAAAGCTGAACTGCATTTTCTGCTGACAGTGGACTCATTGCCTTGTGAGCTCTCAGACACGGAGGAGGGAGGCATTGTGGCCACTTTCCCAAGGTGATGAGTGGTACAGACATGCTCAAAATGCGATGACTGAGGGATGCATGTGATCAGCTCTGAAGTTGTGTGTTGCAGAAATTCCATGAAAGTAGCACAGAAGAGTCAGTTACTTCTAGAAGTTCACCGCTCCGCCCAATCATTGCCATTTTAGAGAGGGAATTTCCATCCAGCACAAGAATCCACATAGACAAAGTATCATTTTTCCTTTATTTTTTTCCCCATTCCCTGTCCTGTCTACCTTGTTCATCATCCCATGCAAATCTTCAATTTGGAACACTGTGAAAATAGGTTTTTGGGTCTGAACTCAAGGGAATTCTTCGATCCCTTCACCGCATCGCATAGTAGCTCATCTAGAAGCCTCTTGACAGATTGCACTCCCAAGGGGATGTATGGAAACCAAATAGGAAAGGACAAAGAAATCCTTCTGAATATCCAGAGGAACTTAGTGCTGGATGGATTCATGTTAGAAGAATTGTACTTGCATGAAACTTGTTTTCAAGTCTGTAATAGACCACTAGGAGAGATAATTTGCCTTTCTGGCTAATCTGATGTGGTTGACCCTTTAAGATTCAGCTGAGCTTGTGTGTTTGAATATATTTTCAGGGCATAGTGTTGTCTTGGCCTTCCTGCTGTGCACAGCAATTCAGAAAAGCGTAGTTCTAGGGCCCTAGCAGAGTATGTTTGCTTCAAACACCATTGCAGAAGAATTCACTGATAAGTGAATGTCTCCATATTTCATATAGAGATAAACTGATAAACTGAAAAAGAGATGAACTGCCTAACTAAATTCCAATGTGCTGATGCAACAGAATTTCAGCAGCTGGAGGTCTCCTTGGGGTAAATTGTGCCTGGGAAGAGGGATAGGATATGGTGTGCATCCACACCACTCATGCTCCACTCCTGGGCCTGACCACTTACTTCTGCTCCTGTCACCACACTCTCTCTCCCTGTTCTGCCCCTCTCTGCCCTCCCCCCACCCCTGTGCCAGACCTATCTGGTCCAGCAACATCCTTTGGAGTGCTGGCACACACAAGAAGGCTGAAGACTTCCTCCAGGGATGGCTATTAGTGTTGTTGCAAAGTGCTTTCTGTTGCTTTTGCAACAGCACACATTGATGGAACACATAGTCTACTGGCACAGAAGCCAGTTAGGATTGGCTTCAAAGAGATTTAGGGGGCCTCTTTGAAATCCACAGGGCTCAAGTCTGACTCTGCTAATGTAAGCCAGGTCACCATGCAGTACAAGGGAGTCAAAACTACCACCATCACCACCCAATCATTTTTCTGACTGCCAGAGAAACACTACTGCCAGTAAGCCCTCTTTCACCTCCTCTTAAAATTTCTGAAATGTCCCTCTCCAATTTTATCATCCAAAAATAGAGTGACAATGTTAGGAGGGTATTTTGTCACAGCCCTTAAATTCAGTGCCAACGCTGCCAACTCTAGTATGGTGCCTGTGCTTCCAAACTAAGGAATTTTGCAGTGGACTTCACCCCCCCAAAAAAACAAGCAAACAAACAAACAAACAAACAAACAAACAAACAAACAAAAAACACAACCATGGATATGGTTCATATCCTCCATGATATTTGGGGATAGTTGAAGATTTCGTCCTCAGAGTAAGGAAGATGGACATGAATTTAGGAATGATGGGAAAGACCAAAGAACACATGGTTACTCAAACTGCAGGGATTGGGAAGGAGCAGGCTGTTGCTCTGCCTTCTGGTCAAAGTAAAGACACTCACATCAGGGAGGGCATTTTGCCTTCTGGAGGACCGCCAATTCTAGCTTATCAAGGTCCACTTTGCAGTTGAATATTCTTGAATGAAGATTCTTGAATGTGGCTGAGATGTTGAGATGGTCCTTACTTGATCACCGTCAATAATTTCATTATCATCATCCATATGCAAATGAATTAATTCTAACAAACGTACTGTGTCGACAACAACAACAAAATGCAAATGTCACTAGAGCTGAAAGCACTCTTTTTCCAGGAAAGTTCATTTGATGCTACCTTTTTAAAACCTACCTAGTCCATGGTATATGTTTAGATTCCTGCCTCCATCACCAGTTGTGATAAACAGACTTACAGCCCTATACTATCCTTTCTCCCACCACAGCATGCAGCCACACCAACACATAATAATAATAATAATAATAACTTTATTTCTACCCCGCCTTTCTCCCTGAAGGGACTCAAGGCGGCTTACAACATATTCAAAACAATTTAAAAAACAAATAAAAACATATTAACACATACTAAAAACAACAGTCAGAGTAAAAAGAATAGGTAAAAAGAGCATAGAGCAGCAGCAAGTCATAAAAGAATCAGGCCTGTAAAAAATATTAAAAGATGTTAAAGAGATGTTAAAAGGCCACGAACTCAGAAGGCCTGTTTAAACAGAAGGGTCTTCAGGCCTTGCCGAAAGGTCTCAAGAGAGGGAGCCATTCTTAAGTCAAGGGGAAGGGAGTTCCATAGTGTTGGTGCCACTACTGAGAAGGCCCTATTTCTTGCAGCCGCCCCACGTACCTCCCTAGGCGGCGGCACTTGTAAAAAGGCCTTCTCTGATGACCTGAGAGGGCGAGCCGGATTGTACGGAAGCAGGCGATCTCTAAGATACCCTGGTCCAGAGCAGTATAGGGCTTTAAAGGTCAATACCAGCACCTTGAATTGGGCCCGGAAACGAATGGGCAGCCAGTGCAGCCACTGGAGAAGCGGACATGCACTGCTACATGCTGTGGTGTGGGGGGATGGGGGTGGGAGGACTGGGAGAAGAAATATTTTCACTTACCCCTCATTAAGCCCCTTAATCACCAGTGAGTCTCCTTGGACCTGTACTAACTATTTAGCTGATGCATAGCTGATGAGACAAAGGCGATGTGTGCTCTAGACGGGATAGCATCTGGTGCTAGTTGCTTGTGCTGGGATAACTCCTTCCTGCCTCCTGCCACACTGCTTCCCTTCCCCAATCTGCCTCAATTCTCCCACCCACTGCCCTACTCCACCCACCCCACTGACTTACTGACCTTGATGGGGGCCTTTCCCGCCTGCTGACATGTGTGGAGTCCCCTTTGCTATACAGTGCGCTCCGCTGCCAGAAAGCTAGTTCTGGCGACGGATCCACTTAATAAGATTGGGCCATCAATTTCCTTAAATGGCTATGTCAACCTTTGGTGATGATTGCATCTAGTTTTTGGTTTCTTTTGCCAAGTGTTTGCCAGGGCCAGCTTTGCTGACAAGTGAAAAATCTTCATTTCAATCTGTGCATAGATATGGAAGTGCACTGAAGGCATCTGTTCTGCACTGTGCAAAATGAATCGTGAACAATCATTGTCTCAGGTTTCCCCCCTTCTGCCCCCTCACCATGTCCAATCCATTTTAAAGAGAGCATAATTTTACAAAGAATATGGTCATTTCTGTAAACATATTCTGGGGACCAAAAAAAATGCCATAACAGATGAATTCATAAATTATGCATTTTTTGACATTTAGATCCATTACATCTACAAATGTGCCTCTCTTGGAGACTGCACTGCATACAATTCTCTTTCAAAATGGCCTGGTACATCAAGATGTATTTATCCATCACCGGACAGCCCAATCCTAACTAATTAGTGGCTACAAAATAGCCAAGCTGCCATAGTTTCCTTGACATACGTAATATGACTTCTGTTTAACCACCTTTGAAGTTGAGCTCATCTACTGCTACATATGGCATTAAAGTGCAATCTATTCGTTAATATCTCTTCATATTGGCCAACAATAGCTCTTTTCAAAATTGCATGTGTAATGGAGATGCAGGTGACAGACTCTGCTTCTCACTGTTTGTACTCTTGAATGGAGCCCCTACGCATACAGCTGGGCAGAACTTGCATTAATATTCTGTCTAACATGTTCATTTTATCCTGAAAAAAAGCTTTCACCTGTTTCACCTTTAGGAGTTTTTTTACTGATGCATAAACTAAAACACTTAAATCAGTGCAAAACTAGAATTATAATCAGGGTGTCTCCACGGCTGAGGCACGTCTTGGCTTTCCATGCACATTCAAGGTCACACATCCATACCTTGCAAATTCTTGGGTCAGCAAGAATTCATTACTAAATTATGCAGGGAATGGACAGAGTGGATAGAGAGATGCTCTTTAGACTCCCACACAACACCAGAACCAGGGGACATCTACTAAAATTGAGTGTTGGGAGAGTTAGGACAGACAAGAGAAAATATTTCTTTACTCAGCGTGTGGTTGGTCTGTGGAACTCCTTGCCACAGGATGTGGTGATGGCATCTGGCCTGGATGCCTTTAAAAGGGGATTGGACAAGTTTCTGGAGGAAAAATCCATTACGGGTTGCAAGCCATGATGTGTATGTGCAACCTCCTGATTTTAGAAATGGGCTATGTCAGATGCAGGGGAGGACACCAGGATGCAGGTCTCTTGTTATCTGGTGTGCTCCCTGGGGCATTTGGTGGGCCACTGTGAGATATAGCAAGCTGGACTAGATGGGCCTATGGCCTGATCCAGTGAGGATCTTATGTTCTTATTGTCATTGCTTGTCCCTACCGTGCCCTGATAACCTAGAGCCTATGAGGACCCTTATGACCTGCTGAAGATGCTTCCCACCATTACTGGTAAGCCAGCCAATTACCCAGTGGGGAGGCTTAGAAGGAGGCAATGGAAAACAGGTGGCAACAGTAGACCTGTGTCCTTCACTCTGCAACCTGTGACTAGAGTAGTGGCAGGGAAGGAGTACTGGAAGCTATATGGCGGGACACTAAATTTTAACAGTACATGTTGAACATCCTTAATCTGAAAGTCTGAAATCGGAAATGCTCCAAAATCTGAATTTTTTTAAACTGTTAAATCTGAATTTTTTTAAACTGTTAAATAGTTATGTGTGAATATGTGTAAGAAAATGATTGCTTATACTGTACATTCAGAGTCAGGAATGATGGTGATGCCAAAAAACCACAGATTGTCCACATGGGTAGAAAAGTCACACCTTTGCTTTCTGATGGTTCAATGTACACAAACTTTGTTTTATGTACAAAATTTATTTTAAAATATTGTATGGTATAAAATTACCTTCAGTTGATGAGTTCTTATAATCAGGAGACATCGATTAAAATTAAGTGTTGGGGAAGTTAGAACAGACAAAAGAAAATATGTCTTTACCCAGCATGTAATTATTCTGTGAAACTCCTTGCCACAGGAAGTAGTGATGGCATCTTGCCTAGATGCCTTTAAGAGGGGATTGGACAAATTTCTGGAGGAAAAGTTCATCACAGGTTATAAGCCCTGATGGGTATGTGCTCCCAGACGCCGCTGACTGCCATAAAGAGTTCCTGTTGCACAAGGCGCTCCAACAGTGTGTGAGTCAGCACACAGTCAGAAGCGCTAGTGGGAAGGCCTGTGCCTTTCTGCCCCCACTAGTGAGGGAATCGTCACTCACTGGAGGAGGTAGGATGACAGGGGAGGTGGGAGGGTGAAACGGAGGTGGGGAGGGCATGAAACCAGTTGGGGAGGGAGGCATAATGGGGGGTGGGAAAGCCACAGGAGGGGAAGATCCGTCGCAGGTGGCCTGCAATATATCTTATCCCTTCCAGCAGCAGCCTCCCTGCTTTGTTTCTCTCCTTGGACTTGTGCAGGTCCGAGAAGTTCCATTGCAGGTTGGGAGGCTTATGTGGCTTAAGAAGATTTGACAATACTTTCCCCCCACTGAAGCCGTCTGGCCCACTCCACCCCCACTGTGGACGTAGCATTCGCCAGTTTGGTGTTGCTGTGTTGGTGGAGGGGAGGGGGAGGATGCATAAGATTGGGTTCCAAGCATGTTTTTCACTGAATGGCCAGCCTTCTATTGTCTTGGACATAAGAGCTGACCCCAAAATTCCCTTAGAAGCTGATCCAGTTAGTGAAGTTCAAAAGTGCTGGCATATCCAGGGATGAATCCAGGAAATTTGGAAGGGGGAGAAATGCTTGGGATGTTTTGAGATCAGTGGTTTATCATGATTTGGCAGTGCTAACAGTGCAGATTTTTATTTTTATTTTTTACATTTCACACCATGCATCTGCAGGCAATAGTGGCAGCATTAATAACAAAGTATCACTCAGGGGAGGACTCTGGGAAAGGATCGGTGGCTGAGAAATGTCTCCAGGTTTCTCAAGCTTGTTGAAACCCCCCACCCCATCATTTTTACCACCTGAGAATGTGGTGGAGAAAACAGGAGGTGTGTCTTGGAACAGCACTACAATTTGGAAACAAGCCTCTTTATCTAGAAATGGGGGGCTACCTGAGATAACACTTAACAGAAGGGTAATGTCCACTTCTTCAGACTCTGAACTGGTTCATAATTCCTGGTCTGATATCTTGATTTGTGGGAATAGCTTAGACCACAGTTTCCTGGTTCAGTTGTCACAGAAAACTGCGGTTTATAAAACCAGAAAGTTTGTCTTGTGCTGGGTATGCAACGAAAGTACAAAAGGGAAGCAGAGAGCAGGTGCTGATTCATCATTCATGTCTGATCCAACACATGGCAGTTTGTTCAGGGTAGGTTCAATATTAGCTTGCAGGAGCAAAACTAAAATAGTGCCTGCCAAAGATATGGAATATTCTACTTTTGCATCATGAGTACCTCTTCTAGATCACTGTTCAGCACCCAAGAATCACTGAATTCTTCAGTGAGCATGTCAATCCAAGTTCATGGAGGTGCAATACTATAAGGTGCTTTTAAAACCATATTGGTTTTATAGTTAAAAATAAATATAGTTAAAAATAAATACTGTCCTAAAAAAATATAGAGACAAAAAAGAATTTCCCATTGGGAAAGGGAAGTAAAATAGTATTCCAGGTTGTTGTTTTTAATATGTTGCTTAGCAGCCTATATATGCCATTCCAATCTTATTTTAATTCATGACAATGGTATAGACTGGAAGGCAGATTGCTGTCACTGTCTCTGTGTCACATTCCACGAATGCATTAGCTTAACCTTATTGTTTACAGGTACATTGAGAACATATTCAAAATTCTGGTTTTGATAAATTGCAGTGGACACAAAGGGCGTCCTTAACATTTGCCATCTGTTTTCCTCATGTGACTTCAGAAGATGTTAGATCTTCCCTTTTTCTCCCTATTATTCTTGGCAGGACAGATTTAATGACTACTGAATGCTGGTCAACAATCTATATGTATAGCATTTTCCGCAATGTCACCTGTGCCGTCAAATACCTGATGACGGCTTGAACGGTAGAATATAACCTTGGATGAAAATCTGTTAGACACAAAAAAGTAAATATGCAAGAAAATAGAGTAACGATAGACATTTGAGCGCTGTTGGAAGCTATTTTCATTGCAAGAGAAAAAACGTCTTGGGAACAAAAAACAAAAAAAACCCTGTACCTTTGTAACTCATTTAAATTAATCATAATAATTAGAATTCCCACCAAATTTTGCCTAAAGCAACATTTCAAGGCAAATTTGGGACAGGACAAATATCTAATAATTTTGGAAGGAAGCCCAAAGAGTTTCAATAATAGAGAATATCTTTGGTAGGGAAGAATTCCACCCAATTCTAAACTACTGTCAGAAAGTTTTTCCTAAACTGAAGAAAGTCTGAGAAGAAGGTGTTTGCTGTAAAGCATCCTGCTGTAAAGCAGGTGTTTGCTGTAAAGCCGCCTTGAGTCCCTTCGGGGAGAAAGGTGGGATAAAAATAAAGTTATTATTATTATTATTATTATTATCTGAAAATTTTCAAGAGAAGGCAAATGATTTTCAATAAGATAAAAGATCAAATGATGGTGTCGCTAGGGAGTGTGGGGGGTGCGGGTTGCACCAGGTGACACACTCAGGGACTGTGTGATACCATCAGTAGCCAAAATTGTGAAATCTTGGTATTTTTGGACACTGCCTTCCAGTGACATAGCTAAGGGGGTGCAGAGGGTAGCAGTTGCACTGGGCATCAAGCTTTAGGGGGGCAACAAGCTGAGCTTGATACTAGTGACCAAAATTGTGAAAATCTTGGTATGTATGAATAATACCATCATGTTATATATCATTGGAAAAGTAATTTAATGCAAAATGCAATTAAACAAACCGCACTGGAATGTCTGTTTTCTGTCAAAACTTATGGACAATTAACCAGAAAATGAAAACACAACTGTCTTGTGGAACCAAGAGTGGATTTGCTTAACTACAAACTGACCTATGAGACTGGTTGTTCTGAGTGCCAGTGAGATGTTGTTATGATACAGCATGGAACCAATAACTTTTTATTTATTTACTTAATTAAATTCAATTTTATCATGCAGGGGCTCTACAAAATCTTCTTTGACCCTGGGTACCAGATAGATGCCTTAGCTACACTACGGACTGGGGGGAGGCAGCAGAGCAAGCGGGTGGTAAGCTGCTGTGGGGAGGAGGTGGTTTCCTCCCAATTTTCACTTTTTAAAAAGTGAAATGTCCAGTTGTGACATCACTTCCAGGGCAACATTTTGAGCTTGGCACCGGGCTACATGATCATTAGCTACGCCACTGCTGCATTCATGTTATATATCATACAATGCAGAATTTCATGAAGAATGCAATGAAACAAACTGCACTGAAATGTCTGTATTCTATCAAACGTTCTAGACAGATAACAAGAAAAGAAAAACACAACTACCCTATGTAACAAAAAGGATATTCTCTAAACTCAAAACTGACCAATGAGGCTGATTGTTCCAAGAGCCAATGAGGTGTTATTATGACAGAGCAGGGAACCAATAAGATGTTACTATGAGTCAGCTCTCATTTCCATGGATCTGAGCGAACACTTGACCTCTTATTCAGTTGTGTGAGCATCATCAATTTGGCCACTGGTTTTTTGTTGGCTACTGAATTGTTGGATGACCTGTACTGCTATACATTTATATAAATAAATAAATAAATAAATAAATAAATAAAGTTAATCAGGGTGACACCAACCCTAATGATGCCACTGCATTTAGGTTGTGTTTATGATATTATAATTTTTTCTGTATGGTCTGGTATGGGAGGAGGCCCATTATGGGGGTGAGAGAGATGCAAACCCTAGTGATGCCTTTGGGGTCAAAGTCTACATTACAAAGGGCACAGTGCTTTGGTCCCTTTTTAATTTTTTTTGAATAGTGCCAAAAGTGAAGATAACACAGGAGTAACACTGGGGCGGGGAGGGAGGGTGGGATGAAGGAGGTGGGGGATGAAGGGACTTTAGCATTTTTCCCACACCATGGTTCCAATCCTGATTATATCCTCCTTGTTACTTTAATTAGAAAAAAGAACAAACATAAAAAATTGGCTTACAGTGGAATTTTTTTTTTCTAATTAAATTAGTGTGCACTGTTTAGCATGGGGATTCACATGAAAGATCCACACACCCCTAAATTATGGGATTGTTCCACACCTTGCCCTTGCATTCAGTCGTTTCCGCTATTTTATTTTTCCCTATCTTGAGTTGTAGGAAGTTCACAGTAGACTTTTGAAGGGAGTAGAATCGAGACCTGCAGAGAGCTCTGGGATTTGTGATGTCATGACTTTGTATACAGGTACAGAAGTCTGGCAAGTATTCTATGTCTACAATAAAAAGTACTCACAGTTTTCATTCCATAACAGGCTGTAAGTGAACGGCTATATCAAGGTGAAATAGGACAGTGAAAGAAAGTTGTCTTGACTTTGAAAAGACAACTCAGCCCAAAATGGCTCCGGCAGCAAGTAGGAGGGGTTCATTTTGTTTCCGCACTGTCCAATGAACACTCGAGTCAACAGATATGGGAGAAAGGGCCACTTTATTTCACATTAGCAAGAGAAGCAGAGGCTGAGACCTGCAGCATCCAAAGTAGCGAAAGCCCCTGTGGTGCGGGGAGGGACCTCTGGGCGGTACCAGAAACCTCTGCCCCCAGGCGGGCATGCACCCGACTCCAAGTCGCGCCCCGCTGCTGGGCAGCGTGTCTCATCCATGTCTGTCCCTTAAGGGGAAGGCAGTCGGACCGCGGACTGCGCCACCTTGAGCTGCTGAGCCTCTGAGGTGTGCCCCGCGGTCCCGGCCAGGGCCCCGTCTACGTCCTCGTGCCGCTGAGCCCCTGAGGACTGAAATAGGGTTCCGCCCTGCCTATGCCGCCTAAAGGTGCATGCCAAAGTCCCATTCATGCCTCCTAACCCGCACCACCTACCCTCTTAAAGTGACCAATGGCAGCTTGCAAACAGAGGGGGCGTGTAACCCCCTGGCCCATAACAGTCTGGGTAGGTGAAAAAATTGCCTGTCCTTCGGCCAATCTTGGCAGGCAGCAAAAAATTCCTACCCGGCCCCAAACGGCGACCAGTTAAACTCAGACTGCCTCTAGGGCGGGCAGGCTGGTATTCCCACGGTGCCCATGTGCAAAGCAGGAAGAGGGCTGGGTCTCATGCCCTTTTAAAAGGTCCGCCATAGCTGCCAGACCCAGCCCTCTCCCCCTCCCCCTTGGGGAGGGACTCTCGTGTCCCGGCCAGGCCAAAAAACTCCGATCACCTTTTTAATTGCACGATCGGGCTACACGGTGTGTGTGGCACCTGCAGTACTTACAGTTTTGTCCCACCTCTAGCTATGCTACTGATATAGTATAGCTCAAACTCAAGTGGGAATATTATCTCAAGAGGGATGAAGGAGTTTCCCCTTACACTGCAGCCAAAATGTTCTCTGGGGCATGATTCAAGCTTTGAAAGTTTTTTGTGTTTTTTTTCCAATCCTGCATCACATCCTCATTCAAAAGGAGAAATGAATTTTGATTGTTCTCATCTATGCTGTTGAACCTGTGCGTATTTTCAAGCTGCTCTGGAAAATTTACTGCAGGGAAAATATGTTGTGAGATTTCCTTGAACAGAGGAAATGGTAGTTTTGTTTCAAAAGGGAAATTCATATATGAGAAGAAAGGTTTAAAAAAAAAATTCAGCTGCTTTTGGATAGAAACACAGGTTGCTCATGTGATCTTGATCACTGGATCAGGAGGTTAGATGGAAATTGAATCCAGCTAGAAATAAAGCCCCTGAACAATGGGGGGCTCTTGGCTTCCATGTGGTTCATCTGGGGAGACTTGGGCTGCAAGCCTAACCAACTTCCCAGCACTGACATAAGGGCAACGCAACTCTGACATAAGGGAACAAACATTGCCTTACCTTGAGGAGGCCTCCACGACTGCCCACCAACTGCAGGATGCAGCACATGGCCCACTGGCATAGCTATGCCAGTGCTGGAAAGTTGGTTAGGATTATGCCTTTGGTTGTGTAAATGTTACTGCAGCCATTCTTCTGTGTAGACAGAACTGAGTGGAACTATATCAGTTGGTGTTTGCTAACCGAGGCAATTGAGCTGAAACGGGTTTTTATTGCTTTGAGTACCACTGTGCCCCTTTCTTTAGACAGATTTGAAGATTAATAAACACTAGCAATCAAAATGATCTTAGAAATTGTAGCCAGTGTGCATTTGATATTAGAAGTTGCCTGGAGGTTTGGGACCCATTCAGTGCAGGCAGTTTCCCAAACAAAAGAAGTGGAATCTAAAGGTCATTTCAGAGAGATTTTTGCTATTAGCTGAGATGCTTCAAAGCTTGAAGGGAAAGGGGAAAAAAGCACATCACTGAATGTTAAGTATTCGTAGCAAACAGAACTTGTCATCTTCGGTTTAGAACCGTCCAACAGTTCATTTCGTTTTGAAGATGACCATATTTCTTGGCTGTTACACAATGAGGCTCCTAACCACTGGAGAATTGTGCCATGTCCAAGATTGTGAAATGAGGAAACAGAGGTGATGTTCACTGATATGAGAACACCTAAGGGCCCAATCCTATGCTTCTTTGCATCACATAAGAACATAAGAACAGCCCCACTGGATCAGGCCATAGGCCCATCTAGTCCAGCTTCCTGTATCTCACAGTGGCCCACCAAATGCCCCAGGGAGCACACCAGATAACAAGAGACCTGCATCCTGGTGCCCTCCCCTGCATCTGACATAGCCCATTTCTAAAACCAGGAGGTTGTGCATACACATCATGGCTTGTACCCCGTAATGGATTTTTCCTCTAGAAACTTGTCCAATCCCCTTTTAAAGGCGTCCAGGCCAGAAGCCGTCACTACATCCTGTGGCAAGGAGTTCCACAGACCAACCACACGCTGAGTAAAGAAATATTTTCTCTTGTCTGTTCTAACTCTCCCAACACTCAATTTTAGTTGATGTCTCCTGGTTCTGGTGTTGTGTGAGAGTGTAAAGAGCATCTCCCTATCCACTCTGTCCATCCCCTGCATAATTTTGTAAGACTCAATCATGTCCCCCCTCAGGCATCTCTTTTCTAGGCTGAAGAGGCCCAAACGCCATAGCCTTTCCTCGTAAGGAAGGTGCCCCAGCCCAGTAATCATCTTAGTCGCTCTCTTTTGCACCTTTTCCATTTCCACTATGTCCTTTTTGAGATGTGGTGACCAGAAGTGGACACAATACTCCAGGTGTGGCCTTACCATCGAATTGTACAACGGCATTATAATACTAGCCGTTTTGTTCTCAATACCTTTCCTAATGATCCCAAGCATAGAATTGGCCTTCTTCACTGCCGCCGCACATTGGGTCGACACTTTCATCGACCTGTCCACCACCACCCCAAGATCTCTCTCCTGATCTGTCACAGACAGCTCAGAACCCATCAGCCTATATCTAAAGTTTTGATTTTTTTGCCCCAATGTGCATGACCTTACACTTACTGACATTGAAGCACATCTGCCATTTTGCTGCCCATTCTGCCAGTCTGGAGAGATCCTTCTGGAGCTCCTCACAATCACTTCTGGTCTTCACCACTCGGAAAAGTTTGGTGTTGTCTGCAAACTTAGCCACCTCACTGCTCACCCCTGTCTCCAGGTCATTTATGAAGAGGTTGAAAAGCACTGGTCCCAGGACAGATCCTTGGGGCACACCGCTTTTCACCTCTCTCCACTGTGAAAATTGCCCATTGACACCCACTCTCTGCTTCCTGGCCTCCAACCAGTTCTCAATCCATGAGACATAGTACAGTGGCTCAGAAATGACCACCACTATAGGGCCAGAGCAGCAGCCAGATGACTCCTCGGGGTAAGGGAACATTGGATCCCTTACCCTGGGTAGAACTCTGGTGGCCCCTTTGGGATTACTCAAATCTGTGCCAGTGACAGAGGAGCAGAACTGTGGAGACCCGTGTTGGTCTCGACAGCTTGGGGGGATACGATTCAGTGGCAGCCTTTGCCACCGTCCCCGCCGCCCTTCCAGGCCCGATCCACCCTCTGGCTCTCCCTCCCTACCCCCAGTTTTGGTATTTGGAAATTGTAACTAACTGGTGAACTATGCCCTGGCAATATTGCTGACAAGGACTTCTCAGTGGGAGCATATCAGTCCAACCGTAATTGAACTACAAATTGTTTCTCATCTGTTTCTACATTTAATTCGAAATGCTTGTAGTTACCTTTAAAGTGGTATACAGTTTGGAACTCAAATATGGTGGGGAATAAGATTGGGGCAAAAATCATACCTCCTAGGAAGTTAGAAAAATAATACATTAGGAAAATAAAGATGTTTTCAATCATATGACATTTCTTTTTATTTTGCCACAAAGATCCAGATAAATGTTAAGAGATTTCCAAAAAGGCCCTTGGAAAGAGGCCCTTAGAATGACCAGGCTATCTAAGGAGCTGAGGATTGGGCCCTAAGTAAGTTGGCTCTTTTTATTATTTTTCTAGAATTCTAGAAATCAAATTATAATTAAGAAAGGGCATTAGAGAACACACACTGTGGAATAATCTGTCACTAACAGCAAAATGAGCTCAGTGACCCAGTTAGGCCATTTCTACTGCTAATTTCACTCATTCTAAACATTATGGGAAAAAATTCAGCTGCAATCTATTAAAAATAGTAGTATCCACATGGGGTGAGTTTGGCCTAATATTGATTAATTTGGCTTTTGCAGCAAGGCAAAGTTGTGACATCATATCATAAAACAATTAAGCACAGTAGCACCAAGCATCTGTCATACTCTTTCATGTCAATGGAACCAGAAATAAAAAAATTTGCAATAACATTACAGATGTGCTCAATTATCCATAGGAGATTCCCAGACATTATTAGCCTATTCACCCTAACACTTATCTTCAAGAGCACATGCCAGCAAGAGAAAGGATTTAGGTTACATTTTAGTAATCCTAAATCTTGTGCAGGGAGGGTTTTATCAAAAAATGAAGCCCTTGTTACTATAAATTAGCTACAAAAATTAGTGCCATTTTTAGCCTGATTTCAATGCAGGGAAGAAGCAGCTTTAAGTAATATGGAGAAGTTTGGGGTGTCAGACTGTGTTTCTGTGATTTGGTGGATTTGTCAAATATTAACGTTGTTTAACCCCCCCTCCCTTTTTGCCTTGACAAAAATAGCAACAGTGCTATTTTAAAACACTCCCTCTTTCTTTTCTCTCTCTCTCTCTCTCCCTCCCTCCCTCATGTGTGTGTGGTGCACCAAGATCATTTGGTACCCTGGGTTCATAAATTTTTGACAGCCCCCATGACAAAATTATTTTCAGGAAAATTATTTTTCCTGAAAGAAAAGCAGTGGCAAAAACGCTGTATCCTGTGAGTGCTAGGAAGCCACCGGAGGTCTCCTCTGGGGAAGGGAAGACGACACCAAACTTTTCCGAGTGGTAAAGACCAGAAGTGATTGTGAGGAGCTCCAGAAGGATCTCTCCAGACTGGCAGAATGGGCAGCAAAATGGCAGATGCGCTTCAATGTCAGTAAGTGTAAAGTCATGCACATTGGGGCAAAAAAATCAAAACTTTAGATATAGGCTGATGGGTTCTGAGCTGTCTGTGACAGATCAGGAGAGAGATCTTGGGGTGGTGGTGGACAGGTCGATGAAAGTGTCGACCCAATGTGCGGCGGCAGTGAAGAAGGCCAATTCTATGCTTGGGATCATTAGGAAAGGTATTGAGAACAAAACGGCTAATATTATAATGCCGTTGTACAAATCGATGGTAAGGCCACACCTGGAGTATTGTGTCCAGTTCTGGTCGCCGCATCTCAAAAAAGACATAGTGGAAATAGAAAAGGTGCAAAAGAGAGCGACTAAGCTGATTACGGGGCTGGGGCACCTTCCTTATGAGGAAAGGCTAAGGCGTTTGGGCCTCTTCAGCCTAGAAAAGAGACGCTTGAGGGGGGACATGATTGAGACATACAAAATTATGCAGGGGATGGACAGAGTGGATAGGGAGATGCTCTTTACACTCTCACATAATACCAGAACCAGGGGACATCCACTAAAATTGAGTGTTGGGCGGGTTAGGACAGACAAAAGAAAATATTTCTTTACTCAGCGCGTGGTCAGTCTGTGGAACTCCTTGCCACAGGATGTGGTGCTGGCGTCTAGCCTAGACGCCTTTAAAAGGGGATTGGACGAGTTTCTGGAGGAAAAATCCATTATGGGGTACAAGCCATGATGTGTATGCGCAACCTCCTGATTTTAGGAATGGGTTAAGTCAGAATGCCAGATGTAGGGGAGAGCACCAGGATGAGGTCTCATGTTATCTGGCGTGCTCCCTGGGGCATTTGGTGGGCCGCTGTGAGATACAGGAAGCTGGACTAGATGGGCCTATGGCCTGATCCAGTGGGGCTGTTCTTATGTTCTTATGTTCTAAGGGGACTTTTGTCCCCTCCCCTCTAGGAAAGTTCTTTCCCCACTAGGAAAGCCCCAGGCTTTACAGCCTGACATGGAGGATAGGATCCGGCAGAGCCTACACACCTCCCGTCCCAGTTCCAAAATGGCTCCAGTTTGGGGCCAAACCACAGCAAGTACAGGTAAGAGGGCCCAGGCTGCAGTCCTCCACATGTGAGCTCACGACTCATCAGTGTGTCATCACCCACAGTTTAGGAAGCCCTGCTCTAGCATATCAGTTTGTTGCCTGCAGCAGAGTTTCATTATGTAAATCACTGTGTGCAAGTGACACCAATTTCCCACACTGGTGAGAACTAAACCTGAGCCCCATTAATGACGCACACTATAGTTTGTTGAAAGGATAATATGTGGGAAGTACTTGTCTGGGCAGGAGGTCTGGTCTAGAGGGTAGAGCCTCCATTTGCCTGAAGATTAACATCCACAAGGTCGGCAGTTCGAGGCCACCGGCACCGTGCGACCTTGAAGCAGCTGGCAAGCTGCAGCTGAGCTGTTCCATCTGCTCGGAGCGTGGGAGGATGGAGGCCAGAATGTTAAACCAGATCGGAGCGTAACATCTTGAATGTGGTGGTTCTTGAAAGAGAGAACCTTCTTTCAATTTGTAAAAATCCCTGCGTGGATTTAATAAGCCTGCCTGTGTAAACCGCCTTGAATAAAGTCTTGAATAAAGACCAAGAAAGGCGGTATATAAATACTGTATATTATTATGTTATTATATATTACCATTGAGCTATGACTCCTCCTCTCACAGAATTTGGATGCTGTCCCGGGTGCTGAAATAACTAGAAACATCTCCGTACAGTAACCAAAAAAGCGCATGCAAAAGTTTTACTGAGCTTACAGGAAGTCCTCCTCTATTTTTGTACAATCGGTCTCTGCTCAGCATAAAAGCTGTATGAAGCATCTGTTTGGAAAGCCGGGTGAAATATCTACTTGGTTGTTATTTTCTTGTCGCAAGGATGGTTGCAGTCTATTACTTTCCATTCTGCATCAAAATAACATGGTTTTTGGAAACTGTGCTTTTAGATTTGCCTGCTGTTCACAAGCATGTCAGTTCTGATACAATCCAGCAATGCATACATAGTTTTGGGGGAAATTTATTCTGTCATAAACAGAATGCTGAAGACAAAAAGCCTATGAAGCTTGAGGCAGTCTGTCATGCACCCTCAGCTACGGAAGCTTGATTCAGACTATGCATGTGTATTGTCTTACATATTTTATTACATGTATTCAAGAGATCGCTACTATCTTGGGAAAGGAGCCATTGATTCAAAACTATCCGGTCAATTGTCACATAAATATGGGGTGATCAATGCTTTAGGTGGATTGTCTTCATCCGGCTCAGCAAGAGCACCCCAGCTGAAGCTCTGCAGGCCCTTATGATGCTGTTTGTGTAAGAAGGCATAGAACAGTGTATAGAACAGTGTTTCTCAACCAAAGGTATGGATACTTCCAGTAGTACTAGAGGTGGTGTCTGGTGGTACTTGCAAAACCCCTGGACACCTGGCGCCCAGTAGCAAGGCCAGGAACATGACACAGCAAACGGTGGTAGGAGGCTTGGCTCATTGGGCAGCAAAGCATGCTTTTCCACACTTGAGAAGAGCCCTCTTGTTCATCCTGAACCTCTTACTGGTGCTTGCTGCTTCGCATCTGGCCTCCCAACCCAGAAGTAACTGGCAATGATGTCAACTCCAGTTACTTCCGGTGGTACTTTGAATAGGTGGACCATGTGAAGTGGGGGACAAACCTTGAGAAATACTGATACAGAATAAAGTGCAAGAGAGAAGATTTTGATTAGACGTCAGGAAAAAGTTCCTGAGGGTCAAGGACGGTTTGGCATTGGAACAGATTGCTGAGAGAGGTGGTGGACTCTCCTCCACTAGAGATATTCAAGCAGAGGCTTGACAAGCACCTGTTGGAGATGCTCTGAGAGGATTTCCTAAAGAAGCCCTTTACGGCTCGGATCCGGGGTATTTGAGGGACTGCCTCCTTCCCTACAATCCTACCCGTGCTCTTAGATCATCTGGGGGGGCCCTTTTGACTGTGCCGCCACTAAGAGATGTGAGAGGGGCGGCGGCCAGGAAGAGGGTCTTCTCGGTGGTGGCCCCTAAACTGTGAATACCCTCCCCTTAGAACTGAGAACTGCTCCCTCGTTGCTAACGTTTCGGCATGGACTGAAGACCTTTTTATTTCAAAAAGCTTTTAATTGTTGACAGGCTGGCTGGCGTTCTTGCTTCTTGCTTTTTATAGTATGAAAATCCACGGGGTTTGTTTTTAGATTGTTTTAATTATTGTAAATTGTTTTTAATGATTGTTTTTCATGTTGTACTTTTAAATTGTAAGCCACCTTGTGTGCCCGTTGGGCAAAAAGGCGGGGTATAAATTAATAAAATAATAATAATAAATAATAATAATAATTTCCTGGCTAAGGCAGGGGGTTGGACTAGATGACCTATTAGGCACCTTCCAACTCTATGATTCTATGAAATAAATGCTGATTCCAGTGAAAACTTTAGGGCCAGTCCACTTTCTATGGTGGCGAGTGGGTGCATTTAAGGTCTAATCATATAGCTGAGCTACACCACCAAAACTAATGTTCTGATGTCACTCCAGAAGTGTGTAGAGTCATGCACTTCTGGACCTCCTCCAGAGAGGTCCCAGAGGTCCAGATCATGCTGATGGACAGAAGACCACCTGCAACCAATGGTGAATCAGCAGCAGGAGTGGCACAGGGCAGGGGGGGGTTGAATGGAGTGGAGGGTGGCAGGCATGTTGGGAGGCTGTAGGAGGGGATGGCATCTAGCATGAGTGACTTGTCTTGGATGCCATCTCCTTCCTCACCTCCTAATACACTCCTTTTCCCTTCTCCGACTTGAGCTGCTCCAAAGAGACCCATTGGTGAGCAAGAAGCTCACAGGAGGTAAAGTAACTTTACCTTTCCCAAACCTCCCGACCTGACCCCCCTCCCACCACTGCAGCAGCGCAGCCCATTTTGGCAAGGGAAAAGATTAGATTGAGCTGTTATCTTTCTCTACCACACGCATAATGTAACATGTGACAAGATTGTTCCAGGGCAGGAGGTCTGGTCTAGAGGGTAGAGCCTCCATTTGCCTGAAGATTAACATCCACAAGGTCGGCAGTTCGAGGCCACTGGCACCGTGCGACCTTGAAGCAGCTGGCAAGCTGCAGCTGAGCTGTTCCATCTGCTCGGAGCGTGGGAGGATGGAGGCCAGAATGTTAAACCAGATCGGAGTGTAACATCTTGAATGCGGTGATTCTTGAAAGAGAGAACCTTCTTTCAATTTGTAAAAATCCCTGCGTGGATTTAATAAGCCTGCCTGTGTAAACCGCCTTGAATAAAGTCTTGAATAAAGACCAAGAAAGGCGGTATATAAATACTGTATATTATTATTATATATTATATTATATGTCTAGTTAGTAAAATCTTTCTTTGCTTTTTTGGAAGGAGAAGAATTGTGTGAATAGGGTTCTGTGCATACAGTCCTATGCATTGAAAGACAGTGCGGTGCAATGGCTAGTGCTGGACTTTGATCAGATGGTGACCTTGGGAATGTCAATCAACTAACTGATGTCACTGGGCTATAGTGGGGATAAAATGGAGCAAAACCATCCATGCATGTTCTTTGGAAGAAGGGTGGAATATTAATGTGAGGAATACGAAACCTACTCCATACAGAACATATGAAATATGCCCCTGAACAGCACAATTTCCAAATCATCATATATCCCCTGGAATATCCAATCTCCAGACACATTTTCATTTTACAGATCTGAGGAAGTGCGATTGTACATGCTTCTGTTTAGGGCTGGCTTGTAATCACTGCAGGTTCCTAAAAATACTCAAGAACATTAAGCAAAACTTTCCAAGAACCAAGCTTGTACATTCAAAGCACTTATTTGTGTGTGTGTGTGTGTGTGTGTGTGTGTGTGTGTGTGTGTGTGAACTCAAGTTCTTTACAAGCTGTATAAGTGATTTACTAGCTAGATCAAAGGAGCGCACTTTGCAAATTACAAAACAACTCCAATCATTTTGCAAGCTTACTCGAGCAAAACAAAATACTTTGCAAACCAGTTGAGGTCCTTTGCAAGTCAAGCGGCTTGCGCTCTGCAGTGCAATGGTTTGCTTCAATCCAGCAAGCCTTTGCAAAGTGCTTTTCTCTGATCTAACCATGTGCGGCTTACCTTAAGAAGCCTGGCAATTCCTGAGCTTCTAAAACAAAGTAGAACTCTTGAACATTTTGCAAGTCAATAAAGATAAACTTGGATCAATCACGGCTGCCGGGTTGCTGAGACCTAAGCTTATGCGCGCCAGCTTTGCAAGAGATACTTCGTGCAGCAAGTACAAATAGGAGGGAACAGGTAGATTTATGTCTCCAACCCATTTTTGCTGATTCTGAGCCAGGCAGCAGTTTGTTGGAACTATTGCAAATGCTGCATTTAAGAATGTGTTTGGATAGATATTGGTGCCCCCTTCCTTTTCCCTGCTTTGCCAGGGTGAAAATCAGTAGAGACTCTGCTGCGATCAGAAAGGCAAAGCCAGACGCAGAAGAAATGTCCTCAGAAGTCTCCCTCCAGGAGATGTGGATAAGTCCCAAATTTATCCAAGACTGTCCAGTAGACCCTCCTTATTCATGGGGTTGGCATCCACTGATTTCACTCAACGTGGGTGCTGAACCCAAGGCTGGAGGGCCTCAAGGACATGCCTGGAAGTGCCTTCCAAACACTTCTAGGAGGTGTTCTAATGCATGGGGAGGTTGTATGAGACCACCCCGTGCCTCAGAAAGCCTCCCGAACACGTTGGAAAATCACTTCCTGTTCGCCAAAAACACCAGAAGTGCCTTCCCGAAGCATCCAGGAGGCCCTCTGAAGTATGGGGAGGTTATGTGAGGCCTCCCTGTGCCTTCGATGGCCTTCTGGATTATTCCAAAAGCACTTCCAGTTTGCCAGTGTGGGCAAACAATTTGCCAGTTTGCCCCCTGCAGATTTCATTATCCATGGATAGCTTACCAGTGGGGTCGAGCTGAAAACTGAAAGTGGGCTCTGATTGCCAATTGGAACTATTTGGAACAGCAGGAAAGTCCGTAGAGGGGCTGCAAGCCTCCTGGACCCTTCCAGAGCTAGTGAGACTCCTCAGGTAAGTTAAAATATTCCTTTCTCCCAGCACCATTGCAATCACTGCAGCACCCATCAGGACATCCATTTTTAGGCCAGTCTTCTTAAGGGGGAATGGCCCAATTCCCCTGGTGGGTCATGAGCCAACAGTTTGGCAACCAGTCTTAGTGTATAAAAGAAACCTTGTAGAGACAATAATCACATCTACCTTGGCATCAAGATTGCATTTCTAAACTGAACTTTCCAAAACCCATATCAGCAAATAATTTATATACTTCAGAGTTACAGCTTGAAATGATACTACAGCTTTCCAATTGGGCCTTTCTCGATTCTCGATAGTAGGCTGTTTCCTTCTTCATTATTGTTGAACAGAGGCTGTAGTAACAATCTCCCAATTAAAAGAAAGGCAGTCTGGCTGCCAAACGGACATCTTCTTCAGCATGTATTCATTAATTGGCACTACTCTTGATTAGAATGGTATAGATCACCTCGCTTTGTGCTTTTCAAGAGAGATCCCAGAACTAGAGTTCACTAATTTAATGCAACAATGCTGAAGTTAATTAGAATTTGATGGCATGTCACCTGGGAAGCATTATCAAAATTTAGGGAAATCTGAAGTGACGCATTAGGTTGACCATAAAACTTAATAGAAAGTTGGCTCCATCCCCAGTTGTCAACTAACAAGAAGAGGCTGATATATGTGCAGCTCAAACCTGTGCTGATTGACTCAGAAGGACAGTTCCCTGGATTCAATGAGATGTGCAGTGCAATCCTATGATGCCTACTCAGAAGGAAGTCTCATTCATTCATTTATGTTTGTTTTTCACATTTTTATACCACTCTTCCCCCAAAGAGCTCAGGATGGTGTACACAGCTGCTCCCCTTCTTTTGTCCTCACAATAACCCTTGGAGGTAGGTGAGGCTGAGAGAAAGTGACTAGGTCAAGGTCACCCAGGAAGCTTTGTGGCTGGGGAGGGGGGATTTGAACCTGGATCTTCCAGGTCTAAGCCCAAACCACTACACCACCCTTGCTCTCAATCAAATTCAGTGGGGCATATTTCCAGGGACGTGTGCATAGGATTGCAGACTTACTCTCAGATAGCTGTGCAGAGCATTGCAGGTTTAACCATGCACAAAAGGGACCCAGAGTACAATGACAGCAGGAGTTTGTGCCCAATTTCTTATACTTCAGCTTTGCTTCTCGAACAGCCTGATCATAACCAAGAGTTACACTGCCGGAATGGACAGAAAGTGCTAAGACATAAAGCATTTTCCAGCTGGCACGAAAGTGTCACATTGGAGAATGTGGCCTGGCTAGTGCCGCATGCAGCAAGCGTCTGGGTCCATGCAACAATGGACCAGAGATGCCTGCCACCACCAGCAAGTGAGTGCAGGGAGTGGGTGGTAGGCAGGGAGGGGACAGAACAGCGCAGGGAGTGGGCAGAATAGGGAGGTGACATGGGTGAGGAGGAGGAGGGTGGATCAGACCTGAGAAGTGGCAGGTTCAGCGGCAGCTTTTGATTCCTAACTCCCTTCCTGGGCCAAATCAGCTTTCATGGGTCCATGTGTACTTGTGCCAGTATTATTACTGGTGCACGTCTGGGCTGACCCACTGGACCAGTGGGGGCTTACCCTAGGGGAGGGAACAAATGTTCCCATCACCCATGGAGAACTTCAGAGATCAAAACTCCCCTGCAGAATGCAGCAGAACCCACAAAGGCACTGTCGCATCATTGCACGGAGAGTTAGGTAGGATTGGGCTGCAAATTTATTACAAATGTTGGTCCTTTGGACCAAACACACATTCCACTAGCAGAAACATTAAGATCTAGGCAGGACCTCTGATACTGCTGGAGACTGCAATGAAGCCACCAGCACAGTTGCTGGTGACCAAGAATGTCGGTGGTGGTGATCCCACCATATGCCTACACTAGGTGACTTGGCAATGGGGGCTAGTGGTGGGATGGACGGGGGGTGGAATGGGAAGATCAGGGGGCAGGAAAGGGAGGGAGAAAGTAGTGCATGCTGAATCTTACCCCTTCTTTTTCAAACCTCCCCGCCCTTTTCCTCTTCTCTGATATAGGATAATGTGTTATGTACTAGTTGTACACCTTATGGTCCAATCATATCTCCCACCAGACCAGAGCGTATCATTTCAGCCAAGCTCCCTACGCCAAACTGTGTCATGGGTGGTGGATCACAAGATCCACTGCCATAAGAGCCCAATAGGGTTAATGACTGTTAATGTTCAATTGAAATAGTGATTCCTAAAATAAAAGGTGCAGGAATTCAAGCTTCAACTTGAGAGTTCTTTCCCTTGTGGTCATCCAGATACATGAAAATTCAGTTATACATCATCATGGTTGCATTGCGCATTACTATTCCTAAGACAGAGATGGGTGCCCATATTATAAAAAGCAACTATATTTTTGTAATATCTGAATGGTTTCACCATTTTCTTTCTCCATAGTGCTAGGTCCCAAAGAGCTGCTAGGCATAACTTAGGTGAAATGGAATGTCAAAAGTACTATGAACTTCCTCTTGCAGTTTGACAAGCTCAAGGCCCCAAGGTGTGCAATTTGCGCACATTCTGAACAAAGTTACACTCCGGGGAGTCGATTGAGGCCTCAATAAACATCTGCTTTGCTTTCCATCTTGGTGTTGTCATTGGCTCTGCACCACACTGGGTAATCGAGCAACTGCTTGGCCTGACCTAGGTGTACCTTAAAGGTACCAGGCAACAATAGAAATGCTGATCAAGAAGTTAGCAACTGTATGGATTTTCTATAACCATTCTCCAGTGGTAAACTATCATTCATACCCCTTAAAAATTATTAAATAATTGTGTGATTTTTTTTTCCTAATGCAACAATGAGAAAAATAGCATTCAGTGTAGCTCATTGAGTCTCACTATGTGCCAAAGGCATGTTCAGAATCCTACTGAAGGAATTTCACTAGAAATATCAAACCATTTTTTATTTCTGCAGTGATTGTTCTGGGGTAAGTTCTAGTGCTGGTGTCTCCCTTCTTTCCCAGAGCCAGACTCAAGGTTATGACTCCATGAAGACAAAGCCAAGCAGAGAGAGCTAGAAGACAGAGCTTCTTTCTGTCCGAAACAGAATCCCACCTTTTTCTTTGAGTTTATATTAGGGGAAAGTTCAGTAGCCATTTTAGTTTGTATCAACGTCCTAATAGACAACTGTCTCAATGGCAAAAATCAATCAAAATTTTGGCTGTTAAGATTGATCTCTTGTCTCATTTCAGGATAAGTCTGAATTAGCAAATGGAATTCCTGGTTCAAAATTGTGGCTTTCCACTCTTGAGCAATATGCGGTCCATAAATATCACAAATGCCAGTCTTCCTTGGTCTGCCATGTACTATTCTCCTGCCTCCAAAGCAAACATTTAATAAGCAATTAATTGCTGAAACGATGCATGGCTATCTGCAAGAGCCAATCCTGGAAAGGCAAGGACTTCAATTCTATTAGAAAATAAAATGGAGTTTGTGCGCTGTTTCTGAATGTATGAGAGACTACAGAAGTTAGAGGGAAGCTAGCAGTTGATATAATTCTTGTTGGATTTCAAAGAAAGGGATGGTGTTTCCTTTTTCCGTCCAAAAGTTAACTTTCACAACATAGACCTTAGCCAATCTGAATGGCGCCATAAAGCTTTTCAGAAATGGTTTCAGACAATATAGAATTTTGTGAAAGACACACAGCCCAATTCTAATGAACCCAGTGGTGTAGCTAGAGGGGGTGCAAGGCACTAGGTTTTGCAGGGAGCCTCACTGCAGTGTGAAAACAGCCCCTCCTCCTCCTCTTAGTGGAAGCAAAACAGAGGCAAATGCAGGGAGGCAGGAAGTCAAATACTTCCATTTCCCCCCCCCCAAAAAAAAACCCAGAATGATTCTGAAGGGGAGGGACAGGGACTGCTTGCACGCTGCAGTGAGTCTCCTTGCAAAACTTAGAGCTTTGCACCCCCTCTAGCTACGCCACTGAGCTAACTCCCCCACCCCCGCACGGCAATGCAGCAGCACCAGCACAGCTTCATCCTACAGGGGAATTTTGGCTGTTGGAGGTCTCTTTGGGGTAAGGGAACATTTATCCCATTGCCCCAAGGAATGCCCAGTAATGGGTCAACTCAGAACTGCACCAGTGATTTTGCAGATCAGGCCCAGGAAGGGGCATATGATATGGCACATGCTGACCCAGCTGATTCCCCATCCTGGGCCCAATCCACCCATCACCTGTCCCTTTGCCACCCACTCCATTCTACTCCTCTCCATCCTCCCCCTGCCCCATGACAGACTAAAATGTCCCATGAGCATCCTATTGAGCACTGACACATAAAGAAAGCCTTATGTCAGCTGTCACCAAGCACTTTTGTAACAGTACATGCCAAGAGAGCTTGCATTCCTCTGGTGCAGCAAGGGAATAGGTCTGGGCCAACAATCAAGGTGCAGAGATCATTTCCTCATAGTTATTCTAAAGTAATATCTGTTTACATAATAAGCAATTCCAGAGTGCACTCTAACTTGGTTCTTTACCAGGAAGCACATTTTTTTAAAAGCAGCAAAGAGACCTGATCCCCTTTTGGTGATTTTTCTTTCAATGATTGAATCAACAGGGGAGAGCAAGTGCCTTTTCAGAAGGCATTGCCCTCACTCTGAATTAGATTCATTCTCACTTCCATCATCATATGGCCAGATATGATTGGTTATGTATTATGATAGCATTCTGTTGCTTAGTAATCCTGATTGGATGGAATCATCCATGTGACTTCTTCATTAAGAAGGCAACCTGGTAATTAGAAGAAAAAGTGATATAAAACTTAAAGCAGCAACAGATCCCAGAAAAATAACAGGCATTAACAGGAAGTAAGCAAATTTGATAATTTTCAAATTAGGGGTTTGGGGAAAATATTTCTCCTACACACACCTGGAAGCACTGCAGTCAATGGAAAAACCTGAAACAGGAGAAGATTCAGTGTAGCACTAGTCTCCTGGCAATTCAATCCTGCTATCCTTTACTTTACAGCCATTTCCTCCTCAATCTGCTGCTTATTCAACATCATTTTTTTTCTTTTTAGGTCCTTTCTACTTCATAGAGTGATCCCAGCCAACCAGCAAACACGTAATGGACACGATGGCAACACAGCACTACAACAGCCAATCATCTTTGGTGAAGTGCTGAAATCACTGAGGATGAGCCAATGAGGGGAAAGTAAACAGGCATATCCTGCTATCCATAGGGGTTCCATTTCGGACCCTCCCCCCCAGTGGATACTGGGGATCTGCAGATACTGGGGACAACTTTTTAAAAGCTAGAGAAGGGAAAAGTTAAAAATGGCTTAATTTACTTTAGTGCACTGCAACCACTGCATTTTCAGTGCCGCAGGCAGCCTTCCTACAACCTCTTCCATGTCAATCAGAGGGTTTTCCTTTACTCCAGAATGCATCGCGATGCATTCTCTTCCTGGTTGTGATGCATTCTGGGGGCGACATTGGGAGAAAGGCAGCTCAAATGCCTGCAGCCCTGAAAATGCAGCAGTTGCATTGTGGTAAGGGAAAGGAAACTATTTTTAACCTTACCCTTTTCTTTAACTTTTGAAAAGGGTGTTCCTGGTACCCTCCTGATCTGGGGATAATTGAAACAGTGGATACCAGATCCAAGGATACCAAGGCCCGCCTGTATATGAGTGCATTCCCTGAGTGTAATGCAACGTCATTTTGGAGTAACTTGGCTCCTACTTCTCCACCACACATAGAAGAGCATTGCCCCTAGGCAATTAATGCACTGGGGAAATATCCCTGGGCTTTATCTATTACAAAACTATCATTAAAAAATAGAAGTCTGGATTCTAAAATTCCTTAGTTGCCCTTGCTTGACATGGTATTTGTGGGGGTCTGTGCTTAAAAAATATCAGGACAATCAGACGCAAAACAGTCTGTGTGAATTATTTCTTGCAAGGTGTTAGTCAAACCATAACCCAAGTCTAATTAGGTCATTCATATATTATTCTTTATTATAGATATGCTAGCAAAAAGACCTCAAATCTATAAAGAAAAAAACAACACCAAAATGACTATGGGATAATTGGCAAGAATGCTCTCTCTCTCTCTCTCTCTCTCTCTCTCTCTCTCTCTCTGTGTGTGTGTGTGTGTGTGTGTGTATACACCAAAGCTCCCTCCCCCACACAACATTTTTAAAGGAGTTTCTTCAAATCCCCCCCCCCAGCCCCAGGCTTGCTATAAAGTAAACTATAATCAGTCAAATATTCAAACATTTTTTTTAACATAATTCTGCTAAAGGGTAAATTCTTTGCACAGCACTGCACCATATTGATTTCTTAAAAGCAAGAAAAAGGAAGTGCCATAGGCTGAGAAGTGGATACTCCAACAAAAGCCTGCCTTGCAGTTTAGTGGACAGAAATAAAAGAGCACATTGGAAGTTCTATTTCTAACTTTTAAAGCAGAAAAGAAAATTAACTGAGAACAAAGGAATAAGAATAGAATCGAATAAGATGCTAATGATGTATTGAAAAGCAGGAAAAATATTGTAAATAATGGTCTTACAAGATTAATTCCTAGATCAGGGGTGGGCATCATGATCTTCACCCAGAACTGAATTGTAAGATTATCAAGAGATGACAGCTGCAATCTATCTGAATATTTTAATTGCATGCATGTTTTGGAGGAAAAGAAAACCACAATAAAGCCATACATCATTTTTATAAATGATGCTAAGACACAATTTGCTTACTCTCCAATAAAAAATCAGCTTACTCAAAAAGGGCGAAAAAAGCATCAAACAGTTCAATAAATTGCTTAGGGACAAACCATCCTTTCCATTGCATAGATCTTTGTCCAATAGGATGAAACAAAATACTTTATAGTTGGTAAGAGACCGACCTACAACTGAGGATCTCCCCAGTTCAAAGTTCACCTGACCAATCAATTGGCTGGGTGGCTTAAGGTAAGCCACACAGTCTCAGCTCCCCATGTGCAATATGGGTAATAAAAAACTAATAGAGTTGTTGTATGGATTACGACAAGATCGTGCATGTGAAATACTTTGAACACTTGAAATGCCAAATTATTGGGTCTCCTTGGGGAGAGAAAGGTGAGAGAAAAAGATGCTAAAGAAATAAATAAAAATCAACAAGCAAGCAAGCAAATAAGTAAGCAAATAAATACTTGGCAGTCCAATCCTGAGCTGCGTGGTGCGTGGGGCTGCAGTGGCGCTGAAAATGGCTGCTGCTGCTGCATCCAGTGAGCCCCAGGCAGCCGCTACTGCCTCCTCAGGAGAAGGGGACTTTTGTCCCCTTCCCCTGGGTAAGATGATTAGCCCCACAATGGGGTTAATTCTATGGCGACCCAAGGGTCAGTGTAGAATTAAGAGCCTCTGTGGGCTGTCTGACATGGAGGCTCAGGATCTGGTGGAGCGAAGTTCCAGTGGTCCCACCTCTCTCCTGCCCTGCTTTGTCTCCAGCATGCCTTCTCCCTGTCCTCCCTCTGCTTCCTCCCGCCCTGGAACATCTCCTCCCCACTTCCCCCCATGCCTCCCCTACCTCTCCACTGCCTAGCAGTCCACTGGCACTGGCGTGCCACCGGTGCTGAGGGCCGCAACCATGCCTTACTGCACATTTGTGACAGTGCATGCCAGCAGGGAGCCAATGTCTGAAATGTGGTGGATTAAGAGTTCAATCCTATCTATGTCTACTCAGCAGTAAGTATCACTGTATTCAATGGGGCTTACTCCCAGGAAGGTGTGTAAAGGTAGAATTGTAGCCCAGGTCTAGAAATGGTGTGTGAAGGGATAAACCAAGCCAAAGGTCCAGTTCCAAGAAGGTGATAACATTATTGTTACACAAGAGGGCCTATATTCTCAGACCGTACCATTGTATTCGTTATTAAAATTGGGTCTAACCCATCCACCATTTTGTATCATGTACAGGAAGCAGTGGGGAACAGTGGTGTTTGCAGAGGGGGGGCGTAGTGCAAAGTTTTGCAGGGCGCCTCAACATCATGCCCCTCCCTCTTGCAGTTGGAGCCTTTCTAGGTGACAAGAGCAAAGCAGAGGAGACACATCTGGGAATGCCACTGGTAGGGAAGGTTGCATTAGGAAGGTCTTGGGCTTTGCAGAGAATTTTGATGTGCAAACGGATGCATTATGCATCCAGAGTAGTTAAGGATCACAGGAAATTCAGACCCCCAAGGCTTTAGGAGCTATTCAAGATTTCAGACATACCTCTTTGGACATCCAACACATTCATTTGTAGCTCAGAACACCTAAGTAATAGTGTAGTAGTTTGTCTAAACTGTTTCTGAATCCGACCATGGGAACTCATCAGTCTCGCTTTCCGTCATTTATCACTGCAGCTCTCCTGTGAATCCCTTCCAGCTTGTCAATATGCTTCCTGCAGTGAACAGAGTATTCAAAATGAGAGAACTCACAAGTGCTGAACAGAATGATATGATTTATCCTCGGGAACATATTCTTGTTGAGCATGACAATCGTAAACTAGTATGGCCTTTTCTTAAATGTTGGTTTTGTTTGGTTTGATCTCTGTTCTTCTGCCCGACATATCTGGACCCAAATTTATTGTCTTGGGAGAGAAAAGTAGATAGCGCTAGGAATCGAATTTTGCTAGGATGAGTTATTAGTGGCAAACTCTCTCCAGACCAATTACTCTTGAACTGATTTAAAGTCCCAACTGTGGACAATCACAAGTGATAAGATTAAATTCTTCCCTATTTCACATGTTCACAGACCCATTGGGGAGAAAATGGAATCATACTGGCCATGCGCCTGACATTCGCATACAGATACGTCAATGGGAACATCCCCTCCCCAGGAACATCCAATATATGCACATCATGAAGTATGGCCAGTGTACACACTGCTGTTTCCCTTCACACATTCCCTGAATTCCCTGAACTCTGCGGAGTAATAAATGATTGGACAGTCTTATGATGGTTAATTCTACTGTTGCCCACCAGAGGAGAGAGAAAGGAATGTGTTCCTGCTGGAAGGCAAATTCTACCACAAATCTTTGCAGACATTAATCCTTCTGTTAGTGCTTAGAAGTTTGTTCCTTTAGTTATTCTGCATCACTAAAGGGACATTGTATCACTGTAGTGATTGGATCAAGCCCAGGTGAAGGCAGGATTGGCGGCATATCCTATTCTCACTCCTGGGTTTGAAAACCCGACACAAGACTTCTCAGACTTGTGCACTGGTTCTGAGTAACCCCATTGAGCAGGCTAGGGTTTTACCTGGGGTAAGGCAATGGATGACTCCTTACCATAAGGAGACCACCAACCTGATCCTTTCTAGCACTGGATACAGTGTGGGCTGAAAGGCCTCTGGTGCTGGTTAGGATTGGGCTACCCAACAATTAATTCCAACACCACAGCAAACCATTATTCACTGACTGTATACTTTTTGAGGAATAGCAGCCCTTGCCGATGAGACTGTCTTGATTTGCTTCTGTCATACACCTCGTCTTCTGTACCTCTCCTGGCAACTCCACATACTTGCTTGAGGCCTTCATTCTGCCGGTTGGTTGCTGATGCTCTTTGCAAACTATGCTATCGATTTGGCCATTTCATCTTAAGCAATACCGTTCTCAAAATGGCATTCCATTAAGGTTGTTTCTTGTTTGGGTGAATTGCAATTCTGCTTACATACAAACCGTGGAACACTGCGCACTGTCAGCCTATGAGGATTTACATTTCTATGCATTCTGAATGTACAGGAAGCACATTGTGGGCAAAAAAAAAAAAAAAAATGGGACAGCATCTTACCGCAACAGCTGCAGGACTACTTTGGACTGGATTTTACTGTAACGTCTCCTTATTAGTTACTGAATCAGAACTGATATCCACCCCCAAACCATAACAAGCATGAGACAGATTGCCATAAAGTTGATTAGTAGACTCCCCACAGCTTTTTTTTTTTTTTTTTTTTTTTTTGGGGGGGGGGAACCCAGTTTATTCTTTCTGACATTTTCAGAAAATTATCAGAAAAAACTTGAGATTTCTCTGGGTGGTTTCTAAAATCTTGGCAAGACTGGCCCATTCAACATGTTTGCCTGCCAGTGCTTCCCTGAAATGGGTTGCTTTACCCCAGTGGCGTAGCTAGAGGGGGTGCAAAGTGCTAAGATTTGCAGGGAGCCTCACTGTGGTGTGCAAGCGGCCATCCCCTCCCCTTCGCAGCCATTCTGGTTGGTGGGAGCAAAACAGAGGCATTTACAGAGGATTTAGAGGCATGATGCTGAAATGCAAGGGCTTGGGATGCAACTTCAATGCATTATTGTAGTGATTCTCAAACTTTTTATCACTGGGACCCACTTTTTGGAATCTTTTTATCACTGTCAGGACCTACCGGAAGTGATGACATGGCCAGAGTGATATCATCAAGCAGGAGAATTTTTAACACACACACACACACACACACACACACACACACACACACACACACACACACACACACACCATACAACAAAATCAAAACTAATTTAGGGCACAATCCTAACTAACTTTCCAGCACTGGCAAAGCTGTACCAGTAGGGCATGTGCTGCATCCTGCTGTTGGAGGGCAGTCATGGAAGCTTCTCAAGGTAAAGCAATGTTTGTTCCCTTACCTTGGAGTTGTATTGCCCTTATGTCAATGCTGGAAAGTTGGTTAGGATTGCGATCTTAATTAACTAAAGGCGCAATCCTAACCAATTTTCCAGTTCTGACCTAGCCACAATGTGGCCCCAAGGTAAGGGAACATATATGCCCTTACCTTGAGGAAGCCCCCTTGACTGCTTCCCCACTGCAGGATGCAGTGCACGCCACATTGGCACAGCTAAGTCAGTGCTAGAAAGTTGGTTAGGATTGCGCCCTTAGTAAAAGTTTACTTAATTTTAGTTTAAACATTTAAACATAGTTTAAACATTTATTGAAAATTAAGAAGAACCCCCTAACGATCCCAAGCAGTTGCTGCTCTGTCTGAACAGAATTCCTCATACATCCCAAAGGCTGCAATCCTATCCACACTTATCTTCAATAAATCGCCTGATTCTTTTGAGAATAATGTGTGGGTTGAAAACATTGAAGGAACATGCAAACAGGGGTATTTTGAAATTTAGCTTTGACAATCTGAGACTTGTTTCTTTATTCTTCAGGATACCAATGACAATGACCAATGACAATGACATGAGGGAAATTTTGAGATACTTGTACTTGCCTTTTGTCAAGTCATACAGGCAGGGCCGACCTTTCCATGAGGTCAAATTAAGCAATCACCTTGGGTAGAAGATCGGTGGGGGTGCTCATCTCTGTCCACCTACCTCTACTACCCCTTCCACTCCCTGGACTGGAAAAGGAAGGGAGGGCAGAGAAGATGGGGGAAGAGAATTCTAGGAAGGGAAGAGAGTGTGAAGGAGAAGAGAGTGCTAGGACATTGGAGAGTATGAGGAGCAAAGCCTGGCACATCATTGGGTAATGGGGCAGTATTTGGCATGCTTCCTCAGGCATCAGGAGGTCTTCAGATGGCCCTGCATGCATGGCTGTCCTGGAACATCTACCTTGATTTTCCATAACACTAAGCATTGGAAAATGAACATGGCAAGTTAAGTTACCAGCAAATTCAGTGTTCCCTTTGGTGAACATGTGCTAAACATGATGATGTCACAACACTGTATAGTCAAAACAAATTTGTTATGGCGTTAACATAACAGACAGCCAACAAAGTCAGATCAGAGTAGGAATGGGAATGCAAGTCAGGTGACTCAAGTCCGAGTCTCAAAATCACATGTTTTTCGCTGACTCATGCAGACTTGAGATACCTGCATTGATGACTCAGGCATTGACTCGAGTTTGAGGCTATGGACTCAGCACTCAGTCCCCACGCATGCAGACTCAGGTCTGTCTGTGTCTGGGTACAGTCTGATTTGTTTCTTTGGATGAGGTAGGGCAGAAGGAGGAGCCCAAGAGTGTTCTTACCTTAGAATTGGCTGGAAAACCAGGGAGGGGGGAAAGGAGGCATGGAAGCTGGGGGGAGGCGGTTCGTAGCAATCTCACTTTCCAAGCGCATGGCTCCTGTGCGCTCCATTGTTACTTGGGAGGAGGAGGCCGCATCGAAAAAGTAGCGCAAATGGTTCTGAGTAAAGCTGCAAAGGATTGGGTCATACTGGTAAGCCTCCCAGCTGCTGCATATGACTCTCCTCCCACTTCTGCCCCCGCTCTCATGTAGTCCATCCCACTCCACCCCCCTCGTTCACAGATGGAATGGGGGTATCAGGAGACTGGTTGACTCGACTTAAGCCAAACCACTCTTGACTCGCCCATCCCTGGATCAGAGAGAGAGAGAGAGAGAGAGAGAGAGAGAGAGAGAAGCTGCCTGGAACAGTAAAACAGGTGATTTTCTCATTATGATACAGAGCTAGATCAGATTGATTATGTGCTGATGCCTGATGGCAAATCAAGCCAATTCAGAAAGCAGCAGGAGAAGGCAAACAATTTCAAAGAGCGTTGCTGAAAGGAGGTTGAGGTTTTTTTCCTGACACTGCTGAAAACGTCCCTGAAAGAAATGAGTGGTTTCAGCTCAACTGTAATATTTATATCAATGCCAAATACCTTTTATCATGATAGGACTTGAAACCAAGACAAAAAAAAAAATGGTTAAACTGTCATAAGCTTCTCGGCTTCCACACAACACTGTAACAAAATTGATCTGTCAACTGCTCTTGTCTTGCCTTTTAATCTGTCTAGAAAGTAGACTTGTTTGATGGCATATCAAGCACCAAGTGGTTGGTGTGTGAAAACATTAGAGAGAGAAACTGATAGGTAAAACAGCACCTTTCCAATAGTGTCAATTAGGGAATGACATTTAGAGAAAAGAGACACAGTGCAATTTGATCTGTGCTTCAGCCATAGACTGACTGATTCATCTGTGCAGTCAATCTTTGTGCAGACTCCTAGCTGTACATCAGAATCCCTCAAAGTTCCCTTTATGGATTGGACAGCCCAATCCTAAACCGTGCTGGCTTCCAAGGCAGCTGGCTCAAGGTAATGATATATATTTCTTCTTACCACCCTAGTCCCGTGGTTCTCAAACTTTTAGCACTGGGACCCACTTTTTAGTATGAGATGAGTATCTGTCAGGACCCACTGGAAGCAGGAAGAGTTTTAACAATCCTAGGCTGCAATCCCACCCATACTTACCCAGGAGTAAGTCCCACAGACAATCATTTTTAAATATATAGATATAGTATCCTGTTAAAAGTACAGGTCTGTAACATTTCCCCAAACGTGGAAACCATGGTACATCACATACCATGGTAGCATCAAGTCAAATATTTTAAAAAATGAAATATTGAAATGAATGGGGACCCAGCTGAAATTGACACATGACTCACCTAGTGGGTCCCAACTCACAGTTTGAGAAACACTGCCATAGCTTCTCAGATTCATGCCAATTATATAGCTGGCACAAATCTGGGAAGCCTATGTAGGGCTGCTCAGCCCAGGAGTGGGGATTTGGATATTCTCTGTGGGGAGGAGGTATTCTCTGACATGCCCCCCTTCCTGGCATGTGCATAGATGTACATATTGTTGATTTTGTGATAGATTTTAGCGAGTGTCTTTTATTGTTGTCTTCCTTGTTTCTCCCTGGGGAACCTATGATGGAGTGATCTGATACAGACATATTAATCTGAACAAATAACTATCTTCTATAATATAACCTTTAACTTGTAAATTAAGAGACTGTGAATATCAACACATGCTATTTCTCAGTGTTAGTATTTGAAAATGCTTTAAATTATACAATTATAAAAACACTTAAAAATAGTAATCAAAATTCCGCAGGTGATTTATTCTAGCTCAGATTGGATAATTATATCTTTAGCCAGAAACCCAACAAAGCTCCTTTCAGACTCTGTGAAGGGAGATCAGTACAAAAGAAAAACCCCACTGAATAAGTATTGAAATAACCTCATACAATATTTAAAACAATTTAACAAAATATTAAGGATTTAAAACAACTCTCTGTTCTCTGCCTTGTGCATCCCTGACCATTTGAATGTATACATTCAAATGTGTTTAATTATTAACAGTCAACAGTCAACAAAACCTTTATTAGGCATAAACTTTAATTATTAGTAATTTGAATTATGATGATTTGAGAATAACAACAATAATTTCATTTCTGGTTTCGGGTGTCCTTTTATAATAATAATAATAATAATAATAATAATAATAATAATAATAATAACTTTATTTCTACCCCGCCTTTCTCCCCGAAGGGACTCAAGGCGGCTTACAACATATTAAAAACAATTTAAAAACAAATAAAAACATATTAACACATACTAAAAACAGCAGTCAGAGTAAAAATAGGTAAAAAGAGCATAGAGCAGCAGCAAGTCATAAAAGAATCAGACCTGTAAAAAAAATATTAAAAGATGTTAAAAAATGTTAAAAGGCCAAGAACTCAGAAGGCCTGTTTAAACAGAAGGGTCTTCAGGCCTTGCCGAAAGGTCTCAAGAGAGGGAGCCATTCTTAAGTCAAGGGGAAGGGAGTTCCATAGCGTTGGTGCCACTACTGAGAAGGCCCTATTTCTTGCAGCCGCCCCACGTACCTCCCTAGGCGGCGGCACTTGTAAAAAGGCCTTCTCTGATGACCTGAGAGGGCGAGCCGGATTGTACGGGAGCAGGCGATCTCTAAGATACCCTGGTCCAGAGCAGTATAGGGCTTTAAAGGTCAATACCAGCATCTTGAATTGGGCCCGGAAACGAATGGGCAGCCAGTGCAGCCGCTGGAGAAGCGGACTGACAGGGTCGAACCGCCTACCTCCAGTAACCACACGGGCCGCCGCATTCTGCACTAGTTGCAGTTTCCTTTTATAGAAGGAAACCTATTAATGTTCCTATTAGTACTTTTTTTTGCAGCCAGAATGCATGATCAGATAGCAGATGCATGTGCAGCTATTCATATGTGGATATATCACTATCGGGGCTTGATGGAACCCTCTTCCCTTCAGCACTGAGATCCTGCGGCATGGTAGCTGTTGCCCAAAAATGGAGGCTCATGTGCTTCCTGTCTGGATGGAAGTGGTGTGAAATATATTTTGTCAGAGTGTGTAGATAAGTAAGTAATTCCAGCTTTCCAGATTGTTAGTTCCCACAGTGAAGAAAAACACAGTCTTTCCACTACATAAGAACATAAGAAGAGCCCCACTGGATCAGGCCAAAGACCCATCTAGTCCAACTTCCTGTATCACACAGTGGCCCACTAGATGCCTCAGTGAGCACATAAGACATCAATTGACCTGCATTCTGGTTCCCTCCCTTGCATCTGGCATTCTGACTACTAACAGCCCAATCCTGAGCTGTCCGGGGCGCCCAGGCTTGGCGGCACCAAGAACAGCTGCTGCCGGATCCTACACCTCCCAAGCTACCGCGGGAGGTGCCTTGGGGGAAGGGGACATTTGTCCCCTTCCCCCAAGTAAGGTAAGCAGCCCCGCAATGGGGCTACTCACTTTGCCATCGGCGGTAAGGTAAAGGCACCCGTGTAGGGAGTGCAGTGCTACACAAGTGCCCTGGATCCTGTGGAGTGGAGCCCCCCGGACCTGCCTCCCACCCCTCCCCCAGGCATGCCTCCAACCTGCCCTCATCCCCATGTCACACCTCCCCATCACACCTCCCACCCACCCTCTCTCCACCCCTGCCGGCCTTCCCCTCCCCGATTGCCTCTTCCCTGCCCCCGCCCTGCCTACTATTCCGCAGCTTGGCAGTCCAGGAGACCGCCAAGCTGCGGAAGCTGGGCGACTGCCCCGTGCTAGCCCAGCACCGGCGGGCACGGGGTTAGCACTGGCGGGAGCCTGGCTGTGAGGCTGGCAGATGTTCCTTATAGCAAACGTGCCTTTAGTGCATTTCATGCCCTGTTCTGTTCATGCCTGTAAATTCAGCTTCCATTTTTATTTCGCTATCCTGACATATTTTACGTTTCAGGTTTATATAATTTTCTCCTTGGATTCCTTGGTTGCAGAGAGAATGGGTTTTGGATGGTAATACATGCCTGCCTGGGGGGGCAAGAGGGGCAAATATGCCAAGGTGCCACACCTCTGGGGGTGGTGCCACCTTCCTTGCCCCCACTGCTTCCCCCTTCCATATGTATGCAGGGCAGGAGGGGGTGGGAGGGAGTGAGAGCTGAGACAGAAGCGGCAAGAGGGAGGAGGGTCACAAGCAGCAGCTGGGAGGCTTCCCGGGGTGACCTGATCCTTGGCAGCCCTACTTAGAAGTAGCCCCACTGCAGCCAGCCATTCAATGAGGGTTGCCCCTCCTCTGCTCCTCCTCCTGCCCTCCCTCAGCCATTGGAACGCAAGGTAGTACAAGACTCACCTGTGACCCACCCACTACTGATCTAAATACTAGGTATGCTTTACATTTTAACACTTTACAGGCTTCCGGCATGCCCGCTAAAATAAGGTCAATGCCTGAGTTTGAAAGTCAATTCACACTGAAGGTAGAATGAAGAGTTAATGTCAATCCATTAATGTGTAGCTCAGTGGCAATTAATTCAGATCTTTGTTGTGGTTCCAGAGGAAAGAAATTTATTGTTCTATAGGATGAACCTACAAAAATCTTTTTTCTTTTTTTTCTTTTTTGGTCTAGCGACCTTTCCATTATAATGAATAATTGACATGAATTCATTTTACAAAATTAGTGCTTAGGTCTAGAACGGGGTGTCAAACTCGTTTCATACCAAGGGCCGAATGGCATTCATGATGCCTGCTGAGGGCCAGAAGTGATGTCATTAGGCAGGAAGTGATGTCATTAAACAGGTCACAACCAAAAATAAGCACTTTTTCTTACTTAGGAATTAATTAGCTGCAAACGACAGAAGAGAAAACACGCAAATCTTTATCATATTTCAAGATATGGGAGAGTCCAATTTTTGTGCAGGCTGCCCTTTCAGCGGTAACACCTCAGCACTGCTCAGCAGCTGAGAGCCTGAGTGCCGGATAAAGAGCTTCTGCAGGCCACATTCTGCCCCCTGGCCTTATGTTTGACATGCATGATCTAGAACAACTCTGATCAATTTGTATCGGGGGGGGGTGAGGGGGGATATTAGATTCTGCTTAAGATGTTTCATTATTTCAGCTGCTTTTGTAAGCGATGTAAACTGATTTTGTAAGAAAGTAGCCATTATGAAATAGTGTCAGGCTTGGCATTGTCAACAGTGCAAGGGAGCACCAGGCATTCATAGCACCGTTATAGAACAGAGTGTCTTCTGTTGAATTTGGCTTGTGCTGAAATTCTTTGACTTGCCTGGCATTGTAAGTCACCTAAGGGCAAATCAGATTATAGGCTACATAACCCTTTAGAATGAAAGTGTACCATTTATCTGGGAGGTCATTTATGATGGGTATAGGAGAAATATACAAGAGACCAAACACAGATTTAATCCACTTTACTGGGCATCTGTAACAGGGTTTTTCAAACTCTTTGTTTGCAGGTATCACTTTTCCAAGTACTGCCTCTGCCTTCCTCACTGTCTTCCTCGTTGTTTCTTGTACTTTAAAGTGGTGGTCTTCAATCTTTTTCTTATGCCACAACCCCAGTAAATAACTAATGAGACTGGGGACTCACCACCAATCTCACCCCCTCCTGGGACCCAATCCACCCACCTCCCATCCCCACACAACCCAATTCCCTCTACTTCTTGTGTCTTCACAACAATCCTATGAGGTAGTAACCTGAGCAGGGCTGGCTTTAGGAGCTGCACCAGCTCAAGAGCCGCCACAAATCAGCCGCCACAAATCAGCTTTTTGATTCTGCACCAGCTCAAGAGCCGCCACAAAATTGAGTAGCCCCATTGCGGGGCTACTTCTCTTACCAGGGGGGACGAAAGACCCTTTCCTATGAGGAGCCACTGCAGGCAGCACACAGGATACCGCAGCAGCCATTTTTGGCATTGCAGCAGTCCTGCGCGTCAGGCGGCTCAAGATTGGGCTGTTAATCTTGTATTGGAGAGCGACATTAATTTATTTTTCATATGTTTATACTGCCCTTCTTCCAAGGAGCTCAGGGTAGTATACATAGTTCCTCTCCCTACTTTTGTCATCACAACAATCCTGTGAGGTAGATGAGCCTGAGAGACAGGGACTGGTCACCAGGAAGCTTTATGGTGGAGTGGGGATTACACCACTACACCATCCTGATTTCAATTTTGAAAAGACCATTTTACAAGTAAAATATATATTTCATTGCATATTAAATATATAAATATAATTTCTAGAACAACCGTTCTGTTTCCACCAAACCCAGATTTCCTCCCCTAATTCATAATTCTAGACTGGCCTAGAACACTTTGCTGAATCAGCTCAAGCAGTTGCATTCACTCTTACATTAAAAAGAAAAAAAAAAAGGAATTAAAAACATCCATTATGGCTCACTGCAAAAGAACTGGAATGATGGCTCCTATGAACCCCGCAGGATTATAATGCTAATTGACTTTGTGTCTTTTAAAAAAATAAAGAAAATTGTAATTTCCATTCATTTTTAATTGCTATCCAGACTAACTTTCCATTCAGTTTTTGCTGAGTTCAAGGTTTAAAAGATAAGGAACACTAATTTCTACTTAAGTCTGTAGGCAGGAGATGGTACCTACTGAAATCATTTGATGATTCAATGTGTCTTCAACTTCCTTCCGGGGTCATTACTGATGTTCAGTTTAATGTGTGAATACAATACAGCAGCATTTCCTTCCAAGAAATTGGGAATCTTTGGTTCAGTAATTTGCAGCAATTATGGAAACTGAGAAGGGTCTTTGACCCCCTCTGCCTGTGGGAGGAGCTCTGGAAAAGTGGAAGAACTTTCAAAACAATACTCTGAAAAAATGTTCAGGTTTTCTGAAGAACCTTCACGCCTCTGGATTTTCAGAGCTCCAAGGTTTATTGTGCATAAATATGACCTGCTCTGCTAGGCTTATGACAGCTCTGGGTTTGCCTGCAATGTTACAAGAAATGTAGTAGAACTGCAAATTATGAAAACACATCCTGTGCTGAAATTATACATGAATTGCACAATAATTTTATTTCTCAGGCACACTTCCTTACAGATCATTTTGATGACATTTTTAAAAAGCCACAGCATAAGTCTTGCTTTGCACAAAACTAGTATAAGACCCTAGCGGTACAGCCTTCTCCAGATGTTCAGACACTGCTGAGTTTCCAGTTATACATATATACCTTGTAAAGGGTGCTAACAACCCTGTCTTTCCACCCCTTTTTAATGTGAGCTCCTATCTTGAAGGATGAAGCCAGCAACTGTCTATTACCCATATCCAGCAATTTCATGAGTCAAAGCTATAGACTGTGAGATGCCAGCTCAAGCCTGCCACCCTGACACTAAGGGGTCCAGGAAGACATGAATTGTACCTCCCCCAAGATAAACAGCCCTTGAGGTTGACTTTGCAGTCCTTGCCCCAGGGTTCCCAGTCAGAATCTCCAAGCTAGAGCTTCTGCAGATTGATTTTGGCTCCCCACATGATCAATCCATGTACCTCAGGGGTTATATCAGTCCCTGTCCTGCCCTATACCTGCCTGTTCTGACTAAAGCACTACACCCACTCAATTAGTTTGGAACAGGTGAAAAAAATCCTTTACCATAAATCAATCAGATGGAAAGCAAAGCATTCTGACTCGGCTCCCAAAAGGCAACCAGCTAATCTAAAATGATTGTCCAGGGTGGGTGGGCAGCACTACTTTCTCACTGAACACACACTAAGCGGTAAACTGGACTAGAGCTATTGAATACCTTAACTTCTCATTCATAAACTATTTATTATCTTTCACATTTTTCTACTTCCCTTCCACCAAAGAACTCAGGGTAGTGTACATGGTTCCTTACCTCTTTTTCTCCTCACAACAATCCTGTGAGGTAGGTGAGGTTGAGAAATAATGACTGGCCCAAGGCCACCCAGGAAGCTTCATGCCTGAGCTGGGATTATCTGGCCGTATTTTCTTGCTTTGCCTCGTGCAAGTGGTAAGGAGCAAAGGTGCACTCAAGGGGAGAGGCATTTTCCGGCTGAATGCACACTCATGGATGTTGTCGTCATGGCGACTGATCTGAATGGTCTCATGATGAGACAAGATGTGGTGCGCTTGGGATGGTGTCTCCAAAGCATATAGAATTTGTAGTCAGCACCTTAAACTGCGACCCAAAAGCATGACTGGGCCATCCATGACGTGAATGGGCCCATTCACATTGGGTGGCGGTTTGCGGTTTGAGCAGAGGAGGGATGAACAGATTCCTGCCAGCTCTCCACCACCATTCTGCTGCCATGGATGGTTGGCAACCTTCAGTCTTGAAAGACTATGGTATAAGCCTACAGCACCTGGTATTCCCAGGCGGTCTCCCATCCAAATACTAACCAGGCCTGACCTTGCTTAGCTTCCAAGATGTGACCATTTACTTTGGGTGCTTCCCACTTTACCAGCCCCTTCCTCAGTGTTACTCATTAATCAAAGCAGCACACCCTACATTGCCTACTTCATGTAAGAGGAAGGAGTGAGGACCGTGGCACCCTCATCCTCCTTCTGACTGGGGAAGGAGCACGATCACTCTTTACTCTGCACATACTCTTTAAGCAAAGGAGGAAACACTGAGCACTCTGGGAGCAATCCCAGCACGTTTCACATTGACTGCTTTGATTCGAGAGTATGTGCAGAAGAAGCAGCTAGGTAAGGGGGCAGCAGACCTGGAGTGATCTGGTAAGGGGGCAGCAGACTGGAGTAACCTGGGTAATGGAACCATGTGCTACCTTCAATAGTCCAACAGTGTCAGCCGGCCCTGTCTGAAAGCAGCAGGAGGCAGTTGTATAGGAAGTTGTACAGGAAATACAAATTATGAAATGTCAGTGCAATATACTCCCAGCAGCAAGGAACCCTAGGATGGGCCAGGCCACTACAGTTGGCACCAGCTGAAGCTCTGGGACATCATGGAGTGCATTACATTAATCTGTCCATTACATTATTCTGTCTAACATGGTAGAATATACAGTGGTGCCTCGCAAGACGAAATTAATTCGTTCCGCAAGTCGTTTCGTATTGCGAAAATTTCATCTTGCGAAGCACGGTTTCCCATAGGAATGCATTGAAATTTAATTAATGCATTCCTATGGGCAAAAAAAGTCAGAACAAAGTCAAATTTGGTTTACAAAGTGTTTATTAAGTGCTCTTTAAAGGCATACATACTGTACAGAGGATTTCAAAAATTTCAAGCACAAAACTTCAACTTTTTAATTTTAAAAATTCGTCTTGCGAAGCACGGCCATAGAAAAATTTGTCTTGCGAGTCACCAGAAAAAATCGCAAAAACGCTTTCGTCTTGCGAGTTTTTCGGTGTGCGGGGCATTCGTCTTGCGAGGCACCACTGTATATTTAATATGAGGAAATGACATTGATAAAGAGTGTATTGTTTAGTCTTCCAAATAAAATAAAAGCTCCCTGTCAACAACCAGAAGTCTCCAGTGTATCGGAAACCTAAGAGCACTGCCATTATGTGATGTAAGGTGTCATATAATCCCCTCTCATCCTTTTCCCTAGTGCAATATCTAGATCACAAAGTATGGCACAGGTGGTAAAGACAGGGTTGGACATCTGTCGCTGCAGATGGTCTCTTCTAACAATTGTTCAGGGAATTGACTTCTACGGTATATAATTGCTGAGCAATTTCTACGCGTGGTCAGTATTTCCTTGTTGACAGCTGGATTCTTCTACATAGGCGTCTTAAAAATAAGAATCTTACGCTAACCCAATGATTAGTGGGCTGGGGCACCTCTTTTATGAGGAAAGACTAAGGGCCCAATCCTATTCAAATTTCCAGCACCGGTGCAGTCTCAATGCAGCCCCAGGGCAATGGAACTAATGTTCCCATACCTTGAGGAGGCCTCTGTGACTGCCTTCCCCCCCCCCCACAGGATGCAGTGCACATCAAAAAAGTAATCTAGAAAGAAATAAAGTTCAATTAATAATAATTAATGAATTAATAATAATCAGGGTCCTGTGCTCCTGAGGCCGCTAGACACCTTATATATTGTATGAGTATGTAGACCAGCAATTTTCAACCAGTGTGCCATGGCACATTGGTGTGCCGTGAACAGTCCACAGGTGCGCCACGGGGGTTTGTGGTGGGTCATTTATTAATAGGGCCTTTGGGAGATGTGAGCCCCCAGCCAGCAGTGTGGTGTGCCTTGTCAATTGTCAAAAAACTGATGGTGTGCTTTGACGATTTTAGCGCCTTGTCGGTGTACCGTGAAATGAAAAAGGTTGAAAATCGCTGGTGTAGACATCTGCTAGACTCTACCTAGAAATGAAGTTCAAGGACTGTTCCCCCAAACCTTTACATTCATTCCAGGATACCCAGAAGGCTGAACGAGAGAGCAAGATGTGCAATTAGGAATTTCCAGGCCAGACAAAAGACTGATATTGGGCTCACACTTGATTTATGCCAATTACTAGAGAAAATCAGAAAATGTGACATTTTTATTTGGGGGTTTTAAGATTACCTCATACCACAGGTTAGCATTCCAGCCACAAGAGAAGTCTCTGCATCTAAATTGCTTGCTTCTGCAATTTTCTTCTGCAAACTGGGCAAGGGTGCTTGTAAAGTTGTTGTTGTTTTTTTTTAAATATTTCAGAAACTTCTCGCGACCCACCAAAAATTGGCTCACGAGTGGGTCCCATCCCACAGTTTGGCAAACACTGGTATAGGCATTTTGTTGTTTTGTGTGCTTTCAGAGGCATCTGGTGGGCCGCTGTGAGATACAAGAAGCTGGACTAGATGGGCCCTGGTCCTGATTCAACAGGGCTCTTCTTATGTTCCTATATTCTAACCCAATTTCTTAGAACTCTCTCCCTTTCAGAAAGAGTGGAAGGAAAGTGAAACTCAGATAAATGCCACAGACATCTGTATCCCTCCTGCTGGCTGCATTTTTAACGACACTTTTATTGCTGTCTGTGTTTTTATTGAAGTTTATAGCGATTTATGTGTGCATTTTATTGCTGCATTTAATTTTTATTATAAACATACAGATACGTTTAATTCTTCTTTGTTATTTTCAATTTTTTTTTGGGGGGGGGGGTTTGCTTTATGCTGTTAGCTGCCTTGACGGTCACGGTGAGCAGAAAGACAGGCGCCACACAGAGGTGGAGCCAGAGGGTGCAGTAAATACAGCATGCTCTGCAATGTGTCATGTAAGTGCCTCCTTCCCCTCGGTATCAGAGCCATTCAGGGCAGCAGTGGTACTTTGACACCAAGGAAGAGGGGCAGCTTACAGGGCGCAAGCTATTCTTACCTTTCCGCCCCCCTAGCTCCGTTTCTGGCACCACATATGCTTGGGACTCAGGGAACTGTTTGGGCTCATGCAAGAAGCTTGGGCTAGCCAAGTAGAATTTTTGATTTGTTGTTCTCGTTGGAAATTCTGGCTCCATGTGCCATATCAGAGATTACCTTTGAAACTTCCTTTGGTGTCCTAAAACTAGTTCTCCATGCAGCACTGAAAGGCTATTTCTTGAGAATTACAACTTATTATGTTATGTTTGTTAAGAAATTTATATCCTGCTTTTTAATTTTATTTACTTTTCACATTTTATACCACCCTTCCGCCAAGGAGCTCAGGGTAATGTACATGGTTCTTTTGCTCCTTTTATCCTCACAACAACTCTGTAAGGCTGAGAAATAGTGACTGGCCCAAGGCCACCCAGAAAGCTTGATGGCTGAGTGGGAATTTGAACCTGGATCTTCCAGGTCTAAGTCCAATGCCTGAACCTCTACATCATCCTTAAGTTGCCTTTCCAAAAAGGGAAGCACTCAAGGCCACTAAGGGCTTAATCCAGTATTTCCCAAACTGTGAACCTGACGTGCCCCCTGGTGCTCTTCAAAATAGCTGGCAGAGTTCTGAGCAGTCCCAAAGGGGACCAGGGAGCAGCTGGGAAAGTAATTTTTTTTTCTTTACTTGGTTTTCCTGGCCAGCCTGGTCCCCTGCTGTTGCATGGGATATAGAAGAAGCTGCACTGTTCGCCCAAAATCCTGCACACCAGCAGGGGTAGAATTGAGTTGCAGCATGTTAAAACTTCCACAGACGTTAACTCAAAATGCACACACAAACACAATAACAACAGCAACACCCAATGTTTCCAGAGAAGCAAAACTGACTTCACAGAAATGGCAAAGCACCCTCCCATAACCCATGACAGTAGTTGGGTTCACTCAAAGGTAAATGAATTAACAAAAAAAAAAAAAAAATCTTCAGTGGGTGCCTTGCAAGTACCTCTTAATCTATCTTAATCAGATATGGACATAAATAAATAATGCAAAACACATAAGGATGTCGCCTGCAAATTTCTAAACATGGTGCCATACAATATTCTATGTCCCATTCCTTGCCCAATCAAGGTGAAGGCGCGATCAACCCATCTAACACCTGAAGAGGATCTTAGATTAAAAATGCCTTCTTTACCCCTGCCCACCAACAAAGCGTTTATTAGATCCAAGTATCTTTGCCAGATGCTTGTTCATTAAAACAGCTGTCCAGACCGATTATGCCATGAAGGTTCAGCCTCTTCTCTTGAAATGTGTGCTTTGTATTTGTTTTGTCAGATGCCCGGTCCAGACTTCACTTAGAGAATTATGCCCACTTTTAGCTAATTAGCTCCCCTTCTTTCCCCAAGAATGGCCCTATTTCTGCCCCCCAGCACTGCTGGACCCCACCACCAGGGTAGCTCGCCTGTTCAAGCTGCAGAGGTCCTCCTTCCTCCCCTCTCCTGGAGTAACTTCTCCAGCCACTACTGCAACACCTTGGTCCTCAAGCAGGTCTTGAGTGTGGCAGCCACACATCAATCTCAGTGTCTCCAGCAGTCTCTAGTTGTCCTCAGAAGTCCATTCATCTGTCTGTCCATTAGTCAGCTAGTCCATTGGTCAGTCAACAGGTCCAGTAATCCATCCGCTAGTCGATTAGTTCCATTCAGCATTCTTGTCCTGTCCAAAATGAAAATCTAGAAACTTTCCGACCCAACTTCTCATTATGTCTCTTCAGATTTTATTTCTGTTACAAAGGTATTTTCTTCACATTTAGCAATTTTTTTTCCCTAAGTCAGATTGTAGTTACTATTGAATGGCACAAACCAAGCCAAAGTGTTCCCATATAATTATGCTTTCATTTTTTCTTTTCAAAATGCTCAGAAAAGCATGTCATCTCATCTTAAGGCTCACTGAGAAACAAATGACAAAACAAGAGTAAAGTTTCATAGGCAACATGTTTTAAAACCATAATATTCACTACTATGTCATGGCAATTGATCCCACAGTGTTCCTTTCCTGATTAAACAGAAATACCCATGCCAAAAGTCACCTTTAACAACTTACTGCATATGATCTAGTTAGGCAGCCCTACTGGCAAAGGTTTCAATGCAGCTCGTAGCCATTAATAAAGTCAACTAATTGCTAATCCCATTCTTTATGTGAACATGGCAATTATTTCCCAATGCACTTTGATCTTGTCAGCGTCTTGCTTCCAGAGGAACACCAATGGGTCAATTAAATAACATTAGAAATCTTGCACATTTATTTAATCTCATCGTGGAGTGTATCATTCTACCCATTTACACCCATGGAGGTTATTCCGTTCTTGGGCACAATTTCAGTCTAAACTCTGTAGTGTTGTCTTTTTTCACAGAAAGCTAAGGCAAGTCGATGTGATTAATGTAATAGGGTATCCGAATGACAGCTACCTGCTCTCTGAAGTGCTTGAAATTGATGTCGCAGAAGACGGTGGCTTGAGCCAGATAAAATTATATGTGCCTAATTGCATTTCAAATCAGAGTCATGAAGACCTTAAGCTCCATTGATTTCCACAAAATGCATATGAAATTTTCTCTGTATCAAGAAAACTGAATCTCATTTGCTTCGTAGGACAAAGATTAAAGTGGGTGGAAGAGGGAATTCTTAATTGTTAAGTTGTATTTTATCTCTGTGTGTGCTTTCTTTAATGCTGAAAAGCAATCCAAAACCCAGGGCAGTAGCGGAGCCGGGGGGGGGGCAGAGCTGTAAGTGCTGCACAGTTCTGAAATTCACAGTGTAAGCTGCCCTTCCCCCTCTCTCGGGGCGAAAGCAATATGGAGGAGACGCCTCTGTGTTGATTTCACTCCTCAGAATGGCCCCAGGAGCGAAGGGGTGGGGCAGCTTTCATGTTGTTGGCATCCTTCAGTCTCGGAAGACTATGGTATCGTGCTCTGAATAGTGTTCTGGAACAGAGTGCCCTCTCCAGTGCTTGAAGCCTGGGTAAAGTAGGTATGGAGGATAGGCTGTTACCCATGCAGCAAATCCCCCCTCTCCACATCGCTGAAATGGTCCAATGGAAAGGCAGAGGCCAATACAGTTGGTTCCAGCTACGTCGCAGGAGTTGCCAGAACGTGACTGTGTTCAGCCATGAACTGCCTCAGGGACTCCGGCTCCAGATTTTGCCTCGAGGTTGACTCCTGAAGCCTTTTCCATAACTGGATGTAGCCACAAGGCAGTGGAGGTTTGGGATCAGAGTTTTCCTTCTCTCAGATGAGCTGCCTTCCCAGGATGACGAGTCCCATCTGCCCGGTGGCAGCTTACATGATCAGTTTTGGAACTGTGAGGGACTTACAACTCCACCACCTCCCGACTCTGCTACTGCCCTGGGAATAACTTGGAATTACCAGTTTAAGGAAAACACAGCAACTATAAAACATTGACTTTGGCAAGCTGATTTACGTTTGTTCACGCGCGGACACGCACGAACATAAGAGCAGCCTTGCTGGATCAAACTAAGGGACCATCTAGTTCAACCTCCTGTACCTCACAGTGTGTCACGGATGCCTCTGGGATCCCACAAGACAACCAGATCACTGTACCCTGTTGTCACTCCGTTGCATCTGGCATTCAGAGGCTGCATCATGACTTTTTATCCAAAAATCTGTCCAATTCCCTGTTAATCTGGGTCAGATGCCATCACAACATCCGATGGTATGGAGTTCCATAGTTTAATTATGTGCTGGTTAAATAAATATTTCCCTCTGACTGTTCTGACTCTCCCACCAGTCAATGTTAGTGGTTCTGGTGTTTTGTGAGAAGGAAAAGACCTTCCCTCTATCCACGCTATCCATCCCGTGTATAATTTTATAGGTGTCAATCATGTGCCCCTTCAGGCGCCTTCTTTGTAGACTGAAGAACCTCAAATGCTGTAGCTTTTCCTTGTCAGGGCGATGCCCCGGCCTACTAACCATTTTTTGGTTGCTCTCTTCTGCACTTTTTCCAGTTCCACTATGTTCTTTTCAAGATGTGTTGACCTGAACTGAGTACTCCAGATGCGGCCTTACCACCGGTTTGTACAATGACATAATAATATTGGCTGTTTTATTCTCAATCTGTTTTAAAATGATCCTGAGCATGGGATTCATTGCCACCACAGCACACTAGGCCAACACTTTCATTGAGCTGCCCACCACCACTCCAAGATCTCTCTCTGTCCCTTTCTCTTTATATCCATCACAGACAGCTCAAAACCCTTCGGTGTAAGTATATGTGAAATTTTGATTTCTTGTCCCAGCGTGCATCACTTTGCACTTACATTGAAGCACATCTGCCATTTTGCCCCCCTTTTCCCAGTTTGACAAGATCCTTTTGGAGCATTTCACAATTCATTCTAGTCTTTTCCACCAAGAAATGTTTAGTAACATTCACAAACTTGTCCACCTCACTACTTCTTAATCTGTGGCCAGTTAAGTCTAGCAAAAGAAAAGCACGATGTGACATTGTCTGATTCAATGCCAGCAGGCAGAAATTTTAAAGTGGGCATAGGAGTGGAGAAATCCTGAGCATACTGATGTCACATATTTATTATACAGTTGGTCCTCCTCATCAGAGAGTTTGAAACCCATGAATTTGACCCAGTACAGGTTCCAAATCTGTGCCTGGGGCCACACAGGGCCCACAGAGGACTGCTGAACATGACCAGGTTGTCTGGCACTTCCGGTTGTCTGGAGGTTTTCTAATGCTTGGGGAAGCCACACACAGTCCTCTGTGCTCCCCCCGCCCGCGGATCTCAGTATTTGCGGGTTCAGTATCTGTGTGAGGTTCGGGAACCAATCTCTTGTGGATTAGAGGCCCAACCTGCATTCAAGGAGAATAATGACTTGTGGAAGAGATGTGGGTCAGGCATTTGAAATGTCTAGTTAGTTCCTCAACTAGGCTTTTTATGTATGTACAATGAGATTCAGCCCAGTGTACACAAGTATACCTAGCTCTCTGTTGAGTTGTTGTCATTGTCATACATAAGGAACCTAATCCTATCTTTCCCTCCCACTGGCACAGCTGTGCAGGAAAGAAGCTGTACCCAGTGGGGGGAAACAGGAAGGTTCGAAAGGAACAGGGGATTTAAACCTCCTTATCCCTCTTGCTCCGCAATGCATCTCTTTGGATGTGCAGCGGTGATTTCCCTGGCGCGCACCATCACCACCAGATTCACCGCGTCCTGCAGCCTCTCCATCCCCATTTCTCCTCCTCCCTGCTTTGTTTCGCGCCCTCCCTGCCACCGCTGCTGTCCTACCTCCTCCGGCCGGTGTAGGCTGTTCTGGTGATGGACTGGGATTGTTGTTGCTTTACACGGAAGCACTCCCAAAACAGCAGCTGACAGAGTGTTCTGCACTCAGTCGGCAACCATTTTCTGACAATGGAAATTTTGCTATTGCAAAACCCTGCATAGAACAGCCCAATCCTGCATATGTTTGGGCTGACATGGTTATAAATGGTCAGTGGCTTCTTCACCAATGAAACCTGGCAGGCAAAGATTGTCTTAATCTACCCACCTCTTGAGGGATGGTGTACAAAATAAAATCCACCTTTTTTCTTACTGGACAGCACTGTTGAGCATTAACTGGAAATCTGCTGTTTTTTGTTTTTTTAAATATGCATGATCTATGCGCAAGAGCTCAGTGCATCTTGGCTTTAATGCAGAAATGAAATGTTAAAACTGCAGCAAGTTTGTAAGACATATTTAGATGATACCGTTAAAGCTACTTGAGTCAGTATATATTATAGCATGGCAAATCAAGCATCAAATCACCATACCATTACTTTAATATATTAAACATTGGCACTAAACACAGTCAAATATTTACAAATGTAGAGTTAGAGAAACAGGAAGAATTGGGAGTTGCATCCTGGAGTGAGCATTGCACAAATCATTAGCTTGGGAGAGCAGGAGGTTTCTGCCATCCTTTTGTTTGCTCAGTATGGGATTATACAACAAAGAGTGCATAATTAATAACGCTAATGTTCTTTGTGTTTATTATTCATAAATTGCCAGACTCTTAATAGTTCTCTTATTTACTGAACCTAACATGTAAGTCTTCTGAAATGATTATACAGGTGCAACCTATTTATCCACGGATTTTCTCAACTTGAATCTGGGGGGGGGGGAATCGAAAGTCCCACACACCTTTGCCTCCTTTGCCTTGCGCTGGCTGATCCTTTTCAAGGCAGCCCAAAGCACTGCAAAAAGGCTCCGCCTTGCACAGCAGGGAAATTGCCCTGGAGCCATGGAAGAGGCTCCCCTTTCGAAGGAACACTAAGACTCCTGGAGCCCCTGAGCCAGCAAAGAGGCTAAAGAGGGGAAGGGGGGGTGAAAACCTCTGTAGCCAGAACACATGCAGCAAGGTGGCGCATGCTGTCTCTCTCACACACACAGGGGAAGGTGCGGTAGTAACAGAGGGGATTGCTTTAAAAAACCCAATGGGAGTGTTTGCTTTAAAAAACCCAATGGGAGTGTTTGGGAGTGTTTGCCAAATCCCCCCCCCTTCAGACTGAGGTGGTGCAGGCGCTCCGTGCTCCAGCCTACACAAGTAAAACAGCCCAGCAAGCAAGTCTTCCCAGCAAGCAAAGCATGAGATTCAGGCTACAATTCGATCCACACTTTCCTGGAAGTAAGCCCCATTGACTAGAATGGAACTTACTTCTGAGTAGGCAGGCATAGGACTGGGCTCTCAGATTACAATCTGATTCATACTTTCCTGGGAGTAAGCCCCATTGTCTACAATGGGGCTTACTTCTGAGTAAAAATGCATAGAACTGGGCTCTTAAAAGCTCAGAATCCCACCTGTGAAAGAAGCGGGGACAGCTGGCAAGGGGGGGGGACTGAGTACGGAGGGGAGGGGAGGGGATTGATAACAGCTGCCTTAGTTTCCTTCCATCCCAAAGTGTCAGGCTGCAGTGTATTTGCATATTTCCCTGCGCCAGATCCAGGCCAGCAGCGGGTGAGTATGTGCCAACCTGGAGAGGCCAGTGAAGGGGGGTTGGGGAAGGGTGGTGGGAGGGTGGAACAGGGCAAGGGCAGGGTTGGAAAGGGTGGACCAGTGGGCAGACTGGGCCTGGGAATGGGGTGGGACCAGCCTCTGCCACTTAGGCTGGATCCTAACCCACCTTGTAAGCAGCCTGGTGTTACCCCGGACTGATTGAATCTGTACCAGTAGTGTAGTGTAGTAGTGTAGAATCTACTCCGATTCAAGTAGCCACACTGGAGTGACCCTGTGCTAGGGTAAAAAAAAAAATCCATATTTTTACTAAATCATGTCACAGTCACTAAAACGAATGGTTTTGTAACTATTTATTTTTGAAAGGTAATCTACACTTTTTTTGTTTACTTGTAGGCTTATATGTATGCAATTTTTAATTAAAATGTATTTAGATCCATTTGGTCCATTAATTCGCATGTGCTTTTTCAGTGCACATTTTGATTGCTTTCCATTGTACCATAGAGATATAAATTTTATATTCAGAGATAGGACAAAGTGGTTTGTTTTTTTTCACGAACTTCCAAATTTCCAATGTTTTCCAAAAATTAGAAGTGCAGAAAGCAGTGTTATATGTTTTTTTATTCAAAAACTGGCATTATATTTTATTCAAATTTGACATTATAATTATAAAGTATATTTGCTTTCAAAGTGTACTACAGTCCAGTCTTGAGCTGCCTGGGGCACTCAGCTTCGTCGGCACCAAAAACGACTGCTGCCGCATCCTGTGCGCCCCAGGCTACTGCAGGCAGCACCTTGGGAGAAGGGGACTTTCCAGGTAAGGGAAGCAGCCTGCAATGGGGGTAAAGGCGTTTGTGTAGGGCGCTGAGCCCCACATGAATGCCTTGGATCCTGTGGAGTGGAGCTCCATGGGATCCCCCTCCCTCCCTCCCCAGCACGCCTTCTGCCCGCCCTCTCCCTACCTCCCGCCTCCTCATCATGTCTCCTTCCCACCCCCTCGCTGCCCTCTGCCTGCCTCCCCTCTCCCCAGAACGCCTCCTCCCTGTCCCCCTCCCCACCCCCGCTTACCGTGCCACGGCTCGGCAATCCATGCGACTGCCAAGCAGTGAGGTACGGGTGCCCACCCGGCGCTAGCCCAGTTCCATCCAGCGCTGGGCTAGCATGTGTGCTGGCCCGGCAGTAAGCCTTGCAAACGGGCCTTATGGCACATTTGCAACAGTGCATGCCGGAGGAAAGCCGGTACATCGAGCTCAGGATTGGGCTCTTAGGTAGGTGTTATGAGTGGGATAGTGTCAGCAGATGCAGCCACAGTCATTACCCATGCACTCCTCATTAAATAATAAATTAAAACAGTTTTATTTTTTCACAGCTTTTGGATGGGTTTTTTGTATTTCCAAAAACGAGGTGCAGAAAGTGGTGTTATGTGCTTTTATTTTGTTATGAGCTCTATAATAAATTGCATTGATATTTCCAAGATTCTACAGAGCTTGGCTGTAAACCAGGGACCCTACAAGAAATGTTTTCCCATGGCTCCTAAGGCTGGCATATCCTGACTGCAGGGATATGGTTATATTCACCCATCGAATAAAATACCTGTATATTTAGTGCCAACAAATCAAGCTTTGCATTTTTTTTTTTTTTTACAGTGGGGAAGAGATGGTACGTTACAAAATTGGTACTGTACCCATGGCCACTCAGGTGGCTGGTGCAAAGCTGCTCCCAGGATCCTGATATCCAGAGGTGCTGAGTGCTGAGAGTTTCATGGCACTTACAGATGCTCTCCACCTCCTCTTGCTGAACCTTCTATTCAGTGACCTGTCCTGGCCTTCTGTCTCTTGTGTTGTCAATCCGGCATGTCCCCAGAACGTTAAGCTCACACCATTACAGCGAACGAATGTTATTTTTACTCTCACACTTTCAGCACAGAAGTACAGGACTGTCAACCTAAATGGTCCTTTGAGATGAGTGAAACGGCAATTGTATTGTAGTTTTGAAAAGGGGGATGATAGTGGAAATGACTGGAGCTCCAATAATAGTCCTATGGTTAAAAAAAAAATTTATCCTTGCGGAAGAGAACATCCTCCTCCTCACAGCCTTTTAACACATTAGAGGGTTACATTCTTGTTTGGCTATTTGACTGTCCCCTGACCAGTGTTGTTTCATGCTGAAGGATGTACACCATTCGTGTGAAAATTCTCCATGCTTTCTAGGTCAGTCGGATGAGCAGAGGTGAGCTGATAATTTTTACTCTCTACTAGTCACTGTTCATTTGTCAGTGAATATTTGATTTTTTTTTTTTTTTTTTTTTTTGCTGTAACAAAATGGTTCAATTTAAACTGAGACAGAGACAGAGAGTAATGGAGTTCTCTATCAACTACCATATAGATAGAGAAAACAGTTTTATTTTTTTTCTCAATTTTGGTGTTTTTCCAAAAGTTGGAAGTGAAGAAAGCAGTGCTAAGAATTTGTATTCAAAATTAACATTACAATTATTACAAATTATAACTGCTTTAAAAGGGGACTAGGTGGGTGATATAGGTGGTACAGTGTCAGCAGTTTGAGCCACAGTCATTAACCGTGTACCCCCCATTAAATAATAAATAAAACCAATTAAAATGGTTTTATTTTTTCACAATATTTTTTACTAAAACAGGAAGTGCAGAAAGTGGTGTTATGTGTTTTTATTTCATTATCACCATTTTCTCTCACCTGTACATATAGAATTTAAACTTACACTTGTGTCATCCTCTGCAGGGCAGTGCACTTCTGAGCACTGGCCCAGCTTTCTCCCAAGGAGGCACAAATGTTTGCGATCCTCCTGGGCTGGCACAAGGGACTTGCGCCAGCCCATGGGCGCCTCAGGATTGCCCCCTATGTTGTGCTATTTTTCTGGATTAATATCTGAGGAAGCCTCCATACATGGTTAGATTTCAGTGTGATGGCACTGAGACATCACAGGTGGTGCGATGGTATTTCAAAATATCTTGGAATAAATAACAACGTAGCGACTATTTTCACAGTACACAGCAATGATGTGGGAACTCCTCACCCTTTAGTGCAGACACCTCCTCTGACGGAGACCAGCACAACTGTTCACTTCCCCTTTGGGCATTAGCACCCTGACTCCAGCCAGAGCTCAGCTCATGCCAAACTCTTGTTTTTACCATCAGACACTGAAAAGGGGGCCAAGGCAGTCAAATTACCCATTCACTCCAAACTGGATAGGATGGTCTTTGGAATTCAGACCTTCAAGGTCACTTCACCTCCCAGCATCCCCAAGCTGGATAGCCTTTTGAGTTCAGTACTGACTTTCCCTCTGGCCCTTGCATCCCTTACGATGCACACCAGATCCCTACTCCTAATCCCAGTTGCACACTGTACTTGCCAGAAGTGACCAAACTGGCTAATATAGTACCTCACCAAAGGAGACAGTCTGGGGTAGGTGGAACCTCACCCCCTCCCCAGCACATGCCACTCAGACAGAGAGCAAAAAACTCCTGGGTCAGCGCCAAGGGCTGCCAGCTAATCTTACACTATACCTAGAGCAAATGGGATGGTTGCCACATCACTTGAGCTCTGAATGGCTAGCTCAGCACACAAACAAGAGATACTTCTCCCCAATCACCCAATCAGGGAGGGCTCTGAGTTTCTTGCCTTGCTTAGGGGGTGGGGCTAGGCAAGAAGGTCCCTGCTTGAGCTGCAGTGTGGCTGCATTCTTTTTTCTCTCTAGTGGACTGGGACATTAAGGCATCTACAAAGCTATTTACAATGAGCAGAAGCAATTCCCTATCACCTTCCTTGGTTCTTTCATCTGTCCCTAGGTCAAGGGAAGTACAAAGGGTTCCTGAACACATTTATTCTCTTTGCCAGGCTCTGGCAAAAATTGCTTTGTTGTAATGAGGCTAGTGTGGTTTAAGGATGTTCATCTGTTTCCGTGATTGCTGATCTCTCTGAGCAAGCTAACAATAATGGCACCCTTTGGAGCATAATAGCATACATCAGAATATACTCAAGGCATCGTTCTCTTATATTGTTTCTGTAATTGAAGTATTGAGCGAGAAGCCTCAGTAAGCACACCATTGTAAAAGTATTTAGAACAAATGTTCTTGGGAACAGTTAGTGCGCATTCAAATAATTCTTCATTGTAGGGGACAATTTCCACACACACACACACACACACACACACCGTTTGTGAGACTTGTAGCAGGGTTGGAATCAATGCTTTTATTTTATTTTATCGCATCAAAGCTGGAGGATGTCAGTGAAGTCTTCTGTCTGATCAGATGATATATTTACACCCATCTCAAACCAGCCAGTATAAAGGAGTGGAACAGGAACACTCAAAACAGGGTATAAAGAAGCTGTCAAATCTTGTAATGAAAACAGCTAAAGTAGAAACTTCAGTAAACAGCCCGCTGAACTTAATGCACTGACAAATCAGAGAAGTATATTATATGGGGTAGGATGGGGGGTGGATTTTCAGAACTAGATGACTGATCCCTTGGAAAGGATGAAACAATAAGACCCCTTAATAATCAGGTATCTTCAGTTGACTCTAGAGCACTGTTGCCTGACATGCTTTTATGTACATGTGTTTGTGGAGCTGGGAGCACACCAGGAAAGTATCACCCAGACCAATCTCATGACATTTTGCTGGGGTGATGATGAAGAGGCATCCCAAAGGCAATAGGGAAAAGGTCAAATTCTGATTCTGCAAACCCAGACACTTCACCCATTTCTAGCTGGCTGACCTAGGAGAAAACTTCCCATTCTTTTTGGGACATTCCATGATCAGCCACACTTCATTGGTCAGTAGATTTAAGCCTCTAAACTGGGGTGTCAAATATAAGGCCCATAGGCCAAATCTGGCTCCCAGAAGCTATTTATTTGGCCCCTGTTAAAACTGGGCTCTCCCAGCATGATAATTGAACTCTACCATAATTTGGAAATACGAACAAGACTTGCACATTTTCTGTTCTGTCATTTGCAGCTAATGTGTGTCTATGCAAGAACAAAATGCTTATTTCTGCCCATCATCTGCTTAAGGATGTCACTTTCTGCTTAATGATGTCACTTCTGTCCCTCAGCAGGCACCATAAATGCTAACTTCAGCCCTCTGAGTGCAAGAGTTTGACACCTCTGCTCTAAATCAGGGGTGTCCAAACCTTTTGGCAGGAGGGCCACACCATTTCTCTGACACTGTGTTGGGGGCCGGAAAAAAAAAGAATTAATTTACATTTCAAATTTGAATAAATTTACATAAATGAATATATTAGAGATGGAACTTATATGAATGAATGAAGGTCTTGCAATAGCTCAAGGCCTATAAAACGCCTGGCACAAAGCAAGGCCTGCCTTTCCTTCACTGCCACTGCTGCGTCACAGACGTGAAACAGCAAGTAGTGGAGGGAGCCCTTGTCCCACAGCTCACGCGAGAGGTCGAAAGTTGGCCGTCACGCAGTTGCATGAGGCCAGCACGGGCTCCAGCAAGTCCCTGGAGGGCCAGAGGCTCATTGGAGACTGGGGGCTCCCTGAGGTTGGGAGCCCTCAAGGGCCGCAAGTGGCCCCAGGGCCAGGGTTTGAGCACCCCTGCTCTAAACCAATGTTTTTCAGTCTTTTTCATCTTGAGGCACGCTGATAAGGCACTACAATTGTCAAGGCACACCATCGGTTTTTTGACAATTGACAAGGTACACCATACATTAATTTATTTTTACAGGTATTTATATACCGCCTTTCTTTGGTCGTCAGATTTCTCCTCAGACTTTAATCCAAGGCGGTTTACATAGGCAGGCTGTTCTAAATCCCCGTAGGGATTTTTTTTACAATTGAATAGTTCTAGTTTTTCATAGAACTCCTTGTTCCACTTGGATTCCTTCCCGGTTTGGCCTCTCTCTGGCCCTTTGCCTCCCACGCTCCACTTGATGGCAACTCCTCTCTGCCCATCCCCCAATGGTCCTATTAATGAATGACCCTCTCTCAAACTACCATGGCATACCTGTAGATCATTCATGGTACACCAGTGTGCTATGGCACAACTGGTTGAAAATCGCTGCTCTAAACAAACTTCTGAGGAACTTCCTGACATTGAAATAGACAGTGTTCTTAGTGAACACAAAATAGGTGCCTGATTTGCCTTCTTTCCTTCCCTGGAATCAGTTAAGTTTTTCCCTGACAAGCGTTTTGATTTTCATTTTACGCAAGATTTTGATTTTCTTTCACGCAAGATGTATGATATATACACACACACATGCATGGTTCTGGTTAAAACAGTGTGTGGTTGATTTAGGCTTATTTGTTATGGGGATAGTATTGTTTTATCCAGCCAATGTTGGGAAGTGCTGCATTGCAAGTCTTTTCCATGCTAGGGCAGATTCTCCCATAATCCTAAACCTTCAACCCTACAGGACTGAATCATTAATACTTGCATTTAGAGAAATGGAATCTGTTATGACATTCAAAAGTTGACAGCATTGCAAGACATTCAAATTTATTTATTTGTGCCTCTATTACAATCTGGATGGTTCATTCAAATGAGTTATTTTAATACAATCACTGCGAGAGATTTTGAATGGACGTGTCGCCTTCGAGAAAGTGTGAAGGCATATCGTGGTCATAAGAACATAAGAACGTAAGAACAGCCCCACTGGATCAGGCCATAGGCCCATCTAGTCCAGCTTCCTGTATCTCACAGCAACCCACCAAATGCCCCAGGGAGCACACCAGATGACAAGAGACCTGCATCCTGGTGCCCTCCCTTGCATTGGCATTCTGACATAGCCCATTTCTAAAATCAGGAGGTTGCACATACACATCATGGCTTGTAACCCATAATGGATTTTTCCTCCAGAAACTTGTCCAATCCCCTTTCAAAGGCATCCAGGCCAGATGCCGTCACCACATCCTGCGGCAAGGAGTTCCACATACCAACCACACACTGAGTAAATAAATATTTTCTTTTGTCTGTCCTAACTCTCCCAACACTCAATTTTAGTGGATGTCCCCTGGTTTTGGTGTTATGTGAGAGTGTAAAGAGCATCTCTCTATCCACTTCATCCTTCCCATGCATAATTTTGTATGTCTCAATCATGTCCCCCCTCAGGCATCTCTTTTCTAGGCTGAAAAAATCTAGGTGGTCAAAAAAATCAAATATTAAAAAAAAAAGAGTGGCTTAGAGCAAGGCTCTTAGGAGTTATGTGGGAAAAGCTGCTGAAAAGCTTGACCTTGGTGGTAATCAACCCGAGTCAAATTGTCAAGTCAGTCACAAGCAGTCACTGTAAATGCAGGAATTGGCTTTTAGCGAAACCTTCACCCTTGGGGTGCCCATCCTCTGAAACTCTCAAGTCAGGACTGCATCTTTATATATTATCACCAGTTTTTTGTTTTTTTGTTTTGTTTTTTTTTAAATCTCTCTCTTTTTTAAAGTGGTTGTTGCTGTGCACCAAACTTTTTTCCTTGTGTTCCTCAGTTCAGAATTGCTCTGTTTTATCATTTTTTTTAAATCATTGTTTATCATCTGTTTTTGTTTTTTTTATTGCATGTCCATTTTATTGTATGACACCTTGGGTAATGTTTTTTGTTTTTTTTCTAGAAGAAGAAAAAATTCATAGAATGAGCCCTGTGCAATCACTCGAAAGGCTCATCATGTCTTGCTTCTTGGGGTGGCCAGCAAGTTACGGTAAAACCTTAATTGAAAATACCTCAGTTTAACAGACCTCCAAAACAACTGCCATTTTTTGCTCCGTTCAAAATGAATCATTCGTTTTGCATCTGCACATTTCGATTGATTTGGGCGCATTAAGATCTGACAGATGTTCATCATTACCCATCCTTACCAGTATCAGTCCATTAAATCAAGGGTTCACTGGTAGTGTATCAGGGGGCAGTAACAGTGGGCACAGTGACGCAATGACACCCCATCAACATCACTGCATCACCCCTGCACCTGTGCAGTCACCCCCTCGCCCATGAATTTGTGGCCCCAGAAATGGCTGAATTTGAGCAGCACAGAAGCCAGGGCAGGCAGAAGGGCCCATTTTTCGGTGCCAGAAGGTAGGCGCTGTCACCCCCCAGCGGAGATGGTGGAAACCAGCCACTTTCACAGGGGTGCAGTTCTCCCCTCAGCCCCAGCATAGCTACACCATTGGGGTACACTCTCACTGGGGTAATTCCCCTCAGCCCCAGAGTACCTATGCTACTGGAGTACACTGTACCTCCAGGAAGGTTCCTCTTGGGGAAGGGCTGTAGTTCCATAGCAGAGAGCTAGGAAAGATCCCTGTCAGAAACCCAGAGAGCCTACTGCCAGTGATCTCAACAGAGCAATGATCTGACACCTGATAAGAGGCATTCTGGAGTCAGACATGCATGGCACCCCTACCTCTCACAAGGTGCTTCAGGCCAGCTTCCCGATTGCTACAGTAACAAAGACACCCAAGCAGGTGATGGATATTTTAGGGGTTAACCTAACTTCTCTCAGAGGAGGAACATTAGGAAAAAGCATGACTAGTATTTTTCTGTTAAAAACAGGATAGAAAAGGTCAAGATGACCTGCACACATAACATGTGCGTCATAGCTTTCCCAAAAGGAAATTTCCAGGGTCTTGTACAATCAGAGTTGGGGGCAGGGAGTCTTTGTAATGCAGAGCAATGAGACTTCCTAATCAGGGCTGGAACCATGCACCAGTATGCCCAATAAGGAAGTGGAAGTGACATGCAATATCACATGGGTCAGTTGTTTGTGACAGAGTACAAGTAAGAAGTTTTGGGTGTGGTTCTCTGAGAAACCAATGATCCACCATTGGGGTAACTTCGAACCTGTATCCATCCTAATCTATTCCTAATCTGTAAATAGCCTGTAAATAAACATTCTATACGCTTTTAAAGGAGTTTTTGCCTGTTTAGCATTGACCCAGAGACCGAATGCCAGAAATCTCTCTATCACAGGGCATCAACAAGGAGGAATTTAAGGGCAATCTGTGAAAGGAGGAAGCTGTAAGGCTGAGCGTTTGCCGAAGTACCTGTAGAGAACATTTCCCAAGGAAAGGAGGAAATAGGTGCAATATACCCCCTCCCCTCTTCCTACATCTGACTGAGGCACAAAGGGCACTGGAAGAGGGAGTGACTTCCCTGCTGGAATTGGGGGACCAGCCCTTCTGAACTTCAGATAAGGAGGCACTAAATAGCAAGCACTGGTAAAGCGTGGTCACTACACCCCAAAATTATTTCTGAAACCACATCCTAAGCATGGTAGTTGGTGCACGACAGGGGTCACTCCATGCAGACATTTCACGTATCCAACACGTGCCCAGGAGGTGGTATGAATCTGTAATAAACCAGGGGTTCCTCATCACTATTATTATTAGTTGGAACTCATCACTATTACTCATCACTATTATTATTAGTTGGAACTTGCGAAAAAGAATCGCGTTTATGTTACTCCACCTCTCGCCGTCCTAGGACAGATGCATATGCAAGTAGATTTCAGGTACGCTAAACTGTATGCCAAAAGGTTATGTATTGTTGCTTCACGCCTCTCCAGGTTCAAAGGGCCTTTGAAGTGATATGCTAAGTGGTGGTTAGTGGTTGGCAACCTTCAGTCTCGAAAGACTCTGGTATAAGCCTACAGCACCTGGTATTCCCAGGCGGTCTCCCATCCAAGTACTAACCAGGCCTGACCTTGCTTAGCTTCTGAGATCAGACAAGATTGGGCACATGCAAGGTAACAGTTGCTGTCTAGGCTAAGTGACAGGAGATGAAAGACAATCGCTCTGCCCAGGGAAATGAATTGCTATTTAGCACTGAACAAACAGTGGCAGAAGAAGCCCATCTTGATCCTCATTGTATAATCTACACTCGATCAGAAGTCATTTTATTATCAAGGATGGGAGAATTCAGACATCAAAGACGCTGAGATTACCTTGACAAGAGACAGCTAGCATTGAATTTTCACATGCCTGCTGGGAAAACAATGCAGCTGAAAGAGTACTGCAGTGAAAGCAGCTCTTGCCCTGAGTCTCACAGCCCATTTAGATGACCAACTTTCTGCAGAAAGTGGCCATGCGTGTCCTATAATACAATCACAATGGTCATAGGATTTTGAGGTTTGCCAACAAAGGCTGGTTAAAGTGGCATTTTAAGTGAAGCATTCAAGGAATGCCAAAGAAGTGAAATATATCAATAAGTAACAATATTCCCTAGGGAAGGGGAGGCCTACAGGCCCTTATGTTTCCCCTCTCAGTTTCCACATAGGAATTTTGGGAGGAGAATTTGGGAGGAGAGGTTCAAAGCATTTAAGAGAAGCAAAAGGTGTCTTCTAAGCTTATTAACAAATCCTCTAGGGCCGGGTTTCTCAGTAGTGGGTCGTGACCCACCTGGTGGGTTATGACCCGATGTCTGGTGGGTCCTGGTTTGGGCCTTCCCACCCACCCTTGTGTCTGGCTAGCTTCAAATTAGAGCTCTCTGGATGATATTGGAGGCCGCACTGGGTTGCCACGGCCTCCAGAAGCCGCTGGAATGTCACTTCTGGATTCATGAAAGTGACTTTTGATTGCTTCCAGAGGCCTGAAGAGGCCTTCTGTGGCCTGAGGAGTCCTGGCATCAGAGAAGGTGGTGGGTTGTGACACCCTCTGCTGCAAAAGAGTTGAATTGTGGTGAGGGGAAATTTGAGAACCCCTGCTCTAGTGAATTTTCCACATATCCTGTTAGGATTGCCAGAGACACATTAGCCCACTTAGTTTGCCCTACACATGCTAGCCCTACTATAGGAGTTAGGTAGCATTAGGCTGTGTGTTATAAAAAAAAAAAAAAATTACCTGAATTGATACCCAACCTGAAATAATTCATCATATAAATAAGAAAAGACAGCCACATACATCTTTAGGAAAGTCTTCCGGATACCACTTGAAGCCTGCCTACATATCAACTATGACACATCCCTAACAATAACAGATTTATGGTAGCTTTTGAATCCAGTCTGCTTCTGAAAAAAAAAGTCAAGACTACAGTCAATGACACAAGAGCATGTATGCGCATCTGCCTACTACTGAATCACCACATCTCTGGGACTTTATGGCAGTTATAGGTGGCTTTAAAAAGAAGAGGGATTTGTTCATTCCAGCAGTTACATGCCAGCCACGATTTAATTCATATTTTAACAAATAGCCTCAAACAGTTTGATGGGCATTATAAAAAAAAGATATACAATAGAAGTGTGGAACAGATCAGCAACCCATAACATTTTTAAGACATCGTTGGACTCACTCGGAAATTTTGAGCTAAGTTCTGGGGACTGGAGTTTCATTTCAATAAGATTTTTTTTTTTTAATGCTCAAAAAGTAGACAAGGTTTTCAGTGATATTATGGCTACAGAGAAGCTATAGGAAAAGGTCGAATGTAAAAGGAAGAACAGAAATTGTTGGATGCTGATGGATTGAAACCAACATGCCATACAACACATTTCAAATAGTTATTGGGAGAAACTTTCATTTGAAACTTATGTGCAACGCAATTCTATCTTGCGCTGGAACAGGCAGGCCAGGAGGCTTGCACTGTATCCAGCATGAGATAGGGCACCAAAGTGGCTCAGCCAGAGGTAAGGGGAAACTCTTCCCCTTATCGCTGGGTAAGCCACTGCAGCCCCTATGGGTCTCCTCGAACTTGCGCCACCTCCTGAGGAGGCTCAAGTCCAAGAAGAGTGGAGCAACTTGCAGCTGCTCTACGCTGCTCAGAAATGGGGGTTGGGATCTGGCATAACAGCCAGATCCCAGCCCCGCCTCCTGCTCCCTGCCCGCCCACCCCCACCGCCCTCCACCTGCCCTCCCCTGTCCCTAAACATCTCCCTCCCACCTCCTTCCGGCTCCTCCCTGCCCACCCCAGAGCCTTGTGTTGGCCAAGCTCGACTGACACAAGGCTAGCTCTGCCATGGAGGCTGGATGCAGCGCCCCTTGGTGCGCTGTTGCAGCTTGTTCCTGAAGAGGCGCAAACATGCTTTATGGCACACTTGCAACCCTCCTAATGTGAAGTTAGGATTACGCCCTTCATCTCTTTTGGGCCTGTATGATGCAGCCAATACCCCACCATCATCCATATTATGAGAATGATAGAAACGGCCCAGCCTACTAAGGCTGAGGAAGACAGAGCTCACTTATGTGAATTTCCTTGAGTATTTAGGGGAAAAATACAATATAAATACAAAGTATTGTTATTATTTTAAATGTTTGCAACTCTTATTCAATCCCCCAGTAATCTGTTTTACCAGGCTAAGCTTTAATGGTTGCTTAACTGTTTCTTCATAAGATTTGTCCTTCTCATTGGGAAAAGGGGAGCATGTCCAAAGCTGGTGACTGCATCCCAAGCCATAGGCTTGCATAGGTACACAGAAAGCTGCCATATTGGGCAATTGGTCCATCTGGCTCAGAGTCAGCCCAAGGCACCTCCTGGTGCCTGAGATGGCATGTCAACTGCTGCCCCTCATAGCAGCTGTAATCTCCCAATGTTAGTACTATAGGGGTGTACAGTGAGATGAGGAGGGACAGATCCTCCTGTTATTCCTTAATCATCTGGATTACAACTGAGGAATGGGGTTTAAGAGATGTCAGTGTTAATAGGATCTGAATTTACTGTGGCTACCCAGCAGGGCTGGCCCAAGACTCCTGAGCACACATGCCAAATGCTGCCCCCCTTACCTGATGATGTGCCAACCTTTGCTCCTCCCACTCTCCAATGTTCTAGCTCAGCACTCCCTTTCACTCATCATTTCCTCTGCTTCTCTTTCACCCTCTTTCTTTTCAATCGAGGGAGTCGAAGGAGAATGAGGATCAGTGGAGGCAAACAAACGGACAGAGATGGGTGCCTCTCACCAGGCTTGCGCCTGAGGCAACCCCCTCAATTGGCCTCATGGAAGGGCCGGCCCTGGTCTGGCTCAGCATTGTGCACCTTGATTTTCCGAGTGGCTTATCTGAGTTTTAGGCTGGATCTTTCTAACTGTACCTGGAAATGGAAAGGACAGCTCTTTGGCATGGAAAGTGCCTGAGTGCTTTTCCACTGAGCTACAGTTTCGTCCAGGTGATCATTTTGCCACTTCCACATCCTTGATCGACTTCACATTTACTCACCTATGAAACTGCCCAACAACCAAAATCATCATTGGAGACTCTGCTCCAATGTCCATGGAGTGGGACAGGAGAGCGGATTAAATTATTTTTTTAAAATTTATTCCTTTCTAATATTCTATATCACTGCTTTCTCAGTGCACTTGGAGGTGGTGTGAAGGGGTGTCTCTATTTATTTTTTTAAATTACGGAACACGGAGACTCATCTAAACCTAACTGTAGTTGAATATCGTCATTCCCTACCACCAAATCTCATTTGCCATTAGAAATGAATTCCAAGTCAATCAAGAGCTAACAAAAATATCTTCCTCAACAGCTAATGTATTTAGTTTTTATACTACCCAGAGATGTTATATATATAACATACTCCTCGGTTATTTATATCTTACAGAGTTCTTCATTTCCAACAATTTCATTTTTCATGCCAGGACAAGCCAGCTATGGGGGAGGAGTGGCAGGCATTGCTTTATTAAACCTTACACTTTCCTTGTAGTGAGGAAGTCTAAATCCTGACAACTTACTCCCCTGCCCTCCTCCTCCCGTCCTAAAGCACACCATCTTACCGGGACTGCCGCAGCTCCTGAAACCGCTGCCACAAGTATTTTACCACCCGCCATTTGCGAAAGCACCCAGGGCAGCACGCAAAAGCTGCCAACATTTCACACTGCTGTAAAACAGTTGTATTGTCAGAACACAACCTGTTTTACGGGCAGCCCATAGTGTTGAACTGTCCTGTTTTACGGTTCCTGCAGTGCGGGTAGCCTATAGGGCTGCTATGATTCATGTTGACATTTCTATGGGGTTTTATTCTTGTTGACTACTTTGTGAGCCGTATATGTGTGTACATGCATGCAGAGAGAGAGAGAGAGAGAGAGAGAGAGAGAGAGAGAGAGAGAGAGAGAGAGAGCTACAAGTTTTTAGTATTCACATTGGGTCTTCCCATCACGCAGAGACCTAACGGTCTGCTCCACGTCATGATGTCCATGTCATAATGTCATGATGTCATTTCTAGGTTTTCGGCAAAAGAGGGAATACTTGCTGCAGTGCCTTTGCATCCCTCCCTTCTCCTGTAAAGCTCCCCTTGGACATGCTCTGGTTGCTACATCTCCACAGGAGAAGGAATGGGAGTGCAAAGCTGCCACAGTGAGCACTCCCTCTTCTGGGGGTGAAACCGGAAGTGAGTGCCTTGCACCACAGGCAGCACAAAGTAGTCACTTCCCGGTTCTTCCCAGTTGAGGAGGCACTGGTAGCTTTGTGCCCCAGTTCCCTCTCTTGGGGAGGCTTCCCTTTAAAGTAGAAGGAACAGGGGGTTCCTCTGTAACTAGAGCAGAGCCTGAGAGGGAGTCATGCCCCCCCCCTTGATTTAATGCCCAGGGCACATGCCCCTTAGGCTCCACCCTAGTTACGGCTCTGCCATCACCTACTCTAATGTCCTAAAAGTTTGCATGCAGTTAAATATATTTATTAGCCTGCGACTTAAATAGTGTCACATATATAGGTTTCCAACATTGTTGTCTAGTTATTTAGAACATGGAAGACTGTTCAGTCAGTCTCATGATTGGTGTACAGTCAGGGTGTCCAGCTGAAAAAGCTGTCAGTATTTTCTCTGTGGAGCTGGTTTATACTGGCAGAATCTCAAGTGTTAAAAGCCGTGTGTTTCTCCGTGCCTGCTCAGGACAGGTGATCCCATCCCAGTTTATTCCAAATTTGTCATCACAGGGGTTTATGGAGTGAAAATGTATTCCTTTATTGGTGAGCATTTGCTAAATATATTTTTAATGCACATCAAGTAAAACTGCAGCTGTAAAACATCCCTGGGAACGAGAAACAGCAACAGCCACAAATGGAATGGCCCCCGTCAAGTGCATCAATTTGCTTTCTTTCTCTTTGCATTTTGATGTCCTGCTCTGCGATTTAAGATATTATTTTTCATCAGGTTTCTTCAGTTTTGATTTGTCAGCTACAGGAGTGTGTGGTGGTGATTCATGAAACAGATTTAACAATGACTTGTGTAGAAATTGACCGTACTTGGGATCACAAAGCATCCCACTATGCTTTGGTGTGATGATGACTACGTTTCTGCTACCTGTTTTCATTCAGGAAAATCTCCTCCAACTTCTATTTGAGCTTTTTCAGATGATGATTATTAGTGCCAAAATGGAGCAGCTGTCATGTGCTTACTTCAGGGGCACAATGATTAATTTCTAGGAATAAATAGATGCTGGAGATCATACCTGTCTGGTGTTACCAGCAGTGCTTTTTTAAAACACATGAAACGGGCACACACAGGGGCAAAATAGTCATGTGCAGAGTTCCTGTGTAGTGACCAGTGGCACAGCTATACAATTCAGAGGTGAAAGGAAAATGGAGCCGAGAGTGAAAGATGCCAAAGGGGTTTATTTTAATGCCCCTCCAAAACGATTCCAAATGGAGGACTAGCTAAACAAACTCACTCACACTTTAGAGAGGGGAACTGTATGGTTAAGGGCACAATCCTAACCAATTTTCCAGCACTGACATAAGGGCAATGCAACTCTGAGGTAAGGGAACAAACATTGCCTTACCTTGAGGAGGCCTCCATTATTGCCCCCCAACTGCAGGATGCAGCACATGCCCCACTGGCATAGCTATGCCAGTGCTAGAAAGTTGGTTAGGATTGCACCCTAAGATGCACACACTATGGAGCCCTTGAGAAGGTGGTTAGAAGGGTGATAGATGCGACAGACAGGACAGGGCAAAGCATATTAGCACCCAGTTGGATTAAGATGGAGGCTGTCTTACCTCAGTTAATTTTTTCACCCTGGGGTGCTGATCTATGCCATTCTGGGATGCCGCACCAATCCTACCTACCCTCTAGATTGCTGGACATTAGCTGGATTATCCTCTTCCTCCCAGTATGTGAGTGGGGTGGGAGGGGAGAGAGATCTCACATATACAAGAGTTTGAGGGTTGACCAGAGCCCTTTAGTAACACAGCCTGCATGTCAGAGAAGCAGCATCTTTACTGTCTATTTTGTGCACAGAAGTTTTGGTGAAACAGTTCATCTTGCACATGGGCATCCAATGATGTTGGTGTATGAAGCTGATAGCGACGTTGCTTGGTATCAGAGTCTATATTGCCCTTTATTAAAATGTGAGAACCTAATATAACCAGGAAGGGAAAGAAAACCAATGGAGAATAAAAGGGGATGGCAAAATATGACTGCCGGAAAAAGAGAGAGAGAGAGAGAGAGAGAGAGAGAGAGAGAGAGAGAGAGAGAGAGAGAGAGAGAGAGAGAGAGAGAGAGAGATCCATCCATAACAATTCAGATGTGCATCAATTTTAAATGTCTAATGGCCCAAACCTATGCTTACTGGCTATCAACATTGCACCTCTTCTGCTGGCACTGACTACCATAAAGCAGCCAGCGGCAGTCATAAAATGTGCTCTGGCAGTATGCTTCTCAGGGCATTGCTGGGAATGCTGGTGGAAAGGCCAGTGCTTTCCCATCCATGTTGTCAACCCTCCCACTGCCTACCAGAGCAGGTAAGTCAGTGGGAGAGGTGGAAGGGGGTGGGAGATGATGGAACGGAGGTGGGGAAGCTGCAGGTGGGATGGATTGAGTGGCGATGGCATGTACCTATCCCCTCCAGCAGCTGCCTCCCACCCCTTTCCTCGCGCTAGCAAAATCGAAAGCGCAAGTCCAAGGAGACCCATTGTGGGTCAGGAAGCTTACAGGGATTTAAATCCCCTTTCTCCTCTGAAGCCTCCTAATCTGCCTTCACCCCCCCCCCCCACTGAATACAGGGTGCCTGTTTTTGGTGTGACTATACGGCAGGAGTTGGAAAGGATAGGCTTGGGCTATAAATCATATTTCTTTCAATACCATGCGCATGTGAATGGCACTAATACATATGCCATACTTATTCTGGTGCCACTAATCATATTAAAATCTCATTATTAACTGGACATGATCTCAGAGCCCATGACAAATCTTGCTGAAGCTAAGTAAGCCTCAGACCAGTCAGTGCCTGGGTGGGAGAACACCTGGGAACCTCATGCACAACCCCTTGAGTTCCATCACAGAAGAAAGGTAGGGTAATTGCTAATTAATCATTACTATGCATGACTTTAGTTGGATAAGGCACAAGTATTTTCCCTCCATTTAAATGCCTTCCTGTTTTCTTTCATTCGTCATGCTTTATCTAGTAAGATCTTATCATGCTTTAACATTATTCATGGTAACCTTGCCAGATTGAGTTTGTAAAAACTTTTTGCTATTGATCTTCACTGGTCCCATCACATCTTCCACAGCACATTGCATCCGGACGAAGCATTGAGTGAATGCTGATTAGAGAGACCTGTTTACTGCAAGATGGATGGGGAATGATAATGAACCGCTCATTGAAATGCTTCATTGCCCTTCTGAAGGATCACAGCAGCATGATCAACTGAGGTTAAATACAGGTAACTAGACAGATACATTTGTTCAAGCATAAATAATTGAAAGTTAAGAATGATAATAATGTAATGTCATTCTGGATCCAATTTATTTTACACTCATCAAATAAGGCAGGGCAAAGTTGGATATTTTAGGACTCATGAACAGGAAAAACCAAATAGTCAGGTACTTAGACACATTTATATTTATTTATTTATACAGGTATTTATATACCACCTTTCTTGGTCATCAGATTTTTCCTCAGACTTTAATCCAAGACGGTTTACATGGGCAGGCTGGTCTAAACCCCGGTTGGGATTTTTACAGTTGAATAGTTCTAGTCTTTCATAGAACTCTTCGTTCCAGCTGGATTCCTTCCCGGTCTGGCCTCTGTCTGGCCCTTCGCCTCCCATGCTCCACTTGAGGGCAACTCCTCTCTGCCACCGAGGGTCAGCTCATCAGTATATCAGCGTGTCGTCAGTTCTTGGGTACTTCTGGTTGTTTTGAACTGGCAGCCTCAGATCTTCAGGCATACCAGGCGGCAGCTCAACCAACTGAGCCAGACCTCCTACTATGTATACACATGTATACACAAACTCCACAACAGATCAATGAAGTTCGAGTGGACTTGGTGGACAGATCTAACCTGGGGATAGGATACAGTGCGTGCCAGTGCAACTGATGAATCCTGTGCCCTCCCAGGCTCTATCTGCCCACCTCCTGCCCTATTCTGCCTCCTCCCCACTCCTCTGCTGTCTGGTGCAGAGCTTACCTCCAGCATGCATCAAGTTTTCCACTGGTACCAGTGAGATGGTGCAGGCCTTCCTGCCAGTCCTTCCTTCCTGTGTATGCCGGCACAGCGGTTGCTGCACAAGAGGAGACTAGGATTGTGCTAAAATAAAACAATAACTCCCATGTTGATTTCATCTAAAATTAGTTCAGGCCTGGCTCATGCGCTACCTGGTCATTGGCACGGGGGAAGGGTGGCACACCATCCTCCCCTCTCCACAGACAATGAGTGAACATGAAGCCCTATTAACACAAATCCCCTTCCCCTTTTGGAAGTAAAGAAATCACACAAACATGGCCTCAGTATGTCTCCTTATTAGGGAGGATCCTGCTCATGTGTTGCATTACCTGAGGGTTAATACAGATAAGCAGGTAGGGGTATTGTCAAAGGGACTGGAACGTCAAGTCTTCTCTGCTAGCAAGAGCAGTGGTGTCATCATCAGGAGTTCAAAGGTGCAGCCTTCGAAACATAACAAGCTCATCCACTTCAAAATGGACTGCAACACCACCAACAGCTTACCACTTGGTAAATGTGGGGAAAGCCCTATGGCAATACAGAAAGTGGTGGCTGTTTTTGAACTATTCCATGGCTGTCATCACTCCACCTGCTTATGGACTACTTTTGTCACTGCAAAGTGAAGATGTTAGACCTCCTCTTCTGCGCATCGCTACAGTGTTTTATTACTTTTTTGTTGTTGTTCTTCTGAGTTGAAGATGATCTATCTGTTCTAGTACATTCTGGCTTTCTAAAAAAAGAAGATTCTTTTTTTAAGCCTCTTAAGTCGCCTATTGATTTTTGGGTGTAAGTTGTAGGAGAATTTAATTACGCAATACCAAGGCTTGGAGAGAGAAAATTGTATTTTGGTTTATCGACAGCACTGGGTGAGAGTTCTGCCACGAGGCAAGGAGATCTGACCCCCAGTCTAGCATTCACACTTCTCAAATAGCATGATAGAACACAGCGACGCATGGTGGAAAGCATGATGATCAATCTGTCACCATAAAACTGTAAACATTCTACATGACGCCACAATATTCAGTGTCATGTCGGCACAAGTTAAAACACTCTCCCAAGGAACGTAAACAAACATTGAATGGCCTTCTTCGATAAGAGCTGATGCCACACTCCTAAGAGGCAGTGGCGGACTTCCCTAGCCCCATGACCTGGGGCAAAGTTCTGCGATGGCACCCCCCATGGGATGTCTTTGCCCCCTGCACGCAATTCCACCCCTCCCATTACCTGGAGCGCACGGTGCCTTGCGGTACTCCAGGATGCGTTGGGGAAGCCTCCTGAAGGTTCCCCTACAAACGGGAAGGACAGAAAACTGGAAGAACAGTTTCCGACCCTGTTGGGAGTCTCAGAGTGACTTCCGCAGGGTCCTAAAGGTATGTGAGGCTCCACATCCAAGGTATTTGCCCCATAGAGTGAATGGGAGGTCTGCCACTGCTAAGAGGTTTCATGAGAGGACATCCCTTAGTAAAAATTCAGGGCCATTTTAGGTACCTGACTCCCTTGTCTCAATGAAATGATGGTTTGTTGTAAGCATTAATAAGAACATAAGAACATAAGAACAGCCCCACTGGATCAGGCCATAGGCCCATCTAGTCCAGCTTCCTGTATCTCACAGCAGCCCACCAAATGCCCCAGGGAGCACACCAGATAACAAGAGACCTCATCCTGGTGCCCTCCCCTTCATCTGGCATTCTGACTTAACCCATTTCTAAAATCAGGAGGTTGCGCATACACATCATGGCTTGTACCCCATAATGGATTTTTCCTCCAGAAACTTGTCCAATCCCCTTTTAAAGGCGTCTAGGCTAGACGCCAGCACCACATCCTGTGGCAAGGAGTTCCACAGACCGACCACACGCTGAGTAAAGAAATATTTTCTTTTGTCTGTCCTAACCCGCCCAACACTCAATTTTAGTGGATGTCCCCTGGTTCTGGTATTATGTGAGAGTGTAAAGAGCATCTCCCTATCCACTCTGTCCATTCCCTGCATAATGGACATTCCCTGCATTCCCTGTATGTCTCAATCAATCAATCAATCAACAGTATTTATATACCGCTTTTCAACTAAAAGTTCACAAAGCGGTTTACAGAGAAAAATCAAATAACGTAAATGGCTCCCTGTCCCAAAAGGGCTCACAATCTAAAAAGATGCAAATGAATACCAGCAGACTGCCACTAGAACAGACAGTGCTGGGGTGAGGTGGGCCAATTACTCTCCCCCTGCTAAAAAAAGGAGCACCCACTTGAAAAAGTGCCTCTTACCCAATTAGCAGGGGTCTCAATCATGTCCCCCCTCAAGCGTCTCTTTTCTAGGCTGAAGAGGCCCAAACGCCGTAGCCTTTCCTCATAAGGAAGGTGCCCCAGCCCCGTAATCATCTTAGTCACTCTCTTTTGCACCTTTTCCATTTCCACTATGTCTTTTTTGAGATGCGGCGACCAGAACTGGACACAATACTCTAGGTGTGGCCTTACCATAGATTTGTACAACGGCATTATAATACTAGCCGTTTTGTTCTCAATACCCTTCCTAATGATCCCAAGCATAGAATTGGCCTTCTTCACTGCCGCCGCACATTGGGTCGACACTTTCATCGACCTGTCCACCACCACCCCAAGATCTCTCTCCTGATCTGTCACAGACAGCTCAGAATCCATCAGCCTATATCTAAAGTTTTGATTTTTTGCCCCAATGTGCATGACTTTACACTTACTGACATTGAAGCGCATCTGCCATTTTGCTGCCCATTCTGCCAGTCTGGAGAGATCCTTCTGGAGCTCCTCACAATCACTTCTGGTCTTTACCACTCGGAAAAGTTTGGTGTCGTCTGCAAACTTAGCCACTTCACTGCTCAACCCTGTCTCCAGGTCATTTATGAAGAGGTTGAAAAGCACCGGTCCCAGGACAGATCCTTGGGGCACACCGCTTTTCACCTCTCTCCATTGTGAAAATTGCCCATTGACACCCACTCTCTGCTTCCTGGCCTCCAACCAGTTCTCAATCCACGAGAGGACCTGTCCTCTAATTCCCTGACTGTGGAGTTTTTTCAGTAGCCTTTGGTGAGGGACCATGTCAAACGCCTTCTGAAAGTCCAGATATATAATGTCCACGGGTTCTCCCGCATCCACATGCCTGTTGACCTTTTCAAAGAATTCTATAAGGTTCGTGAGGCAAGACTTACCCTTACAGAAGCCATGCTGACTCTCCCTTAGCAAGGCCTGTTCGGCTTTTAACATATTAATGCCTTCAAGCATCAGGGTATGGGCCTAAATGTAATGCAAAAAACACTTTATCAAAGCAAATATCACAATTTTTCCTTCAAAATGAACAGTAATTGAGGATTAAAAAGAAACAAGTCTGTTCCCTCATCACATCACATAAGGCGTACAGGAACTGTCACTAAAGAAATATGATTTATTTATTTATTTATTTATTTATTTATTTATTTCACACACACACAAATCACAAGCACACTCAATCTTCAGTAAATATTAACAATTACCTCACACTGCCAGTTTTTCAGCCTTTCAAAAAAGTGTCCATAGCTCAGGAAATAGCATCTCCATTCAATGGCACCTGCTATAGTTGATTAATATACCCCCTGGGGGCTGGGGGATAAGAATAGGCCCTCTGTTTGGCTGTACTTGTCGTAAGAGGTGACTAAACAGCCACCCGGTAGATGGGACTCCTTAGCCTGGGAAGGCAGCTCATCTGAGAGAAGGAAAACTCTGATCCCAAACCTCCACTGCCTTGTGGCTACATCCAGGTATGGAAAAGGCTTCAGGAGTCAACCTCGAGGCAAAATCCAGAGCCAGAGTCCCTGAGGCAGTTCATGGCTGAACACAGTCACATTCTGGCAACTCCTGTGATGCCGCTGGAACAAACTGTATTGGCTTCTGCCTTTCCATTGGACCATTTCAGCGACGTGGAGAGGGGGGATTTGCTGCATGGGTAACAGCCTATCCTCCATATCTACTTTGCCCAGGCTTTGCGCACTGGAGAGGACACTCTGTTCCAGAACCACCATTCAGAGCGTGATACCATAGTCTTCCGAGGCTGAAGGATACCAACTGGCATAGATCAGGGGTCTCCAAACTGTGGCCCGGGGGCCAGATGCGGCCCGCGGCCAGTCTCTGATCCCCTGGCCCAGTTGACCAAACACAACTGGAGTTGTGCTTCTGGGATGGGGGAATGGGGGCCATTTATGCAAAGTGATCAGTATAACCAGCTGTAGCGCACTGAGTTCATTTCCTGGCCATAGCTGCTAAGTGGTGACCAGTGCGGTAGCTACAGGAGGTGGTGGTGCAGTAAGTACTGCAGGCACCGCAACACCTCGTTTGCTTCTCTCGTTTGCCATCGCGCAGACGCTCATTGAGAAAAAAGTAATTACTGCACCACCACCCCCCTGTAGTTATGCCACTGGTGGTGAACATGGTGGGTCTGCCATTACAGAAGGGATTGCTCTGCAGGAGAGGCTGGAAGGCAGCTTCAGCAGACCATCCTTGCATCTGAGTAGTGGTTAGTGGTACCCAACAGGAGTGCGGTCAATAATGACACTGGCTGCTAGGCAATCCCTAGGCATGGAGCTTGCATTGTACAGCAGTCCTGTCCTGCCTAAGGCCTCCACTACCAACATCAAGCAATGTCTTCCAGAAACAGCAGTTCTCCCCTGCAGCAGCAGCATAGTAGTGCACTTGGGCAGTACAGCTGATTACTTGGGGATGCCATTTAGTGCAGGCAGGAGAGCTTGAGCTCTGTAGGTTCTATATATCTCATGTAGATTGTATGTTTCTCTTGTAGATTCTATAGTAAGGCCCTGGAGCTTTTTTTGGTTGGCAACCTTCAGTCTCGAAAGACTATGGTATAAGCCTACAGCACCCGGTATTCCCAGGCGGTCTCCCATCCAAGTACTAACCAGGCCTGACTCTGCTTAGCTTCCGAGATCAGACGAGATCGGGCATGCGCAGGGTGCCCTGGAGCATGCGCTGAATAAAACTGCAAAATCTGCTTGCAGTCCCACATTCTTTTATTTTTAAAGTAAGCATATTGACTGCATGCAAGAAACCTTACCAGGACTGTACGGACATTTTTACTTCTGTCTGTTCCTCTCGGATGGGAAGTGTGGAGCTAGATACAACAAATGGTTCTCCAAGCAAATTTGCCTTATGTAATGCAACTGTAGAATGCTTCCAAGTGGTGGCGTAGCTGGAGGGGGGGCAGAGCGCTCAGGCTGGCAGGGAGCCTCAGCAAAGCGGGCAAGCGGCCCCTCCCTTTGGAGCCATTCCCGGTGGAGGGAGCAAAACAGAGCCACCCCCCCTCCAACTATGCCACTGCTTCCAAGGTATTTCATAGTTCAATTGCTTGTCTGTCAATTCCCTTAGAGGCTGCTGACCTCTTGCCCTCCGGCAAGCTATTACCTTGTAAGCCTGGATTGGAAGCAACCTTCTGAAATACTGCCATCTTGTGGCATAAACCAAGATCAATGCTCCATCTCTTTGTCCCTGCAATCAAGTCTTCAGAGATGGTCTGCATGGTGTGATGGGAGGCAAACTTTTCTTTGTACTTCACCCGGGCAGCCCCGAAGGAACAAGAACCCACTATGCACCAAACCAGTTACGAATGCTGTAGACACACAGCTGGATTAGGTATACAACCAGTGATGAAAATCCATGATTTATTTACAGTCATTTTTGCATCCCACGTGTTTGGCATATCAGCGTATTGGCCCTTGCAGAGGCTCAGAAAATTATAAATGTAAAATTGAAAACCATTCAATACGAAAGATACCAGTTACAAGCATGAACTAAAACACTATCGGAGCAGAGGTCTGCTCATTCCAAAACAAAGGCATTAGCTGCACCCCAAAAGTTTAGTATAAAGGCCTCCATATCTGGGAAGAGTGTCCCAAAAAAGAAGGTGTTTCTACATTAAACCTATCCATCCATGAGGCCAACTGAGGTAGTGGCCTCAGGGCCCAATCCTATCCAATTTTCCAGTGCCAGTGCAGCTACCGATGCCATTCGGGCATGTACTGCACCACGGGGTGGAAATGCAGTCACAGAGCTCAAGTGTTTTGGACCTCACCATTGGACCTCACCCACTGGAACAGAAAATGTGTCCCAATACACCCAAGTCTCCCCTGTAGCGTCCCCCTTTAGGAGATCAAAGGCATGTTATCTATCAAAGAACACTTCTATACCCTTGTTTTCTCAATAGTGGACCACATGGTTCCCCACCACACTTGCATAAATCATCATTGTCCATTAGGAAGTGTACTCCATTAATATATAATGCAGTAGTTCTCAAGTTGTGGGACCAGGACTCACCAGTAGATTATGTCCCAATTTTTGGTGGTTCATGAAACTGACAGGGAAGATTATGGGTTAAACAAGGGTGCATTAAGAGTTAAATAAGCTGCTACCCAATCACCGTTATAGCCACATCTTTTGGCATTTATAAATCAGGCACTAACCTCTAGGGCAGTGATTTTCAACCTTTTTCATCTCACACTGGCACACTGGCAAGGCACTAAAATGGTCAAGGCACACCATCAGCTTTTTGACAAGGCACACTGTGCAGTCAGTGGGGGCTCACATCCCCCAATGGACCTATTGATACATTACCCTTTCTTAAATTCCCGTGGCACATCTGGGGACCATTTGCGGCGCACCAGTGTGCCACGGTGCAGTGGTTGAAAATGGCTGCTCTAGGGTAGCAATTTTCAACGGCAAATGGACTGCCAAAACAGGCCAGGAATGGACTGCCATGGGAATTTGGGAGAGGGTCATTTATTATTAGGGCCATTGGGGGATGTGAGTCCCCTACCAGCAGCATGGTGTGCCTTGTCAATTATCAAAAGCTGTTGGTGTGTCTTGACAATTTTAGCACCTTGTCAGTGTGCCCTGAGATGGAAAAAATTGAAAACGGCTGCTCTAGGGCCTCTAAAAAGTTTGAGAACCACCGATATAATGTATTGAAACAAAGCTATAATAATTACAAATGCACTGCGACACAAGTGGTTACAATGAGTACTTTCAAATCTGTGATGGCGATCATAAGGTCCAGAAGACTTTGAAACTGGAATGAATAGCGATGGAAATTGTACAGCTTGAACATGCAGAGAGAGAGAGAGAGAGAGAGAGAGAGAGAGAGAGAGAGAGAGAGAGAGAGAGAGTCTATATGAATGTCTTTCCAATGTCATTTAGCTGGGAAGCAGATTAGCAAGGGTGCTAATGTGTTTTTAACAAGGTCTGCCATTCCACCAGCAACTTTAACAAATCCTCAAGGAGTCTGCTGCACAAGGCATTTGGGAACCAAGCCTTTTAGTACCTTTCCTTTCTCTATTTGTTGCAATCAGGTATCGAAAGAGAGGAAACAAAGGATTTGGGATTCCATGGGAATATTGCCAGTCTGGATCGGAGCCTACAGCACACTATAACGTTGGATGCCAGCAGATCCATTTGCTACTGTTTGCAAACTCTGCTATGTGAATGCAAAAATCTGACTTAGGTTAAGAACTTAATTAAGGGAGAAATATGTTGTACTGTCTGGCAGTGGCAGAGAAAACAATTGGCTTTTACACCTTCTGTGACAGGAGCACCAGAAATGAACATCACTGAAAAAAAACAAAACACCAAAGGTGGTTGTGATTCAGAGTCCAATCCTATACTCATCCCCCCCCCCCCACTGGTGCAACCTTGCCAAGAACAGGAGTGCAGTATTCAGCGGGTGGGTGGGGGCATACTGGGAGGCTTCAGCAGGGAAAGAGGATTTCAATCCCTTTACCCCTCTGTAAGCCTTCTGACCCACAATGGGTCACCTCAGCAATTTTGGGAAGACCTTGAAACTGCTGCTCTTTTCAGGAAAAGCTTGTCCACAGTCGTTACCCTGCACATGCCCGATCTGATCTTGGAAGCTAAGCAGGGTCAGGCCTGGTTAGTACTTGGATGGGAGACTGCCTGGGAATACTGGGTGCTGTAGGATTATACCATAGTCTTTTGAGACTGAAGGTTGCCAACCAGTCGCTAGTGAAATCTGAGGAGAGAAAGGGGGTGGGAGATTGGTGCTGGAGGAGATAGGACCTTTAGCACAGGATCCACCCTTCCTGCAGCTTCCCCATTCCTGTCATGCCCCTCCTTGCCCATTTTGCCCCCTCTGCACCCCTCCATGCCCCTCTTTTCCCCATTTCTCCAGCTTCCCACCCCCACTGCTGCCTCACCTGCTCTGGTGAGTGTCGGAAGCTGCACTGATGGTCTTGGAGTGCTGCCGCCTCATGTGATCATGATCCCAAAATGGGCCACCAGTCAAAAAACCCTCACTGACTGGACATGTGGTTTACTAGCAGGAAAGATATTCTGATTTTCATATTAAAGTGAGGTTTTTTGTTTTTTTTTCTGGTTATAGCGGTGAAAGTTGTTTTGATCCAGCATTAAAAGAAAGGAACTTTTTTTTTTTTAAATCTTTTTATCAACATTTTTAACAAGATACAAAGGTAAAATCAATGAATATATTTAAAATGCTTGATATATGTTCACTGCTGGGGCATACCAAGCGGGGGCTGAGGGTAGGCTGCCTTGGGTGCCAGGCTGGAAGGGGGTGCCACGTGTGGCCCACTCAGGATGGCAGCAGAAGAAGCATCAGCCCCAGCGTGGTCACTGTATGTGGGCCACAGCAGCCCCAGTGTGGTTGCAGATATGTAAAGCCCACCTCCTCTTCCTGTTTTGGCAGCTTGGTGATCTCACTGTCGCCCTGTTCCTTCCTTTCCCAGCAGCAAAGCAGCTGCCACCCCCTCCAAGTTTTGGTGGCTTAACCTACAAAGAAAAAGGGACAGGGCAGCAGTGACATTGCAAAGCCGCCACCACCATCAACATCACCTTCTCTTCTGGGAGGACCTGGAAGTCATGTCAGTATATCAATCGACATTGCGATGTCACCACCCTGGATGCTGCTGGCACTTGCTACTTCACTGGTTCACAGTAATCTTTACAACAATCCTAAAAGGTAGGGTCAGCATTATTTTCCTCATATTACAGAAGAAGGTGCAGCTGAGAGTTAATAGAGTCCTCTAAGGCTCCAAGGTTCATGGCTGATTTGAACCAGGGGTCTCCTACCAAAGGAAGGCCTCAGCTACTGAACTAGTTATCATGGGGAAAAGAGCCAACCCAGAAACATCCTGCTATGATCCTCACCAGCTGGGAAGGGGGAAAGCATAAATATCATTCCTGTACATTTTCATTTTCCAACCTCCCTCTAACTTGAACCAGATCAATGTCAGTGCTTGTTCCGATCTTTATTTTTTTCCCCCTAAATGCAGAGCAATTTGTTCTGCTGAGATTGCAAAAGTTCAATTTCAGTGGAGATTTTTTTTCTCTTCCCAAAGCTAAGTTATAAACTGTGGAAAATAGGGATTTATAATAGAAAATTCTGACAGTCCCATAGGTATAGAGCTGTGAAGGCTGGTGCTGCTTTAATATAGTCTGGACCCATTACTTTCGGGCAGCTCATTCTTTTGCAGTAATACATTATTAGAGCAGCTTTCGTAAATGATATATCACTACAAGCAGGGCATTGTCCAGAAGTAAATTCTGAGTACTGGAGAGGGATCAATGCTTTTTCGCCATCAAACATGAACAGTGGCATTAAATCACTTTCCCTGTTGCTGTACTAGATGCAGAAATCAGAATGTGTTCAGAAGCATCAGAATTTAGAGCTCAGGAACCATTTTGACCATGTTGATGCCAATGACAACAATACTATTACTGCAAATGGCAAGATTAATAAAGGTTTTTGTTGGTTTTGGTATTGCCAAATGCAGGCCAAGTGGAGCACATTAAAATACCATCGCCCCCCATATCCACGGACTCAGTTTCCATGGCTTCAGTTATCCACAGTTTGCAATCTCCCCCCCCCCCCATCATGCTCAGGACTCATCTGTCTTGTAACTGTCTCCTGTCTCCTCGTGGTTCTCTTCCTGTTGAAGCTGCAATCAGGTATCATCGCTCTTCCATTGCATCCCTCCAACCCACTTCCTGTTAGCTTCCGCCCTAACAGAACCCGCTTCTTGTTAGCTTCTGTGCTGAGAGATGTGCCATGAGCAGGGCCTATGAAAGGAATTATCAGGGGGTACAAAGTTTATTCTGGGCACCTTCCCAAAGGGAGAGGGGTGCAATGGGGGCAGCGGAACGGGGGCAAAATAGGATCGGGGGAAGGTGCTGACAGCCACAATAGTCTTTGAAGCTCAGGTCTACTAGCCTTCTTGATCCAGAGCCCATCAGCAAGTTCAAGTCAGATCCCAGGAATTTTCTGGGCCCCCTCCTTTGGCTCCCAGGCCCCCTTTCTGACCCTGGGCCCAGGTATAAATCGCCCCCTTTACCCCCCTCTCCTAGGCCCTGAGGGGGAGTGTAAAGACAGCTGGAAAAGTCTTTGGAGTCCTGGTGTACCAACCCATGTGGCATCAGTAGTGTCCCCAGCATCCTGTGCAGGCAACAAGTCTGAGTAGATAGGAAAACATAAGGTCCCAGGAAATTTCTGGGACCCCTCCTTTGGCTCCTGGGCCCCCTTTTGGACCCTGGGCCCAGGTACAAATTATCCCCTTTACCCCCCTCTCCTAGGCCCTGGTCATGAGCATGATGCTAGCAGAAAGCAGACAGCGAGAAGTAGACAGGACACAGTGACAGCAGGAATATATCTCCATGGATACAGAGTGTTATAATGGGGGCTTTTGGGCCAGGGCTACAGATTCTTTTGGATAAGAGGAAGACGTGTACAAGTCCAGCGCTGTCAGGAGAGAGCTTTATTTGGTAAAAACAGCATCTTCTTACAGGAGCACCTCCAGACATCTAAAGGCATCCCCTGGCACAGCATATCAAGCAACTCAATGGACATCACAGCCCGCCAATGTCCAATGAGGTCCAAGGGCTTGCCAGTTGACTCTACAGACAACACAGCCTGCTAGTGTCCAATGAGGTCTTGGACCATCCAAGCTAAATTAGTGTGATGTTATATCAAGGGTACTTGGTGCTAACTGGCAAAAGTATACTGGTTGTCAGCCAATGATAGATGTGCCCAGACTGTTGCCAGAATTCTCCCCATCTTATCAGGCCGTACATTGATCAGGCTGATGTGGGAGAGGCACATGTCCTTAACATGAGGGCGAAGGAGTTGTGCCACAGGTGCAGCATAACTGAAGCCTGGACAGGGCCAGGGGTGGGGAAGATAGGCCTGGTCTTAGCATCCAACCTTTATACTGTCAGCAGCACCTGGGGCTCTGGGGCTCTATCCAAGTTCTTGCTACCTCCCATAAGCAGAAAGCAGGCAGCTCCCCAGGGTTGGGAGACCATACCGGATGGAAGGCAGGTGCCAGGCCTAGCCCCAGCCATCACACAGGGGGACAACAACTACTATACCATTAAATTCTATGAGAAATTCAAAGACATGCTCAACTTTCACATTCCAATTCTTGGAATCGGAGTGTGCTTAAATTTTTGGCTGGATTATGATCTCTGCTTATAATATTAATAGCTAGGGCTGCTAGTCAATGAAGGATTTTAAATTGATTTTAATCCATCTGTTTACGAATTAGCCACTCTTCAGTGCAGAGGAGTCTTTGAGAGTACTAAGCAAGAAGAACTTCCAATGTAAGAAATAAATGCTGCCACTCTGTGAGACAAAGTTACACAATAGCTGATCTATTTCCACTTTTTCATTCCGCTTTTAGGAAGCCCACCAAGGCCCAAGTAGAGTTTTCAAGCTGCTACTACTTAAAATGTCCCCAACTATCATTAATGGTAGTCTGGAAACAACAGTGGTAACTATTTTATTTAGGTCGCTCCAGTCTCAGGTTGGCACCCAACGAAGAACTAAAATAAACGAAAACTGTTTTAGGTGAGAAGTCATATGTGAGTCTAATAGAATGCAATCAGTAATCTACAGTCTTTAATGGTCTTGGGCATACCCAATAAGTTAGGTCATATCCATATTGTTAAGGATGTTGCACTCATCTTAGTTTAATGTACTGGGCTGATTAAAACTGCAGTCCCCTGGTAAAAGCTCCATTGAACACTGGGGGATTTATTTCGGAATAAACATGCATGCAATTGCTCTGCATAGTTGTTATGTATAGGGATCGTGTTTATGGAGAAATGTTCTTGTGCAGATAGTAACAGATTGAGCTGAGGATGTCCTACAAATACTTAACACTGCCCTGATGTTCCCATCCCACTTGCTGTCAGTAGTGCATTGAAGTCCTTCATTTCAAATGAGCCATGAGTTTGGAAGGCGTTCCTCTTCTATCACAAGGAAATACTTCCACCCTACTTTGCCCACCTCCTTAGCACCCTCCCTGGGCTATCCAGGCATTTTCCTATCACTGGAATCCCCTCCCCCTTCCATTGAGCTCCTCCTCCTCCTCTCTCTCGTCCAGAGGGGGAAAAAAATCAGATCATCCATTTGTGCAATCAATCATTTGTTCCTTCCAAGATGAACAAGAGAGCCTACTGGCCCCCATGTCCTGGCTGCCCCCACCTTCTTACAGTTCCTCCACCTAGTCTCCTCCCCTCCACCCCCTAGCCCCACCTCCTGAAGTCAGATACCCTCCTCCCACCAAGTCTGCTGCTCACGTTGCTTTGGATGCTGGCTTCCGGATCATCCAAGAGGTCTTTTGAGGAAGTGGCAAAAAAATTAGTAACCAAGCATGGACACACACAAAGCCAAGTCATTGAGTCTTGGGCCCGCAATTATTAGCCTTTGCGATGCATGCATGTGAGATGACTTTTTGGGGGTAAAATGCTGAGTTGTGAGTCAGTGCCCAAGTCATTGATGCATGTGACTTGAGTTCCCATGAGTTGCGAAAAATGCGTGTTTTCGTGACTCGAGTCGAGTCTGTGAGTCACTAGTCCCATTCCCTACTCTGCATTTTAAAAAAGGAATATATAGCTTACAGCTTTTATTTTCTACCAGACAAAGTGGACTGTTACCAGATCCTTATTGATTAGTAGACCACATTTCATGCCTGAGCTCTCATTTGGCTGTTTTCTGGCTCTGTCTGAAAGCAAATGGATCAGTGAGCATCTTGGATTTTTTTTTATTGCTTTAATAGCGCAACATGGTTTTCTAAGTGTTGAAAAAAAAAAAAAAACTGACTGTAGGCCATTCCTCCCCCCAAAGCACAAAGGATTCAGATGAATAAACCAGCAAAACACAGCTGGAGCTATAAAAGAATTCAGATGTGTTGATATAGAAAAGGCTAATAAACTCCTCTTGCTTATTCCTTGGCTATGAAGCTGAGTTTTGGTGAATCCAGTCCAAACCTCAGCAAATCTGCCATTATCACGGGAGGATGATATCATCCAATTCAGATATAGAGCAGGTATTCATGAAAAACAGTCATCTGGTAAAGGATAAAAAAACCCAAAATGAACAAACATTGCTTTAAATCTCTCCCTGTGTTGACCAATTCTACATAGGAAACCAATCTAATGCTACAGCTGTCATCGGGGCATCATTGGGCAGCTGCTAGGGGAAGGAGCCTCTCCTGAACACCTACACTACTTGAGTTACATAGCATTGGACAAGTTTCTGGAGGTAAAATCCATTACGGGTTACAAGCCATGATGTGTATGTGCCACCTCCTGATTTTAGAAATGGGCTATGTCAGAATGCCAGATGCAAGGGAGGGCCCCAAGATGAGGTCTCTTGTCATCTGGTGTGCTCCCTGGGGCATTTGGTGGGCCTCTGTGAGATACAGGAAGCTGGACTAGATGGGCCTATGGCCTGATCCAGCAGGGCTGTTCTTATGTTCATGCATCTTAAGGCAGGTGCAGCATGTGCACATGGAGGAATTTTACTGCATGTGTGGGTAAAATCGAGCGCAGTGGCCAATGGTGCAACTTGTGGAGTGAAAAAAATAACATGCATACAAAAAATCATAGACTCTTAAAGCACCTGCAACACACCCACACCAAGGAGAAAAAGACAGGAGCACTAAATGCAGTGGCATCACTAGGGGGTTGCAGAGGTTGTGGACTGCAAAGGGTGAAGCTTTTGTCTTCATTATGCTTTGAAACAGGAAGCAGGAAGCAAACAGCAAGAACCTAGACTTGTACTGCAACAGCAGTGTTTCTCAGATTGTGGGTTGGGAACCATTAAGTGGGTCATGAGCTAGGTGGGTCCCCATTCATTTCAATATTTTATTTATAATATATCAGACTTGGTGCTACCATGGTATGTGACTGCATTTGGGGAAATGTTACAGATCTGTACTTTGAACAGGCTACTCTTTATATGTTTTCAACAATGACAGTAAATGGGACTTACTCCTGGGTAAGTGTGGGTAGGATTGCAGGCTAGAATTGTTAAAAATTTTCCTGCTTGATGATGTCACTTCTGGTCATGACATCACTTCCAGTGGGTCCTGACAGATTCCCAGTCTAAAAGGTGGGTCCCAGTGCCAAAAGTTTGGAGACCACTGTGCTACAGGGTGCTACAGAAGGTGATTTTGAGAATGGTAGCAGGAATTCCTCTGCTGTCCACTTCCTGTTAATGTTCTTACAATTGCCCTGCTTTGTAGTCCTTGCTATTTGCTTCCTGCTTCTTCTTCCCAAGCAAAATGGACAAAAAAAGCTGCCTTTTGCAAAGCATTTGCAAACAAAAAGAGGTGAGTCATAATTGTGATGGGGGAATTTGACTAGGGGTTATCTGCTGTCTGAGGTTTTGGGTATCCACTGAAGCAGCAGGAACATATTCCCTATGGATACCAGAGGATACCTGTATATTATCTGTCTATAATCCTTAATTATATATAACCACAATAATCACATCAGGTAGATTGGTGTTATTACCATTCCAGTACAGCAACAGGGAAGGGGCAGGGACTGAGAAATTTGCCTAAGACCACCCAATGAGCACATAGCAAGATTTGTCCAAAGACCCTCTGAATTAGTACTTCAGTCTATTAACACCTATGGAACAGTAAGCTACTGATACAGATGAATGATTCAGTAGGAAACCACACGATCAGTTCATGACTGCAAATTGAGACGGTGATTTTAAATTAAAAAACAACAACAACTGTATTGCTACTGAACTTGTTTCCAATATTTGCAATGCTATAAAATGCTAAGTACCTGCAAAACTGTAATTAATCTTGATGGCCTGTCAGCTGAATTTCAACAGGCACAGACCAGGTAGCTGGGTTCAGCCCGTAGCGTTCAGCTCTTATCATATTGTTATATTTCAGAAATAATTGCTCTTGGGAAATGTGTCTCTGAAGGTAACTGTAGACAATGATGAAACAAAAGGAAGACTACTGCTTCATGCCATGATTTTAGGTTCCTCAAACACGTTTACAGCAAACGAGAAATGAAAATAAAAGAGAGAAACAATGACACCCAAATAAAAAAAAGCCATAAATAAGATCTTCTGTGTCTACACAATGACACTCTCATACAGATGGTGAAAGTGCACTGGAAAAGAATATCTCTGGCCTTTATCCCCAAGGATGTCCCTGATGTGTTTTGACATATAGGGGAAGACAGAACAATTCAGTACAAAGCAATTCCAAGAGGTGTGTCCCCTCTTCAAAGGGCCAGGTACCCTGACCTGGCAAGAGTAATAACATATTGATCTTATTTGCTGTGGGGGGGTCAGAGTTCCAAAGAGTAGTGCAGGTTTATTACTACTGTGCTTCCATTTTTTTATTCTTTAAACCACTCTTTCTCTCTGTGTGAAGTAAACTGTTGAAATTTAAGACAAATTGGTATAAAGGATGAAACTCTCTCTCTCTCTCTCTCTCTCTCTCTCTCTCTCTCTCTCTCTCTTCCCCCATCCCATGCTGTGCCTTGTCTGCCATTTGCAACTGATACCCTACTTTGGACATATTGGGCAACATCCAGAGTTATACATCCCTCAGAGCAAGGCATCTGTCTCCAGAATAAGTAGTTTGATGCTATCTGATGCTCGATAGCATGAAGCTGTCCGGTACTTTTTTCACACCAAATATTAAGCAAAGATTAATCAATCTGTACCAGTGACTAACCTACAATGGGGGTCTTCTTAATTTTCATCATATTAAATAAGATTTGTTACCCTTTATCATCCTCTACCCATTTCCATATACAAGGGTCACCCCATATACGTGGGTGTTTTGTTCCAGGATCCTCTCGTGGATACGGAAGCTGCAGATGTGGGGGAACCTCGCATATTAATAGTGACACCCCCACACCACATATGGCCATTATAACATATTTGATTTACTATAATAGTGCTTGCAGTGCGGTGTTTCTTGCTTAACGTTCTTTCTTAACCCATTTCTGCCCAGCCAACTGGTGTACACATTTGATCCCCATTGCATATATGCAGTGTTGGGCAGAAATGGTTTAACTGAAGAACTGAATGTGCAGGCAACCAGCCTGCATGCTATAGAGAGGAGCTAACTGGACATTAAAAGGAAGCAGTGCCGTTACAGTAAAACAGTGAAATAAAGGTTCTGTAATGGCCGCGAGGGAGGCATGATGGGTCCCTCCAGATCTGTGGATAAGTGAAACTGCAGATACCAGATCTATGGTTATGGGTGGAACTTGTATGTGTGTGCTAATAAAGGTTTCTCCAAACAGTGATGAAGAATAGGGATTCCCAACAGCCCACAACCATGATCAATAACTAGAGGTGGGAGAAAATGGTGATAACGAAATAAAAACACAGAACGTCACTTTCTGCACTTCTCATTTTTGTAAACAAATTTTAAAAAACCCAAACCTGCAAAAAATAAAACCATTTAATTTGGTTTCTTTCGAGACTGAAGGTTGCCAACCATTAACTATTAATTTGGTTTTTATTTTTTATTAATTGGGGGGGGTGCATAAGTAGTGACTGTGGCTACATCTGCTGACACTATACCACCTACATCACCTACCTGGTACACTTTTAAAACAATTTTAATTATAATGTAAGATTTGAATGAAAACACATAGCACCGCTTTTTGCACTTTAAACTTTGGAAAACACTGAAACTTGCGAAAAAATAAAACCGTTTTCTCTCACCTCTATCAACTGGAAGATTGTCATGAGAAACTGAATGGGAAACTGTGCTCTTGTCCTAGGAAGCAAGCTAACTCCCTAGCAAATCTTGTTCTTTGCGAAAACTGCATATCTTCTTTCGCAAATACATGTATCCACCCAATGTCAATGTTTGGCAAGGCAAACCTATGCACTGAAACGTTAGGGCCATGGAAACTTTCTTTGTGCTAGCTCAGTGATTTAATTCAGTGAATTCTATTGGCTTCGGTTACTGATCTCAGCTGGAATAATAGCCATCTTTTAGAAATACTTTCAAAACAATTTCATCATTATTAGTATAATCATTGTACAAGTGGGAAATCCTTTCCAGAAGCCTAGTGCGGCTCTGGGAGACTGCACGAGCAATGCTGCTCTCAAATTAATATTATCCGTCATAATGGTAGCCATTACAGTACAACTTTTCAGTATATTGCCAGCCTGGATATTTTTACCATTGAACTACATACAGTTATCACTGAACACCCCCACTCCACTCCACCCCACCCCACACATGAAGCCAAGCTTTATACAGCAGCAGAATCATATAGCGTTGTCTGCTTAATCCATGAGTGCAGTGCAGTTCCATGAAGATCAATGGCAGCTTCATCATTGACTTCAATAGACTGGGCTCTGTGCAGTAGTTCATTAGGGCTGCCTGATGCATTGAATTAGAAATCCTGGAGATTTTCAGCAGAAGGCTGAAAGGAAAACAGGCAGGTTGTTGGATGCTAATGATGCTACAGTCTTCTTTGGGGTTTCTGCAGAACAGTTAAAAGGGTGAGTGCAGGTTAGCCAGTAATGCAATTACTGAGAACATACCACTGAGAATGAACTGTAAGACCATACCCCACCACTAAACATTTTGGGTGCTAGAAATTTCTTTTTAAGCTTTGGAAGCTTAAAGGCACCTGAGGGGGTTCATGACTGAGATGTACAAAATTATGCATGGGATAGATAGAGGGATGTGGATAGAGGGATTGAGTGTCGGGAGATTTAGAACAGACAAAAGAAAATATTTGGACTCGATGGGCCTTTGGCCTGATCCAGCAGGGCTTTTCTTATCATTCTTATGTTCCTATGAAAATCCTACAGAATAGGTGCATCCTGACCTCCATTTTCCAATTGTGAACTAAAAATACATTTTCAAAGCACAGGATGGATCCATCTCCCATTAAATGGTGCTGGGTGTCAACCAAGAGAACATGACACCGACCAGTAACATGACTTTGAAACAGGACTGAAGGCAAAAGGCCTCAGATTCACAGGATGAGACTTTTAAGTATGAGTGCAACAGCAATTGCCCCATCCCTGCTTTATCAAACTGGCATGGAAAAAGCCTTTCCTTCTTCACTGGAAAATGCCATGGGTGACCACACCTTGCTTGCACAGCACACTGGACCCTAGAAATGAAACCCACCACCTACGAGCTTCCAGATTTGCAGCAATGAAGGGCCCAATCCTATACTGCCCTGGTGCTACATGGTACTATGGCACCAAAATGGCCACCACTGTATCCTGCAGGGCCAGAGCAGTAGCTGGAAATCTCCTTGGGGTAAAGGAACATTGGATCCCTTACACTGTGTAGACTTTCAGCAACCACAATGGGTCTACTCGGATCTATGCCCTCTGTCTAGGGCAGGGGTCAGCAACCTTAATCATTCAAAGAGCCATTTGGACCCGTTTTCCGGAGAAAAGCAAACCTCGGGAGGTTGAGCTCGCCCAAGGTTGAGCTCGCTGCAGGGCGAAGGCAGGGCACAGGGAAGAGATGCAAGGCACCCCCCGCGCCCACCACCAGCGGCTCTCCCGGACCTGCTCTCCACCCCCCTCTTCCTTGCGCCCTTCCTTCCTTCGCCCTGCAGCGCTTCCTTCGCCCTGCAGTGAGCTCAACCTTGGGGCTGAGCTGGCTGGGCGGCAGCCGCGGGGGAAGGCGCCCCGCTTCCAGCCCCCACTCGAGAGCCGCATCAGACCACTGAAAGAGCCGCATGCGGCTCTGAAAACACAGGTTGCCAACCCCAGGTCTAGGGGATCTCATACCCAAGATGAAGGCCCACCAAGACACTGCCCCCTCGAAACTGGCCCTGCCACTTGGACCCAGGAATCAAAAAAAGAGCAAAAGAAAGACAAGGCTTTAAAAAAAAAAAAAAAAAAAAACATACAAGAACATAAGAAGAGCCCTGCTGGATCAGGCCCAAGATCCATCTAGTCTAGCTTCTTGTAACTCACAGTGATCCACCAGATGCCTCAAGGAACACACAAGACAACAGGAGACCTGCAACGTGGTGCCCTCCCGAGTTTTCAGAAGTGCCCAATTTTGAGGGTTCCTGCAATCTGTCAAACTGAATCGCTCAAGTCCAAATAGATCTGCTTTTTTGAGAAACGTTTTTACCACTATATCCCTAAGAATAGCTGGAGCTACTTTTACCCATATAAGCCTATATACTAGATAAGCATTGCTCATTAGTGGAAAATATTGCATTTTTTTTTCTTTGCCTGGAATATGAAGGTCAGATTTCTTTATTACATTTATAGATTGCCAAGAAATGGCAGCCGGTGTCATCGGAGAGAAATTGGTTGTCTCCAGTGCTGTTAAACTGACAGAATATTAAGAGTCTAAAACTGAATGCTGAAGAAAGGAGATGAAAGAGCAAATATCCTGTGGTTCAGACTGTATTGAAGGCACAGTACATTTACAGCGGAAATATTAATATTTTAATAGGCTGCCATGCTTCTCAGCACATGCAGCTCAAGAGAAGTGCAAATTCCATTAAGAACCCTATATGTAAAATGTAATAATATAGGTTTGGAATTTTTTTTTTTTTGCTTATGTAGATTTAGGAGATGTGCAAAATGTCAGTTTCACTCAGTTCCATGTATCCAGTCCCCCCTTCTCCAGCAAAAAGCACATTCATTGCCTACCCTGAAATGGCCGCTGACATCTTAGCTTCCTTCCACCCTTTATTTCACATTTGTTTCTTTGCTGCAAAGGACCGTGGTTGTGTGTCTTGCTACCTTGGACACTAACAATGGCCAACTGATGAGTGGGCCACAGTCTTTAATCAGTTTATGGCAGGATCTACTACAGGGGTGTCAAATTCATTTCATACAGTGGGCCGAATGGCATTCCAGATGCCTTCTGACAGTCAGACATGATGTGGTCTTAAGCATAAGCAGGAAGTGATGCCATTAAGCCATTTCTGCCCAATGTTGCATATATGCAACAGGGATCAAATGTGCACACCTGTGGGCTGGGCAGAAATGGGTTAAGCAAGTCATGAGCAGAAATCAGCAATTTGTTCTCAGTTAGGAACTCATTAGCTGCAAATAACAGAAGGGAAAATATGCAAATCTTGAGGTTTGCCTTTTCAATAGTGACACCTCAGCACAGCTCAGCAGCTGAGAGCAGCTGATGGTGGTGCTGGGAGACCCCGAGGGCCAGGTAAAGAGCTTCAGCAAATTGCATCCAGCCTACAGGCCTGGGTTTTTTTTACACCCCTGGTCTAGGTCCTAAATCCAGCAGCCATGCTAATGATGCCTGAACCACTCCCTGTATCCTGTCCTTAATGGTTATCCAAGGTTGGTGGACTGAATGCATAGGTTTAGATTGGGGGAAAAAAATCCTAAATATATACCTACAAATCTAAGTCCCCAAACAAATGTGCAAAAACCTACATGGAAATCAGCATTTCGCATGGAATAACTATGCTTGCACGTAAGACCCAAATGAGTTTCCTTATCCAGGATTCAGGAATGCTTTCCAATTGAATAGCCAAGAACCTTTTTCACTTTTTAATCCATGATTTCGGAATCTTCCATTTAAGTTTTGACTTTTTGGTCCCAAAATTCACGTGGTTGATATCTGTGAGTTATGGGTCCTTGAAACAGCCCTGGTCTGTCTCCCAGCAGAGCCATCCGTTCCCAGAGTTCATCCTCTCCTTGCTTTTGGCTTTAAAAGTAAACCATCTCCGAGAGGTACCAAGCTGATGAGGGCGCCCCACCTCCAACCCACTTCTGATGGTAGCCCCTCTTGTTGGCACTCCTCTTCCTGCTGCGGTGCTGAGAGAGAAAGGAGGGGAAAGGAGCTGCAAGGTTGCCTTCTTACATCTCTGTGCCTGGGCCACCATGGGTGCTGCCATCAGAGGAAAATGACATGGACACGCCCCCCCTCCCCAGAAGTACCTCCCCATGCAATGCATTCAATGACACAATCCTATGCATACCTACTCTGGAGTAAGTCCCATTGTGTCTAATGGGGCCTGCTCCCAGGAAAGTGTGTGTAGGATTTCCAGATAAATTTCCAGATATTTAAACTTGGCCCCTCCCTCCCTGAGATCTCTTTGCCTTCCCCGTACCAAAACTTGAAATGGGATTGCTGTTTACAAAAACAACTACGTGTTTACAAAAACAACCAAGGGCAGGAGGTCTGGTCTAGAGGGTTGAGCCTTCATTTGCCTGAAGACAACATCCGAAGGTCGCCAGTTTGAAGCCACCGGCACCGTGCGACCTTGAAGCAGCTGACAAGCTGAGCCGAGTTATTCCATCTGCTCTGAGCGTGGGAGGATGGAGGCCAGAATGTGCAACCAGATCAAGAAAGTAACATCTGATTGTTGTGGTTTCTTGAAAGATAGAACCTTTCAAATTGTAAAAATCCCTACAGGGATTTAAATTGCCTGCCCATTTAAACCGCCTTGAATAAAGTCCGAGGAGAAATCTGAGGACATAGAAAGGCAGTATATAAATACCTGTATTGTATCGTATTGATGTTTAATGCAATAACTGCAACAACAGTAACTGTAACAACTATAAGATCTTAAGTGCATTGGAGATGTCTGTGAATGTCCTGGTTTCTCATCACTTGCTTCACTGAAAAAGTTCAGTTCTGTCAATAGGAGGGCTGTCATCCGATCATAAGTATTGGTTGTGAAAAGACTGCAAGAAATTTTCCCATCCACCCAAGTGCACTCATCTGAATACTGATAAGAACTGTACTCTGGAACTCATTCCTGCAAGTAGAAGGAATTTCAAGAGACAGCTGCTGTCACCTTCTGTAATATATCACTATAAACGACTACCTCTTGATTGCCTGAATCTTGCTACCTAAAGGCCTTTTTTTCTGGATGTACATTTGTGGAAGACTCAGGGACTCCCTGTCCCTTAACAGGCAAACAGAACCTCTCATACACAAGGAGAAGAGAAGACTAGCCTCTCCTAAACAACACTCAAACTGGGTGTCCTTTGGCTCAATCCCATTCAGTGTTCTAGTCTTAATCAGTGGCATAGCTAAAGTGGGGCTGGAGGATTTATGCCCCCATGGCAGGGTGGGGGTTTTCTGCCATCTCCATTGAGGGGGCTGACAGCGCTCACCTCGGGTGCACAGCAAAGGCCGCAAAATCAGCCCTCTAGCCACCCTGAGTACAGCTCCAAATAGAGCCATTTTTGGAGTCAAGAGGAGTACATGCACAGGGGAGGGGGTGACAGCACAGGGGTGCTACCCTCCTCCGTGACATCACCCAGCCCCAAGCGTCACTAGGACCTGGCAACACAACTGGCCTTCAGCTGTTAATGAGGTCCAATTTGGATGCAGGAGAAGCAGCGACCTTACCCTGAGCAAGTGTGACCAGCAGGTTTAATTTTATCAACTTGTTTTAAAAAGCAAAACAAACAGAAAAGTATCCCCTGTCTGTGTATTAGGTCATCACCGCATCTGATGGTAGTGACACTCCTTAACTTGCAGTTTAGTCTCTGCATGACTTGAGCTACATGCTAGAGATACTACCAAAGACTTCTGGACCCAAGCTCCACAATAAAGTTTGAGGACATGGTGATATTCATCTCAAAGGGGAGATGAGCATTAGGAGAGGTAGCGTTCTCCTCAAGCTGAGATGAAATTCATCCATTTGAATTGGAGAAGACTCCCATTACTGATGATCTTCTCAACTGTTACCCTGCACATGCCCGATCTTGTCTGATCTCGGAAGCTAAGCAGGGTCAGGCCTGGTTAGTACTTGGATGGGAGACCGCCTGGGAATACTGGGTGCTGTAGGCTTATACCATAGTCTTTCGAGACTGAAGGTTGCCAACCATTCTCTTGGGAAAACTAGGACTCTGGGCTAATGAGGTGATCTTTAAAGCAGCATCCTCTACTGTTCAGTTAGGGGGCTTCCTATTTAGAGTCAACCCTGGAAAAATTGACAATGCAGGAAAATCCCAGTGCTTACAGTAGCAATTTTCAACCTTTTCATCATAAGGCACACTGACAAGGTGCTAAAATTGTCAAGTCACACCATGAGTTTTTTTTGTTTTTTACAATGCTAGCCTGTACTAGGTCCTGGGAGCTAACATCCTCCCAGGACCTCTGAAAGGAATTTTATCAAGGGGTACAAAATTTATTTTGTTCTCCTTCTCAAAAGGGGAGGGGACAATGGGGGCAGGCAGAACCAGGGGAAAAATAGGACAGGGGGATGGTGCTGGCAGCCAGAATTTAGAACCCAGGTCTACCAGGCTTCTTTTTTTCCCCCCTCTGTTTATTTATTTATTTAACTATAATAAACATAAAATAGAAAAACAAATACATACATAAACAAAATTCTAATAAAGCAGCACGAGCGAAGCCAAAACATTCCCATACTTATAATCCAAATACATACAGTCCAAACATTAACAAATATTAATCTATACCACTAATACTTCAAAATCAATCTTCAAATCCAAAATACCTCAAATCCCCATCCTCTCTCTGATTCAAAAAATCAATAACTGGACTCCAATTCTTCAAAAAGTTTTCTGTTGAATTCTCCCTAAGCAAAATTGTTAATTTATCCATCTCTGCATAATCCATAAGTCTTATCCACCATTCCTCCACCGAAGGTATATTCATAGTCTTCCAATTTTGAGCATAAAGTATTCTGGCAGCGCTTATCATATACAAAAATAAAACTTCATTTTTTCTTTCCACATACTCATCTGTCATACCTAATAAAAATACTTCTGGCTTCAATTGTATATTTGTTTTTAAGATCAACTGTATCTGTGCATGAATTTGTGACCAATATTTTTTAACTTTTGAACACGTCCACCACATGTGGTAAAATGTTTCCTCTTGTTTCTTACATTTCCAACAACTATTGGACATAGTTTCATACATTTTGGCTAATTTACTTGGTGTCACATACCAACGATAAATCATCTTATATATATTTTCCTTAATGTTAACATTCAAAGTAAATTTTGTCTGTTTTATCCATAATTTCTCCCATCTGTCCATTGAAAGTTCATAGCCCACATTTTTTGCCCACTGGATCATGCATTCCTTAACCTGTTCATCTTCTGTTTCAAACTTCAAAAGCAATTTATATATTTTAGATATTACCTGCTCATCTAAATTGTTTCTCCAATATTGTCTCTCCCTCTTCAAAACCATATAATTTTTATCAATTTTAAATCTTTCTAATAATTGTAAATACATAAACCATTGGCAGTCAAAACCCTCTACAATCAATTCCTCTCTAGACTTCAAAATACATTGACCTTGATTACATTTCAATAAGTTCTTATACAATAACCATTTATCTCCTGGTACAGTTCCCAAACCAAAATGTGCTTCTTGTGGTGAAGCTAAGAGTGGAATTTTGTTGTAAAACCTTTTCTTATAACGATTCCATATCTTCCACAGTGCATGTCTAACATAATGATTCTTGAATTCCATATTCACTTTCAACTTATCATACCAAAGATATCCATGCCAACCAAATCTTAAATCATATCCTTCTAACTTCAACAATTTTTTGTTTTGCAACAATATCCATTCTTTAAGCCACAGAAAACAACATGATGCATAATAAGTCTTCAGATCAGGCAGTCCTAAACCTCCTCTTTCTTTTGCATCTTGCAAAATCTTAAATTTCACTCTTGGTTTTTTCCCTTGCCATATAAAACCTGTCACATCTTTCTGCCACTCTTTAAAAGGTTTATCAGAAAGTAATATTGGTATATTCTGGAAAAGAAAAAGCATTTTTGGTAGTACATTCATTTTAATTACAGATATTCTTCCCCAAAAAGATAATTTCAACCTTTCCCATCTTGCAAAAACTTTTTTGATTTCACCCCAAACTTTAACATAATTATTTTGAAATAACATACAATTCGTGTTTGTCAAAATAATACCTAAATACTTAATCTTCTTCTCCACTTTGAACCCAGTCTTATTCATCAACTTCGATTGGTCTTGTTCTTTCATATTTTTAGATAAAATTTTAGTTTTCTGTTTATTTATCTTAAATCCTGCTAATGATTCAAACTTCTTCAACTTAACCATCAACAACTCTGTCTTTTAAAGGTTTTTCTAAGATCAAAACCATATCATCTGCAAATGCTCTTAATTTAAAACATTTAATTTGCACCATGTAGTCTTTCATCTTGTCTAATATCTCTACATAACACTTCTAAGGCCAGTATAAATAAAAGTGGCGACAATGGACATCCTTGTCGTGTTCCCTTTTGAATCTCAAACATTGTTGATAATTCTCCATTTACCACTACCTGCACAGTTTGTGATGTATAAATTGACTTTATCCATTGAATAAAATTCTCTCCAAAGTTCATCTTCTCTAAGACAGCAATCAAGAAAGTCCAACTCAAATTGTCAAACGCCTTCTCAAAGTCCAAAAAAATCAATGCTAATTGTTTCTCTATCCTTTTATCATAATATTCCAGCAAATCCAATACTATTCTAATATTATCACTCATGTGTCTTTTTGGTAAAAAACCACATTGATCTTCATGTATAAGATTTTGTAATATCTTCTTCATTCTGTTTGCTAAAATTGCTGTAAATATTTTACAATCATTATTCAACAAGGAAATAGGTCTGTAATTTTTTATATCCATCAAATCCTGTCTTTCTTTAGGAATCAAAGTTATATTTGCTGCCTTCCATGAATCTGGTATTTTCCCAATCTGCAAAATATCATTCATCGTGTTAAGCAATGGTAAACTTACTTCTTCTTCTAAACATTTATAGAATCTACCTGTTAAACCATCTGGACCCAGAGCTTTATCTATATTAATCTTCTTTATTGCCTCTACAACTTCACACAGAGTTATTCTATTATTTAAAATTTCCCTTTGTTCTTCAGACACTTTTGGTAAATTTTGTTTATCCAAGTAGTTCTTTACTTCTACTTGATCTATTTTTTGACTTTTGTATAAATTAGCATAATAATTTGTAATTATTTTTTTTTATATCCTCCTGATCAGTATACATTTTTCCCTCCTGCAATTTTAAAATTACTCTTTTCTCTCTCTGCTTCCTCAATTTGTAGGCCAACCATTTCCCTGGTTTATTGGCATGCTCAAAATATCTTTGCTTCACAAACTTTAATTTAATTTCCATTTGATTCACCATCATCAAAGATAATTAATGCTGTAAATCTTTTATTTGTTGTACTATTTTTTTTTATCTCCTGGGACTTCTATTAACTCATATTCCTTCTTTTTAATTTCCTCCTCAATTTTCTGAAACTTAATTTGTCTCTTTTTTCCATTCTATACTTTTCTGAATAAAGTATCCTCTCATAAAGGCTTTACTAGCGTCCCAAACTATCCTCATTTCTGTTCCCTTATTTAAATTCAAATTAAAAAATTCCCTTAATTTCTGCTTAGCATCCTTTATTATAACCTCTTTTTGTAACAACAATTCATTCAATCTCCATCTATATGTTGTAGGTTTCTTCTTAATAGTCATAGTTATTGGATTATGATCTGAAAGAGTCTTTTATAGAATTTCTGTTTTAGAAGTTTTTATTGCAATATCCTTCGTCACCCAGAACATATCTATTCTTGAAAATGATCTGTGTCTTTCTGAATAATAGGTAAACTCTTTTATATTTCCATTCATTTGTCGCCAAATATCTACAACCCCTAAAGCTTCTACCAAATCAAAAAAAGTTTTTGGTAATTTCCCTTGAGAAATCTTAATCTCCTTCTCAGATTTTTTTATCCCTTTGTGGTGACACAACTGCATTCCAATCTCCCATCAAATAACTTGAATATGAGTAATTTAAGAGTACATCCAATAATTGCCTAAAAAAACTCCTCTTTCTTGATTTGGAGCATACAAACCCAAAAGTAAAGTTCTTACTCCCGAAATTATAACTTCCACAGCCAACCACCTGCCTTTTTCATCTGCAAACACAAGTTTTGGTTTCAAATAATCTTTAACATACATAACCACTCCATTTTTCTTCTTTGAATTTGTTGAAAAAAATTCTTGTCCTAACTTTCTCTGTATTAAGTAGTTTGTATGACCTTTTTTAATATGCGTCTCTAAAAGGCAAATCACATCTTTTTTAAGTTTCTTCAAATAATAAAATATTTTTTTCCTCTTATTTGGAGCATTAGCTCCATTAATGTTCCAAGATAAAAACTTATACTCCATAGCTAATCTTCTGAACTAATTATTTGAAAGTCTATTTGGGTTTGTTGCATATCCTTTAGATTTTCCTGTTCTCTTCTTTCTCCTCCTCCTTCAAATTCCTTCATAAAATATTTAGCTTTCTGAACTGTATCTATTCTATACATTCTACTCTGAAATCTAAAGATAACTCCTTCCAATTCACACCATCTAAAGATAATTTTCTTCTGTTTCAAAACATCTACCAGAAAGCCATATTCTTTCCTTTTCTTTAAAATTCTAAGTGGAACCTCCTTCATCACAATAATCTGTACTCCTTCTACTGTAAGCTTCATCTTTGCATGTTGCTGTAAAACCCTATCTCTTGTCCTTTTTCTTATGAAATGCACTAATATATCTCTTGGAAGCTTTCTCAACCTTGCAATCCTTGTATTTACTCTGTAGACTCTATCTATCTCCAACTCCATCTCATTAGGATCACTTTTCAAGCAAATTGCCAAGATTTCTCTCATCCTGGCTCTTATCTCCTCTCCTTCCTGTTCTGGTATAGCTCTGAATCTTAAAATATTTTCTTTTTGCGCCTGTTCCATCAATGCCAACATATTCTGATTCCTATCATCTCTGACTTCTAAATCCTCAAATTTTGTCTCATGAACTTTCATTGTATCATTTATCCCTTTTATCTCTGTTTCTTCCCACATTTTATCCCAATGTGACATGTTTGTTTGCATCTGTAAATTCATCTCCTGCATTTTTTGATGTAATGTTTCGAATCTCCCATCCATCCCTTCTATTTTTTTCTGCAAACGATTTTCCATGTTCATTAGTAAGTCTTGAATAGCTTCCAGATTCAACTCTTTCCCTGATGATTTTGGTGGGGATTTCTCTTTATGTATCTGTTCCAACGTATTACGTCTCCTGGTGGACATTTTCCCTTTAAAAATCTCAGTCTTTCACAATCCTCAGGTAATGATCTTAAATTTCCACAGGTGTTCCAATCTGTAACACTTCACAAGTAGTTATCTTAATTTGCCACCAGATATCTGTATACTCCTTTATGCAAAAAGCTCAACAAGCAGCCTTTTAGTTTAATTCTATTATTAATGTTGGTAACTTAAACAAAGTATTGTAACCATAACAAACTTCTCACTTCCCAGAAGAGATGGTAAACACAACTGATATGCTCAGGGAGAGAAGAAAAAAAACTTTTTCAACACAACAAAAAACGAGACTGTCTTTCTTCTGTCCCACACACAGTAGAGTTTTATAAGAAAAAAAAAAAAAACCCCAAAGTAATAAACTCCAAAAGGGTTTTATAAAAACTCTTCTCTTCTCTTCTCGACAGTCTCGATCCCAGCTTGAAAATCCACCTGACTGGGCATTTAATTCTTAGTCCTTTAATACTTCTTATCTTGTTAATGTTGGTCCTTCTTTATCTTTCAAGTCCAAATATTTCTTGCTCTTTCCCAACTCTGTTCTCCTCTACGTGCCCCAGAAAAATAAAGCTGTAGGAAGGGGGGTCAGGCTTACATTTACATCCGTGGCTGAGCTCGATAGTCTCCAACTCCTTCGCTCTGAAACTGTTTACACCCAGAGCCTTCGCTCCAGGAAGACAAAACAGGAACATTCTGGAGTTAATTATGGTTAATCTCACGCCAAGACCCCTTTCAATCCAGGGGTGTTTAAATTAAATCCACAGACATATCTGCTGATAAGCAGAGCTTCCAGCAGCCATCAGCCCGCCATGCCTCCCTAACTGGAAGTGGACCTCTACCAGGCTTCTTGACGCGTAGCCCAGGTCTACCTGACCATGCAGTATTGGGAACTAGATAAAGTAATATGGAAAACTAAACACACTCCTAAGTCTCTTTAAAATCTTGGAAATATAGAAAATCATTGCCAAAAATTAGCATCATCCTGTTTAGGCTCACACTGGAATGGACAATGTCCTGTGTGCACCAAAACATACTTCTGCAGCAGCTCTAGCCTTGCAGCTGTGCCCCTGAGCTTCTATACACTCCTTCATGGTTACTGGATCCACAAGACAACTGTAGCAGGCCAGTTTCTTCCCAGATTTGACACTGTGTTAAGGAGGGTCATGGATGCTTTCCTGGGCCTGCTGTGTATGGCTTACAGCAGCAGTTGCCACTGCATGCCCACAATTGTGCCCCCAGCATCATGTGCAGGCAGTGAGTTTGGGTGAGATTGGAAAATGTAAGATCCCAGGAAGGGTACAAATTATTCCCTTTATCCCCCTCTCCTAGGCCCTGCATCCCCAATGGCCCTACCAAGGAATTACTCTCCCCCGAATTCCCATGGCACTCCAGTCGTGACACACCCATGTGCTGTGGCACACTGATGGAAAATCAGTTGTTTACAGGGAACTTCTTGCTCTGTGCCCCTCCCATGAAGTGGTCTTCCACCCCCTTCCACAGTTTAGTCATGGACAGCTTTTCAAGCAGCTCCCTAGTGAAGCAATGGATAAACTCTCATTGCTTTATGACAGGGGTGCCCAAACCCCGGCCCTGGGGCCACATGCGGCCCTCGAGGACTCCCAATGTGGCCCTCAGGGAGCCCCCAGTCTCCAATGATCCTCTGGCTCTCTGGAGATTTGTTGGAGTCTGCACTGGCCCGACGCAACTGCCATCAGAGGGCGACCTCTTGTGTGAGCTGTGGGATGAGGGCTCCCTCCACTGCTTGCTGTTTCATGTCTGTGATGCAGCAGTGGCAGCGAAGGAAAGGCTGGCCTTGCTTTGTGCCAGGCCTTTTATAGGCCTTGAGCTATTGCAAGACCTTCATTCATCCATATGTTCATCTTTAATATATTGATTTATGTAAACGTATGTAAATTTATTCAAATTTTAAATGTAAATTAATTTGTTTTTTCCCCGGCCCCCAACACAGTGTCAGAGAGATGATGTGGCCCTCCTGCCAAAAACTTTGGACACCCCTGCTTTATGAGAGTGGCTGCTTTATTGAGCCTTAGATTGACTTGGAGAATCAACTCAGTTATTTTCAGTTTCAGTTTGGGGTGGAAGGCAGGGTGGAATAACACAGTTCATTTCTGAGTGTATCTGAGGTGAGCAGTGTCAAACTCATCCATCTCGAATGTGATCCAATTACTTCCCTGGAGAAACTGAAGGAACAAAATTGACCTTGTGATTTTGCTATACTTAGAGATAGAACAAATATTTCCTTTTTATTATGAGAACTGATGTAAAGCAATGGATGAAACATGAAGGAATTTTTTCCCCACCATGGCAAGTATTTGTAGTTGTGCAAATCACTCTGTTCCTGGCTCTTTTCAACCAGCAGGAAAAAAAAAAATATATATATTTACTGACCTGACTCCCTGGTCTGTTTCGAGGATTAATGAGATAATGATTTAAGGTACTTCCCACACAAGTAATGTGCTATATGAATGATAATGACCTACTATTTAAACATTTGCAATACTGATGTTAGGACTGAAGCCTGACGGTTTCCAGCTGTGCTATTGAGTCAATGTTTATTCATAATTTACCAAATGGCTTGTTTGTAACATTGATTATATCCTTTTCATGATCTTGGGTCAGCTGCTTACCAAAATCTGTTGGATTTTGGAGTGTAGGATTTGTAACAGAATTTCAACACAACACAGATTCTGGGTAGAGCAGAGATCTGGGTAGTTTCTGGGTCTGAGGATGTCTGAGGAGCAGTTGAGGTCTACAAATACCATTTCTGAAGCTTATATGATATGCTTCATGGTGGTCGGGTCTGCTCCTCCTTGTGGTGCCACTGAAAACTCCCTGTCCTTGAGGGGGTGAGCTGAACACAGACCAACACCAGCAAAAGACCTCTGCAACAGACCGGCCGTTTTTTCTTCTTCTCAATGTTGCATCAAACATGGATTGGACAAACAGCAATTCCGATCCAGAATAGCGGACCCCACCACCATACAGGACAAATGTTGAAGAAGATACGATCGGATTCATGAGTCTGTTTTTAACAATAAAAACCATATCTTACTCCTTTCACCCCTACCAATGCAGCATCACCAAAATGTTTTGTGCTGCATCTTACAGGGGAGCCCTTTGTGGAGGGCTCCTCTGTGTAAAGGAACACTTGTGGAGCGGGGCGGGGGGGTCTACTTGGACCTGTGCCGCTAAATAGATGGTGCAGATTCTGCATGGATTCCACGCCATGGGATCAGGTCTGGAAAGGGGGTTACGATTCAGCAATCACTGTCTCCAAACCCATGCCCATCCTGGACCCATCCCCACACCATCACTGGATCATTTCATCCCCTACCCCATAAATTGGACTGCAGCGGGGATGGAATGGAGTGTGTCGAGGTCAGGGAGGGAGGCGTGTCGAGGACATCCTAGTTTCTGTCATGGTTTGGATGACAAATTTTATCTATTATTAACTAGGTTCACCTGTGTGACTAGTCTAGGAAGAGTTGTTTGATTAGCCACCATCATTCTAGCTAGGAGAAAAAGCCTGAACAAACCTGAAAAAAAAAATGATGGAAAGATGCCCCTGCAGACAGAGGTTTAAAAAATCACAGCAACATTTTCCCAATTAAGATTTATTTTCCCCAGGAAATATTCCACCACCAGCGAAAGAATTACTTTGGATTCAAAAGTCCAAATGTGAACATTCAGTGTTGGCCGCATTTTAGTATGATATAGTTGGGGCTTTTTAAAAAAACAAACAAAAAAAACTTTGCTGCTGAATCATACATCACTCACTCTGAGAGTTTGTTTATACAGAAGTTTTTATTTACATGGCCTCCAGACTGAGAAGCAACGTCTCAAATTTTCATAGCATACTTTCCCGTGAAACTGAATCAATAACTTCCTTCATCAGTTTGCCTCCTCAAAGTTGTCCATCTCCTTTAGATTCCTTCGGCGCTGGACCTTCAATCAAGATGATGCAGTTAGTGAAGCAGTGAATTCTAGTCACCTTTGTTTTGATCAGCCTGGCTCTTCAAGCCCAATAAATAATCTATCTCCTAGATTACTGCTGCCACCCATCTATCAAGTTCCATGTCAGCAGACATGTTCCCACAGTCACTTCAGATAATCACTGTTGTCAGTGTCTTTGAAAAAAAGAAACAGAATTATGTCTTCTAAAATAAAATTAAAAATCCGTAGTAGTGCAGTATATTTTTTTTCTTCCCCCCCCCCCCCCGATTTATTGTTCCCATCAGAGATGGGCAAATCTGTTGTGACTTGAGTCGAGTAATAAGTCACTGCCCCCCACAACTCGAGTCCTAATGGGTGTCAAGTCTCCTAGAGCATTTTGGTGACCCAAAAAGACTCGAGTCCTGAGTCTTTTTCATGAAAAGGTCAGCTGAGGCTCCACGGCAAAAAATGGAGCGGCTGCCAATATGTGTGTGTGTATGTGAGTGAGTTCTCATTTAATATTCCCCAATGTCCCTATCTCATCTGTAAGCAAGGTGGAAGGGGGTGGGACGAACTGCGTGAGAGCAGGGACAAAAGCCACAAGAGAGAGGAGGGCCATGCGAAGCAGCTGAGAGTATGACTTAATCCTTTGTAGCTCTACTCATAAGTAGTCCCATTGCAGCCGGTCATTCATCAAGCCTGCTGAAGCCATGCCATTTCTTCTGGTTTGCTCCTCCACCTTCTCCCCTCACTTGTCCAGGGAAAAATCTTTCATCCAATGATCATTGGTGCCTTCAGAGATGGACAAGACAGACTGCTCCTGCCTCTCCCCCACTCAATGCAAAACTAAAACATTAACCCTTTCCTTCCTCCTAGCTGGAACTTCCCTGCTACTCGCCTGGTCTGAATGATGGCCCCACAAGGTCTTTCACGGAGCAAAAACAGTAAGCAAGCACATCCCAACCCAGACAGACTCAAGTTTGCATGCGTGGGGGTTCATTTCTGAATCAGTGGCCTCAGACTCAAGTTAGTACCCAACTCATTGACATGCCTGACTCGAGTGTACACGAGTCACCAAAAAAAGTGTTTTTGCGACTCGGACTTGAGTCACCTGACTCGAGTTCCTACTCCATGTTCAACTACCAAATATTCTAGTATAAAGTCTGCCAAACCAATACAAGGAACAAATGATTAAGCAAACCATACCAAACACGATTGTAATTATTGGCCGTGATACAAAGGTGATTAATCAGTGAGTCCGATTGAACTAAATGGGACATCTAAAGGCCATTTCACACGCAGAATTAACAACACTGAGGTTGCTAGTGAGTGGACACTCAACAGGGTGGTGAAGCCAAGACCAGCTCTCTGATGAGTATACCTGTATGCAGTGGTTCCCAAACTGTGAGCGGTCGCTCCTTGGCAAGCCATGGAAACCAGCCAGGTGAGCCACGGAATTCTTGCACAAATCTCACAGCCCTATGTAATGTATACAATTGTAGCCCTGATGGGAAGCCATGGCCAATGGCCCAATATGTCAAGGGAGCTGCCAGTTTAAAAAGTTTGGGAACCACTGCCTATATGTTATACTCCATGGCCAATTACAGCTCTGAGAGGGCACTTTACATTCGGGAATCAACATGGGGAAAAACTTTAATCCGACAACACTGGTTCCACACAACCCTCTACAATGGATACTTTTAGGAAAATGAAAATATGTTGTGAGTTCCAGTGTGAGAGATCTTCCATAGTATGTGTCAACATAGGTCAAACAGTCACCCTCACGCTGAGAGCAGTTGCATCGGGCCAGTGCGGGCTCCAACAAATCTCCGGAGGGCCAGAGGCTCATTGGAGACTGGGGGCTCCCTGAGGGCCACATTGGGAGTCCTCGAGGGAGACCCTTGTGGCCCCACGGCCAGGGTTTGGGCACCCCTGCTATAGAGGCTACCTCCCTGCAGTACACTGGTCGCTGTTGTGTTCTGTGGGGAAAAAGAGGCAGCTGGAGGACTCCTTGGGTTAAGGAATATTGGGGTAAGGAATATTGGTACCCTTACCCTGTGCCAGGATCAGGCAGTCCCCATGGGTCCACTCAGATCTGCACTAGCCAAAAAGCTGGTGCAGAATTGAGGAGACCCATGTAGAGCTCTGAGGCCTGGGAGGGGGGAATAGGATGTGGCAGCAACTTCTGTTGCCATCCCCACCCCCCTCCAGGACCTGAACCCCACCCAGGGCACCATCCCCCTGCCCAGCTACACATCCTCCCTGCCCCATTCTACCCTCCCCTGCCTCCCCACCATCCGGTGGTTCATTTATCCCAGTCTGTGGCTGCAACTTCAATGCCAGCTTCACTGGCCTCTTCATGGCCACAATGTGCTTTACAGCACACTTGCAACTGCACATCTGCCCATTCCACTGGCACTACCATGAGGTATTTTGGTCTTCATGTATGCATATGTCTGTGTTTTTTTGTTTTTTTCACCTGTCCTAAATGCTCAGCTTATGCAAGGAGTCTTGAGTTCAGTTTCTCAGTGGGGTTGCAATGAGGGAGAGTTAAAGATAAGCTCCAGGTAGCAGCACTGAGGATCAGCTTCTTGGTCACTACTCCAAGGTGTCCTCACATTCTGGAGACAAATGATGTGGGGAAACCTTACAGGAATTGAAAGTCCTCTTAGGAAATTGTCCTATTTGAGGTTGACTCGATCGAAATGCCATTTTTAAAAAGGGCATGACTCTTCAGCCCTTGTACATTAAGGCATGTACTTCAAGGTGTCTCCGAAGAAAGAAAGTGCTACAAGTCAGCAATAATACTGTTTCCACTGAGAACTGAAAAGAATTAAAGTGTGATATTTGGGCAGGGGGGGAAAAAAAACTCCACTTCCATCTTTCTTTTGAAAATGTTGCTAAAACCTTAGCAAAGAAATAGCACTTGGTGTGCTTCAAGGGGTTTATCAAGGGCATGGGGGATGGAGGCGAGGACCCCATGGTCTGAGGATGTGAGCATAGCGAGCGGCCATGGTTCGTGTGCCATTTAGAGTCACTGAAAGAGAACAGTGGTCTGCAACATAGGCTCCTGCAATTGGCATGCAATATGATGTGTCTGGATTGGATTGGCTAGTACCAGGATTGTGGTCCTGTCCTCTTGCCTGGTCTTCAGACCATGTGGTCTACTGTCATCTCCACTGTCTGTCTACTGCACTTCGGTTCCTAGTTCCTAACTACGAATCTCATATTCTCAGCTGGAGAACTTATCTTTTAGGTATAGACACATAGGGGTGTCAAACATAAGGCCCATGGCCTGGATATGGCCCCTGGAAGCTCTTTATCTGACCCATGTGATAATTGGGCTCTCCCTGCGCTGCCCTTTCAGCAGTGCTGTTTCTGCGGAGGCTCTGGAAGGGAAGGGTGGAAAGAGAAGGCAAGGAACGCTATGTGGGAAGGGCAGTGGCGTAGCTAATGAACATGTAGCCCGGTGCAGAGCTCATAATGATGCCCTGGAAGTGATGTCACAACCGGAAGTGACGTCACACTCGGGCTTTTTAAAAAGTGCAAATTGGGGGACAACCTGCCTCCTCCCCCCAGCAGTTCACCACACGCTTGATCTGCCACCTCTCCCCAGCCAGTGGCATAGCTAAAACATCTGTATGCTACCTGGAATCAAAGAAGATTTTGTAGCCCACTCCAGGACAAAATCAAATTTAATTAAGTAAATAAATAGAAAGTGTGCCCCTTATTGGTTAGAGACACTGTGTCGGGGTGAAGAGGGATGGTTATTCTCCCGCTGCTAAATATAAGAGGAACACCACTTCAAAAAGTGCCTCTTTAACAGTTAGCAGGAGTAGCTATGTTATGATACATGGAAATGAGAGCTGACTCATATTAAACACCTTAGTAGTTCCATGCTGTATCATAACAACATCTCATTGGCTCTCAGAACAATCAGTCTCATGGGTCAGTTTTGAGTTGAAGAAATCCACTTTTTGTTCCATAAGGCAGTTGCATTTTTGTTTTCTGTTTAATTGGCCATAACTTTTGATAGAATACAGATATTCAAATCGGGTTTTGCATTCATTGCATTCTGCTTTAAATTACCTTTCCAATGATGTATAACATGATGGTATTATTCATACATACCAAATTTTTTTCACAATTTTGGCCACTGGTGTCAAGCTCAGCTTGTTTCCCCCCCCCCAAAGCTTGTTGCCCGATGTGACTTCTACCCCCTGCACCCCCTTAGCTATGCCACTGGGGGTAAGCCAAGAGGGGTAAGAGAGGGAGATGCTACTGAAATGCTGAAAGGGCCCAGTTATTACATGAGTCACCCTTTCAGAAGTGCCACTTCTGTCAAGGTATCACTTTGCAGGGTCTCAGTTGCCTTGGCAGAAGTAATAATTGGCAGATCTTGAAAATATGATAAAAATTTGCAGGTTTTCCCCCCTCTTTGGTCATTCTCATGGCCCTCAGGGTGTGCTGGGTGGTGCCAGCAGATTCTATTTTCATCAGAGCTTGTGATGGATACTGCATTTTCTGCAGCGCCCCAAAATGCATTGGACAGAACAAATGGATTCTTTAAAGTGATCCCTGTGCCCCTTCATTCCTTTGTTAGTATTGCCCTTTTTTTCTGAATTGGCAGCCACTCTCTCTTTGAGAAGAGGTCTTCGACAGACCTTTAAAATGGAAAAGATTGAAATTGGGACCTTGTACATATAAATCATATGCATGAACCCTCTCATAAACATTGCCTTAAAAATAGAAGAGAACCACTCTTCTCTCACCTTATGAGCCAGAAGTCACTGTGTTCTGTGTAGTGCAAGCCTATGCATGTCTACCCAGAAGCAGGTTCCATTGTGTTTAGTGGGACTTACTCCCAGGTAAGTGTGTATAGGACTGTAGCCTGACAGTCCAATGCTACCTAAATCCCCCACCATGCCGATGCAGTTGCACTACTAGAACATGAGCTTCATACTGCAGTGGGAAGTTCTGGAGGTCTTCTTTGGATAAGGGAACATAGGTTCCCTTGCCCAGGGGTAAGCCTTCCCTATCCCATTGGGTCTACTTGACTTTGCACCAATTACTTTGCTAGAACTATCTGAGTGGACTTGGGAAGGCAGACTGAGGCCAGGAAGGGGGATTAGATATAGGCAGCAGTGCCACAGCCAATATTGCCCCTTCCTGGTCTTGCTCTTCGCCCTCCCTGTTCTTCTCACCCGCTGCTCCCACCACCATTAGACTTATCTTCTTGGGACTTGGCTGCTGGCCTCCTGTGCTGATGCCGTTTGCAGCAGTGGTCCTAAAGTGGCGGCAGGTGGCACATGGCGCACTCAACCAGAAACCATTTTACAACAGCGGAACTATGTCCTGCTGTCAAAAATATCTCTGCTCACCTGCTTAATCCTGGATAAGATTGGGGTGCACATGTACAAGAAGAATCTACTCAGCAGTTCAGCCTCTCCTCATTACTCAGTACTTGTTTATCCTTTTTTCCACCTACAGTTCAATTAGCAGGTGCATTTTGAAAACATATCTGATCTATTGTTTTAATTTTCCATGCTTCGTTTTGTCATTGGATCTCTGACCTATTGCTTCCACATGAGTATTAGCTAAGAATAATACTTGTATGGGTTTTCCCCCTTCTTTACATAAGAACATAAGAACAGCCCCACTGGATCAGGCCATAGCCCATCTAGTCCAGCTTCCTGTATCTCACAGAGGCCCACCAAATGCCCCAGGGAGCACACCTGATAACAAGAGACCTGCATCCTGGTGCCCTCCCTTGCATCTGGCATTCTGACATAGCCCATTTCTAAAATCAGGAGGTGGCACATACACATCGTGGCTTGTAACCCGTAATGGATTTTTCCTCCAGAAACTTGTCCAATCTTGCTGATCATCAATAATGTTAGTAATTGAAAGCTAGATTAACTGAGATCTCCAGAGCTCGGTATTACAGCTCAACAAACGCTCCAGTAGGCACCCCTCCCACCTTAAAAAACAGAGACTTGAGTGGCTGTTAAAGTGAAACTTTTTTTTACGACTTGTAAAGCTAGGTGGGTTCCAACAGAGTAGTGATTTTCAACGTTGTTCATCTCATGGCACACTAAATTTGTCAAGGCACACCATCAATTTTTTGACAATTGACAAGACACACCATGCTGTGTTGGTGGGGGGCTCGCATCCCCCAATGGCCCTACTAATAAATGACTCTCCCCCAAACTCCCCCGGCACACCTGCAGACCATTCGCGGCACACCAGTGTGCCACGGCACAGTGGTTGAAAATGGCTGCAATAGAATGTCATTTTAAAAAGTGGGTCCCAGTGCCAAGAAGTTTGGGAACCACTGAGCTAATCTAAACATTTAGATAAATCACCTGGTAGAAAGAATTCATGATTCAAATGGGGAGACAGGGATGATGGATCACCACTAGCATGGCCTCTCATCAGAAACATCCTGCCCTACAGAAACGAGTCTGTCAAGGAAGAAGGTACTCATCAAACCTTCTCTCTGATGTGCTAATTTTCAATATGCCTGGAGGCAGGTGTTTTTATGGGTAGGAGTGTTCACATTTCACTCTTTCAGCCTGCAGTGGCACCACCTCAGGAGCTTTGCGTCCCATGATTCATATGACATAGATCAATTTTAAGCCTCCTTGATGGATTCCCAGAATAGACTGGCTGTTGCCATTTTTGAGGTTCCCATCCTCTTAGGGTACTGTGGTCGATACATAACTAAGGTAGGTTATGCAGTTATCTAGCTCACCCTTGAAACTTGATCATGGTCACTGTTGTGGGCATGGTACTGTTTCTAACCACACAATGTCTCCTAACCATCTTGGCAGGTGAAGAGGGTGTGATGCAGGACCAGACAGTGGGTCCTAACTCCATCAGCAGATGTTTTGCATATTACTGATCTTGAGCTATGGGAGATAAAGCAAAGGCAGTGGCAAGAATGCTGTGACCAGGGACACGACTTGATGCCATGCCAGCCTGGGAACACTACTTGATGCCATGCCACCCTGGGTCTGCCACTGCTGCACAAGCCACATCAACCCACTTCATAGTTGGGCTGTCCCTGGGCAGTGGCAACCACTCCACTAAGGAAATGTGCATGAACAGGCAGAGGGTTATTTTGCATTCCTAAATACAGGAGGAAGACAATTGCTAGGAAGCAGGGTAGAATGGAAATACTACTACTTTAATGTTTGCACCTTTGTCTCGGACACTAAGAACATAAGAAGATCCCTGCTGGATTAGGTCAAAAGCCCATCTAGTCCTGCTTCCTTCCATCTCACAGTGGCCCACCAGATGCCTCAGGGAGCACCCAAGACAACAAGAGAGCTGCATCCTAGTGCCTTCCCTTGCATCTGGCCTTCTGAGGTAGCCTACTTCTAAAATCAGGAGGTTGCACATACCCGTCATGGTTTGTCACCTGTGATGAGCTTTTCTTCTAGAAATCTGTCCAATCCCCTTTTAAAGGCATCTAGGCCTGATGACATCACCACGTCATGTGGCAAGGAGTTCCGCATGGAGTTGAACAAGGAGTTATACTTTTGTGCTGGGTTAAATAAATATTTTCCTTTGTCTGGTCTAACTCTCCCAACACTGTTTGTTGCATGGACCAGCAGCACTGGGGGGAGCGCACTGCCTGACTGGCTGGCCTGCATGGACTGGAGGCACCAACATTTGTGCCTCTTAACTGTGTCACCCACAACTGTTCCAGCCATGAGGCTCCTTAGTTTCAATGGTCCCAGCAAGTAAAACCAGTGTGCTGCACTTCCAGGTTTGCAAAGACTGTGTGGTGCAGCATGGTAGGGAGACTTTTTTTAGTGCACCACAGTAGAGGCAGTAGACCCAAGTGGCATCAGGTGGCGTACCTGGCCATTCCACCCGTGGTCTCACCTTTGTGGACCCCTCCAAGCAGGTTTGAATTCCTCCTTTTTTCTTTTTTTTTTAGAAAGTCAAGTACTTTGCCAGGCAAAACACAGTAGTTAAAGGTGATTTGTTGTCACGGCTGTCTAGATATTAACTTTAATTGGCTGTACTGTTGTGGAAGCACCATTAGGCCTCTTGTTGTGACAGGTTCCAGGAGAAACCATTAACCTGGTCTGCTTATGTAACAATGTTCTTTCCCTGGCCAAAAGAAAAATTTGCACTTTTATTTCTTTCCATCCCTATTAGGCATGACTATATATTGACTTCAAGCAAGAAAACGGATGCCCTTTCCACCATCGGTTGTTTCCTTACTACTCTTTTCTTCTATCTTCTCGAGTGAGTGAGATGGAGAAATTTATCCTGTTTTCTAAAGGAGAAAAATGGCATCAGACATAAACCAGAAGTTTGGTATTTTGAAGTTGCAGTGGAACTTCAATAGGATTCACTTCGGAGCTTAAGGGCCCAATCGTACCTATAACCCACCCCCGATGCAGCCATGCCAACAGAGTGTGAGCTGCTTCCAGGAGCAGGGGGCAATCCAGGAGGTTCAAGGTCAGCCTCGGCTGCCCCAGTGGGTCTCCTGATACACAACCAAGGAGAGTAAGGGAGAAGTAAAGAGGGCGTTCAGGATACTGGCACACATGACTGCTACTCCCTCTCCCTCCCATGTTCTGCCTCCCTCCCCATCTCATCCCTGCCCCCCCCAAACCCTCCTTCCTTCCCCCTTCCTTCCCTGTGCTTCCTACCTCCTGCTTCAGGCTAACCAGTGCTGTCTGCGGGAGGCATCCCATCCAGTACACACAAGCCATAGCCAGCCATTATGCTGGTGTCCTTGTCATGCACGCTGGTGGAACATCACCTTCCATTAGGCCAGTGGTTCCCAAACTTTTTAGAGTCCCTAGAGGCTGCTGAATGATTTATAAATGATTAGGGGTGTTGCTGTAATGGTGATTGGGCAGCAGGTGCTCCCCCAAGTAGCATCTTGTTTAATCCTTTAAGCACATAACCTAATCTGCCTCATCCATTTCATTACCCAACAAAAGTGGGTCTTGACCCACTGGTGGGTTCTGGACCCACAGTTTAGGGACCTCTGATTAGGATATTAGGATTGGGCTGCCAAACTGCAATCCTAAATAGGGATGAGCAGAAAATTCTGATTAAAGAATTTTTTATCTTCATTTTGAGGTGGTGAGCAACACTTGGGGTGGGAAGACAAAACCAGAGGTGAGTTTGAGAGAGGTCATAGACATTCAAAGACATTTTCAGAGCCACTTACTGCTGGTTGTTGACTAGGAGCTATCCTTTTTTTACTCTTTTTTTTTTTTTGGTGCTAATGGCAATGTGGAACTCTTCTTAGTAGAAGAATTTAATCACAGAATGCCCTGTGCATGATCCTACATCATGACAAAGTGACTTCTGGAGGGAAAAAAAAAGATGGCAGAATTTCTTAACCTACCCACCTTCCCAATATCACAAATCTCTCTCTCTCTCTCTCTCTCACACACACACACACACACACACACACACACACACACAGTGGCATAGCTAGAGGGGGTGCAAAGCACTAAGTTTTGCAGGGAACCTCACTGCGGCATGCAAACAGCCCTTCCCCTTCCCTTTGGAGCCATTCTGGGCATAAGCTTCTGTTTCGCTCCCCCCCCCCCCATTTTGTTCTCACTGTGGCATGCAAGTGGCACCTGCACTCTCACCACCCAGAATATCTCCGAAGGGGAATTTTGCTCTCACCACCCAGAACATCTCCGAAGGGGAAGCGGAGGGGCTGCTTGCATGTCATGGTGAGGTTCCCTGCAAAACATAGTTCTCTGCACCCCCTCTAGCTATGCCACTGCACACACCATCTTCACCACCAGGGAATGGGATAGACACAGTGAGTGGTAGGGTTTGGATTAGCCCTTAGGAATTCAAACACAGTTCATTAGCTGTGAAAGAGGCCTTCCACCAGACGATACAAATCAGGAGCAGGGTTTTTCTATAGTGGCCTCTCAATTATAGAATTTCCTTCCTTGTGAGAGTAGAATGCCTGTTTGGTTACAAAAAGTTTGGATATTCTGCTGACCTTTTGAAAGTTTGACTAGTCAACCTGACTGCTGCTATTGCTTTACCTTGTTGGCTTTTATATGCCAGCTTTTCAATTCTGAGTTTTAGATAGTGAATTTAAATGATTTTAGGTGAAGCTCTTTCGCATCCTGTTAGAAGGCTTTATGCAAATAACAATAATAAGCCATCCTTATCATCACCATTGGCATACACCACAAAACTATGCTTGTGTTTTGGATTGTAAGCCAATCCAGCCTTCTTATTATGGGAACAACTCAGTGCTCGGGGATGTCATTGTTTCCAAATAGTCATATTTTCCCAAAGCTTGTATGGCTTCAATTACTGTGAGCGCAACCTAGCCAGACTTAAAACATGATTTGATCCCATTGATTTTATTGGATGCAATTTAAGCACATAGCGAGCTCCATCAATGAAATGAATGGGACTTCAAAGTGCTTGGCTGGGGCTGGCTTATGCCTTGTGTTCATAACATGGCCCTCTGGATTTTTTCAGGCCATCAAAGGCACAAAGAAGGAAGTCCCTTTGTTTAATTTATTTTCCCAGAGCAAACACAAATCCAGGGCTTGTAGACACACTCATTACGAACGAAGGGCAAGAATCTGGCCTCCCGAATCAACTGTTTGATTCAAAGAAGCCTCTGAGAAAGCAATAATGTTGCCAGAATTCCCATTTAAAGCCACAATTCTGCGGGTTAATAATGTGGTCTTGGGGATCGGGGAGATGGCAATAGCATGAAACTTGGCAGAGAAACTCTCACCCCAGGCTACAATATATAGAGATATAGATATATAAATCAAACTTGATTAGAAATGTTTTGGCTCTTTCCAAGTCAAAAAGGGTGATTAACATAGGGAACAGCAGCAATTTTGTGGTTCTGCACTAAAAATAGCATCTTGCGCCGTCCATAATAAAAGAAAATGGTTATTGCTTCAATGGGTTGTCCAAAATTGGAGAAAAATCTTCTGTTTAATTTGACCCTATGCAATACTGAGCATTATGCCGTCTGCCTGATAAGTGTTTTTTTCACTTTAATAAGTATTTGCGCTATCTGTATTAGTCACAGTAATTTATAAAGGTTACAATAATTTGATTTCTGCAGATAAAAACAAGGGGCATGATTCAGATAACATTAAGGAAATCTAAGGGCTCAATCCCAATGGGCCACTGTGTGCTGAAACTCAAGTTCCAGCCACACTGTGTGCTTTATGGCTGTCACATAAGGTGTCCAACCAATGAGCCCCGGTGCCAATAAGTCAGTGAGGGGACAAGGCAAGGGAGTGGTTAAAACAGGGTGGGAGGGAGAGGAAAGGGAAGTAAAATGGGGTTGGGAGAGGAAAGATCGAGGCCAGGAAGTGGGTGGTATTGGCATTAATGGTTATCCTATCCCAATGGTTCCCAAAGTCCCACCACAGTACTCCCAAAGTACTCACCACAGGTGAATGTTTGTAGGGCCTGGGGAGGGAGGGGTATCCTGATAGTGCCACAATTATCACAGTGCCACTAGAACCCAGGGGCTTTCCCTCTGACCTGGGGGGTTCTGCTGGCCTTGGAGAGGGTCCAGGAGGCCCACAGACCTCTCCACAAGCTTCCCTGCTGCTGAAAATTGCTCAGTTTGGGGATTGGACCACACTTCTGGTTTTCATGTGAAAACTGGAAGTAATGTGGGTTAAATTACCAGGCTTGTGCAGCGATGTAATACTGGGGGCGTGCTATCGTCCTCCAGACCAGAAATCTGATGGGGACCTTGAAATGAGGAAACAGATCAGGGAGGTGACAAGGAAGGACAGGGTTGTAATCATGGGGGACTTCAATTATCCTCATATTGACTGGGTCAATTTGTGTTCTGGTCACGATAAGGAAACCGGATTTCTTGACGTGCTAAATGACTGTGGCTTAGATCAGCTAGTCAAGGAGCCCACCAGAGGACAGGTGACCCTGGATTTAATTTTGTGCAGTACGCAGGACCTGGTTAGAGATGTAAACGTTACTGAGCCATTGGGGAACAGTGATCATGCTGTGATACGTTTTGACGTGCACGTTGGGGGAAGAATACCAGGCAAATCTCTAACAAAAACCCTTGACTTCCGACGGGCGGACTTCCCTCAAATGAGGAGGCTGGTTAGAAGGAGGTTGAAAGGGAGGGTAAAAAGAGTCCAGTCTCTCCAGAGTGCATGGAGGCTGCTTAAAACAACAGTAATAGAGGCCCAGCAGAGGTGTATACCGCAAAGAAAGAAGGGTTCCACTAAATCCAGGAGAGTGCCCGCATGGCTAACCAGCCAAGTTAGAGAGGCTGCGAAGGGCAAGGAAGCTTCCTTCCGTAAATGGAAGTCTTGCCCTAATGAAGAGAATAAAAAGGAACATAAACTGTGGCAAAAGAAATGTAAGAAGGTGATAGGGGAGGCCAAGCGAGACTATGAGGAACGCATGGCCAGCAACATTAAGGGGAATAATAAAAGCTTCTTCAAATATGTTAGAAGCAGGAAACCCGCCAGAGAAGCGGTTGGCCCTCTGGATGGTGAGGGAGGGAAAGGGGAGATAAAAGGAGACTTAGAGATGGCAGAGAAATTAAATGAGTTCTTTGCATCTGTCTTCACGGCAGAAGACCTCGGGCAGATACCACTGCCCGAACGGCCCCTCCTGACCGAGGAGTTAAGTCAGATAGAGGTTAAAAGAGAAGATGTTTCAGACCTCATTGATAAATTAAAGATCAATAAGTCACCGGGCCCTGATGGCATACACCCAAGGGTTATTAAGGAATTGAAGAATGAAGTTGCAGATCTCTTGACTAAGGTATGCAACTTGTCCCTCAAAACAGCCACAGTACCAGAAGATTGGAGGATAGCAAATGTCACGCCTATTTTTAAAAAGGGAAAGAGGGGGAACCCGGGAAACTATAGGCCGGTCAGCCTAACATCCATACCGGGTAAGATGGTGGAATGCCTCATCAAAGATAGGATCTCAAAACACATAGACGAACAGGCCTTGCTGAGGGAGAGTCAGCATGGCTTCTGTAAGGGTAAGTCTTGCCTCACAAACCTTATAGAATTCTTTGAAAAGGTCAACAGGCATGTGGATGCGGGAGAACCCGTGGACATTATATATCTGGACTTTCAGAAGGCATTTGACACGGTCCCTCACCAAAGGCTACTGAAAAAACTCCACAGTCAGGGAATTAGAGGACAGGTCCTCTCGTGGATTGAGAACTGGTTGGAGGCCAGGAAGCAGAGAGTGGGTGTCAATGGGCAATTTTCACAATGGAGAGAGGTGAAAAGCGGTGTGCCCCAAGGATCTGTCTTGGGACCGGTGCTTTTCAACCTCTTCATAAATGACCTGGAGACAGGGTTGAGCAGTGAAGTGGCTAAGTTTGCAGACGACACCAAACTTTTCCGAGTGGTAAAGACCAGAAGCGATTGTGAGGAGCTCCAGAAGGATCTCTCCAGACTGGCAGAATGGGCAGCAAAATGGCAGATGCGCTTCAATGTCAGTAAGTGTAAAGTCATGCACATTGGGGCAAAAAATCAAAACTTTAGATATAGGTTGATGGGTTCTGAGCTGTCTGTGACAGATCAGGAGAGAGATCTTGGGGTGGTGGTGGACAGGTCGATGAAAGTGTCGACCCAATGTGCGGCGGCAGTGAAGAAGGCCAATTCTATGCTTGGGATCATTAGGAAGGGTATTGAGAACAAAACGGCTAATATTATAATGCCGTTGTACAAATCTATGGTAAGGCCACACCTGGAGTATTGTGTCCAGTTCTGGTCGCCGCATCTCAAAAAAGACATAGTGGAAATGGAAAAGGTGCAAAAGAGAGCGACTAAGCTGATTACGGGGCTGGGGCACCTTCCTTATGAGGAAAGGCTACGGCGTTTGGGCCTCTTCAGCCTAGAAAAGAGACGCTTGAGGGGGGACATGATTGAGACATACAAAATTATGCAGGGGATGGACAGAGTGGATAGGGAGATGCTCTTTACACTCTCACATAATACCAGAACCAGGGGACATCCACTAAAATTGAGTGTTGGGCGGGTTAGGACAGACAAAAGAAAATATTTCTTTACTCAGCGCGTGGTCAGTCTGTGGAACTCCTTGCCACAGGATGTGGTGCTGGCGTCTAGCCTAGACGCCTTTAAAAGGGGATTGGACGAGTTTCTGGAGGAAAAATCCATTATGGGGTACAAGCCATGATGTGTATGCGCAACCTCCTGATTTTAGGAATGGGTTAAGTCAGAATGCCAGATGTAGGGGAGAGCACCAGGACGAGGTCTCTTGTTATCTGGTGTGCTCCCTGGGGCATTTGGTGGGCCGCTGTGAGATACAGGAAGCTGGACTAGATGGGCCTATGGCCTGATCCAGTGGGGCTGTTCTTATGTTCTTATGTTCTTATGTTCTTACGCTCTGATCCTCAAACAGAGAGAGTTTCAGCATCAGAGAAGCCCTCCCCAAGGCCAGCAGAACCCCCTAGATAAAGGGGAAAGCCCCTGCATTCCCATGGCAGTACGATTGCTGCAGCACTGTCAGGACATCCATTACTGGGCCACTCCCCTTAAGGGGGAATGGTCCAGTTTTGATTCCCAATGGTTAGTCGCAACCCACCATTTTAGGAACCACTGACCTATAACCCTTCCAAGCCTTAATCCACCTACCTGGATCTGCTCAGACTTGCAACAGTGGAGCAGGTGGTACAGGTCTGAGTATAGCCAATCAGGGCAGTGAAGGCTTGCCCTGGAACAAATGATCTATTACCTTGATTAAGCCTCTGGGAGGCGAAACTCCCCTGCAGCCAACAACCCTGTTGGTGAGCTCAATAGATGCCTAGCAAGTTAGGTAGGATTAAACTGTAAGTCCACAAGAAGTAGTGTTACTTCAGAGTAAATACTTCAGAGTACTTCAGAGCTTGAGCTACATTGTGTCCCATAGATTTACATGAGAAAGTTTGGCACCTGTTCATAAGAACATAAGAAGAGCACCGCTGGATCAGGCCAAAGGCCTATCTAGTCCAGTTTCCTGTATCTCACAATGGCCCACCAGATGCCCAGGGAGCACACAAGACAACAAGACACCTACATTCTGGTGCCACTTGATTATGTCTATGAATATAAAAGCCAATTGCCAACGTTCTGTCGCTGTCCAGCATGACCAAGACATAGAAACTAGATTGGGGTTATGTAGAAGAAGGGACTGTGATATTCAAATAGATACAGGTTGTACTTCTGATAGTTGGAATCACCAAGATCAGGCTTAATACTCATCCCAATGGAATTCCTGAAAGCATCCCTTTACTCTCTCCCACTTAAGTTCCTTTCATTCAGAAGGGGGGAAAGTACAGTGCTTTCCTCTGGGATATACCTTTGGTTTTTCACTCCTGGCAATGTCTGGCTTAGAGCTGTCACGGAAAGAAAAGATGGAGGCGTTCGGGGTGTATATATGTTGCACGTTAGGGTGCATTTTACACACACACAAGTACCCATCATGACAAACTTTTTACTAGTTAACTGTAGATGGGAATGATATTCCTCAAGAATAAGAATCTGTGGAATAAAGTATTGACTGAGAGACAGATCCTTGTAGACTATACTATTCTAGTGTAGACTAGAATCTGTGAAATAAAGTATTGACTGAAAGATAGATGTTCCCACACTGAAGCACAAGGACATCATTCTTTCTTTAACTGGGACAACACTTTTTCCCCACATGCTTATACACATGTACTTTGGGGCACTATATACCAAAGCCCCAAAAGAGAAAGGAGAACAAGCCATTGCTCCAAGTGAAACAAGATTTTGTTCCACTGCCTTGACGCCAATTCGTCAAGGTGTCTTTGCACGCATTTTGGGCAAACCGACTTTAATTTTTCAGTATGTCTACATCAAAGATGGAAAGTGTGAAATCTCCCAGGAAATGTTTAGCTGCCCAAAGGCAAAATATGCCTTGCTTATCTGGGAAGAGATCTCACAAGTGATCCTGCTGGGACAATCTTTATGCCTGTGATAGAAAGAAATTGACAATGAGTTGGAGGAAAGGGGTTGAAAGTCATCACTCCCATGAATGTTGAGCTTTCTCATCTAAGCTAGCTTCCAGATAACGCTTTCCCCAGTGCCGGGAGCCCCAAGTCAGACAGTGATACAGCCAAGTAACTCAAACAGATAGTATGGTGTTTCCCACATTTTTCAACTGGTAGCTCCTTTGACCTACAGGGCCATTGGTCACGGCTCCCCATTAGGGCTACAATCCTACTTTGTGTAGGGCAGCAGACTTTTTTGCAGGGATTTCGTAGCTCCCCTGGCTGATTTCCATAGCTCCCCAGAGAGCCACAGCTTTCAGTGTGGGGACCACTGAGGTAGTATGTCATCATGTTGTCAGGAATCCATCCAGATCCATGAGCCTCTGGTGGCAGATATTTCAAATAGGTTCCCCACCCCTATGGAGGAAAGGAGTTTTTATACATCTAAATCCTACCATGTAGTGATGTCCATGAAGAAGGAACAGTGACTCTCCTCCAAAACTAGGTCACCATCAACCAGTGATAAACATCAGGTCCAATGTGTGTCCAGTATGGTGCAGGGAGACAGATATTAACATGGCTCACAGTTGCCATGGTGGCCATGAAATTCTGAGCTAATGCCATCCCAATTACCATGGTGTGAACATCAAAGTTCCATAGCCCTACCAGCCTAGGGGACCTCAAAGCCGTGCCTAAGATCACCTTGACCAGCTCAAACAAGAGGACTATAGGGTAGTAGGATAGGCAGGACACTAGCAAACTCCCAATCCTGTCCCACACATTCAGTACCAAGAACAAATGCTTGCCTGTTTATGTACAGTTTGGGCTGAGAGACAAAGGGCGATTAAATAAATAATGGCAAGTAGGAGGTGGGCAACCTGGAGCCCAGGTGTGTGTGCACGCTTATCTATCCTGAACTTCAGTTAGCACTGGAATTGGCACAGTCGTTGTGTGGATTGTGCAGTGCCTATGATGACAATCACAAATCCTTCCATTGGGAAGCTTCCAAGCTCCCTTCTTGAAGCCCATTTCCCAGTTCAGACGAAGGGCATATAGACTGGCCAGGTCGTCACTTTTACTGGAACAGATGTCATTTGTTTGAAGAGTATCCTTGCTCTTTCAATGTCTAAGGAGCTAACATGCCACAAGAGAGACATTCCAGGAGAGACATATCTCCTTAGTAGAAATTCATACCCCGAGCATCCTTGATTCTAAAAATTGATATGGCAAGTAGTAGAATTTGGCCTTTAAGTAACAGGGCAGGCTAGAGGACAAATGGATAATGGCATATATGAAATACATAAACTGTCATTGGGCTGGCTATCGAAAAGATTAGTTTTCAACCAATTCATGCTACTGCCTCCATCTTTTCATGAAATGTGCTTTTGTGGTTAACCCAACCTAGGTAATAATCTGTCAGAAATTGAGTGACTCTTTGCAGATTCCTATCAACAAAGCGAGCCCCATTCGTAAGCCCACTGTCTTACAAATGCTGTCAGCTCACCTCTGCCTGTGGAAGTCGAGGCAGGCCTGCCTATCAGTCACAGTGAGGAAATGATGCTCTCAGGTTGAATCATCCAACTTACAAACTGTCACAGCAGAAGCAGATGGAGGAAACACGGCTGGAATGACCTCAGTGCAACTTGAAACATGCTCTGATGTGGGATTTGGCTGGAGGACAAGAAGGCAGCCGCACAGTAGAGAAGCTTCGGAAGGTGATGGCAGATGGACAGAATGGCAGGAGGATGTGTGGTGCATTGATGATGCACAGAAGACTGCTGGCACAGAGTACCCTGTTTGGAGCAACCGAGGCGGGTTCTTCGGAAAGACAACACAAAGCGACAGGCAAAAGGAATGAGAGAGATGTAATATATGCAAGTGCCTACAAAATCACCTGCAGAGCATGGAAAGAGATTGAACATATGATGGTGCCTTACAATGACTGAAGCAAGGGTTATCTCCTCTCATTGGCAAGAGGTCTCCAAGGTCTCAGACAAAGGTTTAGCTTAGCCCTAGCCACTTGAGGTCCTCTAACTAAAAATGTCAGAGATTTTGCTTGTGGACCACCCAATGAGCTCTCAAGACAACATAACTGAGAGAACGGGCCACTTTATTAACTAAGGGTTACAGAAAAGGGAGAAGGAGAAGTGAAACCTGCAGCTTGTATTGGAGCAAAGCAAAGGTAGTCTGAAGGATGGATCATTGAGAGGTGCTAGAATACTATCTGCCCCTCTGGGCTGGGCATTGTCACCTGACTCCAAGCCTTGCCCCTGTTAAGTCAGTGCTAAATTATCCTGGTCAAACCCACGAGGGGGCCGAGGCAGCCAAACTGTGCCGTGGAGCCTTTAAGGCAGCCCCTACAATACAGGCCAAGGACAATCCCTCCAACCCCTCACTCAGCTGGGCCACTGAGGAGTGAGGTCAAAAAGGAGAGAAGGTATTGAGTACACCACACTGAGCTCCTAGGAGGAAGAGCAAAATACGAGAAAAATGGAAATGAATGAATGAATGAATAAGCATTTGTAAAAATGGGAATGAATGAATGAATGAATGAATGAATGAATGAATAAGCAGCCCTGTATCTTTGGCTTAATGATCAATATTAATTAGCTCTATTATTATATTAAAATATTTGTTAATTGGTAAACTCAAGGCCTGTCACCTTAAATTGCCTTAGCCTTGCCAACTGGATATGAGCTGCATCCTGTGGTGGTGGTGGGGCAGTCAGGGAGGTCTCCTCAAGGTAAGGAAACATTTGTTTCCTTCTTCAGGACTGCCTTGCGACTGAATTGGTTCTGGAAAGTCGAATAGGATTGGGCCCTTAATTTTCTTAATCACATTAATGCCTTAAATTGTCACTTACGTCATAAAGTCTCATCTATTTCCAATGGATTCAGAGTCTGGTCTGGCAGTGATGGATCTGCCCCCTCTACATGCCCCAGGGGAAAGGTCCACAATGCTGCTCCCCCCGCAGTGTGCCGCCCCCATATTCACCCAGCGCGATGGAGCCTTGTGTGACGCCAGGAATGTCTTGGAAAGCCTTGTGAGGCTTCCCACAGGTTCTTAAACTACTTCTGGAGAAACGGAAGTACTGTTTAAGATTGTGTCAGAAGCTTCATAAGGCTTTCCAAGTGGTCTGGAGCACCTTATGGACATGGCACTTGGGGCATTTGGCTCCATCCCCCCTCCAGGCCCACCACTATGGTCTGGAAATAATGTACTAAGTGAGGCCAAGTGCAACTTGAGGACATCCACAACCCATGCTAGGCTTCTGTAAAATTTTTGGTAGGCCTCTAGAAGCCATTCCAAATTCCAGATGCAATCTAGATTTTTGAGGCAGATTCAATCCAATTTGTTCTGCAAACTGCTAAAACAATCCCAAGTTGAACCTTGTTGAACCAAGTTGAACAAGGTGCCATCCTTTCCTATACAACATAGAAATGTCTATAAGAGTCAACTGGTATTTCACAAGTAGCTTACGCTCTCTTTGTTGCAAGTCATTGTGTAAGAGAAGCTTTCCTAAACAAAAGGGAAGAATAACCAGTGTCCAGAAAACCTCTTAGTATTATATTGCCCTAGGGATTGCAATGTAAACAGACATTCATAAGCCACCAAGGGGATGAGTTTACAAGCTGGACTGATGCTTGTCCAATGGGCATGAAGAAACTGGGCAGTCGTCTATCCCACAGAGGACCGAGACGGCTCACTGAAGCTCAGTAGACTGGACTATTTGCATAAAAATGAACAGTAACAATTCTGATGTTCATTAATAATGGAATCTTGCATTTAAGGAAGGGATGCTACCTTATTGATCAAGCTGAAGTGTTCATTTGCTGGAAGCTGCCCAAGCAATTTGACCTCAGATAAGATTTTCCGATGATCGAGGACCTCCTGTCCATTAGCTGCTGGTTCTTTGCAAACAGGAAGATGTACCATTTGTTTTTAGGCCTGTGCATTTTGCTTAATGCATGTGTTTGTTTTATCAAACAGTAACTGTCACACCAGGAATTTCTTTAAATGAAAACTGCAAGCAAAACCCAGCCAAGGTGAAAGAAGGCAGATTTGTTCAATATCGGTGGGATCAGTGTCAGAAACTTCGAGCCTGTGAAACGACAAACCTCAGTGTCTGAAACTGGGACAGCCCAATCCAACCATCCAAAGTCTCTCCCTGCCAATGCAACCGCAATGACAGGGTGTGCGCTGTACCCGTGGGGGAGTTTCGGGTCTTCATGCTAAGGGAACATTCATTCCCTTGCCTGGGGGCCAAGGATTTGCTGCCCTGATGGGTCTACTTGGATCTGTGCCAGCTATTTTGCTGGCAGAGTTCTGAGCGGACATTGGGAGGTGGATGGAGTCTGGAAAAGGAGGATAGAGTATGTACCAGTGGCCCTGCTACTGCCAATACCGCCCCCTTCCTGTCCCTGACACACCCACTTCCAGTCTCTGTCCTGTTCCTCCCCTCCTGTTCCTACCACCCCTCACTAACTGCTCATCCCCTGCACCAATTTACCAGTGCTCTGGGGTTCTTTGGAGACTGCTGGCACATGGCCTCAGTCACTCATCACTTGCCTGGTGTCATCCTGGCTGTGTGGAATGACAGGTTAGCTGCCATGAAGCACACTGAGATGCTGGAATGGCTCAGAGGGCCAATAGGATTGGGTTGTAACTCTGGTAAGCTTTCAAGGAGGTACACAGGGAAAACCTGACACCTTCTCCAGTTTGGATTCAGATCCAGGATGGAGAAGAAAATTTGGAGTGGTAATGCTTGTGTAATATTTGTGACAAACATTGCAAACCTCTGAGTATCATATTTCCAAGTTGGAATTTAAGAAACTTGTGCAGAAGGTAGCACATTGCAAATACATAGCACAGGGTCTTACCATTGTGTTACCTAGTGTATCCCAAGACGTCTGCTAAGCCCCACACAAGCTCAAGTTCAAAGTTCGCGACTACCAAAGCAAAAAACTATAGAGATTCCATAAGAGTTTCATGGCCTAGAGCAGTGGTTTTCACACATTTAGCACCGGGACCCACTTTTTAGAATGAGAATCTATCAGGACCCATCGGAAGTGATGTCATGACTGGAAGTGACATCATCAAACAGGAAAATTTTTTAATAATCCTAGGCTGCAATCCTACCCACACTTACAGGAGTAAGTCTCATTTACTATCATTCTTAAAAGAATATACATAGTAGCTTGTTAAAAGTACAGGTCTGTAGCATTTCCCCAAATGCCGTCACATACCATGGTAGCATCAAGTCTAATATATTAAAAATAAAATATTGAAATGAATGGGGACCTACCTGAAATTGGCTCACAACCCACCTAGTGGGTCCCAACTCACCGTTTGAGAAACACTGGCCTAGAGAATGTTTGAGGAGTCAAAGCACTCCATGTCCTGCTGCTCTGTGGACATGCTGGTGAAATTGTACATTTACACTGTAGTTTGTCAGAACATTTATCAAAAGATAAAGTTTTAGAAGCCAAGGCAGCTGATGCATCTCTCCCAGTGGTGAAACTGGAGAGGGTGCAAAGCACTAAGCTTTGGAGGGAGCCTCACCTTGGCATACAAGCGGCCCAATTGCCCAGAATGGGTCTGAAGGGGAGGGGGAGTGGCCGTTTGCATGCCGTGGTGAGGCCCCCTACAAAACTTAGTGCTTTGCACCCCCTCTAGCTATGCCATTGATCTCTCCTTTCCTCTTCTGTATAAACAAACAACTGATTGTGATGACAGGGCAATGAGTTTCTCAGAATAACTTCAAATGAAACAAATTATTGGCACTAAAGGGAAGGAGGGCACAAAGTGAGTTATGAGGGCAATATATTCTGAGCTGGATGCCATTCTTAGGTGAAGTAGTGTCATGAGAGTGATTCTACTCCCTGCTAAATTACATACAAGTCAAGACTCTCATCCACCTCTTATTACTGTTCAGCCGGTTGTTAATTTAAGAAGGAAATTGGGAGCACACACAATGTTCCTGGAACTTTTGTTTATCTTTCCTTTCTAGAAATGGGATTTATTCCACAGGAGTAGCCTTTAAGCATTCTAATGGGCTTCCAGTACTGAGACCTTACAGTCAAGATGTTTAACACCTCTGAAGTTCTGGGTTTCTAAAAAAAAACACATCTCAGTAGCTTCCTCATTTACTTCTGCTCATAGAATTAATTAGAGCGGGGCGGGTGATGGACACAGTGGGCAAAAACAAGTCTTGAGAGACACAAGCTGGTTGAACAAGGGACACAACTTGATGAGATATTTTAACTGATTCTGCAAAAAGGAATTAATACCTAACAATTCCCAGTGCAGGCATGTCCCAGTACGGAGCCTGAATCACATGCTGAGTTCCTGGCAGTACTTTTGAAAGCATGTGTAGTCAGAGCCGTTAACATGCAACCCCAGCATCTGGGGCAATGATGTCACAATGCCATGTGACATTGTGTCACGTGATGTCACTTCTGGGTTCTCCCCAGAGGAGGGGTGCTCGCCACAGTGGCTTTGCACCCCCATTCCTTCTGCTGTGGAGTCTCCCTTGAACGGGAGCTTCCACAGGAGAAGGAATGCAAGCATGAACCTGCCAATACCTCCTTCTCCAGGGATAACCAAAGTGACTCTCTTGTACAGCTTGCGGCACAAGACAGTCGCTTCCAGATTCTCCCCAAAGAAGCGGCACCTACTGCAGCAGCTTTGCACCTCCGCCCGTTCAATGGAAACCTCCATAGCAGAAGGAGCAGGGAATGCAAACACTTCTTCCTTTACTAGGGCAGAGTCTGAGAGGCAATCGTGTGCCCCCCCACCCTTGGTGTAGCACCCTATGAAGGTGCCCCTCAGGCTCTAACCTAGTTACACCTCTATGTGTAGAACATGCTTACAAAAGTGGAGAAAGGGTCCTGCGCTGAAGCTAGTGGCATGGCCATGTTATTTGGTGGTGCAAAGGGAACTGAGGTGGAGTTAGCAGCACACTGAAACCTTTACAAGAGACTCCTGGACAGAATCTAGCACTCCTTCAAAACTCCTCTACGTTACAACTCCTGGTGCAAGTTTGTACAGCTCCATGTAAAGCTGCCAGGCCTGAAAGGGAGGATTGGATAAAGCAGAGACCCCCTCCTCTGCCAATGTCACACCCCTCCAGGGCTTAATCCTCCCCATTCCTCACCCCTTTACACCCTCCTTGCATCCCACCCTCCTTTTTGGCCTCCCCCCGACCCTGCGCCACTTGGCGAAGCTCTCATCTTGGCCTGCTGCCTTTCCTCTGGATACAGTGCTGCTGGCGCAGGCCTTTCTGCTAGCTTCGCTTACACATGAGTCATTGTAAACATGCTTTATGGCACATTGGTGATGGCCAGTGCTGCGGTGATGGACAGGATTGGTTGGCAACCTTCAGTCTCAAAAGACTATGGTATAAGCCTACAGCACCCGGTATTCCCAGGCGGTCTCCCATCCAAGTACTAACCAGGCCTGATCCTGCTTAGCTTCTGACATCAGACGAAATTGGGCAGGATTATACTGTCAGATTTCAGTACCAATCCATTTTTTTTTCCTGCTTACTTACTATTTCGCATGTGTACTTACTGCATTTACATAATATTTTCTTCCATAGAACTAAATGCAGCATACATCATCTTTCCAGGTTGTCACCCATCCAGACACAAACCCGCTTAGTTTTAGCAAAATCCCTGACTGAAATCTCTAGGTCCAGGCATACATATTACTTACTTGCTCTGGCCTAGATTTGCAGCTGTATTTGAGAAGGTGGGCTGCTGCCTTGCAATAAATTTGCACTAAGAAAATATTGCACTAACCTTCAGATGCTGGACAGTACTCTGACAGTCTTCATTCTGGGGACAAAGAGTAGAGAATCTCATTATTTGTCCAAAGCAATTTCAAAGTGAAGATCAGATTCAAAGCATTTTAGCCGTCACCATTTCTTTGCGTCTAGGTCTGTCGTCTCAACAAAATGCAGCTAGCTAGGAAATAAGGAATGAGGCTTCTTCTTCGCTTACCAGTTCCTGTATAAATAATGCATTTTGGGTGACATTCTCGTATTTGATCTCCTGTCACTTTGCAATTCTGACTGGACATAGGAGTGCACCTCAGCAGGCAGTGCAACCCCATTCGCACTGTCTGATGTTACTAGGTAACTGGAAATTGACTAGCAAACTGCTTGAGATGTACGAACCCCCTAGGAAGATGAAGCGGTCAGATCTGCTGCTCTTTGAAAAGGTCAGACCTGGGCACTTTAATATTACTTGGTATTTAGTGAAAAGAAGTGAGGAGAGTCTAAGGTATAAATATATTTCATATCTCTTCAACAGCTAGCTGGGTTCTTCCTCCTTCCTTTGTTTCATGTAGCCTTGCTCATTGGGTTATGAAGCATGCAACAAGCTCACAGTTAAAGGTTTGGCAGGCTATTTGAAATCAATACGCGACACTCATCTCCTTGGCCTAGAGGTCTTCAGTTTACAAAGTCCTCTTGCCTAACTCCTCCATATGTTCCTGGGTCTCTTCTGCCTCTAACTCAAACTGTGGGTCACAACCCAATATGTGGTGAGTCATGACTGGATGCTCAATGATCTGCTGTTGGCCTTTGCAGTCCCCAGAATGCCTCGTGGAAGCATCCAGAAGCAACAACTGGTTTGAAGATGCAACTTCCCATTTGCTTCCACAAACCGGAAGTCACTTCCGGACAGTTCTGCGAGGCTTTCGGGGGCTCAAGGAGGCAAATAGAGTGAGTCACGGGCCCAGCACAACATGGAAGCAGTCTCCCAAAAGTGCTTTGCAATGGAACATTGAGCGTCCGATTGCAACTCACAACAGAAGATAAGGTGGGTCATGGTGGGGAAAAGTTTGGGAACCATTGTTCTAAACTGTCCTCCAGTTTCTGTTTCTCAACACTATCATCTGGTGTTGAGCAAATGTTTGCCAACTTGATTTGGAATTAGGAAATGGCTGTTGCCTGACACATCTATATGTGACACAGCACATGGCATGGTGCTGGGTGCCCACCAAGTGAGCATGTCCCACACCAGCCATGAGTCATTTTGCCTGGGCTGATGGCAAAGGGAACAGGTCAACTTTGGTTCATCAGAGTAACTCCCACCTCTCACTAGCTGACTTAGGAGAAGCAATACCTTTTGGGAAATTCCATGGTAGGCTGCACCTTTCTTGGTCAGCTAATTCAAACCTGAAAACAAGGCCACACCCTGGGAGCCTCTGGACTTTTTAGTGATCACATTTAGTGATCACAAAAGAAGTGCCTTCAACCTTGGCATCTCTCACCAGCTTCACCGCAAACTCACTCATGAATTGTCTGACGACAGGGGCCCAGACCTCTAAACTAGTTCACAAACTGGTGGGTCCTAACCCACCAGGAGAACTGGAAGCAGGGCATTCCCCCTTAAGGGATAAGGCCCTTCTCCGATGGCAGTGACCATGCTGCAGAGATTGTAGCGCTGCCGCGGAGCTATTTTTTACTTACCTGGGGGGCAGCACTGGCTTCCTGCAGGTCCTGGAGGCTTGCAGCTCCTTCTGATATCCTCTGAAGTTTGTTTACAAAGCACACCTCCAATCTAAAGCTACTTCTGTTTTTCCACAAAAACAGGAAGCAGCGTTAGTTTGGAGATAAGGACTTTGTAAACATGCTGGGGAGGAGATCATAAGGGGCTGCAAGCTTCCAGGACCCTGCAGGAGGCCAGCGCAGCTTCCCAAGCAGTGGTATTACTAGGGGGTGCAAAGGGTGCAGGCCACACCGGGTGACAGGCACCAGGGGGTGACACAAAATTCTAAAATTTTTAAAATCTTGGTATTTTTGACTAATACCATCTTGTTATGTATCAATCAATGCATAATTTCATGCAGAATGCAATGAAACAAACCACATTGAAACATCTCTTTTCTATCAATGGTTATAGCCAAAAAACTAATGGGGGTGGGGCATTGGTGCATCACCATGGCCACCACCTGGGCTGTTGCCCCACCTACTGCATGAGAGGAGGTCCATCATGGAGGTGAAATGCTGGCCTCCTGTACGGGTGACTGAAACCCTAATGACGCCACTACCCCCCCCCCATAAATAAAAATGTCCCTTAGCAGCGGCAGTGCTGCAATCTCTGCAGCACTGTTGCAGCCCCCCTCTCCTGCCCCCCTCCCTGCCCGTGCAAACATTTGCCTGGTTCTCAACTGCCCTGTAGGAGTTTGGGAACCACTGCATCAGAGCAATCAAGAAGTTCCCTGCCATTCCCTCTTCAGGGCAGAAAGCTATGAGCTCCCCCCTCAATAGCCTCTGCTTTGTCCCATGGGTAGAGATGTTTGTTTCCAGTGAGCAAGATAGGATTACAGCCCAAGTCTTACTGAACACAATGGGCTTACTTCTAAGTAAAATAAATAATGCCATTTTCCAAAACCTCTACTTATGGCAGCAGTTCTCTAGCAGTTTGGAAACTGCTGTAAGTGCTTGCAGGGGAAGGGAGAAGGCAGCAGGGAGAAGGGAGATCACCACAATCACACAGCTGCTAGGGACAAAAGGTTGTTTTTTTTAACATACCCTTGGCAGTGCCAGCCGAGGAGCCCATGGATCCTTCTTCAGGGCTCTGCAAGCCACAGAGTAGCTGAAAATAGCAATCAGGACTCACTTCCGTTTTGCCTTATGGCACACTTGCAACAGTGTGCATGTTTATTGTCAGGCTGGCAGGGGAGGATGGTCTTTGCCTCCCTGGCAGCACAGCAGAACAGCACAGGAAGCAAGCAGTTCCAAAAGAAGCCACTGACACAGCAGGTTCTTTGAGCAAATAGGCTTGTATTGTAAAGGAGCAGGCAGAAGAATGGTCATTAAACAGTTCCAAGGTCAGGTACAGGGAGATTACAGGGAGGTACAAGGCAGACTAACAGCAAGCAAACCCAATCAACAATGACTCCAGCAGCCTTTCCCCTAGACATCCACCACAAACAACCCACACCCAGTGACTGAAGCAGCCACCTTATATATTGGAGCCCACCAATCACAGTGAGGGTAACTCATAATCTCATGACTGGTATTCCATGGTCCTTTGCACCACCTTTCCATAGGTTTGCATTACCCATGCATGACTCAGCATTTTCTCCCTGAGGTCACATGACTCCAACTGGTGTGCAGCATTAATCATCACATACAAGTTACAGTGCTACAGAGCCAAGCCCAGACATCAGGGTTTTCCTGCCTCATCCTGGCCCACAATCTTAGCCTGAGTGGGCTCAGGGCTCAATACTTACCCTGCTGGTGGAGGCCAGTTAGGCTTTTTTATCCTTTCTTCCTTTGATTTGGTGTGAATTTGCACTGCAGTCCAGGATTCCTTGGTCTCCTTCCTGCTCTCTCTCTCTCTCTCTCTCTCTCTCTTCTTCCCCTTTTTCCACTCCTACCTTGCTACTACATGGCTTCCAGTTCACAGTCCCTGTTTTTTCAGGGTAATCTCCCTGATTTCCCTAAGTCACTCATTTCCTTCTTATGTAAAATAAGGATTTCTTATTTCTCTTTTGGCCTGCCTAGAAACCACTGCCCTAGATGTATGAGTGTGTGTGTGAATATCACATTGCATTATCTTTTTTTGATTCTAACTCCTGGTAATAGTACTATTAGCCCCGCACGAAGAGCTATATACCGTTGCATCCGTATCTTTGCCTTCCTACTCATTTCATGGGCCTCTGCACTCGGTCCTGGAGCATGTTGTCAATTCCGCCCATATGCACATGTTACATGCATCTAACAGCGCAGCTGGTAACATGGTGGGTTTGATTTATCACTAAATGGGGGCTGCAACTTTTTAGAGTGCATCTTTACATGCTGGCATGCAAATAATTTTCAGCAGCTTGCTTCATTCTCTACCACCTAATTGCATGGTTTCTAGACTAAAGAACACACTCTGAAAGTCACATTTTAAAAGAAAATTCTGTGAAATGGCCCTAATTCCATGTGATGCCCTGTTAGTTACTCTGTACAAGGGGAAAAAAATACTTGGTGCACTCATCGTGGAAAAACACTGCTCAGTTGTGGGGCTAAGCGATGCTGGCTATAACAGAAGTTAACTCCTCCATAGATTTTTAGTGACAGAAGAAGCCAAGGCAACGCGAGGGACAGAATACATTAAAGCAATTCTTTTTTCCTTTGTAGCCTAGTTTTATACTCTGGAACTTGTTCCACCAGTGCATTTTTTTGTCCTCCATTCCCTGTGGGGATGTTAGACCAGCCGCCCGTGTCACTCCACCTTCTAGTGGGAACATCTGTCTTTGGCAGCCGCTGCTTAAACATTTTCTGCCCGTTGAGGAGGATCATGAAGACACAGGAATTGCTCGATGGTACAGTCGTGAGATATCAAAGTCCAACCAGTGGCCTTGTAAATAATGACTGAGGCCATCAAATATTAAAGCGGTGCTTCTCAACTGCGGCCCTCGGTTTTTGTGGCTACAGACATTAGGGAGCCTTGCCCTGCCCCTGGGGAGACTGCTTGGCAGTCCCTACTTCCCTGAACTCTGGCAAGATCCAGGATAGTTTAACAGGTCAATTGTTCTTTTGAAGGGCCGTGTTAGGTGAGATTCTGTTATTTTTCAAGAGTATAACTGAGCAGAAATTGTAGGGAAACGGCAGCAGGCAGTACTAGACTGAAAGCACCCCCATTTGCAAAGTCACCCCTGCACCGCCACACTTTTCACCCACCAATTCCAGAAACATTGCATTGTCTTTTCTCTGTCTTCTGCAACATGAGAAACAGCCACTTGCTTTCCAAGTCTCTTGGTCCAAATCATACCAGTTTCTTTTGCTGTCATGCAAACGGATATGAACTGCCCCAACCATCCACATTGTCAAAGCGATCTGTCACCCCTCACCGTTTTTAACTGCCCTTCACCCTTAGTAGTTAACTCATGCCAAAGTTGCCCCTCACCTAAATGCATGTTTGTGCTTTGTTCCATATAATGATCACGGAATTTAGAGACTCTTGTACTGAGCCATATGTTAGGCTACAGGAATTTCAAGATGAGCCCTTGAGCTTTTTCATTTGCATTACTGATGGTCAAACTAAGTATCCTATTAAATGTGTCATAGTTCTGTCTGTCTCTCCCCTTTAAATAGCAGCTATTAATGAATGTGCATGTACGATTCAGAACTAGATATGTCCTAACACTTTGGCGTTCAACCATCCCTACCACAAAGGCATAGTCAGATGAACACATCTGACCAGAGGTAGGAAATCCAAATGGCACATCTCATTTGCACATCTGGTCCTCCCCAAACCTGAAATTCATGCCACTGTTACAAAACACATTGCTATATCAGGTGCCTTCTACCTCCAGCTGCTGCAATATTCCCCTCCCATTTTGTCACCCCATTTGTTGGTGGCAATATTGGGGAGGGGGCAGAGGAAAATGTTAAAGTACCAGAAATGAGGAGGAAGAGATCATCAGTTGATACACAGATCGACAAGCTATGTACACTGTTCACAGATTGTACCTGCATTGAATGGAATATGGGACTAACTGTAGTGACTGATCTCCCAACATATAACCAGTTAGAGATTAACCGTGGTTGTAACTAGATAAAGAGATGTGCCAATGTACAGTTTAACATGAGAATGGTGCTGTTGTACTGGTTTGACAGGGCTTCTGAGGGGGAAAATTGTCACTGCCAGGCCACAGGATCTGAGTGGAGCACCACTGCAAAAAATGTGGCAAGAAAGGTATGGGGGGCAGTTTTGGATTCACTTTGCTCCCCAACCCCCCAAATGTTTCAGTTCACAAACAAATTATCATTGCAGGTGGCACCTTGGTATCCACTGACTTGACTCACCACTGACACTAAAATCCACCTTTAAATGCCTTGTAACAAGGAAAGAAGCACCAAAATTCCATTTCCTAGCTTCCCGCTGTTAATAATTATAATTTCATTCCACTAAATTCCATTATTCACCCCAGCTAGTGATTGAATGCAGTATAGCGTCTAAATCAATGATTCTGGGGCACCAATGGAGAAGCAAGAAACCTGGAAGTGGGTCTTTAAAGCTGTTTTTCCACTGATTAGGTATACACTGATTTTTTTTTTTTCCTTTAATCTACTGGGAGTTCTGGAACAGAACCCTTGTGAATAACAAGGCACGATCTGCATAAGAAATCATTCCATTCTCCAGACCACTGTATCAGGTCATATGAAAATGTTCACTATTTAAACGTAATTGAAAAAAGACTAATTAAAAAAAAAAAACTGACTATTGTCTTTGGTGTGCTGGCAATGGATACACCTCACCTCATAGTAAGTTCAGCCTTCCATTAAGGAATTAAAATTATTTCATTAAATGAATGGTGCACAGGAGGTATGTAGCACTTTTGTGTAAGCACAGATGACTTGTGCTGGAACATAGATAGGAAGAGAGTCATTAGCAGAATACTCTGTGTTAACACCTGATTGGGTGATATTTTGGAATCTCTCCCAGTGAGATTGAACACTAAGTGGCTAAATATGCTTCTCTTCTGAAATTGTCATGATCTAAGTTTTAAAGCATCAGTGATTCCCCCCCCCCACACACACACATTCTCCTTTGCTATCTAGAATCTACATACCTAACATTTTCTCCCACTCACAATCAATCTCCAAGGAAATTGTTCCTAATGTATTTGTGGAACATCTCTAGCATGTGCCTTGATGAACTGGAGCAGAGGGAAGGGCTGAGATGTCCAGAGATGAGCCCCTGACCATCTCTCTTCATCGTCATTGACATTGACGAATGACAGTTGAGGCTGCGAACAGGTGATAGTTTTGCAGGAGGTGTGATGGACCTGCTGTTGAGAATTCAGAGTCATTTTTTCTTGTCCCATTATAGTCTCTCCGGTTACAAGTGCAATTTTGCTTTCCAAAAACTTTGCACAGATGGATGCACATGTCTCTTGTCAAACAGGTTTTGCAGGTTTTTGAAGCGTGCAAAGAGCCAATGGCAGCATGTTTTGTTTGGTTTGTGCTGCTTTCCTCTAGGACAAGTGATAAATCTTAAGGACAGAACACTACATTTCAGGAAATGAAGCTTTTCAGCTCTCATAGTTGAGGTGTACCATATATATTATCTGATGGTTTGCTGCAATGTTTTATCTAATGTATTGCACACTTTATGCCGCAATGGACAGTTCTAGAGGAGGAATGAATGAATGAAGTAAAAAATTATCCTCTGCTACATTTATATCCCACCCTTCCTCCAAGGAAGTCACATTGGTTTACAGGTTTCCTCTTTCATTTTTAGCCTCATAGAAACCTTGAGAAGCACATTAAACTAAATTAAGCAGCTAGATATAGTAAGGTTACCCTGTGAGCTTAGAGACTGAGAGCCCAATCCTATGCATGTCTAGTCAGAAGCAAGTCCCATTAGAATCAATGGGGCTTACTCCCAGGAAAGTGTGGATAGGATTGGGCTCTAAGGCCCAAATCCTAACCAACTTTCCCACACTGACATAACTGTGCCAATGGGACATGTGCTGCAACCTGCAGTTGGGTAGCAGTCACGGAGGCCTCCTCAAGGTAAGGAAATGTTTGTTCCCTTATCTTGGAGCTGCACTGCCCTTATCATGGTGCTGGAAAGTTGGTTAGGATTGCACCCTAATGGGCAGCCCAATCCTATCTAGCACTGGTGCAGGGGAGCCACATAGCTCATTCTGTATCCGGTGCTGGTTAGGACAGGCTGGAGGTCTCCTCGGGGTATATTTCTTACCCCATGTAGATCCCCAGTCTGCCAAATCAGACAACTCAGATCTGGTGCAAATCTGAGATGCTCCACGGCACAAGAGCAAATAGAATGAATCGTAAGCCAGCTCCAATTCCACCCTCCCCTGGGCCTGAAATACCCTCTCTCCAGCCTCCCTGACCTGTTATATCCCTTCCCCCTTCCGTTTGACCCTCTCCCTGCACCACTCGAAGCAGCTCCTACTTACTTTGTTGGACACTGCTCCTAATCTGGCACGAGTGGGATGGCACAACTTACTCCCTGGGTGCCACAAATGTGCTTTATAGCACATGTATGACACCCTTGGTGCCAGCGCTAGGAAGGAATAGGATCTCACCATAAAGCTGGGACTTACCTAGGTAACACACTTCCAAGTAAGTCCCACTGACACTAATGCATAGGACTCTGGTGTGAATAACTAACTGGGGTTTAGATTCTGGGTCCCCAGGCGCCTTGCCCATCCACTATACCAGACAGGTTCTCTGAGTATTTTCTGTTTGTGTTACTATTCCATGACTATTTGATGTGCAGCATCAGACCTTGGTATCCTAAGCTGTTTTGGTATCAGTCACCATTTCACCCTACGACAGTCAAAAATCTGGCATGTAGCCATCAGCATTTGACAGTATCTGACAGGTGAAGTGCAGTGGCAGGCAGAATTTCACCATATCTGACATGCTGCAGTCTGTATCTGCCAGTTCCTGACACCTGGCATATAGCAGATGTCCGCGTTTGAGAGTGTCTGACACGTGACACGTGGTCATGTCAGTATCTGTTAGATGATGTGCAACTGAATTTGGTTTTAAAAAAATTAAGCTAATTTAACCGATACAATTCATATAGTGACAGTTCTAAGCTTCGTGGCGCCTGGAAGAACAGTGGTACCAAAATGGCAACCACTGTATTCTGCAGGCACCTAAAAGCCACTGGAGGTCTCCTCAGAGGAAGGGGACATTCACACTTACCTGCAGGCCCCTCAATGGGGCTTCTCAAGTATGTGCAGGCTATTTTGCTGGTATACTTGAGAACCTCCATGTTGGACTTTTCAGCCAAACAAGGACGATAGGAATTGGTGAAGGAGGCCTCCGCTTGTCCCACCCCCCTCCTGGCCCAGTTCTTCCTCCTCCTCACACTTGCCTTGCCCTAGAACCCCACCCCTAGCTATCCCCCTAGGCACAGGAGAACATTCTCTTCATGACTGCCAGATGAACCTGTGAACTGACTTTCCTGAAAAGTACTGGGATGTCACTGGATGTCCGAGTGGGTCTGTGAGATTTGTTAACCTATTTCTGCCTAGCCAACAAGTGTACACATTTGATCCCTGTTGCGTATATGCCACATTTGGACAAAAATGACTTTTAATTCGGCTCATGCACACACCTGAAAGTGCACTCATCAAACAGTCTGCATGGAGATGTGAGCCAGAGCTCAGATGGTGAATAGCATTTGTGCCTGTGTGACTCTGACAGTGCAATCTTAACCTGTGCCAGTTCAGCCAGGCCACATGGCCTATGCTGTATCCTATGCAGGTTAGGAGTAGGCTGGAGGTCAGGGGCAATATTTTTCTTCATACTCTGAGCAACGCTCCAGTTTGCCTTATGGGGTTACTTGGGCCTGCACCAGCTATTTAGCTGGCACAGATCCAGGAAGTCCTGTGCAATGCCAGGTTGAGCGAGAGTGGGGTTAGAACATGGCAGAAGTCTGCTCTGCCAATCTCACCTCCCTCCCTGGTTCAATCCTCCCCCTTTTCCACACTCCCCTACCTCCAAACTGCCCTCCCACTCCCCATGCTGTCCAGCACACACCTATTTTGGTCAGCGCAGGGTCTGGATCCAGCAAAGCCTGCACGGGTCTCTGCGCCAGCCTTGTCGGCTACCAAGTAAATGCAAATGTGCCTTATGGCATGTTGGAACCAGAGCAGATTTGCGACACTTGAAGCAAGCACAGGGGGTTTGGATTGAGCTGCAAGTCCCTCAGGCTTGCAGCCCTGCACTTCACCACACCTGCATCCCAGCTGCGTGTCCCAGCTTTGTTAAGTGTCTATCTCCTTCTTTCTGATGGTTCCCAAATCTAGGAGAGAAATGGCTCATGCTCTTCCTGTCATGTGCAAAACAGAAAGCATGGGGTAGCAAGGACAAGGAGGGGAGAGCATAAAGACAGCAAGGAGTGGGGTATGGATAATTGGTATGGAGAAAGACTTTAAGGGCCACCTCACCTCTTATGTATTTTGCTTCTTTCCTTTCAATAATTCCACCTTTACCCAGTTATTTTTTCTTCCAGAAACCATATAAATCCCCCATCTCCTCTACGACTGAGGTGTATCAGATTTAGCTTCTAACAAGGTACTAACACATCGAGCTCATCAACACATCTGTCTTCGAAATGCGTAACTCTCTTTTTTATACCTGCATCTGTGCGTCATTAAATTTCATGTTAATTTCCAAGGTCATAAGCTTTCCGCAATGCAATTTAAGCTTCCTTTACTAATGCAAGATGACACTGTTTTAATATGTACACTGTTTCCATTTTTCATAGTTTTCATTAACTCCTCTCAGGAAACAAAAAAAAATTGCCTTGCAAGGACTCACTTGCATTCTCCAATTATAGAACTAAAAGGGGGAAAAAAGTGTTAGTGTCGAGTAGGCATGACACACAGGGCAAACCAGCAACTGTGGGTCTCCCTTGCGGCAATGTTTTAAAGTACAATCATACGCTTAGAACGTAGTGTGGATAAAAATTGAGCCTATTCTGTTTTTGTTAGAAGTTCCTTCTAGAGCCCCCCACTTATTAGGCCAGGAGCTCTTCCCCTTGGTGCACACCAAGAATTTGCCACTTGTGGGTATGTGTAAGGAAGTATGATGTATGTAAGAATAGATGCCCACTATCAAGATGATCTGGAATAAGGGACTTCCCCTTGAAAACAAGATAGGTACAAGTATTTGTAATTTTCCACTCCTGATGTGAAAACAGTGGCATCACTAAGGGGTGTGGGCCACACAGCATGATGTGCCCAGGTTGGGGGGGGTGACCCCACTACTAGCAAAAAGTTTAAAAACCTTGTTATTATTGAATAATACCATCATGCTATATATTGTGCGATGTGTTATTTTATGAGGAACACAATGAAATAAACCTCGTTGAAATATATTTTAGCAAATGTTATAACCACAAAACCAGTTGGGCAAAGCAGTGGTGCATCACCACGTTCACTGCCCAGGGCATTGCGCCGCCCAATGCATTGAAGGAGGTCCATCGTGGGGGTGACACTCTGGCCTCCTGCACTGGGTGATGTAAACCCAAGTGACGCTACTGTGTGAAAACTACATATTTTCTGTTGCAGACGGGTCTCCCAGGCTAGAGGCAGGTTTGACACTGTTACCTTATCTATAGGGAAAAAGTGGGGCCAAGAGATACAAGCTTCAGACAATAAGTATGGAAAATAAGACATGTAATGCAGCCTGATTCAGATCTCCATTAGATTGTTTAGACTTGTACCTGGGGAAGGGAATGTAGCTCAGGGTACATCCTTCATATGCAAAGTACATCCTTTGTAGGCAGGAGAGCCTAGATTCAGTTTCTTGCATTGCCAGCTAAGGGCCAAATCCTATCCAATTTTCCAGTGCTGGTGCAACTGTGCCAATGGGACGTGCACTGCATTCTGTGGTGGGAAGGCAATCACAGAGGACTCCTCAAAGTATGGGAACATTTGTTCCCTTACCTAGGGGCTGCATTGCGGCTGCACCGGTGCTGGAAAGTTGGATAGGATTGGGCCCTAAGGCCCCATCTGAAAACCTGGAGGCCTGCCACTAGTCAATATAGGCAATATTAAGTTGGATGGTCTGACAATATAAAGTAGCTTCTTGTATTTTTTTTAATGTATTATAAAGTTCATGTGTTATAAGGTAGCTTTTGAATGAAGACCTTGATGCATAACTAATCCATTTTTGCCCGGCCCACAGGTATACAAATTTGGTCCCTGTTGAGTATATGCACCGTTGGGCAGAAATGGCTTAAGCCAGTTCCAGATAAGAATATGCCCATGAGTCACATCAATGCTTCAGACCTGCACCATGAAAACTGCGTATCTTCTGCATAATAGTATCAAAGTGTGGTGGCGGCATGTGGGAAGGTAAAAATAAGGGACAGGCTTTGTATTTCCAAGCCTTGAATAACGGTGCGGTCAACCCAAAATGGGAAGTCATATTTTTGGCCTCCAGAAGGGCTTAGAAGGCCTTCTGAGGTTTGGGGGGGGCATATGTGTGGCCTCTCCAGCCCTCAGAATGCCTCTGGGGGGAGGCGGTAGCTGTGAAAATGTGGGGGTAGCATCTCCAGGTGAGGGGGGCGACACCCCTTGAGATCTGCCCCCAGGCACCACCACTACAATAGAGCTATAGATTCCACATTGTAATGTTGTTGTTGTTGTTAACAGTATTTATATACTGCTTTGCAACAAAAAAGTTCACAGAGTGATTTGCAGAAAAAAAAAATCAAATAACTAAATGGCTAAGTGGTTATACTTCTTTTCATTTCTTTATGTTATTCTCTGATTACACCTGAGTGTATGAATGACACAACAATGATACCCTTCCCACTAGATGCAGCCAGCTTGGGTTCAGTTTATACAGCAAAACTATTTTTTTCTCCCTGGCCTGATGTCTGAATAATCAAGTTCCCCTTTCCCCAAAACACAGTAATTGACCATCCCTAGCATATCTGTTTGGTAATTGGATACGATGGTTTCTCTAGCCCCCGCCAACTCCATGATGATACGCTTCAACAAGAACTGCACATTTCACTTTGAAAGATGTAGGAAGGCACCTGAAATTTCACAAGGAATCACTGACTGTCCTTTTTCATTGGCTTAAGTCATTTCTGTTTCCCTAGTTACTTCTGGGTCTGCGCTATTTCAGCTTCTGTGATATATGTGTCACAAAAAATGAAGGATATCAGTTTCAGATGGATATGATGTGCTAGAGAACCTGACGCAGGAGGTGACGGGTTGGAGAAGTGGATTGAGAAGGCAGGAAAAAGCATCTCTTCAATATTTCATTATCCTGCAAGTAAATTTGAGTTTCTCAAATCGAGGAGTTGATGCTCTGAATACAACATAGAACCGTAAAGAGCTTTTCCTGTTTCAAGGCACACGGCAAGGTACACTTGACTCAGTTTATGTATGCGTACATCGATAGTAAGTAGACAAAGGATTTAGAATCAGTGCATTGTTTTGGCTTTTTCGTCTTCACAGCCAGTGGACATTTAAAGAGACATTTGTCATCTTGCCTTAGGGTAAGCCCCAGCAACTGTAGTGGATCAACTCTGACCTATTGCTGGCACAAGTCCAAGTTAATCCTTGCAAGCAAATCACACGGTGTTGCTGTCCCGGGCCTGATGTGCCCACCACTCACCCCATCTCTTTCCGGTTCCGCCCCTCCCTGCCTGCCCCCTATTCCTGCGCTGCACTTACCCGGTCCAGTGAGTGTCCTTCACTTCATCTGCTCACTTGTCCCTTTAAATTTGCACCAGCACACCGGCTACTATTGCAGTAGGAGTGGGCTGTCCATACCATAGGACCATAGGAGTGGGCTGTCAGAGTCTTGGTCTGTTTTCAACTCTTTTAGATGGGAGCCTGAGATCAACCCCAGGCCTCCAGTGTACAATGCCTCTTAACCAATCCAACACAAACTCTGAGAGCAGGAGAGGGGGCTGCCCCTCTCTTGCATACTCTCTCACATCTTCAGAGGTGTAGGGCACCAGTGAAGAGTTTTGAAAGGGTACAAGAGACAACATCCTCCTGCCACAAGAGAGTGAAGTGATTTCATGGCCCACCAAAGGGCTCATGTCTTTCCATTAACCCTGGTTTACATTACAGAGAACCACAATGTTGCCACGGTCTTCCTCTGAAGTTGGAACCTTATTATTTCAGTGCTTTTTTTTTCCCTTTCCTTTCCCTGGTTCTTCTCCTGCCCTTCTTTTCTCCCATTACAGCAAAAGCCCCAGCCTTCCAAACTTGTGTGTAACCATCTTGATTTCCCTACTTCCCGCTTCCTCTGCAGACGTACAACTTTTTCTCTTTCATACAGCATGGCATTCTGCTATAAATATGAAGGATTTGCTACTGAAGGCATGATGGCCCCTTCTATACAGAAATGACTGGGAAGTATTTGGTGTACTCTATTAATGTTTAAAATGTTGTTGTTGGCAACCTTCAGTCTCGAAAGACTATGGTATCACGTTCTGAAAGGTGGTTCTGGAACAGCGTCTAGTGTGGCTGAAAAGGCCAATTCGGGAGAGACAATCCCTTCCACACTGGGAGCAAATGCAGTCTGTCCTTGGTCTGTCTCCCTGGCTATGGGCCTTCCTTCTTTAAAATGTATAGATTCAGTAACTACTCGAGATCAAAGAAGTGTATTTCTCCTGCTTTCTGGAACATGCTAACCTTGCCATTTTCACCAATCTATAAGTCTGTCCAAATCCTCACTTGGGTTTTTTTTTCTCTCCATAAGCCCTTGACTTTTTAAATCCCTAAATAATTGAAATCCGAGTGCTCCGTCCATACTGTGTCATTTGTGAAAATGTCAGTAACCACCGTTCTTGATGTCTAAAATCCATTAGAAAGGCCTTCTAAACATTCTGACATGGCATTATGGAAGCGAGACGTGACCTTTATTTGTACCACCTCGCTTTCTTCACTTAAGGGACAACAAACCAAGCAAATTTCACAGCGAAAGTAATCAACTCTTTACAGGAAATGATAGACTCCCCGCAGTGTGGAGGAAACTCCAGCGACAGGAGGGGCATTTACATGAGGAATGGCTCTTGAATTCACTTGTCATAGGCCTCTTTCGCAGGCATATGGGACCAGCTCAGAGAGTTCCTCTTGTAAGCAGCACATTTAACAGACAGGAAATAAAAATGCAAGACCTCAACAATTTTTACTAGCGTGCATATATAGTTAAGTTACGCTGAAATCCTATTCACACTTTCCTGGGAGTCAGCACAACGGGACTTACTTCTAAATAGACATGCACAGAATTGCACTGTTGGAGCTTGATCCTGACCAAAATGTGCCAGCCGACCATCAGTGCGCACTGTCGCAAATGTGCCATAAAGCACACTTGTGGCAGTCAGCGCCAGCCCAGCAACAGAGCAGGCTTGGTGTGAGCCCGCGCTAGGCCTGTGCCTGCCAACAGCCAGTGGATCACTGCCCAGAACTCCGTGCGAGTACTGGGCGGTGGAGAGGTAAGTCAGGGCAGGGAGGGATGTGTCCCGGGGCGGGCGGAGAGTGGGGGTAGGCGTGGCAGGGGTGGGAGTGGGGTGGGAGGGGGTGGGACTGGCAGAGTTCAGCTCTGCCAGATCCAAGGCCGCATGTCGGGCCTTTAACTTTGTGCCTATTAAATAGCTGGCATAGAGTCAGAGCCCAATCCTATGCATGTCTACTCAGAAGTAAGTCCCATTAGAGTCAATGGGGCTTACTCCCAGGAAACCTTGGATAGGATTGGGCTGCCAAGCAGTCCCATTGCATTGCCGCTTCCCTTTCCTGGGGGAAGAGGACAAATTTCCCCTTCCCCTGAGGAGCCCCTCGCAGCTGCCCGGTATCCTCAGGATGCAACAAGCAGCCATTTTGGTGCCACTGCAGCCCGGGTACCAGGCAGCTCAGTGGGGGAAGAACTGCAGGCATGGTTAGTTATTTTTATAATTTTATTCGTGCTGTTTTATTCACTGTCAGACAACCAGGTAGATAAGCATTGCACAAAAAGCTTATCTTCCTTGTTGTCTGGTAGTGAATAAAACAGCATGAATGAAATCATAAAAATAAAGGCCAAACTAGACATGCCTGCAAACCAGTATGCATCCTACTGAAAGTCTCGGGAAGCCAAAAATCAGCTCCTTGAAGGGACACCTGTGAGCCCCTGTAGCTTCACTGTGCAAGCTGAACCCTGGTCATAAGAACATAAGAACAGCCCCATTGGATCGGGCCATAGGCCCATCTAGTCCAGCTTCCTGTATCTCACAGCGGCCCACCAAATGCCCCAGGGAGCACACCAGATAACAAGAGACCTGCTTCCTGGTGCCTTCCCTTGCATCTGACATTCTGACATAACCCATTTCTAAAATCAGGAGGTTGCACATACACATCATGGCTTATAACCTGTAATGGATTCTTCCTCCAGAAACTTGTCCAATCCACCTTTAAAGGCGTCCAGGTCAGATGCCATCACCACATCCTGTGGCAAGGAGCTCCACAGACCAACCACACGCTGAGTAAACCACACGCTGGTCATCTTCAAAGGCAACTCCGCAGGACGTGTGTTGCATTCATCAAGGCTGAAAGCTACAGAAGCATGAATCGGCATAGCAAGCTCCATCCTCTCCCAGAATATTTCAAGTAAGCCTGCTGAGAACTTGTGTAGTATGGAAGACGAGAGCCTAAGCTGTGAGCCAGAAAGTCCCCAGTTCCAATCCATCGTGATGCAAAATTCAGTAACAGCCCAATCCTATTTCCGTCACGCTATAGCATGCAGTTGCGCTAGCAGAGTATGTGCTGCATGCACTCGTGGGGGAGACAGATCAGACGACCAACCAGAGGTAAGAAAAAACTGTTTTACTTACCTTTGGGTAGGGCTTTTGCTGCCTATGGATCTCCTTGGACCAATGGCAGCTATTTTAATGGCATAAGGAGAGGAAGGAGAGGAAGGTAGTGGGCTGTGGCATAAAATCAGGGATAAGAACCAGTATGTGCCTTTGCTACTGAGATCTATTCCCTCCAGCCCCCTCCCTGCCCCCTACATACCCTCAATGCCAACTTATTGACACTGGCCCAGTACATGGGAGCTGCTGGCACATGCACTGCACAGCTGGCCATTTGTGCCAACAGTCCAGAAGTGTGTGATGGTGCTTGACTTTTTGCACCACTGCTGGAGTGCCAGTTTGTACAATGCAAGGCCCAGATAGGAGTGGGCCAGTGGTAAGTGGGTAAGGAGTGGGTAAGTGGTGCTAGGCAAGCCATGATCTCTCAGCCTCAACCTCCTCCTTCATTTGTTATAAGTGGATAACTGAACTGCTCTCCATTACAATAGTTTGGTAAGCATTAACTTAAGAGAGCATGTGTGAAGAGCACTGAAAACTCAAAAGGTTCATAACCACAGGTCTATCAAGTCTAGCAACCAGCTTCTCACTACTTACTCCTTTAGTGTAAGGTGGTCTTGATGCAATTTTTCCTAGACTTGTACCTAACTTTTCAGATCAAGAGTTCTGGACCAGTGAATGGATTTCAGTTTCTTCTAAAAGCAGGTGTGGGGGGTGTTCAATGAAAATTACTACTCTGCAGTACCAGGAAATGCATGCTATAATTTAAAGAAGCAACATTAGTTACATAAACTACCACTGTAAAGTATTAGGAACATTACTGTAATTATAGTTGTTACAAACCAGCTTGATTTTCACTAGTTGTAGTAATTTGCCATTTAATTATGTACTTTTGGGGTGTGGAATGCAAAAATGAAGCAACACATATTAGATTGTCTTACAGTTATGCAAAACAAAACAACTCAGCTTGTTTTCTTGAAGTGCCTGAAACACACAAGATATGTCTTAGCTAGGTCAAGTGTGGCAATAGTGAGGTTTTCTAAATGGGGATTTTTAAAAAGAAGGTAGTTTCACCATGATGCCAATGAAAGTGTGTTCAACAGACTAGATCAGTGTTTCTCAAACTGTGGGTCAGGACCCACTTGGTGGGCCATGAGCCAATTTCAGGTGGGTCCCCATTCATTTCAATATTTTATTTTTAATATATTAGACTTGATGCTACCATGGTATGTGACTGCATTTGGGGAAATGTTACAGACCTGTATTTTTAACAAGCTACTATGTATATTCTTTTAACAATGACAGTAAATGGGCCTTACTCCTGGGTAAGTGTGGGTAGGATTGCAGTTTAGGATTGTTAAAACATTCCCTGCTTGATGATGTCACTTCCGGTCATGACATCACTTCCGCTGGATCCTAACAAATTCGCATTCTAAAAAGTGGGCCCTGGTGCTAAATGCGTGAGAACCATTGTAAATCTGTAGATTGTAAATCTGCAAGATTTTTCCCTTTTCAGAAACTCTGAGAACTTGGATTGTCCATACTCCAAAACATGAAATGAAACTCCCCAAAAAGGCAAAGCAGGATTACAAATATAATCAAAATGGTATTTCCAGTGCTTGGATTATGGTGGGGAGGAAGGTCTTCAATCTTAACTAAATCTTATTTATTTATTTATTTTCAGAATTTATACCCCACCTTTCCACACCAGAAAAGAGCACTCAAGGCAGCTACTTATAAAGTATAAATTATAGAGCTGGTGATCAGGGATCCAAGATGATGAGCCACTCAGCAACAAGGGCCACAGCAAAGCGTCATACAGTCTCCTGATCCACCGTCTTGATCCACTGGTGAAAAGCCACGGGCAAAGAGCCCTTCGGCTCAAAAATCATATCATAGCCTTCAAAACCAGTAGCTAAGGGGAAAATCATAAATGGTAAGGAGCCCTACATTTCAAGCTCTGATTATTTCCACAGTGGCAACCATGTTGGTCTGTTACAGCAAAAACAATGTCTAGTGCCACCATAAATCTTTTGCTCTTTGTCTCGAGAGCCCATTTTCCGCAATGGGATAAATCACTGTGGGTGCAATCCTGCCCGGCAGATGGGCCGGCGGAAGTCCCTTGCAGCAGCCCATTATTGTCGCAAAAGTGCTGTAAAGCACTTTCGTGCCAATTTAGGAGCAAGGAGGCCGGTGCATGAATGTGAACCATCTTCTGGACGCTGCCCCAAACTCTGTTGGGTTACCTCAACAGTAAGTTCATGCTGGCTGACCTAGGTCGGCACGGCGGTCTGGGGGGCGGGTGGGGAGGAGGTATTTTCAAGGCGGGGGATGGCAAGCAGGCCCGTGAAGGGGCAGCGGGTAAGGGGGCGGGGCCAGGATCTGATGCCTATTCCAGATCCTATCCCTGTTCCCAGGCAGCCTGGGGTAGCTCCGGGCTGCTCAGATCTGCACTACCGCTTTAGGTGATGCAGATCTGAGTAGCCCTGCTGGGGCTGCTGCAGCTTTAGCCAGGGTAAGGGGAAGCAATTCCCCCTGCCCTGGGCTGAGCTGCTTTTGGTCCCAACCTCATGTTGGATACCGGGCAAGCCAGTCATCCTCCCTGTTCCAGCACAAGTTAAGATTGCATTGCCTGTTCCTTACCTGTTCATTGTTGCCTAGAAGCAGGATAATTTGTTAAAACTATTTGAAGAATGTGTTTAAATCAACATCTGGGTGTTTTTATTGTGTGTTATGTTTATGACCTGCTGTGAGCACACTGAACATTTATAGAGCCATGGGGTTCGCAGATGCACCTTTTCAGTTGACACCAACCACAATCTTAAGTAATCTTAATGAGTTTTTTTTTTAAGATTGCAACATTCAAAGGATCTTTTTTTGGTCTTCTATATCCCACTCTTCCTCCAAATGGCTTCCTCAGCATACATGATTCTTGCCACCCCCATTTTATCCTCAATACCCCCTGTAAGTTAAACTAGATTGAGAGATGGTGACTGGCCCAGGGTTGTCCAATGAACTGCTGCCTGAGGTGTCTGCTTCAGCAGGCCTCATGGATGGGCCAGCCCTGCCTGTATATGCTCTTTTAAACCACTGTGAGTGCTCATAGAAAGGAGGGTATCAAATGGAAAGACTTCCAAAGGTAGTTTTCTTTTGATACCTGGGATCCCCACAGAACATGCACTTGAATGATCCATAGAAATGTGCCTGTACTACTGAGTGTTTAGCTGTTCGATGACAGCACCAATCATTTATTTGAGTGGGACATGTGAAAGGAGGATTGGATTCCCTTGTCATTTCAAAAAGTAATGATGACTGCCTTCCTAGCCTCTTGGATAAATGGGTTTCTTATGTCCTTTGTGGCTGATCTTATGTCCTTTCTAGCATAGCCAATAATAGAGAGCATAATATAAGGACTTGGTCATTGTTGTTGTTTTTTCTGAAATGTAAAACCTTCTAGTTCGACAATTATCTTTTCTTCAAATACACTGAAAATAACTGTATACATTTAGTCATTTTCCAGTGAAATATACTTCAATAGCAGTATGCGTTGTCCTTTTAAAAATGCCGTGGAACCTTTCACCATGAAACCCAATTAAATTGATCAGCAGCTTGGAACCATAAAAACACTGTAGGAAATATGCTTTTGGGGGGCTTTAAATAGAGGAATCGCTTGGTAACACCAGATGCTGACTGTGGATCTCTTCCTACACAGAGAAAGATAAATGCAAATAGCTTCTAATCATCCATTGTCTCAAGGTTATACTTAAAAACATTCCAAATAAGTATCCGATTCAGATTCAGCAAGTATGGACTTTGGTAAAAAGTCACAAAGGCAAGGACTCTTTCCATGCAGAAAAAAAGAGTATGTAGACCTTCATTTTCAAATGGGTCACCCTGATTAAGCCAGACCTCCTGCTCATGGTGGAAACAGGATTCTGCATTCAATTTTTTCCAGGGATGTGCCAGAGTCACTACGCATGTGTCATGAGTCAAGTCGCAAATCTCTGCCCCTTGATTCACTCTCAAGTCATAACGGGTGGCTGTCACAAATCGTCCTGAGCCTTCTTTAGAGTCATTTTGACTCAAATCCAAGTCTTTGCAAGAAAGGGGCGAGTCAGATGTGACTTCCCTGAAAAACACAGAGGCGCTGGTGGGGTGTTTGTGTCAGAGTTTTCATTTAACACTGTCCTGATGTTCTCATTCCATCTGCCATCAGCGATGTGTCAAAGGCCTTCACTTCAACCACCATTTTCTTTTCATCTGTGCATACAAAGCTGTGCTTGAGTGAGTGTAGCAGTGCAGAAAAGCAATCTCTTCCTTATAAACCCCAGCAAAGACTCTCCCTGTTCACATCATGACTGCCAGTTCTGCCGTCAGAAGGAGTACCAAGCAGCATGCCACAGACCAACAGGGAGGTGTCCAAGCTCGGCAAGGTGGGAGAGAATGAACAGTGACAGAGGAAGGAGGGAGGGTCACCCACAGCAGCTGGGAGGCTTACGACCCAATCCTTTGCAGGTTTACCCAGAAGTCCCAATGGGACTTCCTTCCTCCTCTTATATCACAAGGAAACACCTTCCCTCTGGCTTGCCAGCCTCCTTTGCCCCGTCCCTGGGTTTGTATCAAACCAGCAATTTGTTTCTATCGCAAGATCCCCCTACCCCCCTCCATTGTTCCCTCCCTCACCCAGGAAAAAAAAATCAGGCCATCAATCCTTCATTCAATGAATTATTTGTTCCTTCCTAGATGTACAAGAGAGGCTGCTCAGTCCCCTGTGTCCTGGCTGCCAAACCTTCTTCTGGTTCCTTTCCCCAGCCGACATGTTCATCACAGGATTCTTCACATGGTCCCTTTAACAGCCTCACAAATGTTTTGTTGTTTTCTTGTGTGGGCATCCAAGTTATACTTCTATACACTTCTGCCTCACTGCATAACAAGAAATTATATTCACTCCACAGCAGCCAAGTCCAATGGGAGAAAGAACCAAATCCACAAATACATTACATCAAAGGTGATCCAGGTGATAGAGATGTATCAACTAAGACAAACAAAAATCAGGGACATATTAGTCAAAATCTTTCTCTTCAGTTTCTTGCTTAAGACCAAAAAAAAACACACCCACATTATTTTTGCTGCACTTCCTTGGCATTAAACATCACTATAGGTAATTTGAAACTGATAATCTGTCCAAGAGTGGGGGGGGGGGGGAGAGAGAAAGCTGGGTGCATCTCCAAGGGCTATTTGTCTATCCTAAAGATTTAATAACAACCAAAAGTTACATGCTGAACAACATTTCCAAGTCCATTTGCAAATTGTGAATTTTGCTAGCTCTCTGCCACAACAAGTAAATGAGAATTTAATGTCAAGCCATGACACACTTGCAATCTAAGTATGTCATAAAGGAGATATTAAATTTGGAGGAGATCTTTTAAAGATTGTAAATCCGAGATCCGGAAATAGCTCTCTCCCAACCACATGCCAATTCTGAGTCATGCAGCCTTTTTTTTTTAATGGCATTACAAACCGTAAAAAGAGCAACATGCTGATATGTGGAAAAGGACAATGTATGACAAAAAAATGCCATTTTGTGATTTTTTGCGTAGGAAGGTGTTACAATGCATTAAGCAATGTGGCTGAACTTTTGTTTTAACACATAGGAGTCTCTATTTATGAAATGCGACAAAACAACATGAGAATGAAAAAAATAAATGTCCTCCCTTTGTTAACAGGAGTTTCTTGCTGTGGTACCTAAGCAGGAATGACTTGTGTTCTCATGTCTGGGAAACTGTAAACTGTTGTTGATGCAGCAACACTTCTGAGAAAAAAAAAAAAGTCAATCCATAAGGAAAGTCTCACTTAAATCAATGGTTGCTTATCAAGTTGGCCAACAATGGCAGCCCCATGTAAATATTTAGCACTCTAAGGGGAGTAATCAATGTGAAGAAAATTACCATTAGCATATTGTCTAATAAATGTATAAAAGCTGCATAATGTCATCAGTGGAGAAAGAACGGTATGTAAGCAAGGACTCCTATCTCACAAGGAAGTGGATAATTAACTCACAAGGAAATCACTGAGAAAAAAGCTACTTTCAGACAGCTCATGCCGGCATTTTGGCAACAGGTTTAATAGAATTCAGTGGTGTATCTAAGGTGTGGCAGGTGGGGGCATCTGTCCTGGGTGCCACTTGAAAGGGGGCTCCGGGCACGGACTTGCCCATATTCTACTGATGATGTGTTTCCACACCACCGCCAATGGTGCATTTTTGCACCAGTTTCAGGGCACCTCCAAAAAGAGGTAAATGCCTGCAGAAAAAAATTCAAAGTGTTTCCATGTACCAGAAACACCAATGGAAGAAAAGCAAAAGACCACATTAAAAAAACAAACAAACAAACAAACAAAAAAACAGTTTCATGACACTGCTGAATAAATTCACTTGTGGGATGAACAAGGCTGGCTCCCACCCCATTTTCCCTAGACACACCACTGACAGAATTTTCCCCCATCCCTAGTGGAAGATTTTTCAAGTTCACCAAAGCTTTCAGACAATAGTATTCAATTAACTTTTGAGGGTCCAGGATAGGGTACTCTAGTCTCAGAACCCTGCTGCATGGGAGAGTGATGCTGCTGCAGCTTCCAACACAACAAAGATCAACCAATGCATGGGCCAAAAGGATTCCATCTGGTCCGCTTAAGTCTGGACAGTCACTTCAGCTAGACAGCCAATACAAAGTAAGGCCTCGCTGCATTCTGCCCTGAGTTCCAATGTTATAAGCCATATGGCAGCATGTATCTCTCCTGAGCTGTCTGGTACCCCCCCCCCATAGCATGGGTGGTGCTGCATGGTCTTGGGCGGGTGGGGTATAGAATGAATGTTAGATATGACCCATCTATGTGCTCAAAGAGGCTGATCATGTTATACTGTGGTGCGTCACAAATTAGTCACACAGTTAACAATTAAATTTGGTTTTGATTTCAATTTCAAGTTCTATCAAAATTGAGTGGTTTTTTTCCCCCCATTTCTGATAACCCCTTAGAGCAGGGGTGGACAACCCTTCAACTTTAGGGCTCTGGAACCTTTAACAATTGTGTAGAAGAGGTTGGCCACTCCTGACTTAGAGGGTGACCTGATGCGTCTGTTGAATTGTAGTGGACTGTAGAGCAATTTGAGTCATTGCATTTAAAATTGGGAAGGAACGTTTTCATCCAGCACTACACTGAAGACCACTGATGTAAATCATCACACATTTCCATTATGAATTTATTGGAAAGGGAAGTGTTAACAATAGATAAGTGTTAGAGCTGGCAGAAGGAAATGATGCTCTCTACTACAGAAGAGGATCTGAACTTCTTCAGCTTGGAACTTCCACTACACCTGGCAGCTTGGCAAGCACAGCCCTCTCTGTCCCATCATACAGTGTTTCAAGACTTGCGACGTGTGAACTGAATTGTAGCAATGGTGCAGTCTGGTTCAGGCAGGTTGCCTGTCTTCCTGATTAATTAATTCAGAGTAAAAAAAGTGATGTAGTTGATGCTTGCTTAGATTTATCCGTGTAAGGCTTCCTCCTGTGGCAACAACCAGACATAAATGCCTTGTGCTCATTAAAAACGCACAAGAGTCCCAAATAAAAAGAAGATATTGCTTTCAAAAAGTACGAAGGCTCAAGCTCAACTCGTTTTTAATGAGATATTTTATATTGGAAATCAATCTTTTAATTTGCAGCCTAAGGTGAAGCAGAGGGCATTTAATGCGAATGAATCCTTTTGCCCACCTTTTCCCCCACCCTCTGATAGAGAACTGATAAAAGCTATAAAATTGTAATATATTTAAAGGTGAAATCAGCCTCTCCTGTGCTAAACTTGCATTAAAAAAAGTTAATTTCCTATTATAACCCCCAGGTTATGGTTTGAGTTGAACCTGTCTGTCCAACTCTTCCGATAATGATCAAATCTTTCTCTAGTCCTACCTGTCATTTCTATATGATTCCAGGGATTTGAATATATGACTTTTTTTTTTTTTTTTTTTTTTTTTGCAAAATGAACTCATTTATCCTCAGTTGCACTTCCATGGGGGTAATTTGCAATGGTCTCCATGCTGTGTGAGAAAGGTTACTTATACAATAGCTTTTGCATGTACTTTATGGCAGCTGGTAGCGACAGCGCACCTCTAGCATCACTTCCATTTGTGGCGGCAAAGAGAGAATGGCCCAGCGTGTAATTCGACTGTGGAATTCCTTGCTACAGCATGTGGTGATAGTATCTGACCTAAAAAAGGGGATTTAAAAGGGAATTGGACAAATTTCTGGAGGAAAAGTCCATCATAGGTTACAAGCAATGATGGGAATGTGTAACCTCCTGATTTTAGATATAGGCTACCTTAAAATGCCAGATGCAAGAGAGGGCACCAGGATGCAGGGTTCTTGTTGTCTCGTGTGCTCTCTGAGACATCTGGTGGGTCACTGAGAGATACTGGAAGCTGGACTAGATGGGCCTTGGCCTGATCCAGCAGGGGCTGTTCTTATGTTCTTATGGCCAATGGAGGTGCACTGTGCATGCTGCAGTATGATCATTTACAACAGATCTGTCATAAAAGGTAGCCTAGCTCCCTATATGCATTCCCATACATATTTATTTCATTATTACCCATGATTTATGGGTTAACTATCTCTGGATCAGGGCTGAAACAGTGGGGCAGCTAGAGGGGTTGCAAAGCGCCAAGTTTTGCAGGGAGCCTCATCGCAGCATGCAAAGGGCCCCTCCACTTCAGAGCCATTTCAGGTGGTGAGAGCAAAACAGAGGCATACATGGTGGGCCGCTGTGACATACAGGAAGCTGGACTAGATGGGCCTATGGCCTGATCCAGTGGGGCTGTTCTTATGTTCTTAAACTACAATTCCCAGGAGGCCTTGCAGGTCTCTTGTTATCTGGTGTGCTCCCTGGGGCATTTGGTGGGCCGCTGTGAGATACAGGAAGCTGGACTAGATGGGCCTATGGCCTGATCCAGTGGGGCTGTTCTTATGTTCTGTTTACTCCCACCACCTGGAATGGCTCCAAAGGGGAGGGGGAGGGGTCCCTTACATGCTGTGGTGAGGCTCCCTGCAAAACTTGGTGATTTACACCCCCTCTAGCTATGGCAGTGGGTTGAAATACATTGCTCTGTGAGTCTATTTCAACTCCCATTTTGGCTGAACAACAGACAGTAAACAACATCTGTAAAAATTGTTTCTTTGTCATCTATGATGCAGATTACTACCGCTGTGGCCCCCCTTGTGTTATCTCCCAGGAGGTTCCTGAGGCATCTGAAAGCAACACATTTTGCTCGCTCTCTCTCTCTCTCTCTCTCTCTCTCTCTCTCTGCATTCCGACCTTGCTTGCATCATGCATCCTTATTAGTTTTTGAAAGGACAGATCTTTTTTAAAAAGAAAAGCCTTCACAAGGGTTAATACAAAGGTTCCACATCAAATATGAAAGATGACTTGATGTAAAATCACATTTCATGATGTAAACACTGTCAACATTGAGGACACGAGTGACCTCTTGAAATGGTGTAGCATGTACAGCCTGGTAACCCTGATTGGACATTTGTTGTTCCAAGAATTATTACCAAGGTGAGAGGAACATAGTGTGAGCCATATGCTTTGCTTACCTACAAGCTCATAAATTTCCTGTCTGGCAGGCCTCTCAGACCTGATGTGTTAGCAGATTCCTTCCAGGAAAACAAAAGCAACTACAAAGTCATCAAGTTGAAGTATTGCTTTGTACTCCTTCTTTTTCAAGTCTGTTCACTTTTTGGTAAACACCAGCGAGACACATGCGGAAATCTAAGTAATTGTTTGTCAAAAGCCATGTAATACTTTGCAGAGGCCAATCTCTACATACCATTATTAGACACACCTTGGCTTAGCTTTACCAAAGCCACAGATCTGCCACCGCAATGTGAAGTCAGTTACTGAATTATGTAGTTTGTGTTTTTTTTTTTAATCTTAGAATGGAAATGGGCCAGACATCCAGTGGCACCTTACAGTTGGTGGGGTAGGGGAGGAACATATGCATCCATATCTTCCCTCCCCAATTTGGTGCATCATCTCACAAATGCAAATTAAATCCATTCAAATAAGTGCATTTAATTAAATGCAAATTAAATGCTGCTTTAAAGATGTGGCCCAGCATAATTTTTCTTTGTGTTCTTAAACAGTCCAAAAAAGCACATCTGTAGAATTTTAGCAGCCACATTAAAAGCACCCCTTGAATAACCATCAGATGCACCTATCTGGCAGATAGCTGCTGTGCACACATTATATTTTTGTTCCGATGAATGTACTGGAAAGTGTGTTCTCAGTAGCACAGAGGTGATTGCACCTGCAGGTGAGGTATGCCACTGATTCCCCTATTCTCAAATTGAAGAATTGAGTAGAGAGACCAGCAACTCAAAAATGCCTCATTCATTGCTTCGGCAGTGGCTGGTGGGATTTTTTTTTTTTAAGCATATGCTGGTCGCTGCAACACTCCCATTCACAGCGCATCAGAAAGGTAAATAAGCAATAATTGGGTCCCAACTATGCAGTGTAAATTCCACTTCTGATTAATGCCAACACTTGTAGTTTCATTTTTATTGTTTGTGATAATTCTTCCTAACATACTAATAAATGTCCTGTACTCTGTCTGGTGAAAATAATGATGCTTTAATAACATGAGGTCTTGATGCAGCAAACTGCATGTAAATCGTTCCCAAGACCATGGAGGTGGCAATTTTTTTCCCTCCTGGACTGCTAAATTTGAGGATTAAAGTTGGTTTGGGTTTTTCTTTACTTCATTTTATTCAGCACGCAGGATGATAGGATCTTATTGATCATTGATCAATAGATTGTTACATCAATACTCAAGCTATAGCTTTTCTAATCAATTTGAAGAGACAGCACAGTGTAAATCTATGCATGTTTAGAAAGAAGTCCCATTGAGTTCAATGGGACTTATGGTCCAATCCTATCTTTGGCCCCTGCACAGTGCAGGGCTGTAGATGTAATGACTGCTGTATCATAGGAGCAGCAGGGGACAAATCTGGGAAAGGTAAGTAAAATTTAACTTACCTTCATGGCTGCTGCCAGGTGCCTATGGTAGTAGTTCCGAAACTGTGAACCAAGGCTCCCTGGGGAGCTGCAGAAACCAGTCAGGGCTGTGGAATCCTTGTGAAAAACCCGCCATCATATACAATGTATAGGATTGCTGCCTTAATAGGAAACCATGTCCATGGGCCCAGTAGGTCAAGGGAGCCGCAAGTTGAAAAGGTTTGGGAACCACTGCCTTATGGGACTCCTCAAATCTATACCAGCTCTTTTGCTTGAGGAGTCTTCTGTTAGAGTGTCTGTTGAGCTGGGGTTTTGTATATGGAAGGCACTACTGCCTCCATGATCTTTCCTAATTCCAGCCCCAATCCACCCTTCCCAGCCTGATTCCTGCCCTGATCTGTTCCCACTGTGCCAACAGTCAATCTGCAAAACTGTGCCAACAGTCAATCTGCAGGGTGATTTCAGTGGTGTACAGCCTTCGAGATCTTGACCCAGTGACAGTGTTCGACAGAGAGTAGAGAAACTGCCAAGATTGCATACCACGTGGACATGATTGACACATTATTCCCAGGTAAGTGTGTAAAGGACACTTAATTTAGGCTCCTGTGACCTTCTAGAGGAAGATGTTTCCACTGCAGTCTCAAAGATATCCTGATGTCTTTGAAAATGGAATGGTCAAAATGTGTGACATGAAATGTACCTCATTACAGTAGCCAAAATCCCGTGTGAGAACAAGCTAAGCAAAGACTCTTTCCTGTATGCCTTGTTTGATTTATAACTTGTTAGACTTCAGCACACACCTGCCCCTTCCCTTTAGAAGCTCAAATGCAGTAGTTTCCCAACTTCTTTCATTTGGAGATGCTTTCCAAGCATCCTTATCGCAGGCAATTTTGGGGTTTGTATTAGAATGTGAATACAGTTCATATGTGAACCAGGATGTGAGAGCCAGGATGGTGTAGTGGTTTTCGAAGTTGTTGGACCGAGACCTGGAAGATCCAGGTTCAAAGCCCCACTCAGCCATGAAGCTTCCTGGGTGACCTTGGGCCAGTCACTATCCCTCAGCCTCACCTACCTCACAGGGTTGTTGTGAGGGTAAGAAGAAGGAAGGAACTGTGTGCACCATCCTGAACTCCTTGGAGGAAGGGAGATATAAATATGTGAAAATGAATGAATGAATGTGGGCCTGGCCAGGTATGTTGGACATCACTGTCACCATGTAGGAGTGGAGAAAGTGCTTTAGAACATTATCAACCTGCTTCTGCCATTGCACATTGCCAGGAAAGTAGAGTAATAGCAGGCAAACAATTGCAATTAATGTTCTTCTTACTCATCAATTTTTAAATAAGTATCCAAAGTGCCTCCAGGTTCCCCCTCAAACAAGGTTGAAAACCAATGATGTATTGGCTTCTGAGAGGTGTGGCACATGGAGCGAAGCTGATTTCACTGAAACAGTATAATAGAGAATATTAATTATGAAGTATTATGCATTCCTTATAATTGCTGAGTACTGGAAAGTCTGGTCTGTAGGGAGTTGTTCTTATCTTAATGAAATGACAAATGCAAACTTAATTGAAAAGGAAATGACTCTGCTGATTTATGGATTTCCAAGGTAAGAATCTGCATGAATGATTTTAATTAAATTCATTTTTTTTCTGCACAACTTTTTCATCATTTCTAATATGCAGACGTAGCTATACATGTTGCTTTTCCTGTACTGGCGTTTCAATTTAACAAAACACTTCATTTATATGCCTTAGTGACCCTGACGGGGCATTTCATATTTGCAAAATACAAAAGAAAAACAAAAATTAAAAAGTCTTTATTTTTTCCAGAAAGTCTTGTGTTTCCATAGATAAGTCTGATTTTAGCTTTTTTGGTTTTCCTGATGGATCCACCTTACTGATTTGGAACCCTAGAATTGTGCTTTCCTAGGCAGTCACCCATGTTGTCTATTAGTTGGGCTGGCCCCCTGGACAATCAGGGCTGTTTCCTGCTTTGAAATGAATAAGGAAGCCCAGAGGTTCACATGAGCATTTGACTTCCTCTTCCCACCCTTACAGTAGATCAGAGAAGCTGAACTTGAGTTGCATCTGTACTTAACTACAGAATAGCTTAGAACAGGTGTTTCAAACTCGTTTCAAACAGCAGGCCAAATAGCATTCATGATACCTGCCTGCGGAGAACCAGGAGTGATGTCATTAAGCAGGTCATAACCAGAAAGAACTTTATTTCGTGCTTAGGAACTCATTAGCTGCAACTGACAGAAGAGAAAAATGTGCAATACGTGATCATATTTTCAAGATATGGGAGAGCCTACATTTCACATGTGGGTCACCCACCTGATAATTGTGATACCTCAGCATTGCTCAGCAGCTGTGATACCCCAGTATTGCTCAGAGCAGCTGATGGTAGTGCTGGAAGAGACCGAGGGTTCTAAGACCTTGGGCTACATCCAGCCCATAGACCTCATGTTTGACACCGCTGGCTGAAAACAATAAAACCAATCTGATACCTGATTTATGATTTATTACAGTTTTGTATGAATTTTGAATAATTCATAAGTGATTTTCAGATTTTGCCACTTTAGTCATCAACATAAATCAAGGGTCTCCAAACATTTCAGTACAAGGGCCACATCAAATAGCTTTCATATTTTCATGGGCCACAAAGGAATCAGTTCTATAACAGAATGGAATTTAAATGAATAAATATGGTGTACTTGGGTTTGTGTTTTTTGGTTGTTTTTTTTTTTTGTAATCAGCATGATATGATTCAGAACAAAAGAGAAATGTGACAATTACAAAGAAACAATGTCATACATAAACTGAGAAATCATGTATGTATAATGAGTAAAAATGTCAAACATTAGCAAATTCTCTGACCAAAAAAAAAAAAAAAAAAAAAAGTTGCAGATAAAATCTTGTGTTGGGCCCCTGGGCCGTAGTCTGGAGACCTCAGAAATATTCCAGGTAGTCACATATGATCAGGAGTCTTTGTCTTCTCTTGCTATTGAATTAATACCCTGATATTTATTGCTTCCACTTGGTGGTTCAAACCAGATGGAATAGAAATTTAAAATTTGTTTTCCCCTGTGTAAAATACCCTTCTCCAGTTTCTTAAAGAAAAATAATCCAAAGCGATCAATGTCACAATGTGTACAAGCAGCCACCAGGGGAAATGTCTGCTTCATATGTTTTTCTGGTTTGTTCCTTCTGTGAGCATCCACGAGGACTCAATCCAGAAGGTGCTGTTAAGCTTACTGAGGGCATTCTTTAATAAAGCTTGTTTGTTATAAAAGACTTGCCAGCTTTCTGTTATTTACAAGAGTACAATCTTCGTTTGCCTGTGCACTCTCCAGTAAACACGTGAGACGGGATGAAAGGGGCACTTAATTGCAACAGCATACAGAGGAGGGAAAGCTGGAGACCGGCAGCCATTAACCTAAGACAGAGAGTGCTGCTGTGGTAACTTGCTGAAGGGGCAGCAGACAGAAACCTGACCCCAGGTTGGCGCTAGGACCCTGATTCAAAGCTACGCGCCTTGCAAAGGGACGTAACTTATGGTCAACGTCCTCAGGAGCATAGGCAGCTGAACCACAAGGGCCTGCCCAGGCCAGTGGGCAGTGGAGGCAGGCCAAGCAATCAGGCCATGAACTCAGTAGCGTAGCTATGGGGAGCACAGTACTTTATAGGGCACCTCCTCACTCTGGGCAAGCTGCCTCTCCCCCTCACCATAGGAAGCATTCTTGGCAGTAGAAATTTTGGAGGTACCTCCTCTGCTTTGTTTTCGCCACCAGCAGTGCTTCTGACAGCAAAGGAGAGGGATAGCTTGCACAGCACATTGAGGCGCACTGCAAAACTTAGTGCCGTCACTATAGTCAGTTATCCTCATTGTCCATCAGGAATAATGCTCACTGCCAGTCAGTTGCAGGTAAGGATGGCTTTGCTCCATCCCCCAGACTCGAAGCAGGATGAAAAATCTGATACATCCTATTGGTTTGTTTTGGAATGCTGAGGGAGAGGAGCCTGTTTAGCCATTGTGACTACCCTTTGGCTTTGACCATTCCACTCAGGATGATGCCCATGCCTAGTCACAAATTCTTACTGGGTAACCGTAGGCCTGTCACAATTTCTCAGCTTACCATACTTTTCAGGGTAGTTGTGAAAGTTGGGAAAAGGGGGGGAGAGCAGATCAATTGGCAAAAGGACCTTTTTCCTATGTTAAAATCCACCACCCAGCTAAGCTGCTGGTATCAATTAATGTACACAAGAGCAGAGGCTGGTTGAGGTTTCAGAAGAAATGCTTTACTCACAGTTTACAAGATTACATATCTTCTGAGTGGTCAGAGGTTCCGACTACTAGTGGAACAGAGAATGCTGGAGGTGTTCTTTTATGGATGTGTGTGGGGCAGATAAATGTTGTCTGCCATTGTGGAGACAGAGCACACACCCTCCTGATTTGATGGTGGGGAAGAGAGAGAGAAAGGAGTGTGTGGGAAAAGGGGAGAAAGAAAATAGCATTAAGGACCACACCTCCTGAAAGTATCACAGAGGACAGGTAAAGGGTCTCAGGTGTCTGGAAAATACACTGCCCTCTAGAATCCTGCAGGTAGCATTGCATCCAGCAGTGAAGGGGGTCCATGCCTATTGTGGGGTAGTGTAATATCTAATTATCAGGGTTGGGAACTTGACTCGGATGACTCAGACTCAAGTTGAGGTATAATTCAAGCTGCCTTGACTCTCTCGCTTTCTCTCTCTCAGAAAGGTGGGATAAAAATTCTGAATGAACAGGTGAATAAAATAACCCCTGGCTTTAGCATAGTGGCAATTGTAATTCTCAGAATTTTCTTTCAGAAGCACACTTTCCCTCTTCTATAGTATTACTGGCTCTGTGACAGGACTGTAGGAACTTAAAGCCCCAAGGAGTCAGTCTGGTTGGGATTATGACCCCAGGGAGAGAACTGTCTCCGCTGGACCAGTGAACAAAAGCTTTGTTGTGCTGGACAGAACAGGTATAGGCTACAGTGAAGCACGAGGAAAGCAATTAAGCTGCAAGTGTGGAGAAAATCACCTGATAAATGTCGCCTTTTAACAGAGGCCATTTTGTGTACTATGGTACACATTAATGGTGTGCACTCAAAGCTTAAGTGGAAATTGTTCTCAGTAATGACTTTGCAAACTTAATTCAATTTACCCAAATATTGTTTATATGTAGGCATCGGCCACAGGCTGATGGCACAGGCATCGGCCACAGGCATCGGCCACAGCCAGAGAACCGATCTGGGCCTGATTGGTACTTGGAAACTGGTTTGCCTAGGAATCCTGGGTATGCCATCTGTAGTTTCAGTCTGGGAGAATTATGGCCTATAAATGTAACAAAATGAACATGCACACACACACACACACACACACACACACACATCTTTGCAGAAGCCTGAATATTTTCTCCATATCTGTTTCTATGGGTGCAATGCAAAGGTGCCCTTGGACTGACGCAAGTTCCCTTGCGCCAGCCCAACATTGTCACGAAAGTGCCGTAAAGCACTTTCCCACCAATATAAGGGGAGATAGGCCAGCACATGTCCATGCACTGGCCTATGCAGGATCAGGGGACGGGTGAGTTGCATCAGCCAAGCTCGGTCGGCACAGGGGTCTGGGAGGCGGGAGGGAGGCATTTTGGGGTGGGGGAGGGCAGGCAGCGGACGTGGGGAGTGGGGAGGTGGGGAGGTGGGTGGCAGGGCCAGGATTCGGTCAGTTATGCTGGAACCGAGCCCCGTTCTAGGGTGACCCAGGCCAGTTTCAGGCTGATTGGATTTACGCCACCGATTTAGGTGGCACAGCAACTGTTACCCTGCACATGCCTGATCTCATCTGATCTTGGAAGCTAAGCAGGGTCAGGCCTGGTTAGTTCTTGGATGGGAGACCGCCTGGGAATACCGGGTGCTGTAAGCTTATACCATAGTCTTTCGAGACTGAAGGTTGCCAACCATCATCGATCTGAGTAGCCCCATTGGGCCTGCTGTGGCTCTCTCTGGGGTAAGGGGAAAAGCTTCCTCTTGCCTCAGGCTAACCCACGAGCAGCCTGAAACTTGCGCTGGATACAGCGCAGGCCCGTAGACCTGCCTGTTCCAGCGCACATTAAGATTGGGCTGTCTGTTCAGAAAACAGTGGCAATTTTCACATCTGGTTCTGGAGGCAGTAAATAACTTTGAAACTCTGCCATGATTTTGATACTTACGTACAAGGCCAGAATCTCAAGTCAGATATATGTACTCAACAGGAGAGCATGGCTGCCACTCTGCCTGATCATTATCCGTCGCATAGAGGTACAGATGGAACATGAACAGTGACAGAAAATCTTTGTGTTTGCCAATAAAGATGGTGTAATCCACTTACAGTGGGGAAAAAAGGACTACCTGTTTGGATGACAGTTACACTGTGTCAGAAAACATAAAGAAGAGCTTGAAATTATTGACGGCTGAGTTGATTTTTTATTCTGAAAGAACCAGGTTTTGATTAGATGTTGGCACTAAGCACTTTTTGTATATGATATTTGCATAAGGTTGTGTAGCCATAACACCTGTCCCAGGGGGGAAGGTAAATATTCGGGGGTTGAGAGAAAGACATCTTTAGCTCAAGCACCACAAAATGAATCTGCTCACTATATTCTGGTATGGATAAAGTGGAATGGTCTTAAAATGTGTAGTATGTATAAATGAATTCTGGTGGCACGTGTATTAGCGCGCCACCAGCGTTTACCCTGCCCCCTCACAAGACACAGGACGGGCCAGCCTCACAGTCGATTGGCTGGGGGCTAATTGGTCTGGGGCCACGTGCAGGCTGCTCGGAGAAGCCTGTGCAGTCGGGACCAGGCAGCGGTCACCCACCCGCCCACCCTCTGGCAGTCCGAGACTAGCTGGTCGCCTTCTGGGGCCGGGTAGGAATTTTTGCCATCAGCCTAATTGGCACATCGGTTGGTGGTTTTTTGCCTACCCCGGACTGTGGAGTTAGGGGCGGAATGGGGGTTTTCCATAGGTCTTCTTGGTCACTTTAGGCAGGTGTCGTGCGGGTTTTGGGTAGGTAAGGTTATATCGGTGTACACCGCAGGGTGGCAAGGGCCGGGTGGACTCCACGCTTGGTCATGCTGGCATTCCCGGCTGGGTGATGCAGGCTGGATGAACTTCGGCCTGGTGGTAAAGGTGCACCGCGAGTTCGCTCGGGTGGCCTGAGCTAGCCTGCCACCCTGCCCTTCGGGGTGATAATGAAGGGGGCGGCAGGCTTGTACTGACGCTGCCCAGAGTCTGGTGTGGTCGCCCAAATCAATATAGGGGGAAGTAGATGGGCAGCTCTGTTCCCCCCATGTAGAACCCGCATGACTTATTTGTTAGGCCCTGTTGCAATCTGAAGTATATTTAAATAGTTAATAAAGTGGCCCTTTGTACCATATGCCCTTGCCTGTGTCTTTATTGGGGGGTGCTGGGTAAAATCTATATAGTGAGAGTATATATCAAGGGGAAGAGTGCATTTGTATACTGCTTTCCGAGTGTGCCAAGAGCTTCCCGTGTGTTAATTTAATGTTCTTACAATGAAATAAATGTAGTAATACCGTCAATAAAGACATCTCCTTTAGCACTGTTTCACTATAGCACTCATCATCCTGGGTTGACTGACAGCTGTGGCAGCCAATAGGATCAGTGCTTTATTGCCAATCAGTGCTAGTTTCCTTCCACTGCATTGCTTATAACAAGATACCCCAAAGTGTGTGTTGGATGCCTTTGGGCGTTGCAGGGATGGGCAAATCCAGCGCAGCTTGACTCAAGTCGAGTCACGAGTCTCTGCCCCCACAACGTGACTCAAGAACAAGTCATAACGGGCACTTTTGGAGTCGCCCAGAGCATTTTTGCAACTCGAAAAGACTCGAGTCTTGAGTCGTTCCCTTTAAAAACCCAGCCATGGGAAAAAATGGGGCTGCTGTCAGGGCGTGTATGTCCATGTCTGAATTCTCTTTAAACAGTCCCCTGCTGTCAGCATCACATCTATAATCATGGTGGGAAGGGTGGGACAGACTACAAGAGAGTGGGGACAGAAGTGGCAAGAGGGAGCAGGGTCACCAACAGCAGCTGCAAGGCTCACCAGTAATGAACCAATCCTTTGCAGCTCTACTCAGAAGTAGTCCCATTTGCACCTTCAATGTCCTTCAATGAGGCTCCCTCTTTCCAAGTAACAATGGAGCCATGCAGTTGGCAAGTGTGAAGCACCAAGCTACTAACCACCTCCTCCCCCTCCCCGGGCTTCTCTAGCCAATTCCAAGGCAAGAACCCCTTGGGCTACTCCTTCTGCCCAATCCCAGCCAAAGAAAATGTCAGACCACCCATTCTTCGTCCAATGATCATCAGTTTTTTCAGAGATGGGTAAGAGAGCCTGCTTCCACCTCCTGCCTCCGATTATACAAAAGCAAAACATTAACCCTTTCCTTCCTCCTGGCTGGAACTCCCCTGCTGCTCACCTGGTCTGAATGATGGCCTGATGAGGTTTTTCACGCTGTGAAAACAGTAAGCAGGCACACCCAGGCACAGATAGACTCCCGTCAATGTGCATGGGGATGAGTGCTGAGTCAAGGAGCCCTTGACTTGATTGTTTTGCCAAGTTTTCACACACGTGACTTAAGTGTACATGAGTCAGAGGAAAACATGAATTTTTGCGACTCGGACTCCAGTCACCTGACCTGAGTTCCCATCCCTGGAGATTTGGGCATCACTATCTTGAATCTCATGAAATCTCACGAGACTTGTGGGTTGCCATCATGGATCTTGTGAGAGTTTGTGGTGGTCCCTGGCTGAGCCTGGAAGAAGAGGCTGTGGGGGTGCCATGAACCTGGGAAGTTTGGGAACCACTGGCTTATAACATTGTTTCAAACACTGATTGGCTTTTCAGGAATAGAACCTCCGTGGAAGTATTACTTACAGTTGGAGCCTGTTTATCTGAAGGTTTTACATTCGTGGATCTTGGCCCCCCTGAATCTCCGAAGGCAAATGGAGCTGTGCTCTGGAGTGCTTGCTGAAGCCCTCAGAGGCTGCGCATGTCCATCGACAGCCTCTGAAGTCTTCAGAATGCTCAAAAAGGCTGAAAAAAGCTACTTCTGGTTTCCAGAGGGAAACTAGAAATGAGGTTTTTAGTGCCTTATAAGGCATTATGAGACCAGGAGACCTTTGGAGGATTTAAAGAGGCAGAAACAGCGGATTTCTTTATCCACAGTTTTTTATATCTGCAGGGAGTCCGAGTACAGATCCCTTGAGGGTACTGAGGCCCCACCTGTATATAATCATCATCATCATCATCATCATCATCATCATCATCATCATCATCATCAGCATTAATGATTTATCATCCCCATATTATTGCATGTGAAACAGAGAGGGGGTGGCTTCCCAAAGGCCACCCAACAAACTCATGGCAGAGGGGCAGTTTTTGCTGGTGAAATCCTGATCAGACTTCTGAGCAGAAGACACTCCGCTTCTTTGCCACTGCACTATGTCAACTCTCATTTTGTCTATTTTACATTTACATAAAATGTATTGCTGGTCTTCTGAGGCAAGGAGACATGAACAGACATCAAACAGAACTGAGCTTCAGCCTCAGGCCCTCGCTGTTTAGCCCCATACTGTGGAAAATGGTATTGGTTCATTAGTTGCAGAGTCCATTGTCAGACTACAGCGGCATCGTAGAGATGTGTTCATTTTGTGTGCAGATATTCTGAGATCTCTGTTGCACTTTAAACTGATTTCCATATGAATGAATGGGCCTCCAGAGCTACGAGACTGGTCATGCAGTTTGCCTTTGCATGGTTTTCCATGGAGACCTAGTTTAGAAGAAAAGACGCCACGCACTTCACTGGTCCTGACTCCAGCTTGTCAACTTTTATCTGTAGCAAGAGGTTGTGATGAGTTCACTACTGGGTAAAGAAGGCGCTGTAAGATACTCCTATCCACGATTCCTTCACATTAGCCAATGGTGGTCAAACGCTTTTCAAAGGCTTTTCTAAGGAGTTAATCCCCTGGGTCTTTATGCTTGCAAACCAGTAGTTCTTTCACATCTCCAGATATTACTGTTTGTGATGCTTCGGAGATGTCGGATAAGAAGTAAGATGCATTACTTCAGCTCTCTGCACAGATTACCTTCAGGATGTCCTTTTAAATCAAAATAACTTTGATGAATGTTTTATGAGTTCAACATGCGTCACTTGACCTTCTTGGAATATTTGTATTTCCATTAGCCCTCGTGCAGGCTCGCTTCCCTTCTCCATACTTCAAGGTTCGTCAGTCTGCAAGGCCTTCTAGAAGCAACAGGTTGTGCAACTGAGCTGATGAGATTGACAGAATGTAGTCTGGGGCACGGCTGAATTCATAGTTCATGTGAGTTTCTTCAGGTATTAAATAGATCCATGCAATAGTGTAAATTATAGCCCAATCCTATTGACTTTCCCCTGTGCTGATGCAGTGGGGACAGTGTGGCTTGCGCTCTGTCCTGTGGGGGAAATTTGCAGTCTAGGGTTTCCTGGAGGTAAGGAGATATTGTCCCCAGTCGCAGCAATGGGTCTAATCTAACCTGCGCCTGCTTAATCGCTGGTGCAAGTCTGAGTGGATTCATGTTGGCGGATCTGGCCCAGGAAGGTGGATAGTCTACACCATGTGCCAGTTCTCCCCTTACCCACCTCCCCCATTCCATTACAGACTAGTAGACTGTAAGACCATTAATAGACTTAGACTATGTAATTCTATGTAAACTATGTAATTATGTATTATGTATATAATGTATGTTAATTACATATGTATAGGTAATTATGTATATGTAAACTATGTCTAACAAAATCGCTCCACCGATGCTGCTGAACCAACAGAGGACGCGTTGCATTCTGTGGAGGGGCTGTCTCTGGGGTGTTTTGCCCCCTTACCTGAGGGCAAGACTTCACTGCCCAAATGGGCCTCCTCCGATCTGTACCAGCCATTTTGCTAGTGCAGAACCAAGGAGAATAAAGGTGAGGTATCAGGGAAAGGATTAGTATTGGGGAAGCATTAGAAGGCTTAGGATCTTGGTCCACACTGGTGCCACTAGGATCCACCCCTTCTTCACCCAGACATCCCCTTTTCCTATTCCTTCTGGCCCTTGTTCCACCCATTGCCTGCCCCTGCTGCCAACTTACTGCAGCTGGTAGGTCATGTGTGCTGGAAGCCTTGCTGGACACACTGCTGCCACAACATTTCCACCAGGGGAAGGTGCGCGCTGTCAGCTCACAGCCCAGTTGAGATTGGGCTGTCAGTTATCTATCAGAGAAGCTGAACGTTCACATCTTTCATTACATTCTCAAAACATTTCCATTATGCCAGATGTATGTTCCTCACATGATGTGAGAACATAATGGAAAACTGAAAGGTGTTTCATTAAAATTACTGATCGGTAGGCAGAGTTGCCTAAAAAGTGCAGGCATTTATCTGCATTAAGTATTACAAGCCATCTCACAGAAAAGAAATTTCATAGGAGGATAATCCTCATCTCTGCGAGAGGTTCATAACCCTGATTGTGTATGCACCAAAATATTAAAAATCTGGTAAGGAGATAAGCAAATATGAACTCTGCAAATAAATCACTGTATCCTATAAACACTTCGATAGTGATAAAAGTAATAGCTCTGTTAGAACATAGTTCACTCCAGGAAAAGAGCTAGTGGTAAATCAGTCAATCCAAGCCAGGAAACTATACATTGGTTTTTGACAGAGTCAAAGCTGGATCTGCCATGGACTTACTGTATGGCCTTGGCTGAATTCAACCTCCATTTTGTCTTAGTGTGCTATCTCTGAAATGTGTATTAAAATTGCTGCTTTACATGGTTGTAAGGTCATTCTGTTGTAAGAATAATGTGGTTAAGAATATTCAACAGTCTTCTATGGCAAACTGAGAGTCCACATATCTAAAGTAGGAAGAGGTGAGGTTGCATTCCTTGTTCCCATAGACAAGAGGAAAATGGTCTTCTACTAACACTCACCATTGTTCAGGTGAATAAAGGTGAATCTAATAAAGCATGCAGCTCCACTCAGGGTTGGTCCAAGACCCTCCAGCATCTGAAGCAGCATGCCAATGCTGTCCCCCCCTTACCTGGTGATGCTGCAGCCTCTGGTCCTCCCAGTCTCTGGATTGAATCAGAGACACTCTAGCCCACCACTCTCCTCTCCTCCTCTTCTGCTTCCTCCCCCTCTTCCTTTTCCAATCCAAGGAGTAGGAGGTGAAGGGGGAGCACTAGAGGCAAGTCTAGAGGCAGATGAAGGTGGTTGCCTGAGGCAACCCCCTTAGTCAGCCTCATGGATTGGCTGGCCCTGGCTGAAATTGTCAAGAACTCTTGAAAACCTGAGGTTCAGAAGCTGGGACGTAGATTAGTAAGCTACTGTGATATATGTGCAGTAAGGAACACTCATTAGGAGATAGAAAGCAAGTCTGGGCTTTCCTTCAATGCCACATCACAGACGTGAAACAGCAAGCCATGGAGGAAGCCCTCAGCACGCACTTCTTGCAATCGAACAGTTGCCCTCATGCTGAGGGCAGTGCAGACTCCAGCAAGTCTAGAGGTTGAGCAGTTGGCCCTCACACTGAGTGCAGTTACGTTGAACCACTGCAGGTTCCAGCAAATCTCCAATGGGCCAGAGGCTCATGGGAGACTGGGGGCTCTCTGTGGGCTGGATTGGAAGGCCCCGAGGGCTGTGAATGGCTGGGGTTACATAAGAACATAAGAACAGCCCCACTGGATCAGGCCATAGGCCCATCTAGTCCAGCTTCCTGTATCTCACAGTGGCCCACCAAATGCCCCAGGGAGCACACCAGATAACAAGAGACCTCATTCTGGCGCCCTCCCTGGCATCTGGCATTCTGACATAGCCCATTTCTAAAATCAGGAGGCTGTACATGCACATCATGGCTTGTAACCCGTAATGAATTTTTCCTCCAGAAACTTGTCCAATCCCCTTTTAAAGGCGTCCAGGCCAGACACCATCACCACATCCTGTGGCAAGGAGTTCCACAGACCAACCACACGCTGAGTAAAGAAATATTTTATCTTATCTGTCGTCTCTCCCCCAACACTCAATTTTAGTGGATGTCCCCTGGTTCCGGTGTTATGTGAGAGTGTAAAGAGCATCTCCCTATCCACTCTGTCCATCCCTTTCATAATTTTGTATGTCTCAATCACGTCCCCCCTCAGGCGCCTCTTTTCTAGGCTGAAGAGGCCCAAACGCCATACCCTTTCCTCATAAGGAAGCTGCCCCAGCCCCGTAATCATCTTAGTCGCTCTCTTTTGCACCTTTTCCATTTCCACTATGTCTTTTTTGAGATGTGGCAACCAGAACTGGACACCTGCATCAGATGAATAACAAACTGGCATAGATATAACCTGACACAGACACAAATCTAGAGCCAAAGCCATAGCACATTGGAACAGTTTCTCACGTGTGTTTGGAGAGCATGTTCCTTTACCATCATTTAGTCAATCGTCCAGGTTCAATTGGCATGCAGATATGAGCATGTTCCATTCCAGCTGCAGATATGATGTTGCACGACCTCCAGATTAATTAACAGTGTAGGTGACAGTGCAAGGCATGATTCTCTCATTAAAGCCTGACGCATTGATTTGCCTTGCATCACCTGTGCAAGATTCCAACTCTTCACCTTTGCCACATCATTAGGAATCAAAGAGACTGCCGATATACAGGATCAGATGCAGAGCATCGGGGTTATAGAGAATAGCAAGGGATTTTGTTGTCAACTTTTCCCTGTAGTCCATACCCCCTGACTGAAGAACAAGGCAGATTTTTGGCCCAAACCTCTATAGGTCCTGCATCAGCAGAACCTGTGTTCTACTCGTGCACGCTGTCACAAAGGCACCATAAAGTGCTTTGCAACAGTGTTGGTAGCTGGGTTGGCAGGAAGGCTGGAGATTTCCTGCATGTGCCAATGGCCATCAGGACACTTGCAGGACTAGATAAGTCCAGAGCAGGGGTGGGGCGAGGAAAGGGTATGGAGGGGTCGACTGGGGAGGAAATGGGCAAGATGGGCAGATTGGGCCAGGAGGGGGTGGGACCAGCAGTTCCAATGCACATCATATCTAAGGCTGCAATCCTTATCCCTACTTCCCTGGGAGTAAGCCCTATTGACTATAATGGGAACTAATTCTGAGTAGACATGCATAGGCTTGAACTTTAAACCCCCTTTCTGGGCCTCATCTACCTGTTTGGATTAATGTGGACTTGCACCACCAATATCACTGGCACAGGTCCGTATTGACCCACTGTGACACCTGGGGCTTACCCTGGGATAAGTGGACAAATGTTTCCTTACCCCATGGAGACTTCCAGCATCCAAAAATCCCCTGCGGGACACTGCGTACCCCATGTTGGCACCACTGCATCATCACAGGGCATTTAGTTAGGATTGGGCTGTTTGATTCCAACAATTCCCAAAGTGTGCCTACTCTACATGAATGAATGAATGAATGAACTAACGGAGGGTTCCTGTAAGCCCAAGCATGCATCTGCAATGGAGGCCGCCTCTATGCCTGAGCCACTATCCCTACCCCACCTCCAACAAGCCTTTGTTGATTCTTTCCTGCTCTTAAACCCTTTTAGGTGCAAAGCCCACCCACAAAGTTGTGTCTCAGCTTCCAGAACATTGTGCTTACTCTGTCTAAAGTTATATAATCTGAGAATGAACTTATATGATTGCCTTGCAGACAGAGCCTGTCTTTCCCAGCTAGAGATTCTTCCTCTGGAAAGCCTTCAACTGGAGATGCCAAGGATTAGATGTGGTGCTATCTGCCATGCAAATATTGTCGGAGGAAATTAAAAATAGTTTCCTCTTTGGGGGGGGGGAGTAGAGTAGTTTAAGCAACAGACCCTCCCCCCTTTTGGGTATCACCCCAGGGAACCTCCCTCACCCGGCTGACTGCTAATCAATAAAAAAAAGACAAAGAGGCAATGGCTTGTTAAAGTTGCAAAAAGAAGTTATTCACTTACAGTTCCATTGAGTGTATATTTACAGCATCTGATTAGGATCAGAGGTTCAGTTAACACTTAGAGATAGCAAGGCCCTAGAGCTGCCTCGCCCTGCATGCCTTGTGCTCAGGGTGGCCTGGGCATCAGAGCCCTGGTGTGCACATCTTAACAGGTCGGTGGTCAGAGGACAAGAGGAAGTGCTCAGAGGAGAAGGGAAGGATAAAGGGTTAGGGCCACACCCCACAAGGATCACAGGGAGAACAGGTAGAAAGGTCAGAGTCACTGGGCCATAGCTTGACCCCTTCTGGACAGCAGACAGAGTTGCACCAACTCCAACAAATGTAACATAAGAAGAGCCCCACTGGATCAGGCCAAGGACCCATCTAGTCCAGCTTCCTGTATCTCACAGTGGCCCACCAGATGCCCCACAGAGCACACAAGACAACAGACACAACCTGTGTCCTGGTGCCGTCCCCTGCATCTGGCAATCAGAGGTAGCCTACCTCTACCTTGCACATACCTACCATGACTTGTAACCCATAATGAACTTTTCCTCCAGAAATTTGTCCAATTCCCTCTTAAAGGCATCCAGGCAAGATGCCATCACTACATCCTGTGGCAAGGAGTTCCACAAACTAATTGCACGCTGAGTAAAGAAATATTTTCTACTGTCTGTCCTAAGTTCCCCAACACTCAACTTTCATGGATGTCCCCTGGTTCTGGTGTTATGTGAGAGGGAAAAGAGCGTCTCACTATCCACCCCCTGCATGATTTTGTATGTCTCAATCATGTCCCCCCTCAGGTGCCTCTTTTCTAGGTCAGGGCCTCCTCACTGAACTAGATCCATCTTGAGAACAAACCTCTTTTGCTTGAAGAAATGGCCACACCAACGGAATGGTAAGGCAGCACTGCTATGAATTGCTTGGCAGGACATGAGACGCTGTTGTGAAATTGTTTTCTCTGCACCCCACAGCGAGGATGGAAAATGCCCTTTTAGAGAGAAATCTTGGAAACAGAGTTATCTAGGGAAACAATACACATTATTGTTATTATTATCATATGCAAACCATAGGGTTTTATTTTTTTTTGCTTCTTCTTCCAGCAAATCAAGCCCTAATGGCTGCGCACAAAGGAGACCAAAGAAAATGGAATTGTTGCTGGAAGAACAGTTCGAAGAGCAGGGATTGCCACAATTCATTCCATACACAACACATTCATTTCATCTTCATCTCCAAGTACTCTGGCTCAGCCGCCATCCCTGGTCTAGTAGACAAGTATCGGAATGATGAAAGGTCAATCATTGTGTGACCCTTTAGTGTAATGAGAACTGAGAAACCAGCTGTGGAGCCCAGACTGGGAAAGATTGCTTTTGTTCCCCTGAGCACTGTATATCATATAGATTTAGTGTAGCCGGTGGCCTTATGATGCATAGTTTGAAGGCACACAGTTACCATAGACAATAGAACACAATATTCATCTTCAGACAAATCAGAAAACCACTCCACTATATTACTTTATGCTCCAGTTCATACCCTCACCAGACATCTGCAAGGAGGAGGAATGATGTGAGCTTCCAGCCACAATCACATGCATAATCCTTGGTCTTGAGTTGAGATACACAAGCTATTATCTGGTTGTGATACTACCAAATTAATCGCTGGAATGCATGTTCTGGTGGTGAGCATGCTTTATGTCCATCGCAAAATGTGGTGCTCCCTTGATCACAGCCGAACCACCACAGCACCCATACAGCAGCAGCCACTGCAGGACCCTAGGCACGGGTAAGTTGGCATGGAGAGTGGGCAGGTTGGGTAGAACGGGGCATGGAGGGGGAGGAATAGGGCAGGGATGGGGGGTGTTGAGGGTGAGAAGGGGCAGTTATCAGTGGTGGGGGCTTTACCTATATCCTCTCTCCCTTCCCAGCCTCAATCATCACCTGGGTCTACTGGTACAAGCAAAATTGCTGGTGCAGATCTGAGTAGACCCATCGGGGCAGCACAGTCTTGCCCCGGGGCAAAGGAACAAAGTCATGAGTCAGTAGCCATCCTAATTTCAGGAGAAAGGAACAAGGTAGCAAATGTTTTCTTATTTCGAGGAGGCCTCCAGGCCTCAAAACTCCCCCATGGGATGCAGCATAGATCCCACTGGCGCAGCAACATCAGTGCCAGGGAAGTTATATTGGATTGGTCTGCCCATCTTAGGATCGTATTCAAAAAATGTTTAGAAGTAAGGATTTCTTTTTACATGATGTCTTGTCTATTTGCATTAATGTGTTTACTATACACACTTCTGGCAAAAAGATAAGGAAAACCGAAAAAAAAGTCATGGTTTGCATATAAACCTGAGGCAGCAATCCTATCCACACTTACCTGGGAGTAAGCCCCTTTGAACATAATGGGACTTACTTTTGAGTTGACATGCATAGGATTTGGCTGTTAGTTGCAGGTTTAAGTGGTTGTGAGTGAATGAATACTTATAAAATAGCTCTGTTTAGATAGGCATAGGTTAAAGTGAAAGATGGGAGAGAGAAGGAATTGGGCTGCCAAGGTGGACTGAATTTCCTCCACCAAAGATAACCTAATGGGAGAAAACTGGTTAAATGCACCTTTCAAAGTGGTGTCTTCTTATATTTGGGAAGGGTAGTAGTAGTAGTAGTCGTCGTTGTTGTCGTGGGAAGTTTCAAGCAGGCACTAGAGAATGGAGAGAGGATAATAACAACAACAACAACAACAACAACAACAACAACAACAACAACAACAACAACAACAGGTATTTATATACCGCCTAGGCAGGCTTTATTAAATCCCTTATTAAATAGGGATTTTTACAATTTGAAAGAAGGTTCTTTCTTTCAAGAACCACTACATTCAGGTGTTTCACTCTGATCTGGTTTCACATTCTGGCCTCCATCCTCCCACGCTCAGAGCAGATGGAATAGCTCGGCTTCAGCTTGTCAGCTGCTCCAAGGTCGCACGGTGCCGGTGGCCTCGAACTGGTGACCTTGTGGATGTTATCTTCAGGCAGACGGAGGCTCTGCCCTCTAGACCAGACCTCCTTACCTGGATAAGGTAAATCTACTATCAGATCTGTAAAAAAAACCTGTATTTTTTTGGAATCTCTGTCTTGGGGTTAGTGTGTGCCTAATTAGAGGCACTTTGAGAGTTTGTCCCAGTCAACCGTCCTTAATTAGTCATTCACTGCCCCATTCCAACCCCTCCCTGCCCATCCCCTCTCCTTTGCTGCCCAGTAGGAACTTACCTGTTCCAATGCATGCTTCTCTCTGCACTAGCTCAGGCAGGATGGCACAGGCCTTCCCGCTGGTGAGCCTGGAAATTGCACTGTTACAATGCACTTTATAGCCCAGAAGGGGGATAGGACTGTAAGTGCTGTAAGTTCCAATTTATTCACTGAGGCTGTGTAGCCCACATGTGTAGCCCATATTGTTTTACATGACTTTGGATGAAGAGCAAGGTGTCTTTCCAGTATGATTTTTCACATCATCATTTTATCACCGAGTCGGAGAATATTTCATGTTCAGTCATTCTTTGTCAAGGAAAAGCCACGTTTCGTAAAACACAGGTTCTAACTTAGGGTCATGTGCCCCCAGACCTCCTTCATGCTTCTTCTTAATAAGTTGGTAATATTGCTAATGTGCCTGGGACTAACTCACTGAATATAGTTATCAAAACAGCTGTGGCGACTTTTCATACATTTTGGTAATTGTCTTTACTAATTACAGTTGGGATGCCGAACTGGAGATTGTGTAACATTAAAATTGGAGAAATTAAAACAGCTGTTTTATGGAACTATTATGTTCTTTGGGGGGCTACAGATCTTAGTGAGACATTAGCTAATTAAAAAACACCAGGATAGTTCCTGAATAAACCATTAAAATCAAGGGTTACTTTTGCCCAAGTGCTACAGGTCAAAAGATTTTGCTCTGTTTGGAGCTCCTTGTGACATATATTATACAGTGATAGTATACACAGCAAATAATTGCTCAGAGTTGAATATGGCACAGAGAAACATTGGATTAATGAATCTTGAACAGCAATTTTGTAGCACTCCACTCCCTAAACCCCATCTGTTCTGTCTTTTCTTCGTAAAAGGAATGCCAGGGGTACGGTCTTTAGACTTTTACAATGCAGTTTAGATGAGGGACAACTTTGTAAACACAGAAGATTGAAGAAGACAATCTATTAAAGGATTAAAACAAAGATATATAAAATGGATTAAAGGATCAAAACAAAAAGATATATAAAATGATTTGAGGTGCTAGAAAATGGTGATAAAAAATAAAAACACATAATGCCACTTTCTGCACTTCTCATTTTTTTGAAAAAAAAAACACACACAAAAAACCCCCTAAAATCTGCAAAAAAAAAAAAATGTATTTAATGGGATGCATGGGTAATGAGTATCGGTGCATCTGCCAACATTATACTACCTATATCACCTACATAGTATACTTTTGAAGTGATCATAATATACTTATAATGTAAATTTTAAATAAAAACATAACTTGGCTTTCTGCACTTCTAATTTTGGAAAACACAGTAATCCGCAAAAAATAAAACCATTTTCTCCCATCTGATGGTTGGCAACCTTCAGTCTCGAAGGACTATGGTATAAGCCTACAGCACCCGGTATTCCCAAGCGGTCTCCCATTCAGGTACTAACCAGGCCTGACCCTGCTTAGCTTCAAAGATCAGACAAGATCAGGCACAGTTGATCTACAGGTAACAGATCTCTAACAGTTACTCTAATTATAGGTATACAATAGGGTAACAGTTGCTCTAATTATGGTATTGCTTGGATACCTCATGGTTACAGGTGGGAGTGGCTTTGCCCATCCAACCCATTGCACAAGACTTGGAAGAGACACAATTACCCAACAAGATGATGGATACTGTGGAGCGTACTTAACGCAGCTGTAGGGTGTGCCTTATCCTTGGTTTCTCAGGGTGCAATCCTAACCCACTTTCCAGCACAGGCATAAGGGAAATGCAGCTCTTAGGTAAGGAAACAAATATTCCCTTACCTTGAAGAGGCCTCCATGAGTGCAGCCCCATTGCAGGATGCTGCACATGTCCCACTGGCACAGCTATGCCAGTGCTGGAAAGTGGGTTAGGATTTGGGTCTCAGTTGATTTGGGACTTTGTAATCCAAGCTGGAGAGGATACCAGCCAGCATCATTAAGCCAGGCAGCCTCCAGAGGCCAGTTCTGGTTCCCCCCATGACACTTACCTCAGGATGCACACTGATTCTCAATTCCTATCCTCTGTCCTGTATTTATACCTGCCAGGCAGTGGCATAGCTAAGGCATCTGGCACTGGGGGCACAAATATTTTAACACCCCTCATATCCCCATAATATTCCCCACAAAAATTTTTAATACCCCCATATGACATCTTAGAGGCCTCTGAAAGGCACTTCCACGGGCACTGGATACCTTCTGAGCCCTGGGTAGCATGCCTTGAGGGCGTTTTAGAGGCCTCCGAAAGGCGCTTCTAGGGGACCGTGCATGGAAACAGGAAGTGCCTTTTAGAGGCCTCTAAGACACCCCCTCAAAGTTTGGTACTTGGGGCAATGTACCCCCCCCCCGCTGGATATAAAGCAATTAAAGAATTAAACATCATATGTAATTGTTGTATGTTGACTCCATACCTGAACATATTTACTAAACAATTGCTTGTATTTTCATGCCACCTTTCTGTAAAACAATAAACTATGTTTATATAACAATAAACAATAAACAATAAATTCTATGCTTGGGATCTTTAGAAAAGGTATTGAGAACAAAACAGCTAATGTTATAATGCCATTGTACAAATTGTTGATAAGGCCACACCTGGAGCATTGTGTCTAGTTCTGGCAGCCACATCTCAAAAAGGACATAGTGGAAATGGAAAAGGTGCAAAAGAGAGCAACTAAAATGATTACTGGGCTGGGGCACCTTCCTTATGAGGAAAGGCTACTGCGTTTGGGCCTCTTCAGCCTAGAAAAGAGGCACCTGAGGGGGGACATGATTGAGACATACAAAATTATGCATGGGAAGGATAGAGTTGATAGAGAGATGCTCTTTACACTCTCATATAACACCAGAACCAGGGGACATCCACTAAAATTGAGTGTTAGGAGAGTTAGGACAGACAAAAGAAAATATTTCTAAAATTAGCGTGTGGTTGATCTGTGGAACTCCTTGCCACAGGATGTGGTGACGGCATCTGACCTGGATGCCTTTAAAAGGGGATTGGACAAATTTCTGGAGGAAAAATCCATTACGGGTTACAAGCCATGAGGTATATGTACAACCTAGAAATGGGCTATGTCAGAATGCCAGGTGCAAGGGAGGGCACCAGGATGTAGTTCTCTTGTTATCTGGTGTGCTCCCTGGGGCATTTGGTGGGCCACTGTGAGATACAGGAAGCTGGACTAGATGGGCCTATGGCCTGATCCAGTGGGGCTGTTCTTATGTTTTTAAATATGATGGCTAACAAACCAGTAAGCATAACATGATACTCAACTTAAAACTAAAAACAAATACAATTACATATGACATATGATGTTTACTTCTTTCTTTAAATGATTTATACCCTGCCTTCCCTACAAATTGCTTTACAAGTCACATCATTGGTCCATTTAACATAGTACTGTCAACTGCTTGCAGGTCTCCAAGAAATCTGGAAGGGGTTTTACAAGGTCTTTTTTAAGTTTTGCAAATACTTTTGTATTGCACTTATCTGCTGCAGCAAATATTCCATTTACCTGGCATGGTGTTGCAGATAGGGGAGGACTAATGCCAGAGGAGAAGTCTACTGGGAGAGGAAACAACCTAAATAAGGCCTGGAGCCCAGGTCTACCTAACTGGAAGAGGTGGAATGAGAGTTCAGGTCTACCAGGCAGGTAGATCTGGGCTCCAAGTCTGGGTGGGAGCCCAGATCTGCCCGTCCAGCAAACCGGCAACAGACGTCAGTTCATTCAGGAATCCAGGTCAACCCAGCAGGTAGAACTGGGTTGCAAGTCCAGGTGGGAGCCCAGGTCTACCTGCCCAGTGAACCTTGACCACGGAGGCCAGAAATTCACCTGGGAGCCCTGGTTTTCCCAGCTGGTAGATTTGGGCTCCAAGTTTGAGTGAGAGACCAGGTCTACCCACCCAGCGAACTTCAGCCACAGAGGACATAAATTCAACTTGGAGCCCAGGTCTATCCACCTGGTTGACCTGGGCTCTGGAGTTGGTATTGCTCATGTGTCCCTCCCCCCCAACACAAACACTAGATCTGCCCTGGTTGCAGATACAGTTACTCCTAAATTCACTCTGGCAAACTTGATAAGGGTTATACAGTTCCAGATTCAAGGACATGCTATTGCACAGATGCCAGACTAGTAATACACAGTACAGAATGAGTGGCACCATCCTATTATGCCTCTGCGTTGGTGGAGCAAGTGCTCTGCCAGCACAGACGGTCACAGACGTGCTGTAAAGCAGGTTGCGAGAGTTGGTCGTGCCAGCAGGAAGGCCTGCACCATTCCACTGGTGTAGGGCCAGCAGGTGCTGGAGCAGGTAAGCTCTGCACTGAGCAGTAGAGGAGCTGGGGAGGGTGGGGAGGAGGTGTAAAGGAGCAGCGAAGGATAGGGAGGGGACAGGGGACGGACAGATCCGGTCCTGGGCGGCTCCATGGCAGCTACTTGGGGTTTCCTTAGCAGGCGTATCCACATGGAACATTCTCTTTTTCACAGTTCTGAAAACGACAATTCAGAAACATCCTGTTCTATTTGGAGCATTTATTTGCAGCTGTGAAGATATTCACTATTGACCACTCTTTTAATTGTGACGTGTGCAGTGACCTTTCTATCTCTCAGCCTAACTTACCAAACAGAGATCGTGTGCAGCGAAAATGGGAGCGGGCCAAGTTGTGCCAGCTTGAACTCATTGGAGAAGGGTGTCTGTGCACACACACACATACTTGAGTCCCTTACATGCAGCATTTCAAGGAAAAAGGAGCCTCCTTAGAAGCTGCCTCATTCCACTTGGAGACTGATGGATGGCATGCCTTTGCCCACTTAATCGGGCATGGCAGTTATCAAATACGGACTTGACAGATTTATGAGTTTGCCTCTGAGCAAGTGCTTCAAAGATCTCCGGATAGCTCATTGCTGCATTTTTTTTTCCATGCATGTTTGTTGATCTCTGCAAAATGCACATCACTCAAGGTTGATGGCTCTTCAGAAGACCCACTTCCTCCTGGTAGAAATATGATTGGCACAGTCGAGATACTCATCCTTCCTCTCAAAACTAGTTCTTCTCATCTAGTCTCTGAATTTTGCTATATAACAAATCAGACATTTCCTGAAGGAGACCCTTGGTTCTCATAAGAGTTCCTGCTCCCCCCCCCCCAAAAAAAAAGATAGGACATTTTAAATCACTGTTTCTCAGAGCCCAAGTAAATGAGGGATCCTTGATCACAATTTTTATTTTTTTTATTTACAAATCTATACCTCGCTTTATCTCCTTAACACAGTGGTTCTCAAACTTTGAGGGACTGTTACTCGCTCAGTAAGTTCTTGCAGGGGAGGGACTAGGGCAGGGACGCAATCCCCAGGAAGTGCTTTGCGCCCGCTTCCATTGCAGGTTCCAAGCATCAGGGAGCTCTGCAGAGGGCTGTGCAGGGCTCCCAGCACCTCCTGCAGCCTGCTGTAGACTCATATTGTAAAAATTAAGTGCAAAGCACCCCCCTTGCCCCCTCTAAGTGCCCCGAACCTGGGGATCACATCACTGTCTTCCTCCCCTTCCCCTGCCCCTTAAAGGGATGGGGGAAGCATTACACAAACTGGTGGGTCGCTGTCCACCAGTTTCAGAACCACTGCCGTAACAGATTTTCAACGTGGCTAATTTTTGTCTTGTGCGCTCCCTGAGGCATGTGGTGGGCCACTGTGAGATACAGGAAGCTGGACTAGATGAGCCTTCAACCCGATCCAGCTGAACTCTTCTTATGTTCATATGTCATGTGTAAAGGACTAAATGCAAATGCACTTTGATTGGGGCTGCAAGACTGGCAGAGAGTTTATATTTTTCCCTCTGCCATTTTCCCAGTCTGATTTGCACCTACGTCACACCAGAGCTTATAGAAATATATGGGGGGGGGCGACACTTTTGACTAATCCACAGAACCATCAAACCAGAACAAGTTCAATGGATTTATGGACTGCCCAGGTTATACCTGGTGGACAGTCCAATAAAAGTTTAGAAGAATACTACTTGAATAGTCATAAATGGACTGCCACTTTGACCAACAGCTAGCCTTATGTCCATCTGTAAGTTCTTATGCTTCATCCTTCTGGATGGAAGAACCTGGAACCTAGATTATGACATGACCTGTCAGGGAACAAGACAGACTACCTTAGACACTTCCACATCAGTGACATAGCTTCAGGGGGGGATGGCATGGCAAATGTTGCAACATTCCGTGTAGGTAGCCCCTCCCATATGCTCTCAGAGCCATTCCAGGCAGCAATGGCAACAATTGTGCATTGTAGTACTTACAGCGCCACTGCTCCTGTAGCGACACCACTGCTCCACATATCTTATCTGTTGTACCCTTTTTTTGTGCATTTGGACTGGAAATCAATTTGGAACCCAATCTGGGATTAAAAGAGGACCATGAGCATAACACAAACATTGTAAATCAATGAATGGCCAACAAAATCGAGAACAAATTTTTCCAAGGACTGGCGTTAAACAGTGCGGAGAAATGGAAACCAATGGAGATGACCGAAGTGTCAGAAAAACTCCATAACCAGCTTTTCAGGGAGCAAGTGAGGCAAGAGAGCAGAGACTGTACTCATTAGGATGATTCCATGGCTGATATACCTTGTAATCTACCACTGTCTGTCAGGTTGGAATTGAGCCCCGGAGAAGACAGAATGTCATTATCTCTGAGCATATGGTAAAAAGATTGTTCTGCGGAGATGTGATGCTCAGGAGGGGAAAAACACCACAGGAAGAAATTTCATATCAAACTGACCTGTTAGAGGACAATGATTGGTACCACTGGACCCCTGGCAAAATTGCATGTCTCCATCACGGTGGCCTCTTGTAAAAACAGGAACCTGCTGAAGGAAAGGGAATGAAAAGAAGAACAAAAACAAGCCTGAGAAAGAAGACCTCAAAAATATAAAGGCCTAACTCTGAATATCTTAGACCACCATTCACACCCTTTTTCTCTTTCTGCTTGCAACCTCATTGCTGTGTATATGTGATAGGCTCCTGGTTATAGCTGGTTTTATTTCACTGTTGGTTGTAGAAGTCACTTCTCTGGTGATAGGAAAGATAGGAAAGTAGCCCCACTTAGTGACAGCATGTAAGCTTTTAAGGGCACAATCCTAACCCCTTATGTCAGTGCTTTCCAGCACTGACATAAGGGCAATGCAGCTCTGAGGGAAGGGAACAAACATTCCCTTACTTTGAGGAAGCCTCCGTGAGTGAGACCCAACTGCAGGATGCAGCACATGTCCCATTGGCACCGCTATGCCAGTGCTGGAAAGCACTGACATAAGGGGTTAGGATTGCGCCCTATGTCGTTATTAGATTCCCAATAACAATTTGTGCATCTTTGGAGTTCCAAGCTTTTTATGAACTAAGCAGCACTGCCAGTATTCCAGGGCTCAAAAGAATTTGTGGACTGTCATATATTCCACAGGGTCACCAGGAAACAAGGGAAATGTAGCTACTATGGCTCTTGATATTCATGCTATTTCTACTGCCATCTCTTCCCATTGGTACTCCCCCTCCCTTTCTTAAGCTTATTCTGGAATAAGCTTAGGAACTGGTGGCAGGTTCCCCTAGCAACATAGGTCTTAGGCTTCAGGCCCAGATTCCCCTCCGTTCTCATCAGAAAACATGGGAAAGCTTCCCAGTTTCATGTGAAGTTTTGTTACCCATGTTTTTCAACTGAGAATAGATATCCATTGATATCATCAGTGGGTGATGTTCTAAAACAGGGGCAGAGCACATACATTTCTGAACATTTCAGAAAGTTCAATCTCTGCCACCCCCAGGTAAAGAACATTAAATAATAGAACTAGATAGGTCAATTGACTCACTCAGTATCAGGCCACTTCGTATACAAGTCCAATTTACTCATTTCATAGAGTGGCCATTGGAACCTACGTAAGATGCAAACTAGACATGCTGTCCAATTCCTCCAAGCTCGAGTGTGGAGAAGACGTCTGGTGACCCATCAAAGTTTATCTCAAAGGTGTGGCAAACTTTTTGAACCCCTCCAGTTCTTCTCTGAGCCTAAGAGAATTTCCTTGACATTTCTCCTTCTCTTCCTGCCAGTCCCCCAAAACAGACTTCCTCTTTGCTTTTTCCTTACAATGGTGAGAGCAGCTCAAAAAAGGCAGTAGGGTGGAGGACTAGGTAAGGGACCATTGAAATGAATGGAACTTACTAAGTAATTAGACTTGTTTCTGAGCAGGAATGCTGAGATGGATCGCTTTGTAAACTAAGTCATGCTATAAAGAAAAGAACCTGCCTTAACTGCAGCCTGAATGTCATATTTAATTAATAAATTAGTGAACTGGCATTTGACAGTCATAAAGAAATGAGTCTGGGAAATACAAAGGTAACTTTTAAGATGGGTCATGTTTTCATGGAACTGAAGTGATTCTGATATTAAGCCTAAAGACTGCACCAATCATTTACCACGAAATATAAATCCAGGTTGGGAGGAGATGTACAAATCTTGGCAAACTCAGTCTTGGCAAACTCTCTGATTAAAAGCTATAGTTGTAATGGACCATGTCACTACTTTCAAAGCATGGATCCTGGATGTATAGAAAGACTTGATGGGATCTGTATATCAGTGTTCCTGAAGCCAAAGCAAATTGTTTGTGTGTAGGTGTGTGTGTGTGTGTGGGGGGGGTATAATCTATAATCTGTGGTGTCAAACAGATATTGTGGATGTTATGCATGTAGCGGCACTATGTCCTCGATTTTTAATGATTTCAGTGAAATGGCATTCTGACAGCGTGAGGAATGCCAGAATTAGTGTATAAATCTGAGCTAGAGGATTCGAAAATGAGGGTTTTTAGTATGAGTTAGCCATAATGACCTTTAAGGCTTAAATTGGTGGCACTGCAATCTTGAAAAGTGTCAAATGGAATATTTCATTTAAGCTACATATCAAAGGCCTTTAATGAATCGGCAGAGCTCCACGTGTACACGGATCGCCTTGGCGCTATCCCACCAGTCATATTTGGTGGGATGCAGCGGACCATAAAATTGGAAAACAGCTACTGTAACTCCATTCAGCAAACACAAACCATAGGAGGAAATTTAGTGTTCCTGTGTGGATTATGGAGGATCTAAAACTACACCAACTTTTAGCTATCCACTTATGTATTTCTTTTCCCTATAATTTCCCCAATATTAAAAAAGAAATTAAAAAGCATTATTCTATCTTTCCCCCTGTAGATTGCAATATGCAAGTGGTTTTTAGGGGAAGCCTACGAATAAAAGTTCTTATCATTTTTAGATCGCTTTTTTCTGTGTGTTCAAAGTGCTTCACATATATTATCTTAGTAATCAGGAAAGCTCAGAGCTAGCATAATAAATAGAAAATAGCATAATAATAAAATAATTAAAAATAAATCTGTGCAGTGTGACAAAAATAAGCACAGCAATGAAAGCTGGCTTCCTAAGGAAACCTTTCTGCATTTAGTAAACATGGAAGGAAGAAGCAAGACTATCCACTGACACATCAGCTGGTAGCAGCCAATATGATCTTGGGGGGAGAGGGCCCCATAGGGGTCCCAGTGAAGGACTTTGCCCTGGGCCCCTGAAGTGTTCCATTTTTATTTAATCTTTCTGTCTAAGATCTTTGGTTCTTTGAGGGATGTTAAACGCTTTAATCATGCTGTTGGGTTGTTGTTGTTTTTAAATTTCTGAGTCTTTAAAAATCTTTGGTCATCTTTATTGTGGGTTTATGAACTTGTAAGGCACTTGTAAGCTGCGATACAAGGACATCTGCAAGAGGGATCTGAAGGTCTTAGGGATGGACCTCAACAAATGGGAAACCCTGGCCTCTGAGCGGCCCGCTTGGAGGCAGGCTATGCAGCATGGCCTTTCCCAGTTTGAAGAGACACTTGGCCAACAGTCTGAGGCTAAGAGGCAAAGAAGGAAGGCCCATAGCCAGGGAGACAGACCAGGGACAGGCTGCACTTGCTCCCAGTGTGAAGGGATTGTCACTCCCGGATTGGCCTTTTCAGCCACACTAGACGCTGTGCCAGAACCACCTTTCAGAGTGCGATACCATAGTCTTTCGAGACTGAAGGTTGCCAATACAATATACAAGGCACTTTTGTTGCTCCTGGTAGTCAGGGATGGGAAAGTGGGGGAGGAGGCTTCTGTTTGTGTATGGGTGGGGGGGAGTTATCACTTGATTCACTTGGGGAAAATGGAACCAAGGCAGGAAGTTCTAAGGCAGGGCATTGTCCCATAACCTCGAGTAATCTGGTGCTGGCACTGGTCTCAGTTTACATGCACACCTGACCATCCTCCTTAACAAGTAATTGCAATCCATTTTCTGTAATGTCTCCAAGGCAGACTTGTTAAAACTGTACACAAGCTTTGCTCAGTGACCAAATGGACTACTCTCTGCTTGGGGATTTTGCAAGCATGTACGGCGTAGTGGTCCTGGTGTGGGACTTAGGCCTTGAAATTCCAGGTTCAATTCCCTGCTCAGGCATGCAGCTTCCTGGGTGACCTTGGCTGGTCACCATCTCTCAGCCTAACCTACCTCACAGGGTTGTTGTGAGGACAAAGGGAGGGAAGGAACCAGGTATGTTATTCCCCTGAGCTCCTTGTAGGAAGAGTGGTATAAAAATGTGAAAAATATATTTATAGTCATGCAACCACCCGTTTTCTGGCTCCTTGATGGTGGAATGGGGGATGTTAAAAGAGATATTTCAAAAGAGGAAGCATGGTTACATAAATAACATAAATAACCCCCTGTTATATCTAATTAGGTTTTGAATATGCCTGATATTAGGGCCTATTAGTTGAAAAACAAAACAAAAAAAAAAGCATCAGTTAAAAGGAGGAGTACAATGCAAGGCTGTAGCTCCTCTTTATAGAAAAATCAAACCCACCCATTGACAGATGGGTAAAAATTTGAACAAATGCAGGGAGGATGTACAGTCAGTGAAGTATGTAAAAAGCCCCACTTTAAATTATATTTGGACATTTTCCATTAGCATTTTTTTCCAGCATAATTGTAAGACTGCGCCCATCTGGAACTAATTTGAAAATCGGAGGTTAATAGTCACAAAAGATGACTTGTTTCAATTACACAGAATATTTTATAAGTTCACTCCCTGTGCAGGTTTCCATTTTAAATGCTGTTCCTTCCTGTCTATCAGTGACCAAAATAATTAAGTTTTAACGGTTAAGCTGTTAACATATAATTACCATGACATAAATCCATTTACACGGATGGAATATTTTTGTAGATTTCTTGGAATAGATGGGCAATCTCTGAGAACAAACATCCATTTAAAGAAATATTGTTTTTTTTAGATAATTCTTTAAAATAAGTTTGCACTATGCAAATGGAGCTCCTGTTGATGAAGTTTCTCCATTCTAATCACTTGCTGGTGGGAGTTCTGTATCTCCTTATGGGGTAAAGTCTTTCACCCCAGGAACAAAGAACCGGATTTTCACAAGGCTGTGCCTTGCCCAATGAGATGGTTGAGTTTATCTTTCTGACCCAGGGACAAAGCTAACAGCCACACAGTCAACCTTCAACACAAGGCTTCTCACTCAGAACTGGGCCAAACTGAGATGCGGGGGATCCATGGGTTGGATCCTAAAATCCCTACTGTAAAAGGAAAACTTAGCATCCAGATTTCTTAGGAAAACTTAGGAGTAGATTTCCTGATGTGTGGGGTTGATTTGGATATGTTCCTAATGCCTGAGGAGGGACCTAAGCCTTCCTGCAGCTCCAATCCAAATAGCCAGCTATTTGCATTTTTCAAAGAACTCAGGTTCCCTGCACATGCCTGATCTTGTCTGATCTCAGAAGCTAAGCAGGGTCAGGCCTGGTTACTACCTGGATGGGAGACCTGGGAATACCGGGTGCTGTAGGCTTATACCATAGTCTATTGAGACTGAAGGTTGCCAGCCAACCAACCAACCAGGTTCCACTATCCTACCAAGACTCTCCTCATCCATTACACAAGTAGTGCAAGAATTCTGGGAGTGCAGTTCCTTCCTATGCTGCAGGTGTAGGTAATGTGAACCACATGGGAGGATCCCACATTGTAGCTCTTTGACACAACAGCATAGTCCTGGTTGTCTTCAGTGGCTCACACACCAGCAGTGTGTCTTCTAAATTCCAATTTACTCAGAAAAACTCAGTAGTATGAGGTGATGAAATTCTCAACTCTACCACTTCAGGCTGCAGGTGTAAGGACAGGGTTCTTGAATGACCCCTCTACAACTAAAATCTCCCTATATATAGCAAATTAGCATATCAAGGTTCGGCAAAGCTACATCCCTGATGTGCTGTATTTTTCATATGCAAGGAGCTTTTTTCTTCTTCTTTAACATGGGAAAGGATCTGAGGACTTGCCCCCTCTTTATGAATCATGTGAATAATCTCTTTACCATAAGAAAAGTATATCATTTAGACAGGCCGCATTTTCCACTTTTAGATGGAAGATCATGTAAGATAAAATACCCTAACTCAGTGGTTCTCAAACTTTTAGCACCAGGGCCCACTTTTCACAAAGAAAATCTGCCAGGACCCACCAAAAGTGATGTCATGACTAGAAGTGATATCATCAAGCTGGAAAGTTTTTGATAATCCTAGGCTGCAATCCTACCCACACTTACCCAGGAGTCCCATTTACTGTCATTGTTAAAAGCATATAAAGAGTAACCTGTTCAAAGTACAGATCTATGACATTTCCCCAAATGCCGTCACATACCATGGTAGCATCAAGTCTGACATAATAAAAATAAAATATTGAAATGATTGGGGGCCCACCGGAAACTGGCTCGCAACCCACCTAGTGGGTCCAGACCCACAGTCTGAGAAACACTGCCCTAGCATTTGAAACAGCAAGCCCAAATTCGTAATGTAATGGATGCCTATTGCAGTTTTTCTTTTAAGTTACAGTATTGTTGTTTTGTGCAATATTCTTCAGGCTATAACAAGTGTTGCTTTTGACTGTAGCCTGGAATGGATTCTAGCATTTGACCTCAATTTATATTCCCAACGCTGCATTATCCAATGGTCCGGCGCCAACAGACTTCTCCGGCAAGTTAAAATAGCAAAAAAAAATAATAAAAAAAAATCCCATTTTAATTGAATTGTAATGGTTTTGTTTCAGGTTCAGAGGAGTTCCAAATGGGAGTTTTGGGTTTTTTTCCCCCCCCACTGACCTATAGTTTTTGCTCTGTTGCTACCAATAAGGAAGAAGCTTGAGATGTATCTTCAGATGTCTGCTTTGACTAGAATTCTGTTGGAGTAATGAGACAATGAAGTCTGTTATTCTTGTTTAATACAGAATTCCTTCTGCTTCTTTGTATTCTTGTTTAATACAAAAAACCTTCTGCTTCTAGAGCATTCACGTTTTCATCTTTACTTCATAAAGCATTCATCTTTAAAGAACTGGCATTAGGCCTGAATTGGAAATATCACCCCTTAGATATGCTGTTCTACGTGTATGGAGTGCTGGGGTTTTACTGCGTATCTCAGCAACTGCTTTATGGTAGAATACCTCGGGCCAGTTCTGCAGAGCTGATGTGGTTTTACTGCCATTCCCCCCCCCACACACACACACACAAAATTTGATTCAGTGAGACACGCACTGATTTCAGACAGCAGTCATATCAAGGATTCAGGAGTGAGCAAAAGCAGAACAATCACTCCAAGTGGGAATGCAGAGGTGGCTTCAGACAGTGGACAAGTTGGAAGCCGGCTGAGGGACCCCTTCATGGGGGTCTGTTTTCCACCTGGAATGGCTCTGAAGGGGAGGGGATGGGCTGCTTGCACACGGCAGTGAGGCTCCCTGAAAAAATTTAGTGCTTTGCACCCCCTCTAGCTATGCCACTGCTCCTAGAGCAGTGGTGTAACTAAGACATTTGGCACCCAGGGGCACAACATTTTTTAACATCCCCCCACCAGTGCTTTTTGGAGACCAGCAAAAACTGGAAGTGCCTATGAGAGGCCTCCAGAAGGCCCTATGAGGCTTTCTGAGGCATAGGTACCATTGGCAGACTATAAGAGGCCCAAGAACCTGAAGTGCCTTTCAGAGGTCTCTAAGACACCCTCTTAGAGCATGATACCCAGGGCAATGTATCCCTTCTGCCCCCCTTAGCTACACCACTGTCTCCGAAGGCATGTTGGGAGGGCAAATGTAAGGCTTCACCCCTAGTACTATTGTGTTGGCACTTCACATATTGTCAGATATTTCAACACTTGCATTTGAATGAAACTGAACAGAAACAGGTCCAGACATTGTGAGCAAATCCCAACCTCAGTTCTTCTCCTCCCTGGCTCACAGTTCCCCCACCTCACTTCCCCAGTGCAAAATATTTGAAAATAATTGAAATAGAGGTGAAGATAATAGAGGTTACCAGAGGGAGCACTTAAAGCCAAATACAGCTCTCGACCCACTTGATTAACATGAGTATAGTAGTAACTTGACTTGGAGGGTGCATTTAGGCTGGTGTGCCCAGCCCACAGAACCATGGAGTGACTTTTGCAGCATTGTTCCTGCTGATCATGAGATCTGCCACCATATGGCCCACATAAGATTGGGGAGTAACAGCCCAATCTTACCTAAATCCCCATTGGCAAGGACATGGCACTACTGCGGCTACTGGTGTATCCTGCAGGGGATATTAGACAGCTGGAGGTCTACATGAGATAAGATTATCTCTGTCTGCCCATCAGCCGCTTTGAGTCAAAGCTCAATCGCTGGCACAAGCCTACATTGTTCCGTGAAGGTAGATCCAACCACCTCCTTGAGCTTACCTGTTATGGCAGATGTCAGTTGGCCCACTGGCCATATGGGAAGCCACTCCGGCCTCCCCACCAGCAGGCCTGCAGCATATGTCCATGGAGGCTGCTTTGCCGTAAAGCAGCCTCTGCCGGTGCAATGCTATTTACACCAGAGTGTGTGTGTGTGTGGGGGGGGGGGCGGGGAATAGGATTGGGCCATAAATGTATGTGTTCTGCTTACATTTTTCCTGGATGATGACAGTTTGAGAGAAAATTCCCAACACATAGTCTGGCGATTCCTAGGAACGCAATCCTGGAATTCACGTCTCCTCCCGATACCCTTTTTGAAGGCATCCTTTCAACAGCTGAGACGATCATTTCTCGATCATCAGAATAATCTCTCCTAGTGGCCTCCTGACAGTTCTAAATGCACGCTTGTCAATTGCAAATGCACTCTGTACCAGCCAAGAAACTGCATAAGTATCCTTGCACCCATTGGATTCATTTTACTTTATCATCTGCTCACTGAGAGGCTGCCAAATCAGAACAAATCACATTTATTTAGTTGGAGAAGTGCTCCTTTACGAAGCCACTTGCATTCGTTATAGCGGCAAGCTGACTCTTTTGGAAGAAAATGCTTCCGTTTCACTCTTCAAGGTTGTTTCTGAGATTTTGGGAGCTTGAGTTCATCTCCAAGAGGCTCCCTTTCACCCTCTCATCGTCAGACTATTTTGCACGACTAGGGACTAGGTGCGTGTTATTGAGGATGGCACTTAAGAACAAGCCTGGTTTTGAGAACAGCGGCAGGGTTTTGAAAGAAGGTGAGTTGTAGCAGTATCATTCAGTCACCATTGCCATGTCCAATTGATGTATTCAGCATGCCTCTCAACAGTGAGATGCTAACTTCAAGACTAGAAGACTTGCACATCAGGGGCAGCCTAGGGCAAAACAAGCAGAAATGAAGGATGAGATCTCCCTCAATACAGAGCATAAATCCATCTGTCTGTCTGTCATCTCTAACAGCTAGTTCCTAGCATTTCCATTCTCTACATCAGAGATCTCCAAACTGGAAACTGCTGGGTCCCCAAAAGGCCCTTCCTGTCCTGAGCGGCGTTTACCATTCTGACGTGGTACTGCCTTTCATGTGGATCTGGCCGCGGGGATGCAGAGCGGTAAGCAACGCTCATGGGGGAGGGTTTTTCTGAACCCTAGATTCGGCCCACAGATCAGGATTTGGAGAGCCTTGCTGTACATTAGCAACCCAATGCAAACTGGGCTTTCCTCTAGCAGACATGCCGCATCAGTAGCACACGCAACAAGGCCACCAGCACACATGGCTGGTGGCTGTGCGTGCAGGTTGGTGGAGGGGACTCCCACCCCCAGGCAGGTAATTTGGCAGCAGAGGTGGGTGGTGGGAGGAATGAGCAGGGAGGGCACAGATTGGGGTGGGGTGGGGAAAAATGGGAGAATTGGTTGGTTGACAACCTTCAGTCTCAAAAGACTATGGTAGAAGCCTACAGCACCCATATTCCCAGGCAGTCTCCCATCCAAGTACTAACCAGGCCTGACCCTGCTTAGCTTCCAAGATCAGACATGTACAGGGTAGGGGAAGAATTGAAATACTGTTTCGCACCTCATTAAGATCTTCTGAAGTAATGTCATGAGTTCAAACTGTGTATGCTCAATCTGCATTGTTCTGTCACATGTTCACCGAGGCTCCAAAATTCAAGGCTAATAGGTTCATGATATCAGGGCAGCTATGTGCAAAACCCATTCATAAGATCGTGTCCCAAATGAGGAAGATCATGTTTCAGTGTTAGCAGCCGCTTTGTATTCAGAATCTTTACGGATCCAAACATTACAGGACTTTTTTTTTTTTTTAAACAAAAAATAATTATTATTTAAAAAACCAACAAAAAGCTACTTCTTTATCAGGGATTGGCTTCTTCAGTGCTTAGAGCACTTTGTGCTAAAAACAATCACAACAGCTCTCAAATTCATTCTGCATAAATGTTGCAAACTGATCGCATTTTCATATATTTTTTCTCATTTTGAGAAAAGTATTCATCAGTTTTCTATTTTGCATAATTTAGAGCCCAAATTAAATGAAATTCCCTTGTGCCGATGGAGCAGTGCCAGCGTAGCTTGCACTGCTTCCTGTGAGGGAATTATGCGGGCTGGAGGTCTCTTCAAGGTAAGGGGATATTGGTCTCCTTGCCCCGAGGAAAGCTCCAGCTCACAAGTCTACTTGAACCTGGTGCAAGTCTGAATGGATCTGGGTTGGTGATTCTGACCTGGGAAGGGGGATAAAGTATGGCGCATACCAGCGCTGCCAATTCTGCCCCTCCTTGGCCTGATCTACCAACCCCACCGCTCCCTGTCCTGTTGCACCCCCCTCCTGCCCTCTATTTGCCCTCCCTTCACCACTCTGCTGCTTGGCATGGAGCTTACCTGCTCCAGCACGGGTCATGGCCTGCACTGGTGCCGGTGGAATGGCACAGTTCCTCCTGCTCTCTCTTCTAACCTCTGCGCTGTCACAATGTGCTTTATGGCATAAGGTTAAGATAGGATTGTGCTATTATTCTCAGTATTATCATTATTATTAACAATATCTATAGGGGACGATTTCTTGTTTGAGACCCTGGAGAGCCAAAATAGATAGGTTCTCAGTGGCCAGAGGCACCAGTGGGTTAATTCAGTGCAAGGCACGGATGAGCTGACTTTCTAGCAAGATAAACAAAAAAACTGTTTCCACCCTCTTTGCCCAACGTCTTCAGGAGCACTGTACAATGTGTCTAGAAAGTCTACCATTTCATCGAGCTAATAAATGCAAAGAAGAACAGGCTGTCAACTCTCCAACTTACCTGTCTTTTCTATCAGGATGTCTAAGATTTCTGGGACACGGGGTGCTTATTATCGGCTGGTGCCATCTGTGTCTGCTTTGAATTTAGTGAGGCTCATGCATTTTCATGGTTGACCACAGTGATCTCACACATAGTTGGATTCATCTGGAGGATTCTATGTTCTAAAATGTTATGACCAGTTCCTTGGCCCCCTCATTCGGTCCCTCTCCATTGCATAGACAGATAGACATTTGCCTTAATTAGATAGCTGGGGAATTTTGTAGCCGTGGGGAAATCTACAGGTGACATGAGCTTGGCGTGAACCTTTGCTTGGGCAGGATGCTTCTTACATAAACGCTTCATGTTACACATTTTGTAAGACATAGGTTAATACATTTTAGATTTGCAGTACAAAAGAATATGCCCCCAAATATTCACCAGATCACTGAGCTGCCCACATCATAAAGCACAAATTAATGAATTAAATTCATCCAGGTCGATTTTGGCTTTTACATATTGATTTGGGTTTGTCAGCACCAGAGATCCTACTTGTTAAGATTCTAAGCAAGGCAAAATCACACACATTATTACATTTGTATCATGCCCTTCACCTTATGGTACCAGGGAAGCTCACGGCACCAGAAGAACAGAAATAAAATATATCCATTACCTGTTAATCAGAATTACATGACATAGCACAGTCAATTCATAGAGCGACAAAAACCAGCTGTCATCCATAATAATCGTAGTCCAAAAGACCGGAAGAACAAGTAGCTTCCCACATCTCTTAATTCATTTGAAGCTCAGTAGCCGCCACAGAGAGGGGCACTTTCCCACATGCATGCCCGTCATATCTTCCTAGGTTCTGACATGCAGAGCAGGAGCTCTGCTCAAGATTCCAACAGGGGGGTATTTTCATATAGCAGTAGATTGTCCTTAAGTCGCGACCCACCAGCCAGAGAACAAATGGCGTTGTCCCCTTAAGGAGTGGAGAAAGGGGGAAGGAAGCGACGTAATCCACAGGATTGCGCCACTGCGGGAACATAGGGTTTTTTTAAAAAAGCGTTTCTGTGTCCCTGCAGGCATCTGGTGGTGTGGGGAGATCCGCAGAGCCCCCTGTAAGGCTCCCTGCACCTCTAAACACTGACAAAATTCAACCCACTTCCGTTTTCACGATTGCAACCAGGAAGTGCAGGGGAGTTTTGGCCTCTGGAGGCCTACTCAGGGTAAGGGAACAAATGTTCCCTTGTCCTAGGGGTAAGCCCAAGCAGTCACTATGGGTCAACTCAGACCTGCGTCAGCTCAATAGCTTGTGCTAGTTCATGTTGAGCTGTGCAGTTGGATCAGTACTGAGAAGTGGGTGAGGATTCAGTGGGCGCTGCTGCCGCCAAACCTGCCCCCTTCCTGGGCCTGATCTGCACTCCTCCTTGCATCACTGCCCCCATTGCTTCCACCCCCTTCCTTGTTCTGCTCTACCCTCCACTCTCCCCCTGCCCCATCCCAACTTCCCCACTGGCCTGCCTTATGTGGCAAATCTTTGCCTGGCAGTGCACGCCATCAACAGCAGCTTAACTTTAAAACAAACAAACAAAAAACATGAACATGAAACTGTTGCCACCAGCACACTAGGCATTCTTCCAGAGGCCAGGCACAACAGGATTGGGCCATAAGAGTAAAGAACCAGAAGTTTTAATTCAACCCAGAAAGCAATAGGCATCCTGTGTAGTTCCAAAAGGATGGGAATCACATGCCCCCCCCCCTCCCCGCATAGCCCTCATCGGCAATCTGGCAATCAGTTTATGGAAATAGCATGAAAGCCATTCATTAGGGATGGCAGCTACTTTAGTGCTCAGAACAATTTTATAAGAAGGCCTGTGTTTACCTAATGATGCAAAAAAAAATCCATATTTCATGCTAAGAAACTTAAATTCTATATAAATTATCTACCGAGCAAATTTGCATTTTCTTCTCATTTAGATCATGTGCAGTGCAATCCTATCTTGTGCTGGAACTGTCTGGCCAGGAGGCCTGTGCTGTATCCAGTGCAAGATTGGGGCCTGAAGTGGCTCAGCTGGAGGCAAGGAGAAACTCTTCACCTTACCCCCGAGTAAGCCACTACAGTACCAAGGGGTCTCCTTGGACTTCTGCCACCTAGGTGGTGCAAGTCCAAGGAGAGCAGAGTGGTTTGCAGCTGCTCCGGGAACGGGGTTGGGGTCCAGCAAAACAGCCAGGTCCCAGCCCCACCTCTTGCTCCCATCCACCCCTGGGACCGTCCTCCGCTAGCCCTCCCCTCACCCCAGCCCAAGGTGCAGTCAGGATTGAGCTCTTGCTTCTGCAATTTTACTCTTCTGCGTGGAACATCCTAGATTTGCTGACTATTACAAGGGTCAAGAAGGTGTCTGAAGTATGATATCTTGCTATTACTGGAAATGCTTTTCAGAGGCCACTTCTCTTCCTGCTATTTCACCAAGCGCTGCTCATGTACAGTCAAATGTATCGTAACTGGAAAGGCCTAGAAACCCGATTGTTCTAGGGCGCAATCCTAACCCACTTTCCAGCACCAACATAAGGGCAATGCAGCTCCAAGGGGAGGGAACAAGCATTCCCTTACCTTGAGGAGGCCTCTGTAAGTGCCATCAAACTGCAGGATGCAGCAGGCGTCCCCTTGGCACAGATATGCCAGTGCTGAAAAGTGAGTTAGGATTTGGGCCCTAGTTATTAAGAAAGAAAGCAAGCAAGCAAGCAAGCAAGCGGAGATTCTTAATAATAATAATAATAATAATAATAATAATAATAATAATAATAATAATAATAATAATAATAACTTTATTTTTACCCCGCCTTTCTCCCCGAAGGGACTCAAGGCGGCTTACAGCATATTAAAAACAATTTAAAAACAAATAAAAACATATTAACACATACTAAAAACAGCAGTCAGAGTAAAAAAAAAAAAATAGGTAAAAAGAGCATAGAGCAGCAGCAAGTCATAAAAGAATCAGGCCTGTAAAAAATATTAAAAGATGTTAAAAAGATGTTAAAAGGCCAAGAACTCAGAAGGCCTGTTTAAACAGAAGGGTCTTCAGGCCTTGCCGAAAGGTCTCAAGAGAGGGAGCCATTCTTAAGTCAAGGGGAAAGGAGTTCCATAGCGTTGGTGCCACTACTGAGAAGGCCCTATTTCTTGCAGCCGCCCCACGTACCTCCCTAGGTGGCGGCACTTGTAAAAAGGCCTTCTCTGATGACCTGAGAGGGCGAGCCGGATTCTTGGAAAGCTTCATTATGTGTTCCCTGACACATGCTGTGCTTTTTCTAACTGGTAAAATAGTAGAATATAAAAATTTGTGATGAGTTTGAGAGTATATGTCAACTGCATTTTTACTGACCATCTTTTTATCTCACTTTTTGTTCAGCAACCACAAGGGCAGCATACCTGTGATATTTTTTTTTTTTTTTTTGTCTTTACAATGCTTTTCTGGCGTAGGTTAGGCAGAGAGACAGTAATTACTCCAATCTCACCCCGTGAACTTCATGACTGAGTGAGGATTTGAACTCAAAGCACCTTGTGTCCAAGCCCACCAAGTGTTTATGGGTGATTTGCATTTGAACATTCGAAGCCGCGTTGAACTGGATCAGACCACTCATCCATCTCAGAGGTGCCTGCAATTGGTTGGTACTGGTTGAAGTATACTCTTCAATAGTTCAGTTAAGCCCTTTCTGGAGATGTCAGGATTTGAACCTGGAACCCTCTGCTAACAAAGCAGGGTCTGTGCCACCCTGCTACGATCCTTGCCCTCCCCCCATAACATTTTACATGCAAAAATAATAGAAATGAGTTTCCGCTGGCAAAATATACACGAGCAATTTTTGTTTTTCTGGTTTTGCATATGCGCTTGAACAAATGGCCCAATCTTTTCCAAATCTGCACGTTAGGGTTTATTGTGAAGGGCCATGAATGCAGCTGCGTACACGTGAGATTACATTAGTATCTCAAGATGTGGCCAATCAGTGTTTCTTTCTTTCTGTATGTTGCCTCTGTATATCCAGATTTTTCTACAAGATCTGGATTCACATGGAAATCTCTCTGGGGATTTCAAATCCACCTTGAAAATGGAGAACTGGATGTTCTGTTTTGTTCTTTGGCTGTGTTTTCCTCTTTCAGTTACCTGCCATGTTGCATAATCAGATATTATTCATCATTCATTGTTTATTTTTATTTTGCATGTTATAGGGCAACCACCTACGTGAGATCATGCCAGTTCTTTTGTCTCCTTCCTTTCCCTCCCACACACAAAGCATCATCAAAACAAACCATTGATTCACTGATCTTGTTCTAAGCATGACCTTTGTATTTTGGTAACTTTGTCAGCCGTTGCACTTGTTACAATTCAAATTTCCCTTTGAATGGTTCAGTGGTGCAAACAATTTTTTTATAGATATATAAAATTTGTTCTTTGTGGTATACCCAGTAGGCAGGTTGCTTCTGATGGAAAGGAATCCCACCAGGCGAAAAATCAGAAAGCTTGTAAGCTTTGAGGGACTGGTTTGTCTCAGCTCCTGCCAAGTGAACAGCTCATAGCAGACAGCATCAAAATACAAATTCAGGCTAACAACATTTTCAGCATCCTGAGATGAAAAGTAGAGAAGGACTGAAGATGCAAAGTTCAGAGTCTGTCCCATGTGATACATTCGTAAGGTTTTATGGTGTGATGCATCTGATAATAAATCAACAGTACAACTAAGGGCCCAGTTCCATGTTCTGGTCACACCGTGTGGTACAGCGGTGTTGAAATAGCCACCACTGAATCCTGCAGGGCCAGAGAAGCTGCTGGAGGTATCCTTGGAGTAAGGAAACATTGGTACCCTTACCCCATGTAGAGCCCTTCTGACTCCGATGGGTCTACTCGAAGCTGTGCCAGCTATTTAGCTGGCACAGAACTGAGGAGACCCATGTTGGGCTCCAAGTTTCGGGGGGGGGGGATAGGATTCAGAGCCTGCCCTCTCTAGAGCCTAAACCTACCTTCAGCCTTCCCTCTCCTTGCCCAGTTTCACCCCTTCCCTGTGTTGTCCTGGCCTCTCCCACCTCAAAACATCTTCCCATTGCTGGGCTGGCAACCTGCGCACAGGCCCTGACCTCTACTGCCTGCTACACTGGCCTTCTCCCTCAGTGACAAAAACGCAGCATTTTGAGGAAGAATTACGGAATGGCAAGAGATGGAGAGCTCCAACAACATGGGGGGAAGTCTGTTTGGTCTTTTCTCCTATGGAACATAGCTCTGGGAGAAACTGTCCTTGCAGGGGGTGTTGCAGTTGGAATGCAAGTCCATCCCTGAAAAGTCCTCAACTTTTACACCAGATGCATAGAGATTATTTCCTAAGCAAGCAGAAGACTACCTACTACTCTACTGCCTTAGCATAGGAATGTAGAATGTAGAAACAATATGAGAGGGGCAGGATTTCATAGGAAGAGCTCACTAATGCCATCCCTTCCCAAAATAGCCACTTGTGCCAACTGGTTCCTCGCAGATGGTCCTACCCCTTCCATGTGGGTTATGGCCTGAAGCTAAGGAAAAGGGATAACTACAGCATACCTGCAAAAGTCTGATGCATACCTCACGTCTGTGATGGGCACCAACGTATGAGGAAAGCAAACAGGAGCAGGCTATCAAGTGACATTGCTTGCACCAGTATACTTGCTAGCCACCCAACCTCCCACGCCCAACCTCCACACACACGGTATCCATCTGCAGAGGGCAGCACTGGATGTGGAGAGGGTTTCTCTATATTATATGGAGGCGTAACTAGGACGCTGCCCCAGGAAGGGTGCAGATCTGTCCCTCAGGTTCTGCCCTACTTACGGAGGAAGTGCTGGCAGCATTGTGCCCCCGTTCTTTCTCCTTCAAAGGGGTGCCTCCACAAGAGAAGAGCAGGGGGTGCATAGCTGTGCTGTGAGCATTCCTTCCTTCAGGGAGAACCCAGAAGTGACATCATGACATCACATGGTGTCATTGCCCTGGCTGCCCTTGGTTACGCCTCAGTCCATAAAATATGGACTTTGTGAGGTATGTGGCTAGGTGTTGTCCCATCAAAACCTTTCTTTAGATATCTAATGCCCACTTTAGAATAATTAGCCTTCCCTCAAAATAACCCTGCAGGAAGCACTGCTGGACCCCACCACCAGGGTAGCTCTTCTGTTCAAACTGCAAAGGTCTTCTTTCCTCCCCTCTCCAATCAGTAGAATCTCCGGCCGCAGAAGCAACACCTGAGTTCTCAGCAGCTCCTGGGCATGGAAGCCACACACCAGTCTCCAGCAGTCTCCAGTCCAGTCCAGTCCTGCTTCTACACCTACACTCTGTGGTGGTAATTCTCTCACCTTTGTCCCCAGGGTCCCTAATTAATTGCAACTTAAATTGAACACACCCATTGCAAGCCAAAGGCTCTGGAGTTAACTCCATACTTCCCAGACCTGTCAACACAAAGGGCCACTGCTCACTTCACACACTATCTCCTCGAGGGAAATCTTCCACATTTCCACTACGGGTGCTCCACTCTTTGACCCCCTCATGCATTGGTGTCCACAGAAGGCAGACATAATATCTGCGTAGAGCTTTTGTCTCATTAAATATGCATATCTTTCTAGAGCACAGACCTGCCTAAAGACTACAGATGAATTTCTTTACTAGGCATACACTCTTGGGAAGCTGCTGTACCCCAAGGAAAATGGATAAATCCATAGTACCTTATTTCCACCATCTTTCTGTAGCAAAGACTACAGCAAATTTTAAACCGCCAACATAGTTTGTGTGGGCTGAAATCAGGCAACTGTAATATTGAAGATAACGCACTAGTGAACTCTGAGTGTGGCTGCGGTTTGGTGTTAAATTACAAAACACCAGCCAGTCAACATGTATTATTGGCAAACCCTTAAGGTTAGAGTCAACTGAACCGATATACTTTGCTCCTGTGTTTAGCATCTAGAAGTTTCAAACTTAGGATACAGCTACCTATCCCTGAGGTGTGAGGGTCGATGAATCTTAGCTTACTGAATAAACCAACCAAACAGTGCGATCATTTCGTTACTCCCACAATTACAGTACAGAACTTCAGCAACCATTCAGTTCAATGGTTCCATCTGCGTTTCAAATTTGTTACATCTGAATCCACTTTAGCAGGGATGAAGACACAGCAGATGACTAGTAAAACATTCATCCACTAGGAGACAGATGACTGCTTTGGCAAACCCATTTTATTTATATTATCCAAAACCATAAGGAAATTCATAGCTGTCACAAAAGCAGCTGGCTGTTTTGTGGTTGTTTTGCTTGTGTTCCTTCCCTGATTATATCACAAATTACGCCAAGGAGTCATGGTTTCATGATGGGATGCTGGAGAAGGAGATCTTATTGAGACAACTTTTGAAGTCCCATTATTCCTTCCGGTCGCACAGGAGAAACTATCATTTTGAGCTTTCACTTTCGGCCTTAAATCCTTTCCTATATTCTCACCTTTTAAAGATGGCGGATGTCATCCAAACGTCACTGAATGGCTCTGGTTTTCTGCTTCTGGATCACTGAAATCAAATCCTCGATATATGGCCAAATCCTAAAGAAGGTCTGTGCTGGCAGAATGTGTGTTCTGCTGGTGCGTGTGGTCACAAAAGTGCTGTAAAGCACTTTGGGGCAGCACAAAGTCCAGGCACACCAGCAAGAAGGCCAGAGCCTTCCCATTAATGACAGTGGAGCAACAGAGGCATGCCAGAGCAGGTACGTCTAGCACAGGAGCTGGGAGGGAAGGAGGTTGAATAGGGCAGGGGAGTGCAGAACGGGGTTGTGATGATGGTGGGTGGATCAGGCCTGGAAGAAGGATGGGATTGTTGGTGCTGGCATGCACCATATCCAAACCTCCTTCCTGGTCCTGATCCATCTGCATGGATCAATGTAGATGTGAGCAAGCAATATTGCTGGCACAGACCTGAGTTGACCTATCGTGGCTGCTGGGGCTTACCCAGAGGACAAATGTCACCAGTGCTGCATTGCTGTGTGGGCATTTGGGTAGGATTGGGTTGATAATCAGTCTATCATTAGTCCATATTCTGACATGTACTCAACTTACTCTGTAACATTTAAATTGAAATTAGGGCTGTGAGGCACTAGGGATGCAGCTGCTAGTTCTGTCTGGCACCTGCTCCCACCGAGTCTCCTGATGGGAAGCTTTATATTCTATTTTACTTTTTTAAAATTGATATTGTGCTTTTCTTTAAATTAACTGAAAGTGCTCACAAAGAAGTCAGACTGAAGTCAATACAATAAATCACATTATACAGCAGCAGCAGACAAATAATAAAGTAGAAGTGGAAAAAGCTATAAGTATGACTTGGCTAAGTGTTTCTCAAACTATGGGTCGGGACCCATTAGGTGGGTCGCAAGCCAATTTCTGGTGGGTCCCCATTCATTTCAATATTTTATTTTTAATATATTAGACTTGGTGCTAGCATGGTGTGTGACTGCATTTGGGGACATATTACAGATCTGGGGACAAGATGCAGTAAATGGGACTTACTCCTGGGCAAGTATGGGTAGGATTGCAGCCTAGCATTGTTAAAAAATTTTCCAGCTTGATAATGTCACTTCTGGTCATGACATCACTTCCGGTGGGTCATGACAGATTCTTATTCTAAAAAGTGCCCCTGTGCTAAAAGTTTGAGAACTACTGGCATAGAATACAAAAAAAAAAAAAAAAGCGCAGAAATACCCAACCCCAAATGTCTCCCTCAATGAATATGTTTTTATTCAGCCTTTATTCAGTTAGTGCTGGGGCCAGAGGAGTCTCCTTTGGGGGGGGGGGGGAGAGTCAGACTAGGGATTGCAGATTGGGTTTGCACCAGAAAGCAGGCTGACATTTGAGCATGGCCTTTGGCTATGACCTTGTTCTGCCTGCCAGTCATTCTAGAAAATGAACTGAGAAAAAGGCTAAAGTTGGTGCCGCTACTGAAAAGGCCCTGCCCCTAACAGACAGTCACTGAACTTGACAGGATCTCAGTAACAAAGTGCATGACACAGGTCACTCTATGGAAAAAGTAGCTCATTCAGACATATGTATCTGATGCTGTTTAGGGCTTTAAAGGGAAGAATGTGCATCATGAATTGAGCCTGCCTCCATATGTGCTTTGGAGGGTCTGAGCTTCAGATTATTGCTGTTGTATTGGAGTGACAGCATCTGAATAGTTCTTTACAAAAAAAAAAAAAAAACTAATCTAAGAAGTATTAATAAAAAATGCCATTAATAGTTTTGAAACACTGGTAGTATACTCTTTCATTTTCTCTTAATGTCCCAACAGAGTATTTGCATATGCAATGCCAGCTCAATCATTCATTTTGAAAATTCACATTGTCTCGGAGAAGGCATCGGATTTTCTCAGCAGGGGCAGATCCCATCAAGCTATCTGCATCAGTAACCTTTTTGAGCTTCGAGAAAAGGATTAACTAATTACATGTTAAAGATGGGGACTTCTAGCTACAGAAGATGAAAATACTCTCCTATTGAACTACAATTTAAAAACCCAACAGAGATAACAAAGTTGGTTTTCTCCAGAACCATGATGACTCGTCTTTTGAAATAATTTCCCATGAGCTTACCCAGAAAGCAAAACACTTTCAAATAAGCTACGTTGCCAACATGATAAATGCACAATTCATTTCGATACCTTTGCTGAATTGCAAAATAGTGAAATCCCAATTTACCTCCAGTGGAACACGTATCATTTTTTAAAAGCCCCATCTTGTTACGATACGACGATGGCAATTCTTCCCTTGATATGAGAACGTGGAATTTTCAATACAGGTATTGTCGGTTACATGAATGTATTGAGTGACGAAGAGATCCCTAAATGTGATGGAACATTTAAAACTCACACTAAAGGGACAAGGTAGATTGGATGTTGATACAACTATTGTTGAATAGCGACAAGACCTTGGACTACTCAGGGATCAGATACACAAATATCGTTGTTTCTGCCTATTTCCTGAACCAGCAAATTGCCCTCAGTATATATATAAGTACAAAAGGTACACAAGAAAAATGTTCTTTTTCTTCTACAGTCTGGGTGGACAACCTTTCAACTTTAGGGCTCCTGGCCCTTAAACAATTGTGTAGCAGAGGGAATTCCAACTGGTGTAGCTTGTCATCAGCTTGCTGAAATTCCCGCTTCTGCACAAATGTTAAAGGTCCAGGAGTCCTAAAGTTGAAAGGTTGGCCACCCCATTTCTATAGCACAATTCAAAATCAAGACCAGAAATATTTCCCCAAACATGTAGCTTTAGGATTGACATATATGTAAAATGTGTACTACATACCTACATACCGACACATTCTCGGCATCACCTGGCAGGACAAAGTTCCTAACAACACAGTCCTGGAACGTGCTGGAATCCCTAGCATGTATGCACTGCTGTAACAGAGACGCCTGCGTTGGCTTGGTCATGTCATGAGAATGGATGATGGGCGGATCCCAAAGGATCTCCTCTATGGAGAACTCGTGCAAGGAAAGCGCCCTACAGGTAGACCACAGCTGTGATACAAGGACATCTGCAAGAGGGATCTGAAGGCCTTAGGAATGGACCTCAACAAGTGGGAAACCCTGGCCTCTGAGCGGCCTGCTTGGAGGCAGGCTGTGCAGCATGGCCTTTCCCAGTTTGAAGAGACACTTGGCCAACAGTCTGAGGCAAGGAGGCAAAGAAGGAAGGCCCATAGCCAGGGAGACAGGCCAGGGACAGACTGCACTTGCTCCTGGTGTGGAAGGGATTGTCACTCCCGGATTGGCCTTTTCAGCCACACTAGACGCTGTGTCAGAACCACCATCCAGAGCGCGATACCATAGTCTTTCGAGACTGAAGGTTGCCAATACCTATACCTACATATGCAATGTAGGTAATATATTCTCTTGTAATACCTACCTTTGGATCTATGGACCAGAAAGTAGTCCATAGATATTTTTTTTCTTACACTAAGGGCCCAATCCTATCACTACTCAATACCACAAAGAACAGTGGTGCCAAAATGGCCACTGCTGTATCCTGTGGGACTAAGGAAAGTGCCACAGGTCTCCTTGGGGTAAGAGAACCCTTACCCTGTGTCGAGCATGGCAAGCAAACCCAGTGGGTTTGCTTGCATCTTTGTCAGCCCTTGAGTGGCACAGAATCAAGGAGACCCATGTCGAGCGACTCAGCTCAGGAGGGGGGATATGATCCAGCAGCAGCCTCTGCCACCATTCCCGCCTCCCTCCCAGGGCCAATCTTGCGATGGGCAGATGAAATCAGCAGTAGACTGGTGGGGGAGGGGGAAGATATGTTCAGTAGGTTTCATGCATTAAAAATTGGTCACTGTGTTTAATAAAGTAACACAAGTTAATTTGGTGTCTTCGTTGGAGGGAGTGTGAGGGTAAATAGAATGCCAGATGCAGGGAAGTGGCAGAGATGCAATTATCTTATGGTCTAATGCAGGGGTGTCCAAACCTTTTGGCAGGAGGGTCACATCATCTCTCTGACACTGTGTCGGGGGCTGGGAAAAAATAATTAATTTACATTTAAAATTTGAATAAATTTACATAAATGAATATATTAGAGATGGAACGAATGAATGAAGGTCTTGCAGTAGCTCAAGGCCTATAAAAGGCCTTGTACAAAGCAAGGCCTGCCTTTCCTTCACTGCCACTGCTGCATCACAGATGTGAAACAGCAAGTAGTGGAGGGAGCCCTCGTCCCACAGCTCGGGTGAGAGGTCGAACAGTCATCCTCATGCTGAGAGTAGTTGCATTGGGCCAAGTATGGGCTCCAACAAGTCTCTGGAGGGCCAGAGGCTCATTGGAGACTGGGGGTTCCCAGCAGGCCGCATTGGGAACCCCTGAGGGCCGCAAGTGGCCCCCAGGCCGGGTTTTGGACACCCCTGGTCTAGTGTGCTCCCTGAGACAACTGGTGGGCCACTGTGAGATACAGGAAGCTGGACTAGGTGGACCTTGGACCTGATCCAGCAGGGCTCTTCTTATGTTCTTGACATGGCAAGGTGAATGCAGTGTACAGCTGCAAAAGTGATGCAAACAGATAGACAAAGAATAAGATCCTGATAGAGGAGGAGGAAACGTAGTACAATGGCAATGAGAATTCAGAAATGGGATGCAGGGTGGCTAGTGCATCATCATTTCTCTCTTGGGGATCAGCCTCAGGTGGCCTGAAAACCAGCTTCTGGACCCACAACCTGGTATTTCCGCTCTTGTTGTCATGGCATTCCTTCAGAGTAAAATGTTTTCATAAGCTGTTCTCTCCAGCAAAGTCACCTCTAGCCTTCTCACTTCGGGAACAAGAATAGTGGCAGCATAATGAATTTCTTTTTCTTTTTTTTCCCCCTTGCGCTTCCCTCGCTTAAAAGACATAACCAGAATCTAATGAACAGAATGTTATGGGTTGTTTAGCAGATTCTGACTCTGGGGACTCTTTCAAGCACAGCATAACTACAAGTCATTTGCAAACCAGTCTGCTGAAGGACGTACTTTTCATTGTCACAAGTTCAAACAGGTTCTCTTGCAAGATTCCCAAGGCTCCAAAACCATTTGCATGGTTCTTTGGTTTTTACCTGTACTGCGTTGGAGGGTGTCTCAAATAGCTGCAATTTATGTCTTAGAGCCAACTGACCTCATCACCGGAGAGCCAGTGTGGTATGGTTGTGTCATGGCCATAGTGGGTGTGGCTCCCACCTACCCACAGTTCAGAGGGGTCTGAGGGGACCACCTGGGTCACAATTGCCTAACATCAATGACCAGGAAGATGTGGAGCCTTGATGCCTTGATTATTAATTTGTGAGCTCGGTTTGGTTGATTGATAGCTTTTACATTCATGGGCACCTGTTATGTCACAGGTCCTGTAGAGACAGTCTTCAACATGAGTTTCTCCTACTTCTTCCCCCAGGTCTTGCTTCCCAGGTGACACCAATGGATGATTCCCAGGTCCAAGTTGTCAGGTTCCCTCTTCCAGCTGACCTCAAGTACATTAAGCAGGTGTTGCAGAGGGGCTGGCCCTGGTAGATGGGCTGGCACCTACCTAGTCTCCACCTTGTGGTGTAGTTTATTTACCGTATGGAATATAATACATGGACTTATATGTCAATTAGACTAGATCAAATGTCAATGTCCAGTTCGTCCAGCCATTCAAGAACAGAGTTACCTTCACTGAAAAAGTCAGACTATGGGCCAGTATATGCCCTCAGTTTGCAGCCAGACACAATGTGGTATATGGTTTGGCGGGAGAACCCGGAATCACACTGTGGGGTAGCTACTAGCCCCCATTTAAACACTGAGTCCTGACTAACACCATGTAGAGTATGGATCCTGTTTAACTTTTTCCGGTGCTGGCAAGGTAAGTCAAAACCTGGTACCTTAAGAGTAGGGTTGTCTATACAACTACCCATTTCTGGGCATTTGACAGCCCATTCAGCTTTCCATTGGGCATTGATGTTAAAATTGTTGTGCAGACGTTGTGCGAGTGCCAGAGAAGCTTTCTCTGCCTTCTCTGCTTCTCTGTGGTGTAGTGAACAGTGGGATCCTGGGCCCAATGTGTCAGGTCCTAGTGCAGCTGTGTTCCCCAGGATCTCGCTGGGTCTGGCACTCCCCCTTAGAGACGGGGGTTTCCAGCACAGGATGCCTTTTTGATCTCAGTGCCTCTGGGTCCAGGGGCAGTCTCCCCAGCTCAAGGCCCCTTTCCTGGCCCTTTCATGGCAAGGGACAGGAGAGAAGGGGCACTCATGGCCCCAGTGGTCAACTTCCAGGTGCTGAAACCGCTCTCTGGAATGGGACCACTCACCTGGGCCACCAGGTTCCATTTGAAGCCAGTGGTCTGCATGAACATTCCTGCCCCTTCTGGTCACACTGCACGCCCAAGATCTCAGGTGAGCCTGCAATCTGACTGGGTGCTGCAGCACAAGGCAGCCCGACTAGACAAGCAGCCCAGCTCAGTCATCCTGACAAGCCCAGCCATATGGATAGCCCCAACACATCCTACTGGGATGGTGGTGACGGCTTTGCCCACCGGGCCACCAGCCCTGGTGACAAGTGGATATAACATGCTGGATTTATGCTGGGCAGATCCAGGCTCAAATCCATTACTCAGCCATGAAGGACACTGGGTGACCTTGGACTTCTCTTGCAACATAACCTACCCTGTATGGATAAAATGTGGGGGTGAACCACCCATGCCAGCCCTCCTGAAGATGTCAGAGATTGAGGCCAGGACCTTCTAGTTGCGCTGCCACTGTTGCTCTACCAATGAGTTACTGCCCTTCTCCTATCTAACGATATTTGATGAAGTGGATTTCGGCCCAGGAGAGCTTAAAGAGAATTGACATTACCAGTTCTTCAAGGAATTATTGCAAAAAGGCAAAAGTTTCTATCTGATAGCATTTTTCACGCTTTACATTGTGGATACTCACAATTAATGTCTGATGCAGCATTCCTGTGTGTTGCAAACGATGGGGGGGGCATGCTGTAGGGTTCACAGTCCAGTACCACAGAGTGTTTGTAAGGCCTACAGTACATCACTGCTGTCCACATGAACTAAGGGCAAATCTTAGAATGCAACCATTCTTTCTTGTACCTGCACACCAGAAGGGAAATTCATTCTGGACCTTTTTTCTGGAAAGTTTACTGAGGAACCATCAGATAAGCTTCTGAAGAATGTGAAGGGCCTCTGGAGCACAGCATGAAGTCTACATTCCTATGATTACAGAGGGCCCCCCATGGGCTTGGCATCAGTGGATTTGAATACCTGTGGATGCCGAACCCATGGCCAGAGGGCCTCAGAGATCGGGACACAAGCAGAAGTACATTCCAGTCAAGTCTGGGAGGTCTTCTGAGCCTCCCTGGGCCTCGAAAGGGCTACTGGACACTCCTGAAAGGCACTTCCCATTTGCCAGTGTGACCCCCACGGATTTCATTATCTGTGGAATTTGGTATCCGCAGAGGGTCCTGGAACCCCCAAACACCTCACACTGCATCCTCCAAACACCCCATATTATGTATTTCTGGGGGTTTGGCTACTTTCTAATCAGTATGGTATGATATTTGTTACTCATTTAGTACTTTGGAATTGTTAAGGCTGATGTGCAACTTTCCATAAGACTCTGAGTGAAAAAGACTCAGACCAGGTGACTCAATCTTCCATTTTAACTTGTGTGACTGTGTAATTTGTTTTCTTTGAATAATTGGACCCTTGAGATATGAGTTGAAACTACTTAATTCACTACTTCTGGCACTCCGACAAATTCTCTTAAATCCTTTTACATCTTTGGTGCGAAGAGCTTAATTAAATATATTTTTTGTTGGCGTATACATGCCGTTCAAGCTACTGAGCAGATTGGAAAGAAAACCCGCTCTTCCAAGATGGTAATAATTCTACATCAGAAATATACTTGCTTTTCTTATTGAATGATGATGCAATCCTATGCACACTTTCCTGGGAGTAAGACCAGCTTAACACAATGGGGCTTACTTCTGAGTAGACCTGCCGAGGCTTGTGCTGTTACTCTCCATATGATTAAACCACCACCTTATAAGAAAATAACCCCAGATGTTCAGTGCAAGGCAAACTGTGACATGACCATAAATGCCTTTTTCAGGTGCGTTTTTGATGAATGCATCTTTGCTGTGCGTTTAACGAGTTTAAAGAAAATCCAAGATAATAAGAAGTCTGCACTTTCCAGCATTGCTGTTGCCTTCAGTAGCTCAATAATCCATCTTCCAGGCATCCACTGTGATATCTGCTCTACTGGGCGACAGCCAACTTGGCCTTTTACCCTTACAGTGTGTTAGCTGATCATTGCAAGAGGACTGGGGGGAACCAGATATGTGAAAAACTGTCCACGTCTGAACTAATCTACAAGAAAAGGATGAAAGAGGAGGACAGCAAGAGGCCATGTGTATCAGCCAGGATTGGGATCTCAGCCTGCTGTTATGATCAGTTGATTATTTGCACTGAGAAAAATATTGTAAGAATCTCTAATGCATCTAAAGAGATGATCACATTTCTAAAGATGAATCAATGCTACTGATTCTTTTACACTAGAAATAATTGGGTGTGGGGGGGGGGGAGCACAGCACTCCCAGAGCTGCCTTTATGAGTGCATTTTGAACCAGATCCCAGAGAGTCTACAGTACAATCCAAAACGCATCCACAAATGTTGGACTCCCCAGATCAACCTTCAAAAGACTGAGTTTGGTGAGGTTCAGCGCAACTCTTTCTATATCCCACCCCTGCTCCTCGGCCACAGAAGATCACTTTCGATTCTTCTGCGCTGGGATTCCGAAAGGCAAGTCAAAGAGATTTTCTCTGCGGTCCAGCTGCCATGCGGCCCAATCATATGGGCTGTTTGCAACAGCAGAACAATCATTTCACCCTTGCAAAAGGCCCTGTTAAGGCATGGGGAGCGGTGCTGGTGCTGGGCCGTTCTGAGCTGCCACCAAAAATTAACAGCAGTATGGAAAGTATACTCTGAAATAAGCCATGGCAGAGGGGGGCATTTTGTGTGTGGGGAGAGGTAGGGAAGGCTGGCTTTTGGGGGCAGATCAGGGGAAGAGTGGGGCAGATCCCAGGAGCAGCGACTTACTCGAGAATCCTATGCCCTTTACTCTGCCCAGTTCCATAATAGGTCTTCTCGGACCTGGACGTCCATGGAGAGAAAGGGAGTGAAGAGGCTGCTGGCAGAGGCAATAGGACCTGGCATGCACCATCATCCTCCCCCTCCCCACCCAGTTTTGCACTCTCCCCATCCCTGTTCCACCCTACCCCACCCCACCTCCTCCCACCTCCCCCAACATCCTACTTGCTTTGGCGGGTTCAGCCCGCTCCTCTGGCAGGTGTGGGAAGGTTCTGGCAGTGCACTACTTTGTGTGCTTCCGGAGTGTCTTTTTCAGCAGCCATGACACACTAGTTCCTCCAGCACTATAAGCCCACAGGATTGGGCTGTGTGGTAGGTTCTTCTTTTATTTAGTTTAGGACTGCTGCAATGTCTTGTGCATTACTGGGGGGGGGGGGGAGAGATATGATGGGCACTGAGTGGATGCTAAATGGAAGAGCTCTGCTATTCCTTTTAGAATTTCTTTTTTAAAGGCCACCACTTAACCATGTAGCATGGTTGGTCATGATCAGGAGTAATGACTGCGAATGCGTGGCACCTTTGTTACTCATTCTCATTCACTCTCCTCCATATTAATTTTCAGAATGAATGAAAGTGCAAACGGACACCATTTGCTTCGTTTGTTAATCATCCAGGGTTCCCACACACCCACCATGAGCTATGGGTAGATCGGACAGCTCCTCCCTCTCAGCCATGTGCAGGAGAAGGAGCATTGATGTGACTTAGCTGAACCACACACTTCAGCTACAACTATTTTTGCCTTCACCTCAATCACTGATGCTTAAGTGGCAGCTCTTATACTTTATTAAAATTGATTCTCAGAACCTCACTCCCTCCCACACCGCTATTATTACGCTACAGTGGAAGATGCACAATACAGACTTTTAAAGGGTACTGCAAAGTTACATTCCAAATTAGACTTATTTGTACCAAGCTCCATCGATTAAAAAAGAAACCTTATTAACAATTAAACATCATTCGCTGTAATGCCGGCCTTATTACCTTCCCCGACAGTCATCACCATTACTTTCAATATCATTCATGCTGAGTGAAATTGCAGGTTCTTAACTAAGTAATATCTTTGACCATTGCAGATGAGTTTATGGCTCACTTCCTTGGGGCCAGGTTACAGTTGCTGGAGAGCGCTCTCATACATTCTGAAACCCGTTGCCTCACCAGGTCTGCTTGGAGAAGTGGATCTATAGCTAAAGACAAGGGGCGCTTTTCAAAAGGATGCTTTCTATCATAAGAGCTACAAGTCCTTTTCACATGTTCTAATGAATGTGTCGAGGGATGGAGAGGATTTGTGCATCAGGCTCTGGCCCTCATCTTTCACTGTAGAAAGTCTTCATGTGTACAACGTCACAGGGAGTTGTCTCCATGTGATCATGAACTTTTTAAAAACAGGAATCTCATGAGAAGGTAAGAACAATTTCACTGGATCAAGCCAAGGGCCCATTTGGTCAAGCTTCCTGTGCTTCACTGTGGCCCACCAGATGCCTCAGGGATCACACAAGACAACAAGATACCTGTATCCTGTTGCCTTTCAGAAATAGGCTACCTCTAAAACCTGGAAGTTGTATTGTAATTTTGTAACCTGTGCTGGACTTCTACTCTATAAATCTGTCCAATCCCCTTTTGATGGACATCTAGGCTAGCTGCCATCATAGGATCCTGTGGCAAGAAGTTGCATAGAATAATTACACGATGGGTAAAGAAATATTTTCTTTTGTTTCTTGTCCTGTCTAATCAAACAGTACATTTTAGTGATTTAGTGATGGTCCTGGTGTTGCACGAGAGGAAGAAGAACTATCCATTCTATCCACCCCAAGTAAATTTATATTATATGGGCCTTGAGAAGCCCACGGATTCCAAGCAAGATGCATGGGCTCATGGAACAAAGGTCCAGCCCAGCTCCCAGAAAGTGGTTGAAAATAGTTGAAGTTCAGTAGCTGAAATCTGCCTTCATCTGATGACAAATAGTATATGCACAACAATTATGACAAACAGTATATACACCAAAGATCAAATATTTTGTGCATAAAGTAATGTATAGCTAAAGCTAGGTATAAAACAAGTCAAAATCTTCTAAGGCAAGTAGTCCTCAAACTTTTAGCACTGAGATTCACTTTTTAGAATTAGAAACTGTCAGGACGCACCGGAAGTTGATGTCATGACCAGAGGTGACATCATCAAACTGGAAAATTTTTTTACCAATCCTAGGCTGCAGTCCTACCCACACTTACCCAGGAGTAAGTCCCATTTACTATCATTATTAAAAGCATATACAGAGTGGCCTGTTCAAAGTACAGATGTGTGACATTTCCCCAAATGCAGTCACATACCATGGTAGTATCAAGTCTAATATATTAAAAATAAAATATTGAAACTAATGGGGACCCATCTGAAATTGGATCGTGACCCACCGTTTGGGAAACGCAGTTCTAAGTACTTAAATATGCCATGGAAAAGAACTGTTCTGTCTTGACCACACTGGAGATCTTTTGAAAAACCAAGGCAGTATCATAGCTTGGTGGGGGGCAGTACTGTAAGTACTGCAGGCACCACAATAAGCAATGTAAGCAGCCCCTTCCACTCACTGTCAGAATCATTCTGGGCAGCAACAGCAATGCACAGATGCTTACCAAACCAAACAGCATCTCCTGTGTGTTGCCTTCAATGCCCAGTGATTTTTGTTTCCATTGCATGGTTTTTCCTTCTTTTAATTGATGGCATCCTCAAATAAGAGTGGAAATGCATAAAGCATTAAAGCAACAGCTGCTGAAATCATGTTCAAAATAATAATCCTGCCAGCAGACGTGTCAAACTGCTTTACCTCGGCTTCTAAAATGAAACCTATTAGAACAACAGAAACCATCATTTCTCTTTTGTAGCTTGAGCCAACTGCAGGCAAACAGGAAATGACTGCATCACAGCATCGATGGAGGTGATGCAAGACCAAAAGGCAGCATTGTATTCTTGGATAAAACTAGTCAAAAGAAAAAAAGAAAAAAGAAAGGAGTTTGGTGTTTGTCTCCCAACTAGCACAGCAAAGTTGCAGCGTAGAGGAACAGCACAGCAAGCAAGCAGTCCAGAAAGAAACCATAGACACAGCAGGTTCTTTCAGCAAAGAAGCAGGCAGAAGAATGGTCATCAAACAAATCCAAGGCCAGATACGCAGCAAGCAAGATCAGCGCTGCCTCCTACAGCACTTCACCCAGACATCCACCATGGGCTATGCCAGATGCAAGGGAGGGCACCAGGATACAGGTCTCTTGTTTGCTCCCTGGGGCATTTGGTGGGCCTGCTGTGTGATACAGGAAACTGGACTAGATGGGCCTATGGCCTGATCCAATAGGGCTGTTCTTATGGTCACCACAAACCACCCACACCAAGTGACTGAGGCAGCCAGCTTATATATTGGAGTCCACCAATCACATTGAGGGCGACTCATAGTCTTATGACTGCCTTGTGACTAGCTCCTAAGATCCCTTGCTCCTGTGACTCACCATTTTCTCCCTGAGGTCACATGGATCCACACAGGTGCACATCATTTCTCATTAACAGTAGGGTTACAGAGTCTGAAGCCCAGACATCAGGGCTTTTCTTGTATCATCCTGGACTTTAAAAATCTAGCCAGGAGTGGGCTCATAGCTGGAGTATGACATTAAAAGTCTTCCTGGTTCAAGTCCAACAGTCTATGGCAGGGTTTCTGAAAATGTGACTCAAGACCCACTTGATGTGAGTTGTGATGTTTTTGCTGATAAGCTGATAGTGGAGAAGGCAAATGCATGGAGCCCTATGGAAGTGAAACTGAGCCTTATCACACATTTACTCAAGAGTAGGCAAACTTGCCTTAGTTTATTGGAAAGGGCTGGCTGAGAGGAATCCAACAACACCATAATGGTCCCGATCCGATGAACACAGCCCCCAAAAAACACTCAGGGGGAAGTCTCTCCCTTCAAACAGAAAAATGTGTTGAGCCCTATGGATTGCGAAACTAAGCCACATGTTTGCATTTACTCACAAGAAAGCAAACGTGCCCTGGCTTGTGGTCAGGTCAGGCAAAGAGGAATGCAGGCCACCAAAATGGTCCCGATCTGATTAAAATGGAGCTCAACAAATGCTCCAGAAGACAGCGCCCCCCCCCCACCAAAAAAGAATAAAACAGGGGCTTGAGTAGGTAAGGTGAATTTTTTTTCCTTTTTAGATTTATAAAGCTATGGGGGGGGGCTGATATTGATATACTTGAAATATAAAGACTTAAATTGAACTGGGCACTGGATAGGGCTGAAAATCTTACTGATTTGTTTGTGTGTTGGGGGGTTTTATTGCAGGAAGAGAAAATTCCTTGGTGGAGAAAATTCACTTGGTGGAACAGGGCTGGCTTCCCCTTATTTGCTTATTTGTTTAACTTTTATTTAATTATTTATAATTATTTTAATGTGCTTGATGATGTCACTTCCGGCCATGGCATCACTTCTGGTAGGAATTTTGAAGACAGGAGACCTCATTTGGAGTAAGCCCCAGTTGGTGCATGTCCACGTTGATCAGTATTGTTGGGTCCGGCCTAGGAAGGGGGATAGGATATGGCACATGCCAGTGCCACCAACCCTCCCCTCCTAGGCCCAATCCACCCACCCCTGTTGCTCACCCCATTTTACCCACTCTCTGTCCTTCCCCACCCCCCTGCCCATCCCCCACCGCTGCACAACAGCTTACCTTCAAAACGGTGCTGCAGCCAGGCAATTTTGCAACATCTTGCACCACTGGAGCACATGGTTCACCAGAGTTAGCAGCCCATAGGCCCATTAGGCCGTCAAGCATTTAATGCTCCACCTACTCTCTGGAAGGGTACATTCCAGCAGAGCTGTAACTAGGTTGGAGCCTGAGGGGTACCTAGCTGCCCAGGGCACTCTGGCCAAGCAGGAGCACATGAACTGACCTCAGGCTCTGCTCCATAGTTAGAGGAGGTGCTGGCGGCTTCATGAGCTCCATTCCTTCTCCTTTGGAGGTTGGGAATGAAGTGCACAAAGCACATGAAGTGGCCACAAGCGCCCCTCCTCTGAGGAGAACCTGAAAGTGTCATCATGATGTCACTTGACATCACTGGGCACTGGGGGAGTACATTACAACTCTGCGATCCAGTATCATATACTAAACATGAGGCTTCTTTCCTACTGTTTCAGCTCTAAGATAGAGCCTTTTATTGTTTTGGGAGTGAAGTAGGTCTGGGGTGGAAGAAGAGTTTGCTTCACATTTGCTGAGGAAATGGAGCCTGAGAAGGTCGCTGCCAAAAGTTTCATAAAACCTCAAGCCAATATGTGCTTCTATGTATAATTCATTTTTTCCTTCTGTCAAGTCCTAAATCCTACAAATGAAATTATAAAAACTCTGATGAAATGTGGGTTCCCAAATGGGAAGTGATAAAAAAAAAACACCCGTAGCTCTAGATTTTCAAATATAAGGACTTTGCAAGTCTTTTAATATAACTTTAATATAAGTTCTAAAATGACACATCTGATTTCCTCAGAGGAGTTGTAGTTGAGACGAATGTAATGCAAGAATTGCTTTAATTAACTCTGGTATTGATTAAATGCAATTAGGGAAGAGCATCTGAGATCAATCGAGGGATCTGATAGAGGTTCATTACACACACATTTCTCATGTTTTATCTCACTGAGCCCTTCCAATGGCTAGATCAGGGGTGTCAAACATAAGGCCCGGGGGCCGGATGCGGCCCGCAGAAGCTTTTTATCCAGCCCTCAGGCTCTCAGCTGCAGAACAGTGCTGAGGTGTTGCTGCTCTAAGGACAGCCCACATGAAAATTGGGCTCTCCCATAACTTGAAATATGATCAAGATTTTGTGTATTTTCTCTTCTGTCATTTGCAGCTAATGAGTTCCTAAGTGAAAAAGTGCTTATTTTTGGTTATGACCTGATTAATGACATCATTTCCTGCCTAATGACATCATTTCCAGCCCTCAGCTGCCACCATGAATGCTGTTTGGCCCTTGGTATGAAACAGGTTTGACACCCCTGGGCTACATCATACATGTATGTATATAACTTGGTTTGTCCTCACTAAACCAGTCAACATATGATGATTTGTAGCATCATATAAGTATGGATTCAACTAAGAAGTAAGACTCTAGTCATTGAATCAGTAGATTAATCAACTAAAGCGTTGTCTATTAAAATAACTGACAGCCCAATACTATGCATGTCTACTCAGACGTAAGTCCCATTGGAGTCAATGGGGCTTACTCCCAGGAAAGTGTAGATAGGATTGGGCTGCCAATTGCCAATTATCTCAGATTCTCATTAATGCCTAAAAAGGTCAGATACATTGTGCTTTAGGTGATGTGAACATTTAAAATAAGAGACCCTGGAGATCAAGGGTGGTGCATTGGTTTGGGAGGTGGACTTAGATGAATCCCATCTGAACCATGAAGCTTCCTGGGTGACCTTGGGCCAGTCACTTTCTCTCAGTCTCACCTACCTCTCAGGGTTGTTGTGAGGACAAAAGGAAGGGAGCAGCTGTGTACACCTCCCTGAGCTCCTTGAATGAAGGGTGGTATAAAAATGTGCAAAATAAATAATTTGGTAAGTGCACTACCAAAAAACACTATTAAAGCAGCCTGCTACGCACAGCAGCAATTGGACACAAATCACATCCCATTTGTGGTCAATAGTAAATTTTTTCTTGTTCATATATAGTTGGCAACCTTCAGTCTCGAAAGACTATGGTATCGCGCTCTGAAAGGTGGTTCTGGAACAGCGTCTAGTGTGGCTGAAAAGACCGATTCGGGAGTGACAATCCCTTCCACAACGGGAGCAAGTGCGGTCTGTCCCTGGTCTGTCTCCCTGGCTATGGGCCTTCCTTCTTTGCCTCTTTGCCTCAGACTGTTGGCCAAGTGTCTCTTCAAACTGGGAAAGGCCATGTTGCACAGCCTGCCTCCAAGCGGGCCGCTCAGAGGCCAGGGTTTCCCACTTGTTGAGGTCCACTCCTAAGGCTTTCAGATTCCTCTTGCAGATGTCCTTGTATCGCAGCTGTGGTCTACCTGTAGGGCGCTTTCCTTGCACGAGTTCTCCATAGAGGAGATCCTTTGGGATCCGCCCATAATCCATTCTCACGACATGACCGAGCCAACGCAGGCGTCTCTGTTTCAGTAGTGCATACATGCTAGGGATTCCAGCACGTTCCAGGACTGTGTTGTTGTGAATTGCTTATGGAGCTATTGCGAATATACAATAAAGAAGGATAATTTGCCCACAATGTAAAGTTATGGAAGAGGACTTCTGGGAGAGCACATGCTTCCATTGTGTGAGGCCTCATGCTCAGTCCCTGGCATCTTGCATGAAAAGAATCTTAGATAAGGAATCAGTATCTCAGAAACAGATAAAACTATGACTATGGCTGTTTAAAAATCAAACAAAAAACTACCCAACCTCAGCAGTAAAAATTACAGTTGGCAGAGAACCCATTATAGAAGTAGATCATTCTATCAACTAAGGAAGTATAGACACATTTAGGCTGCAATCCTAACCACACTTTCCTGAGAGTAAGCCCCATTGAACAAAATAGAACTTACTTCTGAGTAGACTTGGTTAGGATTGTGCCCTAAATACCAGGTTGCAAGACCTGGATTTTAAAGAACAGAAAATAGACAATTTTGCCACCTGCTGTTTATGTAAAATAATGAAAGTTAGGTGATGGCAACAATGGAGAAATAAAGGTGTATGGACCCTTTATTGATGAGAAACCACCTTCGGTGCAGGTTTTTGAAATCTAGGTTGTGCTGGTTTGGCCATAAACTGCATAGGGATAACTTAAAACTCCAAAAGTACTGGAAAAAAGACCAAGAGGAAGACCAAAGAAAAGATGGCTTAATAACATCCTAGAGCAGTGATTTTCAAACTTTCAGTGATTTTCAAACATCTCATGGCACACTGACAAGGCACTAGAATTGCCATTGGTATTTTGACAATTGACAAGGCGCATCATGCTGCTGGTAGGGGGTTCAATTCCTTCAATGACCCTACTAATAAATGATCTTCTCCAAACTCCTGCAGCACACCCGCAGCCCATCCATGGAACCACAGTGTGCCATGGCACAGTGGTTGAAAATGGCTCTCCCAGAGGACTTGAAATATGCAAAATGTGCCACACGATTTTGTCAGAATCACACGGGATAGCTGAATATCATTGAGTATAGACACAGCTACATTGTTTCGATCAGAATTTGTTTAATAGCATAAGAACATAAGAACAGCCCCAGTGGATCAGGCCATAGGCCCATCTAATTCAGCTTCCTGTATCTCACAGCGGCCCACCAAATGCCCCAGGGAGCACACCAGATAACAAGAGACCTCACCCTGGTGCCCTCCCCTGCATCTGACATAGCCCATTTCTAAAATCAGGAGGTTGCACATACGCATCATGGCTTGTACCCCGTAATGGATTTTTCCTCCAGAAACTTGTCCAATCCCCTTTTAAAGGCGTCCAGGCTAGACGCAATCACCACATCCTGTGGCAAGGAGTTCCACAGACCAACCACACGCTGAGTAAAGAAATATTTTCTTTTGTCTGTTCTAACTCTCCCAACACTCAATTTTAGTGGATATCCCCTGGTTCTGGTGTTATGTGCATGGCCATTGAAAACATGGAGAGAGAGAGAGAGAGAGAGAGAGAGAGAGAGAGAGAGAGATGGAAAAACTTCAATCTGAAACCTTGGAAAGACTCAGCCAATCAGAACAGACAATTCTGAGCTAGACATACTAATGGTGTGACTAGGTAAAAGGCTGCTTTCTACACTGATTCCAGAGTAACCTAAACCAGGGGTCTCTAAACTTTTCAACCGAAGGGCGGCATCAAATATCTGGCACAGTGTTGAGGGCCGGAAAAAGAAATTAAATATAAAATTTAAATAAATACATTAGAGATGGAACTTAGATGAATGACTGAAATGAATAAATGAATGGGCTCGAATGTCCAGGATTTCTGCAAGCGCCAACACAGCCCAAGAAGTAAAGCAAACACACTTAAATGGACCCCCATTCCTCCACCCCTCAAGCACAACGCTGGTTGTGCTTGGTCAACTGGGCCAGAGGCTCTCAGGGCATCAGAGGCTGGCTGTGGGCCAGATAGAGGCTCACCGTGGGCTACTTCTGGCCCCTGGGCCAGGGTTTGGAGACCCCTGATCAAAACAACTATAGGCAGTGGTGTAGCTAGGAGCCACGGTGCCTAAGGCAACAACACAGTGACGATGTCGTAGCAATACCAGAATTAATCTTTGGCAACTCTGGAGCCAAAAATTGCTGCAGCTGCCAATGTGACTCAGGAAGCGACTGAAGGAGGCGCACGCTCACAGCAGCAGTAGGGGCAACATATCTGACCCCTCTGAGGTTTCCTGAGTTGCTACTTCCTGTTCTCATGAGTGCTCATGAGTAGTTGCTTCTTGGAGCTGCTCAGTGGTGCCGCCCTTCAGGTAGCACCCAGGGCATAAGAACATAAGAACAGCCCCACTGGATCAGGCCATAGGCCCATCTAGTCCAGCTTCCTGTATCTCACAGCAGCCCACCAAATGCCCCAGGGAGCACACCAGATAACAAGAGACCTCATCCTGGTGCCCACCCTGCCATATCTTATACACCACTGATTCTAAGCTCCTTATTTCATAGCCACTACTTTCGATCATTTAATACAATTGAACAGAGGTGTCCAAACTTTTTGACAGGAGGGCCATATCATCTCTCTGACAGTGTGTCGGGGGCTGGGGAAAAGGAATTAATTTACATTTAAAATTTAAATAAATTACATAAATGAATATATTAGAGATGGAACTTATATGAATGAATGAAGGTCTCATGATAGCTCAAAGCCTATAAAAGGCCTTGGGCGAAGCAAGGCCGGCCTTTCCTTTGCTGCCACTGCTGCTTCAAAGGCGTGAAACAGCAAGCAGTGGAGGGAGGCCTCAGCTCGCACTAGAGGTTGAGCAGTTGGCCCTCACGCTGAGTGCAGTTATGTGAACCAGTGTGGGCTCCAGCAAGTCTCCAGTGGGCCAGAAGCTCATTGGAGACTGGGGGTTCCCCATGGGCAGGATTGGGGGTCCCTGAGGATTGCAAATGGGCCCCAGGCCTGGGTTTGGGCACCCCTGCAATTGAAGATGATCAGGGGATTCTCAGCACTTTCTATGGTTTGCTTCTTAGTCAATGCAGAACCTCTGTTTAAACGATGTGATCCCTTCCTCTTCAGTTGCCGCATCTGTTCTTTTCTACAACGCATGTCTGCAGTATTTTAGTGTATAAGTTATGGCTAGTACTTATGGGATAGACGTTTCAAGGATATATGCACTAAGTTGACAGTAAAGCCAAGCAGCAGACTTTTGTGTATGGTTGTTGGTACTCCTTGGAGGGCAGGATATCAAACTGATGTCACGAGTGCATTTAGTTGTTTGCTAATAACTGCTGTTCTACATTACTAAAGTAGCTTCAATCTAATGGGAAGAGCCAGTGCCCACATCTTGAAGTGGGAGTGCGTGTTCTTTGTGTAGTAAAAATGCAGCATGAGTTCTGAGCATGAATTAATAAGAGCAGTACAATCAAAATGTGGTCATTGGGCAGACAGAATAAATGAAGGGAAGGAATGTCTTCTATTCCGAAACATTAGTTGGGTCCTGCCCAATGAAACTTCTGTGCAGGAGATTTGAGACACACAAAAATAAGTGCTTCGCACTTCCATCACAAGGGCAGCACAATCCTAATTTGCACTGGGACAGGCAGGCCTGCGCTGTATCCAGCACAAATTTGAGGCTGGCTGAGGCTTAGCCAGAGGCAAGCGGGAAAAATTCCCCTGACCCCGGGGAGAGCCGCAGTGGCCCCGATGGGTCTACTCAGAACTATGCCACCTAAAGAGTTGGCACAGATCCAAGCAAAAAGGAGGAGCCTGGAGCTGTTCCATGCCACCCCCCGAAAGGGGCTAGGATCTGACATAACTGCTGGGTCCTGGCCCCTCCTTGTGCTCCTTGCCTGCCAACCCACGGCTCCCATTTACCATGAGGAGAGACAAGGGGTTGATGGGCCTCAGAAAAGAGGGAGCTTAAATAACATGGAACCTGAGAGAACAGCAGTCTGCAGGAGGGAAGTGATTTTGGGGTTGGGACTTGGGAAAGGGAGTGTATGATGAGAAAAGAAGACCGAAGGGAGGTGTCTGAATGCCAGCTTCTAATAATCGCTACAAATTGAGAAAGGTTAGTAATTGCCTTGTTCCACCAGGCTTTCAATGAAGTTGCTGAGGGAGCCGTGTCGAGGGAGCTGTTGGTTTCTCCCTCACTGGAGATCTTCAAGAAGAGATTCAACAGGCACCTGCTGGAAAAGCCTTAGAATTTTTTCCTGCTGAAAAAGAGGGGGTTGGACAAGATGACCGTGCAGGTCCCTTCCAGTTCTGTGATTCTATGCTGTCCCTATTCTTGTGCTGGTTTATTCTGAGGTCATCCTTCCAATGTATATTGTATTGCAGTCTTTATCACCAGCCTTCCTTGGGATTTCACATCAGACATTGTTGCTGCAGAGCTGATTGATAGATGCTAACCATAAACAATGTTAAGCTAATTATTCATCCAGGTCTTACTTGTTGCATGTTGCCTGTACCCCGGGAAATCATAACAATGGGGAAAGATAAGATTCTCCTCCAAACTGCATATTTCCCATAAAAAGAAATATATCTCGTCATGTGTACTTTTTCGCCTCTGAGTGGCGTGTTTCACAATGTATTGAATCCAAAGGGCCTGCTTCTTCAAATCCCATAAACTCCTAAACACCTTCCAGGCTGTGACTGGTGTGAAAGAACATCTTAGCTTACCCCTTTCCCACAGCTAAGATGTTGGAGGGCATAGTAAACATTTCTCATGCATCGTATCATTCCCAAGCCCCCTAATTGGATTTTGTGGCCAACACACAGAGTGCTTTTCGGCTTCCAGTCAGATTTGGAAAGTAAGCTCATGGAGCTATATAAAGCTGAAATTGTCCTGTGGTACCCTCGGTGACATACTCTTGGAAGATGAAGCAGTATCTGTGGGGCTGGAATTCTTCCAATCCACTGAGCTCCAGAGGAGAAAAAAAGAAGCGGTTCTGGCTACACTTTTGAAAGGCTGACTATCCCAACCAGTGTTTCACTTGGTAACACTGAACGAACCCCAAGAATGATCTTGCTCCGAGAGCCTGATAGTGGTTCATTTAATCATGGAGGGGTCCTTGCCGATACAAAAGTGCAAATTTATCCACGGAGGAAATAATTAAAAATATTCCTCTGCTTTTTGTGCATTTAATTAGCATTTATGGGCAGGGCCCAGATCCGTTCCTATAAATTCCAGGGTGCAGGAAAGAGACAAAGGGAAGTTGCCAAAGTAAATACACCCTAAAATCTGCAACCAGGACATTTTTGGGAAGTGGTACAATGTTGGAATCCTGAGGATTTATGTGCTTAATTTACTGCATTGGCCACAGGAAGACATTCAGCACAGCAATTCATGCTGCTGAAAAGCTGCTCGGTGAGGTTTGAGAAGTCCTGTGTGTTAAAGAGCAAGCAATTTCGTCATCTGCCAGATGGCCTACCACGGCGAGAGGACAGCAGAGCAGATGATGGAAGCCTCAACTTTTGAGTCCTGAGGTTCATTTTGTCATCTCCCACTGTTCGCCAAGACAGGCTGTGAAACTTTGCCGACTTCCTTAAAGTGGTTGCAACTGTAGGCTTCGCTATCAGTTAGCATGGATACATTTCCAAAGGGAAAATGGCTGGAAGTACATCAGAAGTGAGACTGTGTCAGAAGCAGTTGGCACTTGAAATAGGAACTTTCTTTTTTTAGCACTGGGGATGAAGAAGAGAAGAATAAATTTTGGGTTGTGGTTTTCAGATGCCGCATTATCTAATCGACATTTTGAACTGAGTTCTGACTCTAGCAGAGAACTGAGATGCTTCCTTGCTGGCAAAAAAAAAAGCTCTTCAAATATACACAAACCTTTGAAAATGTGTCACCTAAGGCCCAATCCTGTCTGGCCAGTAAAGAAAAGAAAAAAATTACTAATGCCTCCAGTTCCTCCATGGTTCCCTATGTGCCTACTAAGATGTGGTGTAAATCTGCTGCTGGTGTAGATCATGTCAGGTCCAGGATGGGGGGGGTAGGAATTTGTGTACACCACTGCCACCAAGATCTGCCATGTTTCATCTCTGATCGTTCCCCACTGCTATCATAACTTCACTGATGGCTGGTCCGTGCAGCACAGTTGCCAGCTTGCAGCCTTCTGGCTTTTGCATCAGTGGCAGCACTCCACAGACCAAAGGTGAGGCTATCACTCCAGCAGAACTTGCAGGACACTTGAAGACCTCACGGTCTGCTGGCATACCATGAGGACAGGATTGGACCCTTTGTTTGCTGTATGCAACGTATGTGCACTGTCAATTTTCTCCCTCTCTTACTCTGGACCAAGAGAAACCCTAAAGCAAACTTGAGCCCTAACAGGAAGATGCATGCAATGGGCCCGCCTCGTCCGCATCCACGGATTTAACCACCTGCATATTGAAAATGTATTGTTAAAAAAATCCACACACCCTGCTGCAGCGTCTCACCGTTTCACAGCTCTCTCAGCAGCACTTCTTGTTTGCCTCACACTTGCCACTAATGCAAGTTTAGGCACTTAATGCAAGTTTAGTAACTGAACACAAGTTTAGGCCACAAGTGCGAGTTCAGGCAATTTACACAAATTTACGCAATTTTCCCAGTGCGACATCTGCAGACTTGAGCATGCACAGATCTTAGCATCTCTGCGCGGTCCCTCAACCAAACTCCCATGGATATGGAGGGCCCATTGTATAACCCCGTTTAAATCTGCCTGTGTGAACCTAAATCCATTACGGAAGGTTCAGCAGACAACAAATCTGGGTAGGAGCCTCTCCTCACTTGTAGGTTGGTGAGATAGAAGCGTGCCCTCATCCTTGCTTCCTTTTCACACAAATATCATGTCGGCTGGGGACTCTGTATAAGATGCCCAGTGCATATTCTTTCCTTACTCCTGCTTTCTTTGTAGAAGAATTGTGCAAACAGTCCTCCTTGCAATCGAGCATAAACCTGGAGCATCCTGACCATAGGAGCCTAACTATCAGACTGTCAATGTGATTTTTCATTTCCTTTAGAAAACAAAGTGCAGCTGTGAAAGGGATCAGGATCAGGACTCTAGTATGGCAGGAAAGGTTTACACCCATTCCTACACCAAGGTCCTGATCTCCTCCAAGTTGATGGTTTTCGTTTGTTTTTTTTAAAGGAATAATGACAGAAAGGAAAAAAACCTCATTTAAAATAATGTGGAGTTTGATTTTATTTATTTACTTTATTTGTACCCTGCCTTTCTCCCCGAAGGGACCCAAGGCAGATTTTAAGTGATGGAGGGGAAGGGATCTTCTCCACCACATGATAATGGAGCTGGCCCAGTAATTATATGAACAAAACAAGGAAAAAAGTTTCTTATGCTTGATTTGTACATTCATCAGGCTGATAAGAGTTCTTTGCAAACTGCAGGAGTGAAAAAGTCTTCTCAGTGGTGCGCCTGGAGGGGGTGGGGGGGCAAATGCCCCTAGTGCTGTGTCCACGCTCCAGACCACATGGGAAGCCTTCTGAAGCTTCCGATGCAATCTTAAGCCATACTTCCAGTTTCTCAGAAGTACTGTTTAAGACCACAGGAAAGCCTCAGAACACTTCCCCAGTCAGTCCCAGTGTTGTGCAAGGCTCCATGGCGATGGGTAAGCAGGAGGACAACATGGTGTGGGGAGAGCAGCATCACAGAACTTTGCCCCAGGGCATGCAGCAGGGCAGGTCCATAACTGACTCTTTCCCCTGTCCTCTATGCCAATAAACTAATCACTTTCTGTGCGAGGCACTTGCTCGCCATTGGTGCCCAGTCCTAGAGATATCTGATGGGAGATTTTTCAACCTCCAAAAGGGGATAGCATGAAAGTACAAAGGAAACAAACTACTCCAGGGAGAATGGATTCATTTTCTCCTATAGGAGTGAATGTATCTTTTGTCCTAGGCAAAGCATGACACTCCTTCTGCAACAAGACTAGAATCTTGGCTAGTCTCCCTGCCCTTTAATTTGTGACTCTAAGCCTGCTCAATAGAGAATTAACCTTAATCCACTCTCTCCTGAATTCACTTGAAGAAAGTCGCTTTGCACTGACAAAGTGAGAGGTTCAGATGCATGTAAAGACACCGGAGAAAGTTCTTGCTGAAGAAAATGTTTAGAGAAAGGACTGGGAACCCCCAGGAGGTATCTCACAAACAGTGAGATGATATTCCAAGTAGTTTATGCTCAATATGACATGCATGACCGCTGGGACAGAAAGGCTTGAAATGTGGGGTGGTTACAAGGAGATTGTAAGGTGTTCCCTCATGCTAGCAAAGTAGAAAATGCATTGTCTGTTCATGTATTTCAATGTACCTGCTAGATCAGTGATTGTCAACCTTTTTAATCTCACGGCACACTGGCAAGGCACTAACACTGCCAAGGCACACCATCAGCTTTTTGACAATTGATGAACAATTGACTGGTGGAGGGCTCACGTCCTCCAGTGGCTCTAATAAGAAATGACCCTCCCCCAAACTCCCAGGGCACATCTGTGGACCATCTTGCAGCACACCAATGTTTCATGGCACACCAGTTGAATATTACTGTGCTACATTCTTACATGTTTGCACATGTCATATTTTCCACTGGGAAACAGACAAGTAGTATTAGAGACCAATCTTGAGCATGGCACGCTGGCTTACCGCCGGCATGCACTGTCACAAACGTGCCATAAAGCACGTTTGCGAGGGTTAGTACCAGCTGAGCACTGGAGCTGGCCCAGCACAAGCCTGCACTGGACTGCACCAGTCAGAGGCCAGTGATTTGCCGTCCGGTGGCAGCCCAGACCACTGGGTGGCAGAGAGGTTAGTTGGGAACGTGGGAGGATGCGGGGAGGAGGCGTTCCAGGGTGGGGGGAGGTGGGGGAAGGCAGGGAGAGGGCAGGGAGGACATATGGTGGGGAGGGGGGCAGGCCTGGTGGAGCTGGAGCCCCATGTGGAGACTCTCAGCTTGACACACAGCTTTGTTACTCTGTACCCCTGCAAAAACAGGCACAGGGCTACTTTCCTTATGCAGAGAAAGGGGACAAAAGTCCCCTTCCCCCAAGGAGCTGCCAGACGCTGCCAGGCGTGCTTAGGATGACATGGCAGCCCCACGAGCTGGGCAGCTCAGGATTGGGCTGCTCATTCCCTACCGGGCCTACGCCCCCCCCCCCCAATTAACACTGCATGTTAGGCATGCGATAAAAGAAGGCAACAGTTATCACTCACAATTGTAGTCCTGGTGTGTGCGTGGAGTTTCTGCAGTCAGTTATGGAGCTTCCTTCTGAACATAACAAAAGCCCCACTGGATCAAGCCAAAGGCCCATCTAGTTCAGCTTCCTGTATCTCCCAGTGGCCCATCAGGTGCCTCAGGGACAATACAAGACAACAAGAGACTTAGACCCTGCATTTGGCATTCTGAGGTAGCCTACTTCTGAAGTCAGGAGGTTGTACATAACCATCATGGACTGTAAGTTGTGATGGACTTTTGTTCCAGAAATTTGTCCGATACCCTCTTAAAGGCATCCAGGCCAGATGCCATAACTGCATCCTGTGGCAAGCAGTTCCACAGACTAATTACATGCTGGGTAAATAATATTTTCTTTTGTCTGTCCTAACTGTCCCAAACTCAATTTGAGTGGATGTCCCCTGGTTCTGGTGTTGTGTGAGAAGGAAAAGGAAATCTCTCTATCTACTCTATCCATCCCCTGCATAATTTTGTATGTTTTAATCATGTTCCCCCTCAGGGCATGATCCCTTACTCTCAGTGGTGTCACTAGGGGGCTGTGAGGGGTGCGGCCTGCACCAGGTGACGCACACAGGGGGGTGCCGTGCACGGGGGAGGGGGTCAGGCGCTAAAAAGGCAGTTTATAGGAATAATACCATCCTGTTATAAACCGTTTGATGCTGAATTTACAGAGGAATGCAATGAAAGAAACCGGAGTGAAATATCTTCATTCCATCAAAAGTTATGGACAAAAAACCAGAAAACAAAAAATGCAACTGTCTTATGTAACAAAAAAGTACATTTCCTTAATTCAAAACGAACCTGATTATTCCAAGAGCCCATGAGATGTTATTATAAGACAGAATGGAACCAATAAGAAAGTTAGTAAAGTAAACCCTGGGAGGGGGGTGACCCCACTAGTGACCAAAATCGCTAAAATTGCAGTTTGTAAGAATAATACCATCATGTTATATACCATTTGATGCGTACTTTACAGACGAGTACAATGGAAAAAAACCATGGTGAAATATCTGTGTTCTATCAAAAGGTATAGCCACAAATCCAGTGGGGGCAGGGCGATGGTACATCACCACGTCCACCCCTGGGTTTTTGCCCCGCCCACTGCATGGAGGAGGTCCATCATGGGGGTGACGTGCTGGCCTCCTGCACTGGGTGACACAAGCCTTAGTGATGCCACTGCTTACTCTAGCCAGCAATGGGAAAACCACACCTGGGTTCATTATGAGTATTGCTCACTGATCTTTGAGTGGTCAAGCACAGCACAACCACGTTGACAACCATGTCCCCTCCCACCATCGTTTAGTGAAAGTGCGCAATGAGCAAGGGACATTGCACCAGTGTTCTATACAGCCTGCAAAAATGAATGTTAACTGCAGCACTCTTTTGACCTGTGACTTGAGTGCTTAATGGGCATCCAGAGCTTTAAGCTTGCGGAGCTAATTATGTGCCACTTTTTTTTTGTATTGGGAAACAGGGCGATTAGCTGTTTTCAATACTGTCTGAATTGTACTTACCTCATTTTCAGAGAACATTACTTTCGCATTACATCCATTACCTCTTAAGCTAATCAATGTGCAGGATAACAAAGATGTCTAACGATTCCGATGATGCAATGCAGAAAGCAGCTCATAAGTTGCATCTGCATTATGAAGCATAAAGATTTTATAAAATGTCATTGCTTCTTATATACTGCCGGGTCATTTGTGCAGCATGGGTTTTTAATACGCAAATATACAGCACTCATATCCGAAATGGGAGAAGCATTGATGGAATAGTAAAACTGAAATTACTCTCTGAATTATTTAGAACAATGACAGGAGGTGAAAACTGCTTAGTAGTTTCCGCGATGTAGATAATGCATCTTGATCAATAAATACAAGGTCTCTTTAACTTGAAGCCTAAATTGATAACTGCATTAGTAAAGAGGTATGAAATGCCCTCCCTGATTTGTTCAGATACTGATTTGTTCAAATGCTTAAATCTTGTCTGTGCATTTATTCATGCACATGTTTACTTATTTATTTATTTACCCCATTTATATTCCCGCTTTTATCCCCAAAGGATAGCCAAAGTGGCTTACAACATAAAAGCCACCTTTAAAACAGTAATTTACGTAGAACCATTAAAATAACCTTAAAGGTTAAAACAACCTTTAAAATCATAATAAAACCTAAAACCATAAACTTCAGATGTTTGAGAGCCACAAAGGAGATGTTTGGGAGCCACAATATTTGAGAAGCATTTAAATTCTTAAATATATTTTAGGGTGCAATCCCAGCTGTCCCTTTGGCCCATGCAAGTCCATTGCGCTAGCCCGGAGGTGCCGCGAAAGTGCATTATGGCACTTTTGTGCCACCTTGGGAGTCGGGAGGCCAGCACACAGATGCCACCTCCAGCGTCGTTGTGCTGGAGAAAAGGTGAGATCACGCTGGCTGTGTCAGGCTGGCACAGGGGTCTGGGGAGGGCAGGGGCAGGGCTGAATGGAGGCGTTCCAAGGCAGGGGGAGGGCAGGTGGTGGGTGGGCCATGGGCAGTCTGGGGCCAACCACCTGGAGGGTGGTTCCAGGATCCAGCACTTGAGCCAGATCCTAACCCCACCCCCAGGTGCCCCAGCCCAGCACTGGGTTGCTCAGATTTGCACCACCTCTTTAGGTGTTGATCTGAGTAGCCCCACTGGGTAATCAATGGGGTAAGGGTAAACAGTTCTCAGCTGGCGGGGCTGAGCCGCAGCCAGCCCCAACCCCATGCTGGTTTAGCCTGTCTGCCGGTTCCAGCACAGGTTAGAATTGGTCTGTTACTCACTATGAACATTAAACTTACATTAATACAGTGGATTCTCTCTTTATACCTGGTAAATAGTTATAGAGCTTGAAAATTTCTTATCTACCTTTTATATTAATTGTGATGCAAAAAGGAGCTCAGCCAACATATTCCTGAGGGTTGCACATTATATATTGAAGAGCCACATGTGGCTTGGTCACAACTGCCATAAGAACATAAGAACAGCCCCACTGGATAAGGCCATAGGCCCATCTAGTTCAGCTTCCTGGATCTCACAGCGGCCCACCAAATGCCCCAGGGAGCACACTCATCCTGGTGCCCTCCCCTGCATCTGGCATTCTGACATAACCCATTTCTAAAATCAGGAGGTTGCGCATACACATCATGGCTTGTACCCCATAATGGATTTTTCCTCCAGAAACTTGTCCAATCCCCTTTTAAAGGCGTCTAGGCTAGACGCCAGCACCACATCCTGTGGCAAGGAGTTCCACAGACCGACCACACGCTGAGTAAAGAAATATTTTCTTTTGTCTGTCCTAACCTGCCCAACACTCAATTTTAGTGGATGTCCCCTGGTTCTGGTATTATGTGAGAGTGTAAAGAGCATCTCCCTATCCACTCTGTCCATCCCCTGCATAATTTTGTATGTCTCAATCATGTCCCCCCTCAGGCGTCTCTTTTCTAGGCTGAAGAGGCTCAAACGCCGTAGCCTTTCCTCATAAGGAAGGTGCCCCAGCCCCGTAATCATCTTAGTCGCTCTCTTTTGCACCTTTTCCATTTCCACTATGTCTTTTTTGAGATGCGGCGACCAGAACTGGACACAATACTCCAGGTGTGGCCTTACCATAGATTTGTACAACGGCATTATAATACTAGCCATTTTGTTCTCAATACCTTCTCCTGAGCAGGTACCCCTAAATTCACCTTGCAAAATATTGATGGTGACATACGTTTGCCTGCTAATACTACACCACAGAGCACATGCTCCTTGGTCTTTTGCCAGAGTGCTGCAGAGGGAGGGGAGCCACTTGAGGATCAGAGATAGGAAATGCGCTCTGCAGCTTCGTGATCCCTCCTGCATCAATGCACTGCAATCAATTACATGGACACAGCTGCACCATAAATAATGTGCAGCCCCAACGTTTTAAGTACCAGAGACCTAAATTCGGAAGCTAACCTTTTCACTATGCACACCCAGCATTTGAAAGCACTGCATAGCATTACAAAGTACATACTCATTAAAGTCTATAATAAAGATCGGGGATTACAGGCTGCAGAGTCTACATGGAAAACGAGAACATTTGCTGAGCTCTGAGACAGAATCATACGTTCAGGTGTGAATCAGCAAAGAGGCAATTTGAGAACTAAATCCATCATGAGACAAATGAAGGATTGATTGGCTTTTCTCCTTCAGGGGAAAAAAAAAAGAAGAGATAAACTTCCTAGCTAATACTTGCTCACACTATGTAGAAACCAAATCCAGGATGACAATTCATAATGTAAATTACTTCTTTGGGAGCTCATAATATCTTTTTTCTTTATTTGGCTTTTCTCACTGTGGGTTCCTTAATATGCTGTAGTGCTGGCTTTGAATTAGCTTTGTTGAAGAAATAATGACTATTGGCTGATGAGAGAGAAAGCTCCAGTCAGTTAATGGGAAGCCTGAGGACCATTAATAGTCAGCAAACATCAAAACATCTCATCCTGTGGATGCCACAGGTAGCCAAGACTGGCTGTTGGGTTGCTGATCAAGATTTTGAAAGACAGTATTATTGTTTTAAATCGTTGCCATGTCTCTACCGTCTGACGCAGCTAATTATGGCATTGATGAGCTAGATATCACAGTGTCTTCATATCAGTAATCCCTTGTGAAAGTAATCCTTTCAAGGGTATTTGTCAGAGGAAACATCCAGTAATAGAGAAGTATAGAATTATGGCAAGGTGCTCTGCCTTCAGGTAGGATAACCCGGCATTTCCCAAACTGTGGGGTGTGACCCACTGGTAACTCGTTATCTGATGTACGGTGGGTCATAACCCAAAGCTTCCTGCTATGTTGCAAAGCCTTACTGGGTACCTCTGGAGGATGCTTCTGGAGGCTCTTCCAGGTCATGCAGGGCCTGCAACCCACCCCATTGGCTTCTGTAAGCCACAAAATGTCTTACAGAAGCAACCAGAAGCGACTTCTGGTTTGTGCCCACAACTTCCAGTTTGCTTCTTTAAGGCATTCTGAGGTGTTAATAAAGTGGCCCAGTTTACTTCCAAGACTGCATCTGGCATGATTATATGTGATGTAAGTAAATACTGTAAAGTAAATACCAATACTGTTACATTAACGAATAGGGAGGAAGAAGAGGGGTCTGCAATCATGAAAACCAATAAGAAAGCAGCCACTTTAACTGCTTTTGAGAGGTCTGCCTTTTTCTCCAGCTTGTGGCTTCTTAGGGATGCTGTGGGAAAGAGGATGCTGGACTAGAAAGTCCTTTGGACAAGTCCAGCAGGGTTTTTCTTATGTTCTTCCCTGATTGTGTTGTTCACATTGGCCAAGACATGATGCAGCTGTGCCCTTTTACTCCTCACTTTTGCTCCAGATGCAATTACCTTTTGGCATTCTTGCCACCTTGCTCTTCCCTGCCTTTTTTCTTCCCAACTTCTCTCACATCTGTTTTCCTTGGTGGGCACATCATAACTGATGGCTGTATATGAGAAGCAACACACTGAACAATGTCACTTTTGTGTGGAGTGCGAAGATGCCATGAGCAAGCTTTGGTTTCCATAGAGGTTCTGTCCCCAGACTCATAGGATTTTTCAAAGGCATGAGTCACACTCTTCAATGAAGCTCAGATTTGCTTCATCTTTCCCCCCAAAAAGGATTCTCTTTCTCTCATGAGTACAGAAAGGTGAAATCCTTAGCTCGTTACAATTCAGTCAGCCACCTCTATCCCACCCGCCCACGATACAGATGAATCATTGAGTTCTGCTGTCTTCCAAGCTAATTTTTCCTGGCTGGTTCATCATTAGTGACCCTGGAATGTGCAGACATGCCTGAGAGGTCTAGGATTCTCAGGAAGGGCAGCATCAATGGCCAGCATGGTTGGCCCAAAGGACTCCCCTGACTTACTTCTCCTGCTGCTCTTGTTGCTTGTCCTTCCTCTTGCTGGAAAGCTGAGCTGGCAGGATGGGGGAAGAAGGTGCTTCCAGCCTACCATTTGGTCTGGCAAACCTTCTCATCTGTATATTAGTTGGGGAAGTAGGCACCCAATCTGAGAGCAACTTAACTCCCCTGCTCCTGATTCCCTTACAGTGCAATCCTAACTAACCAGTGCTGATGCAATTGGAAAGGCAATTTAATGCTGAATGCAGTGAAACAAACCATGCTGGAATGGCTGTATTCTATCAAAAATTATGACCAATTAACCAGAAAACTTTTTACTTCCTTCCTTCCTTACTTACTTACTTATAGCGCAATCCTAACTTGCACTGGAAACAGGCAGACCAACATGCCTGTGCTATATCCAGCACAAATTCCGGGCATGTAGTGGCTCAGCCTGCAGCAAGAGGAATCACTTCCCCTTACCTCAAGGAGAACAACTACAGCCCCAATGGGGCTACTTGAATCTGCGCCACCTTCGAGCAGCTCGACGCTGGCCCAGGCTGCCTGGGAATGGGGTTAGGATTCGGCATAACAGTTGGATCCTGGCCCTGTTTCCTACTCCCTGCCCTCCCTCCCCTGTGACCACCTGGTGCCCACACTCCCCCTGCCCCAAAATGCTTCCCCCACCCCACCCTCCCCCGCCCTCCCAGACTCCTGCATCAGCCAAGCTTGGCCGACACAAACTCACTCTCCCCAGGGCCTGCGATGCTGCAGTTCGGCTGGCTCAAGTCCCTTGCACTGGCCTAACTGCCTCCAGGGTGGCAACAAGTGCTTTACGGCACTTTTGCGACATCCTGGTTTGGCACGAGGGACTTGCACCAACCTAACTACCAGTTAGGATTGCACCCTTAATAGATTAAATTTGATTTTGCAGTGGAGGAGAGCGGGCTGAAAAATCTTCTTTGACATCAGGAAGCAGATGCCTTACCTATGCCACTTCCCCATTTTTCAGTTTTTTAAAAGCCTAGGGCATCATTTTGTAGTTGGCACTTCTGGGGCATCATTTTGTAGTTGGCACCAGGTTACACTTTCATTAGTAATGCCACTGGCTTCTCCATTCTCACCACATTGATGTTCTCTAACCTTGGCGATGCTGGTCATTGTCAAAGTTGTTTGTTATTTTGTTTTTATATTCTGCGCCCCTCCCTGGATTCAATGTCGAAGGGAATTATGAATGAGCCCTTGGCACAGATGACGCTCAATTACTCCCTCAATTCTCTTGCTCTGCTGGTGAGAAGAAAAGCAGAAAAGAGGCTTTGCTCCATGATGAAACATGCAGAGCATTCTGCACATCTAGCTATGGGTGCCACTGGTTTATGAAGTTGTGTAGATGAGCCTGTCACAGTGTGGTAGGAAGAATGAAGTTGGCTCCAAATGCTAGTGATGGTTTCTTTTGTACATGTGATGTTGATGGAATTGGGTGCGCCAAATACTGTTACCCTGCACATGCCTGATCTCATCTGATCTTGGAAGCTAAGCAGGGTCAGGCCTGGTTAGTACTTGGATGGGAGACCGCCTGGGAATACCGGGAGCTGTAGGCTTATACCATAGTCTTTCGAGACTGAAGGTTGCCAACCAGCAAATACCTTGAACTGTCACTAACTGTGGTTGCCAGCCTTGCCAATGTTCTGCCTCCTCCCCTGCACTGATCAGATCTGAGTGAACAGGCTGATCTTGTCACATTATGTAAAAGACCTGGACACAGTGGACGCTTGGCTTCTGTGACTGTAAGAGCTGCCAATCAGCAGACAACACAGATGGATCTGGGGGGGAAAAAGCCTTAGGAATGGGGTGGCTAATGAGAAGTGGAGCACAATTTCGTCCAAAACCCCACCGAGCATCATTGCTGGCTGCTCACAGATTTCTCTTTATTCAACGCTCCTTGAAGTGGAGTGCGTTCCTACTGAATTTGTCTTCAATATAGCTGTCACTCTGTGGGGCCTGTGATTTTTTTCTGGAGTGTCGCCCCACTCGCACAGAAGCACAGCTTGGTCCATAGGTTGTGCATTCATGCCTCAGTTCATCATTCAGAGCCTTCTGAATATCAATCTGGGGGGGGGGGGGATTGCTTTGTAACAGTGTTATCGTAAAAGCTGATGGTGCTACCCGGTAACTGGGAGCATCAGTGAAGGAAGCTGATTGATATGTTAATATTAGTTTCACGTTAATAAGTAATGGGCTTCTGGAAAATAGTCTGATGGTGCCTGAACTCATGACAATTGACAAATGCAGAGACACACAGAGGGAAAAAGCAAGAGCCTCTTTTCTTTTTTCTTTTCTTTTTTTTAAGCAGCAGGGATAAAGCAATTGAAAATATACAAGACAAATGGCACCACTATGCTACAATGGTTGGATGATAAGGGAGTCTTGAACTGTCACTGCTTCCCTGCCCAAGCAGAATGATTTGAGCTGCAAATGACCATCCCAAAGACAAGGGTTGGTCATTTCTGCATGAAAAGGTTCCAGTATTTAGCACTGCCAGATGAGAGCCAAGATGGTGTAGTGGTTCAGGAGCTGTACTGAGCCTTGGAAGATCCAGGTTCAAATCCCTGCTCAGCCACAAAGCTTCCTGGGTGACCTTGGGCCGGTCACTCACCCCTCAGCCTCACCACGCTCACAGGGTTGTTGTGAGGACAAAAGGAGAGGAGGAACCAAGTATGCCACCCTGAGCTCCTTGGAGGAAAGGTGGTATAAAAATGTGAAAAATGAATGAATATGTGACCAGCCTAGCTAAGACATACCCACTCACCTGCAACCCTATGAGTAAGCAAAAAAAACCCACACCAAGGCCAGCGACATAGGAAGCAAAATATTCCTACCCAGTCCCCAAAGGTGACCAGTTAATCTCACATTATGAACTGGGTGAACTGGGATTCACATGCTGCCCCCCAAAACTGAAAACACTAAAGTGGAAGTGTTAGCAAACACCTGTCTAAGGGCCCAATCCTTCCAGCAAGAGGGAGAGGAGCATTATCCTCTAGAAATTTCTAGAATCCTCCATACCATACCATACGGTTTGCTGTTCTGTGTCTTCCCTTGTCATCATTTGCTTTTGTTCTTACAATGCTGAGCTGAAACAACCACAAAAGTGGCCATTCACATAGGGCTTGATACCCCCCCCCCCCCATTTTGTTGTCTGTCTGGAATGATGAACATGTGGAAACTATCAAAGATCTGGCACCTGGATATATATGGCTAGAGGGCTCCCTTTGTTAGATATTGTCCCTGTCCAGTTTATCAAAATTCATCCTGTGAATTGCCAACTCACCATTCTTTATTGTGAATATGAGAAGTTTTCCTTTTGAAAGATTTGTCTACATTCCTTGCAAGAATGTTTGTCCTTTTCAATGGTTTTCATCTATCCTTACACATTCAGTATAATATTCCAGCGGCCTCAAACCAGGGACTTAAGTAATGTCACTTAATAGAGCTACACCCTTGCCTTACCTCACTCGGAGCCAGTGTTGACCACATCTGCTACCTCTGGCCCCTTTCACCCTCATCTGCCTGCTCCATAGTTGAACCCCTCTAGTGGCAGCCTAGTTCAAAATCAGGCCAAATCTGAATTGAATGACACTGCAATTTTTTTTGTTCAATACATCAGCATTTCCTAAACTGTGGGTTGTGACCCAGTGTCGGTTTCAACCCAATGTGTGGCGAGTCGCAGCTCAAAGCTCATTGTTGCACCACAAATCACTACGGGAAGCCACCAGAGGTCACTTCTGGGGTGTGCAGGGCTTGTGATTCACTCCATTGGCTTCCATTACCCAAGAATGCCTTGCAGAAGCAACCAGAAGCAACTTCTAGTTTGCTTCAGCGACTTCCATTTTACTTCCTTAAGGCATTCTGGGGCCACAGGGGCAAATGGAGTGTTTTGTGGGCTCATCGTGACCTGGAAAAGGCCTCTGGTGGCTCCCACTACGGCTTTGTGGTCCAACGGATTGGATTCTACCCCAGGACAAGGTGGGTCGCGCCAGCACAAACTTTGGAAACCGCTGCACTATGTGATCCTTCTTCCCCCTCCTTCCATTCTTCCCAGAGCCATGTATTCAAATTATACAGAGCTCATCAATTCTATTATACAAGAGTGGTTCTCTACTCCTTCCAATAGGCTCTCCTCTGTCAGCAAAGCTAACCCTTTTCCCCTTTCATTATGCGGCAACCGGGAACAGCGCCGGCAAAGCTTGCCGTTTTACTGTGGAAGGATTCCTCTGTCTGAAAACGGCCTCATACATTTGAAAAGAGCTATTGCTTTCATTATCTGTCTGGCTGGTCTAGCATTTAGAAATAACCTCCTCTGGATGATCCCAAATCAGAGTGTGCTGAAATATATTTTTAATTTCTAAAATCCTGGGACTGCTATTTCTTAAGAAGTGGCGTGAAAGGGTTATCGGGCAGAGAAGCAATGAAAAAATTCAGTGTTTTGAGCACAGTAAGTTGACATGACCTCCAGAGAGGACTTCAAACAGGGCCGAGGCTCCTTTTTAATTACATTTTTGACTTCTAAACAGGCATTCTCCGGTTAGTCCTCTAAAACCCGAGCTGATCAGCTGCGCCGTAGGTAGCAAAGCACTTTCTGATTTTGTAAATCTTGCAGTATCTGCTGTATACCAGATACACGGCACGATGGCCTTTTACTAGGTGAGGAGAGATTCAATTTGTTGCACCGAGCAGGATTTTAATAAGTCTACCGCATGTTGTATATTACGATTTACTGTGCCAGTTCAGGTTTAATGGGGGATTTCACAGCTCTCCAGGCTGATGTCAGCAATGTTCACAGGATCCATGCAAAATGTTTTGACTTGTTGTTTCAACATACCTTGACGCAGACCAGATAGAATGCAAGCAACTGTCTAGAAGTGATGGATTATAAGGAAGTCTGTGAAAAAAACATCTCCGAGGCCACTGTGCCTTCATAGCTGATTGAGGTACAACAGACTTTTGCTTCAGAGGCAAAAGTTACACAGGGGGAGACAAAGGAAGCTGATGAGATGGGGTGTCACATCTAAGGACCTCTTCCTCAGCCTCTCTGTGTTGAAGTATATTGTAGTAGGTCTGGTCTGATGGTTGAGCTGCTGTACTGCCTGAAGAGCGAAGGAGGAACAACCATGGTCTGGATGGGAGACATATCTCAGGCTGATAAGATCTCAGGCCTGTTGTTTTCGATTTGGTTGTTAATCGAACATCCCACCCAATCTAGTGCCTTTGACGTGTAAACAGACACTCTCTGCCAGACACTTGCTGGCTGCACAGGCTACCGGAGATAGACTGCCTCTTCTTTGCATTAAGAGCCTCTCTGTTGTGTAAACAGACACTCTGCTGCAGGCTATGGGAGACTTGATTGCCTCATTAAGAACCTCTTTGTTGTGCTTTCCCCACCGTCATATATGCAGTCCATCATTATGCGGTCTGTTGTTAAGCAGCACACACCTGTATTGAGTTCATACTGAAATGAAAGAGTTATTTAACAGTTTGTTATTTAATGGTTACTTGTAAGTGTGGTTTGAAATAATTTTGTCTTGATATATTTGTTGTACAACTGCATTTAATGTATATTTGTTGCACAAGCATGATTGGATATACTGTATCTTGTATAACCTTTTGCAGTGATTTACTGAATCGCAAATCAATAATTTCTTCACTGATTAATTTACTAAAGTTTCAGTTTATCTTTGTTTTTATCTGGCCCACCTCAGCCCAGCACTGTCTGTTCTAGTGGCTGTCTGCTGGTATTCATTTGCATCTTTTTAGATTGTGAGCCCTTTTGGGACAGGGAGCCATTTAGTTATTTGATTTTTTTCTGTAAACCGCTTTGTGAACTTTTAGTTGAAAAGCGGTATATAAATACTGTTAATAATAATAATAATAATAATAATAATAATAATAATAATAATAAGAAGAAGAAGAAGAAGAAGAAGAAGAAGAAGAAGCTGTTACACAATGTGGCAGGATAGAGTTGCTGCTGAACCACCACAGTTCACAGCGGGGGGGGGGGCAGTGTGTGTGAGAAAGTTGACCAGCAAAGAACTCAGAACAGTCTTAAGGACCTGTCTGGGCTTGATATACGGTTGTCTGCAGAAGCTTGATGGCGGATAGCCAGAAGAGACAACCAGGCCATGAAGGCAACATCTGGTGAACTGAAGGTTCTGTGAGTCTTTTTCATGGAGCATATTGTAAAAACTCCTTTGAAAAATTGTGCTTTCGATTAGCCTGCCTATGTAAACCACATTGAATGCTGTGTAAAAACAGAGAAAGGCAGGATATAAATACCTATATATTTACGTACTGTTTGTGTGGTGCATACATATCTAAAACATGTAGGCACCTGTCTGCACAATTTAGAATCTGGGAAAGTGGAGAGTCCCAGATCTATGGATTAATTAAGGGTATATGTTTGATGGTGGCATGAGACTGAGCTTACGTCTAAACTAAAGCAGTATCAAAAATTGAATGGATTCACTCACACAGCACTCAAACAGAAAAGAGGAAAATCACTAGACATATCACATGAGACAGACACTGAAAGAGGTCAGGGAGCATGTGTGTCTGTGGTGAGGCTGTGCCGAAGGCCAAGATTATTGGTCCGTATCTGCTGGAATGAGTGTTGTGGCAGCTGTGGAGCAAGGGTGCCAAGACGAGGCAAACCTCCTCATTAAAGGCAGGGTATAAAAGCAGAAATAAGGCTTTGAGGTTAGCCTCAAAAGCTAGGCAGGATTCACAGGAGGGACAGGCAGGGAAAGGCACGTGCAATGAAGTGGTCCTTGAGGATGGCTGTCTAGCCCATACTGGCGCAGCGGCTTTGGTTATGCTTGGGAAAAGCAGCGGGGAGAAAGACTCAGGTGCCTTTTTCTAGACTGAAGAGCCCCAACACTGAATACAAAAACTGGGTCTCATATCACAGGCCAACACACATTTTGCTTCCTTAAAACGTTACACCAATTCCTGGGTATATTTGGGGTGTTGATTCCAAAAATGGCATCCGTTTTGCCCTATCACGTCTAGTTTTGGAGGCATGGCATAGCCTCTTTAGTGAATGGTTCAAGCAGCTTCCTCATGAGGGAGCCTACACCATGGCTTCCTCATGAGGAAGCTGCTTGAACCATTCACTAATGAGGCTATACTATATCTCCAAAACTAGACGTGATAGGGCAAAACGGATGCCATTTTTGGATTCAGCAACCCAAATTCATATGAAACCACCATAAAGCTTTGGAAAAACTTTTCTGACCCTCATTTTTGTAGGCCTGTGTATTCAAAGTGCTAGTTTTAACTTTTAAAGCCCTATATGGCTCAGGTCCAGGGTATTTGAAGGACTGCCTCCTTCCATACAATCCAACCCAACCTCACAGGATATCAGAGGGGGCCCTTCTGACTGTGCCACCACCAGTGGAGGTGAGGGGGATGGTGGCAAGAAAGAGGGCCTTCTCGGTGGTGGCTCCCCTTCTGTGGAACTCCCTCCCCCTGGAACTGAGAACAGCTCCGTCTTTAGAGTCCTTTTGGCAGGGGCTTAAGAACTTTTTATTTAAAGATGCCTTTTAATGCTGACACAAGGGGGATGGCTTTTTAAATTTTATTTTATTTTTATTTATTTATTTTTAATTTTGGGTTCCAAGTTTTATTGTGTTTTATTGTTTTTAAATGTTTTATTTTTATACATATTTATATATTTTATGTTTTATATGATTTCTTTTGTAAGCCGCCTTGAGTGTCCTTTACTGGAACGGAAAGGCGGGATATAAATCCTATAAATAATAATAATAATAATAATAATAATAATAATAATAATAATAATAATAATACTCCCAGCAGCGAACCTCCCCAGCCCCACGCCTGGGGCAAAGGTCTGCAATGGTGCCCCCCATGGGCTATTGCCGCCCCCCCACACAGAAAACTGCCCTCACCAGAGGCTCACAGAGCCTTGCACAACCCCTGTCCACATCGGGAAAACCTCTGTGAGGTTCCCCGATGCTATAAACTGTGCTTTCGGGAAACCGGAAGCATAGTTTCTGCCCCCGTCGGGAACCTCAGAGAGGTTTCCACAGGGTCCTAGTGCCTCGCGCCTTGCACCTAGGGCTTTTGTTCCATCAAAGCTTATAGTAAACCCCTTATATATAAACCCCTGCTAATTGGGTAAGAGGCACTTTTTCAAGTGGGTGCTCCTTTTTTTAGCAGGGGGAGAGTAACTGGCCCACCTCACCCCAGCACTGTCTGCTCTAGTGACTGTCTGCTGGTATTCATTTGCATTTTTTTAGATTGTGAGCCCTTTTGGGACAGAGAGCCATTTAATTACTTGATTTTTCTCTGTAAACCGCTTTGTGAACTTTTAGTTGAAAAGCGGTATATAAATACTGTTAATAATAATAATAGTAGGTTTGCAACTGCATACCCCTTGTGTTTGCTGTTTGCTTTAGCAAATATGAGTGCCCAAGCAGACTCCCATCTAGGTCATAATCAGACCTAGAACTGCTCAGCATCAGTAAGATAGTGGTATCATGTATCCTCAGACCATGCCTTGGAACCAATGATTTCTTGCTCCTCAAGTCCTTCTCTCAGCCACTATACAACACTTGCTCATTAGGTCTCCGCATCTGTTGGAAGACTGCTTTGTGAAAGAAAATATTTCCTTTAGTCATTATTTTGTGACAGGCAACAGTCCATGGTGCTCAGGAATCAACCGAGAATACCAAATTAGAATGAAATATTTGACATCCTATGCCTTTTTGCCATGATTATACTTGATGCCACTGTATTCTAGGGATTTATTTTGCAACAGCTGGGCCAGCAATTGAGCTGCAATGAATATTTACGTATGTTTGAAATTCACCATATTTTCCAATTTCACTATTTAGATGACCTCATTTAGTCAAAACTGCAGTGATGATTTCCTTAAAATGAACATTGTAGACTTATTGGAATGTCTTTAATGTTTTAATTTTGGTACTCTTCAATTGTGGCATACAACTGTCAAATAATAACCTAAATGATAAAGAGGTTTTTTAATGCCGCAATAAAACCAATCACCAGCAGATGGCACAGAAGTACTGCAAAATCTCATACATGTGTTGTAATTCAGGGCTTCTGCCTGTGAATTTCAATTTACTTTATACAAAAGGACAAAAAGAGGTAGTTAAAAAGAAAAAAAACACCCTAAAACAACAACAAAAAACTAAAATTCTGATTAAATTAATAACTGTTCATGATATGATTCCATCTGAGCTTAATGGGATGATGCAACCACCAACTTTTCCCACAGTGGTTGTTCACACTGACCCTTCTCAACTCAGCAGATAGTGGTTGCCAGGTAGAAAGTCCAAACCTAGCGGAGCACCCCCTTAAGCTAGAGTCAAGTTCAGTGGGACACCCCCTTTAAGCTGGAGTAGCCTTGGTGCCTATAGGCACAAAACCTCTGGTTCTCGATCCCAGTGGGGAGTCTCACCAGAGCTCAAGATCAGCAGAGTTTGATCTGTTCTCCTGCCTTCTTCTCATCCTACCCTTCTGGCCTTCATCACTTCCTCAGTCATCCTCTGAAGCACCCAGCACTGACATCACTTCTGCGCCCCTCAGAGCCAACCAACCAGCTAGAACAGCCCCACAAAAATCACACTGCTTGGCAGGAGGGCAAGGGACTGCACATTCCAACATATATAGATCATCTCTCTCATCACTTATTTGATTTCTATCATATATGTTAATAAGAATAGTTCTGGTTCCATAACAAGGGTAATTCCTGTAATCTCAAGGAACATTCTTATCACCTGCCTGTAACTGTACATCTCTACCACATATGGGAAAAGGTACCTATTTCTTTCCCGCATGTCAAACGTATAAGGCTGCAATTTTAAAAGATGGTTCCAATTTTAAGCGAGGTCACATTCTGCCTTGGCATTAATTTGACAGTTTTCTTTCAGTGAAATGCAGGCAGAAAAATTAATTCCAACTTTCTCTATATAACTCATTTTTTTTCCAAATCGATGTTATGCATTACATCTTGAGCCCATCAAACCGTATCATGTGTAGCCTGTTCTGGTTCCCAATTATATTCCAGTAATTGACTATAGATTTGTGACATTAGCTTACGTTTATCAGTTAATATCTTTTGCTCAAACTTTGTTAGTTCTTGCAGTTTATAGCCTTGCTCTTCTAATTTCATTACGTAGTAGCCAATATCATAGGAATTAAAACCATTTAGATTTATTAATTCCCATGAATGCTATTATCTCTGTACAGCTCTCTATATCGAAAGAATTCATGCTTTTTTGACAGCTCAGGGATTAACATCAGTATTGTACATTACTGAAGAAATTGATGCCTTAACTGGGCTCAATTGTTTTTTTTTATATTTCCCGAAACCTGAATAAATTCATGACAACATTGTAAGTTATTCCTAGTTTAACTTGAACTTGCCAGATACTCCAGAGCAAAGCTTGCAATTTTATTCAGCGAAATCCTTGCTTAGTCATAGTTCCATTTTTCTCTGGATCAGTAATTCATTCTGAAATTCAAGTTAAACTAGTTTAACTCAATTAGTTTAACTCAACTCAATCCTTGGCTTCTTATAACCCTAACAGTACAATCCTATGCATGTTTACTCAGAAGGAAGTCTTACTGTATTGAATGGGACGGGCCGCCCAATCCTACCCCTGGCGGCTCCACAGAGTGCAGTTGTGCCAAAACTGCACTGCTTTTGTCCAGTGACATGAAAGAGCCAGGGTGGTGTGGTGGTTTGGCAGGTGGACTTAAACCTGGAAGTTCCAGGTTCAAATCCCCCCTCAGCTTTGAAGCTTCCTGGGTGACCTTGGACCAGTCACTTTCTCTCAGCCTCACCTACCTCACAGGGTTGTTGTGAAGGCAAAAGGAGGGGAGCAGCTGTGTCCACCGCCCTGAGCTCTTTAGAAGAAGGGCGGTATAAAAAGGTGATAGTTAAATAAATAAATAAATAAATTGCTGAGCCACCAGAGGTCTCCTCAGGAGAAGGGAACTTTCCCACAGTGGGGCTTCTCAAGTCTGTGCCAGCTATTTTGCTGGCACAGACTTGAGGGACTCAAGACTTTTCAGCCTGACATGGAGAACAGGATACAGCAGAGCAGGGCTCTGCCAAACCCACCCCCTCATGGGCTAGTTCTTTGCCCCCCCTGCTCTCACCCTGTCCTTACCCTGCCCCATTCTGCCCACTCCCCGCCTCCCCACCCCCATTCTCAAATACTCCACACCGGCTGCAGAAACTGCACCGATATGCTGCAGGAGCTCTGGCCTGCCCTCCTTGCAGAGCTGACGGCATGTTTGCAACACCCAGCGCAAACACACACAGTGGAGCTCAGCACCGGCAGTAGCACTGCATAGGATTGGGCCCTGACTCCCAAGTGAGTGTGTACAGTGGGCCCTCGGCATCTGCAGTCTTGGCATTAGCAGATTCTAGCAACTGCTTCCCTATGCCTCAGACCACCTCCCAAAGGCAACAGGAAATTGTAGATATGAATCAGAAATTACTTCTGATTGTGTTCTAGAGCTGTTCTGGCATGTGAGGAGACTAATGTGGTGGGCCGCGGGCCCAGCGTGACCTCCAGAGGGACCAGCATAACCTCTGAGTAAGCAATGTGGCGCCACAATCCTACCCCCCCACCTCGGGCTCCAGTATCCACCAATTTTGGTATCCACTGTATGTGTGTGTGAAACCAATTCCCCCACAGATACCAAGGGCCACTGTACAGGATTTCAGCCACGATAAACTCAGTTATTAGTTTATCCCATCTTCTCAAAGTTTGGCCTTCAGTTTTATTTGGCAAACTTTAAGTTTCCGCCTTCTACTTTCTGCAATTTCCTCAAAAGAGAGAGTTTTGACTCTTTCCACCTATTTAATTGTACTATTATTTTATCAGTTATTATTTTCTTTATCAATCTTCCATAATTTTTCTTAGCTATGTGTTTTTTCCTATTTCATAAGCATCTTACAGCCTTTCCCATAAATACAAACTCCAGTTCTTTTCAGATCTGAACTTTTATCTTCTGCTTAAATTTTATAGCCATCACCTCTGTGTTTGATTTTTGTTAATCTTTAATCCTGCAAACACTCTTAATAGTTTGACAAGCTCCGTTCTCAACTCCAAAGGATTTGTCAATGTTAGGTCAATAATGTTGGCGTGCACACTTAACTTACACATTTTTGCTTTTATTGGAAGTCCTTGGGTTTGATGACTTTTTATGGCTTTTGTGGTCTGCTGGCTTTGAAATGGTTCCCAAAGCTTCCCTGGCTATTGGAAAGCTATATATATGTAGCTGTTTGCTTTGTTGTTATTTGTTATAAGTCTGTAATGTCCATAGCAGGAAGAGGCCCCTTCCCTGGGGTTGCAAGCAAGCGCGAGGGGATTACCCGGTCGATGAACGATGGTCGGTGGCGGATTAATGGACGGGAGGCGGGTATAGTTGCTCGACACAGGCGGTTTAATAGCATCAGCCGTTTTACATTCATATGGACTGTTATGTCACAGACCACCATACATCATGCTGACTCATGTCATCGGCGTCTGGTGGGCTCTGGACCCAGCCCTTCCCATTCCTTGGCGTTATCAGCACCAGCTTTCCACCCCACCTCCCTTGGCCAGGGGTCAGGGCTCTTGAAGGATGCAACCCTGCTGGTCGGGGTCAGGTTGTCTGGCCTTAGGAGGGCCCCTGATGTCTCCGTGCTAGCTCCCCAGCCAGCTGGCCCCCATGGGGTATGGTTGGCTCCAAACCCCCATCTCAATGACCCCATCTCCCTAGGGGTTGCCTTCAGGCAGGTCCTGGGTCAGGGAATGCTCTCCCCCAACCTCCTCTCTCCAGGGCAAACGTCCGCCCCCTCCCTCTGGAGGCCTCTCTCTTTTCCCTTAGGCAGGGATGAGACTCTCCCTCTGGCTTTCCCTCTTACTCCCCTCTGGAGAGGAGCTACCTCCTTCTTCCCTCTCCAGGCTCCTTATGAGGCCTCTCCCAGGTTGGGCCGGCCCCACCCCTCCTAACCACGTGCCTGCTTGTTGTTCCCAGCTGGTCCTTGTTCCTCCTCCCAGGTAGGTGCTCTGTAAGGGGCCCCAGTCCTGAGAGTACTTGGGTCTTACTCCCGAGGAGGCCTCTACCCTAGAGGAGATCCCTGCTCCTGGGGAGCTCCTGGCCACCCGGGCTGGGCCCAGGTGACAAAGTCACAACTGAAATTTGATATGGAAGGTGGAGACAGACAGTGGCATTGCTAGGGGTGCAGGATAATGCCCCAGGTGATGCACATAGTGGGGGTGACACCACTACTGGCCAAGTTTTTTTAAATCTTGGTATTTTTGAATAATACCATCACGTTATATATCCATCAATGGGTAATTTCATGCAGACTGCAATGAAACAAACCATGTTGAAATACCTCTAGTCTAACAAAAGTTATAGTAAAAACTTTACTATAATACATCAATATGCCCACTGCCCAGGGCATTGCCCCACCTACTGCCTGGGAGGAGATTCATCATGGGGTGATGCTCTGGCATCTCGTACTGGGTGACATAAACCCTAGTGACACCACTGGAGACAGAAAGTGCTCAAATGTGGATTCTCCTATTTGGTTGAATTATTCTCACACCACACAAACAGCCCATTGTCTTCATCAATAATTTGTGGATCTATGGATTGGAATCTAAAATGTTTGAAATGCCAACTGCTTTGCATTCTGTCATTCATCCACATGGGAGCGATACACAGATTCAAGACATTTTATAATGTCCAGCATACACAAATAAAAGCACACCTTCCAACCACCCCAGCTTACCACCTAAGACAGCTTAATAAGGTTGGATGAAATTGGATGAAAGAGGAAAGCAGGTGGACGAAATTTGAAATGCGGTTATAGTTGAAAATGGTTGAAAGAGCAAAGCTATGAAAGTCAAATGCATGAAAATCAAGGCATTGCTGTACCCTCTCATATTACTTTCAAGTACAGGTTTGCATCACTTAACAACCTTCCGCTTAATGACGGACCGCATATACAACAAAGCGCAACAAAGAATGAGGCAGTCAGGGAATGTCTGTTTATACAACGAAGGCACTAGACTGGGTTGAATGTTTGCTTAACAACCTAATTGTATAACAACAGGAATCAGATAATGTATCCCTGTTGTTAAGTGACGCACACCTATACTATCAAATATCAAATGGCTACTATAGATTAAAGCAAATATCATGACTTTCCATATAGCAAATATCCCAACAGCGGCTGAGCACATGGGGGAATGTTGTCATTTCTGTTCTAACCCGAAATGTAGCTTATGCATTTGCCATGGCTTTGATGCATCCTTTGGATTCAGCACTTTTTAATGTATTTCACAGCTGTGAGGCTGCTTGTGATGAGAGACATTTCCTGAAGTGTTTGTAAATCTCTCAATGATGCTTGTTTCTGTGTTCTGCACCTCAAAGTGGTTGTAGCATTTTTTTTTATTTTTTTTTTTGCTGGAGATCACATTTTACCAAGCAGTGGGATACAATGAAAGTCTGAGCTTCTGAAATCTGTGTCATGCTTCCACATGCCTATTTCACAGCTTTTTCAGCTTTGATTTCCTGTCTTGTTTCCTCTATTGCTTTTGGCCCTACAATGATGATCACCTACACCCTCTCCCCTTTTTTAGGAAGGGAGCACTCATACATATGCCTCCGGAAGGATGCTTTTTGGAAGCATTCAGTCAGTGGACAGGAAGGTATCATTCTGTAACTCCTGGTTAATTTATGGCATAGGATTCATGCCACAAGATGCGGCAATGACCACTAAGAACATAAGAACATAAGAACAGCCCCACTGGATCAGGCCATAGGCCCATCTAGTCCAGCTTCCTGTATCTCACAGCGGCCCACCAAATGCCCCAGGGAGCACACCAGATAACAAGAGACCTCATCCTGGTGCTCTCCCCTACATCTGGCATTCTGACTTAACCCATTCCTAAAATCAGGAGGTTGCGCATACACATCATGGCTTGTACCCCATAATGGATTTTTCCTCCAGAAACTCGTCCAATCCCCTTTTAAAGGCGTCTAGGCTAGACACCAGCACCACATCCTGTGGCAAGGAGTTCCACAGACCGACCACGCGCTGAGTAAAGAAATATTTTCTTTTGTCTGTCCTAACCCGCCCAACACTCAATTTTAGTGGATGTCCCCTGGTTCTGGTATTATGTGAGAGTGTAAAGAGCATCTCCCTATCCACTCTGTCCATCCCCTGCATAATTTTGTATGTCTCAATCATGTCCCCCCTCAAGCGTCTCTTTTCTAGGCTGAAGAGGCCCAAACGCCGTAGCCTTTCCTCATAAGGAAGGTGCCCCAGCCCCGTAATCATCTTAGTCGCTCTCTTTTGCACCTTTTCCATTTCCACTATGTCTTTTTTGAGATGCGGCGACCAGAACTGGACACAATACTCCAGGTGTGGCCTTACCATAGATTTGTACAACGGCATTATAATACTAACCGTTTTGTTCTCAATACCCTTCCTAATGATCCCAAGCATAGAATTGGCCTTCTTCACTGCTGCCGCACATTGGGTCGACACTTTCAGCGACCTGTCCACCACCACCCCAAGATCTCTCTCCTGATCTGTCACAGACAGCTCAGAACCCATCAGCCTATATGTGAAGTTTTGATTTTTTGCCCCAATGTGCATGACTTTACACTTACTGACATTGAAGCGCATCTGCCATTTTGCTGCCCATTCTGCCAGTCTGGAGAGATCCTTCTGGAGCTCCTCACAATCACTTCTGGTCTTTACCACTCGGAAAAGTTTGGTGTCATCTGCAAACTTAGCCACTTCACTGCTCAACCCTGTCTCCAGGTCATTTATGAAGAGGTTGAAAAGCACCGGTCCCAGGACAGATCCTTGGGGCACACCGCTTTTCACCTCTCTCCATTGTGAAAATTGCCCATTGACACCCACTCTCTGCTTCCTGGCCTCCAACCAGTTCTCAATCCAGGAGAGGACCTGTCCTCTAATTCCCTGACTGTGGAGTTTTTTCAGTAACCTTTGGTGAGGGACCGTGTCAAACGCCTTCTGAAAGTCCAGATATATAATGTCCACGGGTTCTCCCGCATCCACATGCCTGTTGACCTTTTCAAAGAATTCTATAAGGTTTGTGAGGCAAGACTTACCCTTACAGAAGCCATGCTGACTCTCCCTCAGCAAGGCCTGTTCGTCTATGTGTTTTGAGATCCTATCTTTGATGAGGCATTCCACCATCTTACCCGGTATAGATGTTAGGCTGACCGGCCTATAGTTTCCCGGGTCCCCCCTCTTTCCCTTTTTAAAAATAGGCGTGACATTTGCTATCCTCCAATCTTCTGGCACTGTGGCCGTTTTGAGGGACAAGTTGCATACCTTAGTCAAGAGATCTGCAACTTCATTCTTCAATTCCTTAATAACCCTTGGGTGGATGCCATCAGGGCCCGGTGACTTATTGATCTTTAATTTATCAATGAGGTCTGAAACATCTTCTCTTTTAACCTCTATCTGACTTAACTCCTCGGTCAGAAGGGGCCGTTCGGGCAGCGGTATCTGCCCGAGGTCTTCTGCCGTGAAGACAGATGCAAAGAACTCATTTAATTTCTCTGCCATCTCTAAGTCTCCTTTTATCTCCCCTTTCCCTCCCTCACCATCCAGAGGGCCAACCGCTTCTCTGGCGGGTTTCCTGCTTCTAACATATTTGAAGAAGCTTTTATTATTCCCCTTAATGTTGCTGGCCATGCGTTCCTCATAGTCTCGCTTGGCCTCCCCTATCACCTTCTTACATTTCTTTTGCCACAGTTTATGTTCCTTTTTATTCTCTTCATTAGGGCAAGACTTCCATTTACGGAAGGAAGCTTCCTTGCCCTTCACAGCCTCTCTAACTTGGCTGGTTAGCCATGCGGGCACTCTCCTGGATTTAGTGGAACCCTTCTTTCTTTGCGGTATACACCTCTGCTGGGCCTCTATTACTGTTGTTTTAAGCAGCCTCCATGCACTCTGGAGAGACTGGACTCTTTCTACCCTCCCTTTCAGCCTCCTTCTAACCAGCCTCCTCATTTGAGGGAAGTCCGCCCGTCGGAAGTCAAGGGTTTTTGTTAGAGATTTGCCTGGTATTCCTCCCCCAACGTGCACGTCAAAACGGATCGCAGCATGATCACTGTTCCCCAATGGCTCAGTAACGTTTACATCTCTAACCAGGTCGTGCGTACCGCACAAAATTAAATCCAGAGTCACCTGTCCTCTGGTGGGCTCCGTGACTAGCTGATCTAAGCCACAGTCATTTAGCACGTCAAGAAATCCGGTTTCCTTATCGTGACCAGAACACAAATTGACCCAGTCAATATGAGGATAATTGAAGTCCCCCATGATTACAACCCTGTCCTTCCTTGTCACCTCCCTGATCTGTTTCCTCATTTCAAGGTCCCCATCAGATTTCTGGTCTGGAGGACGATAGCACACCCCCAGTATTACATCGCTGCTCAAGCCTGGTAATTTAACCCACAGAGATTCTACGGTGGAGTCGGACCCACCTTCAATCTCTACTTCGCTGGATTCTATCCCTTCCTTAACATAAAGGGCCACCCCACCTCCAACACGCCCCTGCCTGTCCCTCCTGTAGAGTTTATAGCCCGGGATTGCAGTATCCCACTGATTCTCCGCATTCCACCAGGTTTCCGTTATGCCCACTATGTCAATATTTTCCCTTGTCACCAGACATTCTAGTTCTCCCACCTTTGCTCGTAGACTTCGGGCATTCGCATAAAAGCAATTATACACGGAATGCCCCAGGATGGGCTGCTTATTCGCTCCTTTGTCCCCGCATCCTCTCATTGTGCCAAACTGTCTATCACATCCCATCTCCCTACCTTTCCCAATTTCTTCTCCTACCCTGCCTTTGTCTTGTTGTTCTCTAACCTCCCCATCCTCATCCCATAGGGATGAGGAGTCCCGAACCGGATGCCCCTCGGCTCCTGTCGGCCTTCCCCCAGGGATCAGTTTAAAAGCTGCTCTGCCACCTTTTTAATGTTATGCGCCAGCAGTCTGGTTCCATTCTGGTTCAAATGGAGCCCGTCCCTCTTGTACAGGCCCCGCTTGTCCCAAAACGTTCCCCAGTGCCTAACGAATCTAAACCCCTCCTCCCTACACCACCGTCTCATCCACGCATTGAGACCCCTGATCTCCGCCTGCACTAACTTTGATGGCCTGAAATATTCATGGCAGTAAGTCATAGCCATATGTTAATTCCATGTTTACTTAAGTATCAGTTGCCAAGAGGCAAAAAAAAAAAAAAAAAATCAGGCTGTGGCCTGCATGTTATGACCTTCCCACAAGCATCTGTCTTGGAAACATAATTCTGTACTAAAAATTAACCTTTGGTCTGATCCATCAGAACTCTTGAAGACTCTTTAATTCTTATGAGTCTTTCTGTGGCTGTCGGGAAGGTATAGAGACACACATTGTGATGGCCCCAATTCACTCACTGAGTGATTCCAGCCTTTATGGCGAGGAAGGATCATCATTCAGCACAGAGAGTCCATTTTCAGCAGCAATTCCAAGGCAAAAATATGTATTGATTTTTTCCCCATTAAAATTTCAGTCACTCTCATATTCGTTATATGGCTCGCTGTTGCACAGTAAGCTAAAACAGGCAGCAACATTTGATAAAAGTAATATGTGGCATTTATCTAGTGCTTTAAACTGGTCAAAGTACTCTCCGTGCATTATCTTGATAAAATTTTACAACAGCCCTCTAAAGTAGGTCCATTTTATGACTTCCATGCTTCAGATGGGAGGAGGGAGGAGGATTAGTGATTTACCTAAGGCCACCTAAATTAGCTCAGGTAAGAGGGAAGATTTGAAACAGTGTTTGGCTTCTAGGGCTAAATTAGCAATCACGCTATGAGATCCATGTTTAATATTTAGGCCTTTTTTTTCTTCCTCATTGAAATGCAGCTGCAGGAGGTTGCCTGTTTGTTCACAACACCACCGAAATGGTTATGTGCATTTCAAAACCTTTCCTCCATTCCTGATCAAATTACAGCTCTCTCCAAAGTTGCTGTTTGCTCAACAGAGGTGAAAAAAGCACAAGTATCCACTTTTAGATCCATGGGGCAAACAGGGAGAAGACAGAACCCTTATCCTTTCTCTCTCACTGCAGCTGGAACACCACACTGCTGCAGTTAGTTCTGGAAGTACAACTTAAAGGGCTGACAGGGCTGGGGAACTGAGGGGCTGAGCAAGTTGGCAAGCCAAGAATTCTGCCCTGGCTTGGATTGGGGAAAAGGTGGTAGATCAGTGGCAGAGCACTGGTTTTCTATGCAGGTGGAAGGCTCCAAGTTCATCTTCAGATAGCGAAGGGACAGAGCACCATCTGAAAAAAGTGGAAAGTGTCTGCATGTCAGTGTGGACAATTCTGACCAAAATGGAATAAGGGCCTGAATACATTTAAGGCAATTTCATATGAAGAATCTGGTGCCCCGTAGTGTTTTCCTCTCATTAGGAGTGCACATTACAACCCCAGCAAACTTCACTGGTGTCTCTTCTCTCTCTCTCTCTCTCTCTCTCTCTCTCTCTCTCTCTCTCTGTGTGTGTGTGTGTGTGTGTGTGTGAGTTTAATCGAGAAAAATAGCAGAATATTAGCAGAATAATAGCAGGGAGGAATCAGATAGTTGCCTGTTGTTCTGAACAAATTGGCAGAAGAGACACCAGTGAAGTTTGCTGGGGTTGTAATGTGCACTCCTAATGAGAGGAAAACACTACGGGGCACCAGATTCTTCATATGAAATTGCCTTAAATGTATTCAGGCCCTTAGTCCATTTTGGTCAGAATTGTCCACACTGACATGCAGACACTTTCCACTTTTTTCAGATGGTGCTCTGTCCCTTCGCTATCTGAAGATGAACTTGGAGCCTTCCACCTGCATAGAAAACCAGTGCTCTGCCACTGATCTACCACCTTTTCCCCAATCCAAGCCAGGGCAGAATTCTTGGCTTGCCAACTTGCTCAGCCCCTCAGTTCCCCAGCCCTGTCAGCCCTTTAAGTTGTACTTCCAGAACTAACTGCAGCAGTGTGGTGTTCCAGCTGCAGTGAGAGAGAAAGGATAAGGGTTCTGTCTTCTCCCTTCTCTTGTCAGTGTCCAGGGAGCAGAGTTTTCTCCTTGCTAAGGAAATGACATAGAATATTTCCCTTTAAGGGCTGATAGGACCTGTAATCCTGGTGCGGGAAAGAGACTCCACTGGACCCTGGAGCACCTCCACTGTCCCATGGTACATGTGGTAGGAAAGGTGGTGGCCAGGGAGACTGTTTGATGTGTCTGATCACCAGTGCCCTCCTTCTTCCCAAAGGAAAACTTCTGGGTCAGTTGGGACAGAGAGAAGAGTGCTTCCACACATTTTCTCATCCATTGATATGATGGCTTGCAAAGTCTTGGGGATTTGTACTCATTCACTTGGTACATATTCAGATCCTCAAGCTCTTTGGGGTGATGTCCAGAGCCTGCAGAAGAAGAACAGAAAATGTGTTGCTCCAGACAGTTGCCCTAGAAACAGAGCTGCAGAACCCAGAAGAGTCTCCTGGAAGTAGGAAGTGACATCACATTAGGTGATGGCCATAGAGAAGACCATAGAGTTCAGTGTGCCAAGAGAAGAAAAATGTTGAAAATCATGACTCTAAAGCATACTTGTCTGATATTTATACTGCCTCAAAATCTAAAGAACTGAGGGATGCAGGGAACCAATTGGTGCAAATCAGAGTTCGGTCTGACTCTGACTGAGAGCAAAAAGGCTCCATTCAAAATGTTCATTTAATAAAAGGATGCATGTTCCCAGCCTTAGGGAAAGCTGGAATATTAAAATAATATGTCTAGTTTCTACAGCATTGTCTCAGACATTGCAGTTCCCCCTGAACTCACATACGCTCTTCAATGGAAAAAAAAAAATCAACTTTCCCATGACTTGCAGAGCTTGGGCGATTTTACACAGCTGGTGTGCAAAACAGAGGCTTACACAGGCTGCTGACCAACACTTTCCACTGAGATTGATCAGGGAGAAGGCCTGGAATGTGATTTTAAAAATACTTTATAGCATGAACATATAAGCTCACGCTTTGCTGTGTTGCAATATTGCACTTCATTGCGGTAATATTTAGACTGGAAACAGTTTAGCATCATTTTCTGCATGCAGTTCTTGCACCCTGCATTGTGCCATGTCCTGTAAATGGCAACTATGGGCCCAAATCAAAGCAACGCACGCCAGCCCAGCGCCAGTGCACACTGTCGCAAATGTAAGGCATGCCTGCAGCGGTCAACGCTGGCCCAGCACTAGAGCAGGCTCAGTTCGAGCCCGCGCTGGGCCAGTGCTAGTCAAAGGCTGGTCAGACACTGCCTGGTGCTCACCCAGAGTGCCGGGTGGTGGAGAGGTAAGAGGGTAGGGAGGGAAGTGTTCCAGGGTAAGGGGAAGGCAGGGGGAAGGTGTGATGGGGGAAGGAGTGGAATGTGGGAGCAGAGATGGTGGCAGGCCCTGCTACCATATCCTATCCCCCCTTCCAACCTGGGAGACCTGACACAGTCCTCCTCGAATCCGCACCTGCTCAGTAGAAGGCACAGATCCAAGGAGACTCACCAGGGCTGCCTGGTCACTACAGGGGGTAAGGGAGCATAAGCTTCCCAGTCCCCATGGAATGCAGCAGCAGCCATTTTGGTGCTGTATAAGGACTGTACAAGGACTGCTGTATAAGGACTGCTATCTCTACAGCTGACCACCAGTATTTGCAGGAGATGGTTAACCAAGACTGTCAGCATTCTGCCTCGTGAATTGGTAAAAACAAAAAATAACAGCATGATCTGATTGCAGAAGGTGCATTTCAGCAATGTGATTGTATAATAGCATACATGCTAGGAAGCAGGCAGACATTGTACACAATAATCAAAGAGAATATACAAATGAGAGTGTCACAGTTTGCTCCTGGGGTGCCGATCATTTTGGTGTTCTCCCTAGTTGTTTTGCCAAATCCCAATCCACTGGGCCTTGCAAGCCAGTCCAATCAGAGTTGCCAATAAGCCAAGTTCCAGTCCAATGGTCAGGTTCCAGGTAGGTCAGTCCAATCCGTCAGGGTATCCAAATCAGAATCCAAAGTCAGTAAGCCAAGTCACAGTCCAGTCTTTCCCAATTCCATAAACCAAGTCACCTCACCACATTCACTCCTCCTACAACCCACAATCCTTTCTATCTCAGGTGCTCCTTATATCCTGAGGGATCTCCTTTAGCCTCTAGTGGCTGCAGCTGTGCAGCACACCTCCAGCTACCACCTGGGCCTTAATCCTGCATTCACTTAGAGCAAGGGGCACTGTGGACACCACACCCTATCTCCTCGGTAATATCTTCCGCAATGTCACTACACTCCACCCCTTGGTGTCACAGTGGCCCCCCTTGATCGATTGTCTGCTGTTTCCTTTCTTGGTAGTGTATAGGAGTCCTTATTCCCTATGCTTAAGCTTTCCTATATCTAAGCAGACAGGGGACTCTGCTCCTGCTATTAGCACCCAATATGTGGCCCCTGGCCCTCGGCTGATAATTTCCCCAGCCCTGTTTGGCTGGTGGGGATATATGATCCAGACTTTTTGCCCGTCACACAGCTCCTTGTCAGTGGAGCCAAATCCTTGGTTCCCCCTGGCCGTGGGCTTCCCAGGGCCATCCACCTCTTGAATGGCTGGCCTACTATATTTTTCACAGATCAACTGCGCAATTCGTTGCCCCGCCTGGCAGGTGATGTCACTTTTACTCCCATTATGGAGAATGACTTTTACCTCCCCCTGGTAGTCAGGGTCTACCACCCCTCCTAACACCTGTATCCCTTGGAGTGCAAGGCCCGATCGGGGTGCAATCCTCCCATATGTTCCTGGGGGTACTGTCACCCCAATCCCCAAGGGGATAGTGATCTGCTCTCCTGCTGACACAATTATTTCCTTTGGCGTGGCCAAGTCTATTCCAGCACTATCCGGGGTTGCCCGTATGGGCAGAATGCCGTGTTTCTGCGTCTTCCAGACTCTCAAACTTGGTATGGGGGTGGGAACCACCAAACCCACCATGCGCTGCAGGGGTGTTTGCCCTCCTACAATGGGCCTGCTGTTAAGTTCAAACTCTGCCTGGTCCAATACTGTGCTCCACTTTTTCAGAGTATGGTCAGGGGTCAACTGTCTGATCTTTTCTCTCCATGCTGGTTGCTGAAGCTCCCATACAGTCAAGTCCCATTCTAGCCATCTCTGATCCCAATCTGTCCAGGTCATGCCCCATCCCAGAGGGGAGCTTATCAATTCCAGTGGTCCTGCAGTTAAGTCCAGAGGCCATCCTATTAATTGCAGGCATGCTGGCTCCTCCACCTCCATCTGTTTCTCTCTCTAGGGCATCCCCAAAACTATGAAGCATTCCCATTCCATTTCTTGGAGAATCTCTTTCAAACCCCCCTCCAGCAGCAAAGCCCATTTTATTCATCCTGCCAAGCCCCATTCTAGGAGGATAATTGCCCAAACTCTCCATGCCATGGAAAGGGCCTTCCATTCCTCCCATTTTGTTCATCCTAAAATCCAAGTCTTCCATACCCATTGTTCCAGGTCCCAAGTTGCCTATCCCCATGCCCTTGGTCAAGTGGTTTGCATTAATAGGTCTCCCTCCTGGTCCCAGCCCCATACCAATGCCCCCAAGTCCATGAGGAAGCTGCTGGGGTTGCTTTGGAGGGGAGCAGTCTCTGTTTGGTAAGGCTCGTACATCCATCTTCACATGCATTCGTCTACCAAACAGTAACTGTCCATTGAACATGGAGATGGCCTGAACAGCTTCAATTACTTGCTCAAAAGTGACAGTGCCGATCCCTCGACTTCTGCCATCTTTGTCTTTAAAAATGTCCACACGGACAACCACACCAGCCATGCTGAACACATCCTTCAGTTTCTTCCAGCCAACTTTGTACTTCAAATTGGCGACAAACACAGTGCTTCCCAATCTGCCAGCCTGAAAAGAGTCAAAGAGGCCCTCTTTGCTGCTCCTGCAGCCCCACCCCTTTATCTCTAGTCCAGACCAGCACTTCAGTTCAACCAGGCGTCCTGCCTGTGCCTTATACAGGCTCTCTGCAGCCTTTATATCTTTCTGGGCATTTGCAAAGGCCTTCACATATGTGAGATTCTTCTCTCTTTCAATGCAAATTAGCCCTTTTAACTTGGCAACTTCCTCCCTCAGAATTCTCTTTTCCATATCCTCCCCACCTGACCCCCTGAGCCTTTTCAGGGAAAGGATGCCATATTTAATGAGTCCACCCATATACTGCACCAGCTGGAAAATGGTCCAAAGAATGCTCAAAGTAGCCCAGACATTCCATAATAGGGCAGGAGCATTTGCTTTCCATATAGCAAGGTCCAGGGCCTCCCAGATCTGCCAGAGATCCATTTGCTTGCTCTCTTGTTAGACAAGGGGATACTACTTGCCTTGGGCTTGTACCCCACTCCTGGTACCAATTGTTTTGCCAAATCCCAATCCACTGGGCCTTGCAAGCCAGTCCAATCAGAGTTGCCAATAAGCCAAGTTCCAGTCCAATGGTCAGGTTCCAGGTAGGTCAGTCCAATCCGTCAGGGTATCCAAATCAGAATCCAAAGTCAGTAAGCCAAGTCACAGTCCAGTCTTTCCCAATTCCATAAACCAAGTCACCTCACCACATTCACTCCTCCTACAACCCACAATCCTTTCTATCTCAGGTGCTCCTTATATCCTGAGGGATCTCCTTTAGCCTCTAGTGGCTGCAGCTGTGCAGCACACCTCCAGCTACCACCTGGGCCTTAATCCTGCATTCACTTAGAGCAAGGGGCACTGTGGACACCACACCCTATCTCCTCGGTAATATCTTCCGCAATGTCACTACACTAGTCAAGGTGAAGACAAACCTTTAGGGGGGAAAAATAGCAATCTAATTACTTTCTGAATTATTCAGAAATAACATAAGGGATGGAAACTGCTTCGGAGTTTCCGGTGTGTAGATAATGCATTGTGATCAATAAGGAAATGCTATCCTCAAAGTAAAACCATACAGATTAGCAATGTACAAGGTATACATTATTTAAGAGACACCAGGCCAGTTGATTTTATTACCGAAGCAAAGGCTATAGCATGTCTGGGCATTTGAGGTCATGTAGTATAAATATCATTAAGAGGGTAATGTATGGCTTTGTAGCATTTTTTTACTATGATGTAAAGGTGCATGTGGCTACATCCATAGTTAGAGTGAGCCATTTATCTCTTTTTCCCTCCCTAACCTACCACTACTACATGGAATTTCAAAACTGATTTACAATCCAGAATGTGTGGAGATGTGCTGTTCAACTCCTGTTGTCATTCAATTGGTCCACTGTATCTGCGAGTTTTATTCTGCTCTTCTTTTAAGGAGCTCAGGATAGCATAAGCAGGTCATTCCCCCTTAATTATACGTATTATCTTAAATCTTCCTATCCGCTTTTCTATAAAGCAGTGGTTCTCACACTTTTAGCACTAGGACCCACTTTTTAGAATGAGAATTTGTCAAGACCCACTAGTAGTGATGTCATGACCGAAAGTGACATCATCAAACAGGAATATTTTTAACAATCCTAGGCTGCAATCCTACCCACACTTACCCAGGAGTAAGTCCCATTTACTAACATTGTTAAAAGAGTATTACATAGTAGCTTTGTTAAAAGTACAGGTCTGTAACATTGCCCCAAAAGTTGTTGCATACCATGGGAGCATCAAGTCTAATAATAATAATAATAATAATAATAATAATAATAATAATAATAATAATTAATAACAACAACAACAACATCAACAGGTATTTATATACTGCCTTTCTTGGTCTTTATTCTAGACTTTATTCAAGGCGGTTTACATAGGCAGGCTTTATTTAAATCCCTTATTAAATAGGGATTTTTACAATTTGAAAGAAGGTTCTTTCTTTCAAGAACCACTACATTCAGGTGTTTCATTCCGATCTGGCTTCACATTCTGGCCTCCATCCTCCCACGCTCAGAGCAGATGGAATAGCTTGGCTTCAGCTTGTCAGCTGCTTCAAGGTCACACGGTGCCGGTGGCCTCGAACTGGCGACCTTGTGGATGTTATCTTCAGGCAGACGGAGGCTCTACCCTCTAGACCAGACCTCCTGCCCATATATTGAAGTGAATGGCAACCCAACTGAAATTGGCTTGCGATCCCAACCCACAGTTTGAGAAACTCTGCTATAAAGAATATTCAAAGTGGTTCCCAACAATATAACACCTGAATGCAGCAGTTCCTGAACTTACTGCGGTCATGGTGACTTGTGGTCATGGATCCCTGTACAAGTGGCACTCAGCTCCCCTGGGCACCATTATCTTGAATCGCACAGCACCTAGGAAAGCCTGTAAGTGTCACTGGGGACATTCCACAGTGGACAGTTTGGGAACCACTGCCTGTATATGGTATATTCCAACAATATGGTCTCAGAACCCAATGCTATGCATGTCTACTTAGAAGTAAGTCTCGTGTAAGTGTGGATAGGATTGCAGTCTTAAAGACATGGCTCAAACAGTCAAATTATTTCAAAAAAAAAATACTATACTGTTGGATCCAAGTAATAAAACTTTAAAAGCATCATTATATCTGATTCCTTATATACCTTATACGCTGATTCAAGCAGGCTTCCTTGTGAGGAAGCCTAATGCCATGGATGGTTTCCTTGTGAGGGAGCTGCTTGAATCAGCATATAGGGTCAGTATGCCATACTCCCAAATCTAGAGCCAATTGAGCAAAACCAATAACATTTTTGGATTCAGCACCCCAAATATACTCAAGAATTGGTCTAACTTTTAAGATAACAAAATGGCCCGTGAAAATCCATGCGTGCTAAATGAACTTCCGAAACTGGGTATTCCAGATACTTCTTTAAAGTTTAGCACGTCGAGATTTTTTTTTTCTCCTTGCTGGAATACTGATGAGCAGATAATTTGCTAAACCAGACTACTGAGGTATTTCCATTGTTACCTGATATTTAACCCAGTTAGAAATAATGTGCTAACTTTTTTCCTTCTAAGTGCAATGGAATGAGGTTAACGACATGATCTAAAAACTCTCTTATTAGAGTCCTTTTTGAAGCCATGCCTGTTAGAAGGTAGTCCACTTCTGTGGTTTTCCTCCCTTTTTTTCATCTTTTTCTACAGAACACAACTCCTTCTAGAACATCTAATTTTGAGCACAAGTCAAGGAGCATTCTTTTTGTGAGAATTTGCTAGACTTTCCAATCTTAGAAAAGATGGTTGGCAAAGGAAACCTGAAGAAAGTGGTAATTTTCATCTAGCACAGTATAAGGCAGCTGTATGTGGTGAAATAGCCCTTGGCAACCCAATACTATCCCCCACCGTCTTCTTCCATGCTGCCATGCTATGGTGGGGGTCAACAAGATGGCCTGGGAGAGGTAAGTCAACAGCATTAGTTATCTCCCTATAGGCTACCTGACCTCCAGGGCCCCCACCAGCTACTTAGCTGGCCTAGGTTCAAGGAGCGTCAAGAGCATGTCAAGTCCAGAAAAGAGGGATGGGATCTCAGCGTGTGCCACTGCCACTGAAATCCTCCCCTCCTGCCTGCAAACCACCCATGATCCTCTCCTGAACTGCCCCCACCACTGACCTACCTGCTGCAGCAGGGGTTCAGCAACCTAATGCTGCCATCCTGGGGCTTCCCTGCTCCCATGCCTTTGTTAGCGAGCATCCCACTGTCAGAACAACTCATGCGATGGAAGCCAAAGCCATATATTGATGAATTGTGAGATGTGGCAGCATAAGGCCACCACAGGATTGGACCGTAAGGAAGATTTATGCTTTGGATGTTCAAAGAAAGCTGTGGGAAGGAGTGTGGGTGATTTGGTCTCCCTCTCCCATATAATTCTAGCAGTGAGACAATTAAAAAAAAAACACAACAAAAAACCTTATTCTGTCTTGTGGAAATCAATTCTCTCTCGTACCCAGACAATTATTGGGTGTCATTTCCTTTTAACTCTTAACCCATTTTTTGCCTGGCCCACAGGTGTGCACATTTGGTCCCTGTTGCATATATGCAGTGTTGGGCAGAAATGACTTAACTGTGCCTTTAGGTTACTGAACTGGTTCTGTAAGAAAGGACCATATGCTGATAGCTGTCAATATATTGACTACAGGTAGATCATACTGACTAACAGTACCATCAAGAGCTGCCTGGCGCGTGAGGCTGCCACGGTACCAAAATGGTTACTGTGGCATTCAGCGTATGCTAGGCAGCCTGCAGTGGCTCCTTGGGGGAAAAGGACTTTTATCCCCTTCCCCCAGGTAAGAGAAGTAGCCCTGCAATGGGGCTACTCGATTCTGCAATGGCTCTTTAGCTGCCGCAGAGGAAAGACGCCTCGTGTCGGCCTGCGAAGCCCAACATGGGGCTCTGGATCCGGCAGAACAGAGCTCTGCCAGTCCTGCCCCCCTCTCCCCTGCCATGCCACTTCCCTACCCTCTCTCTACTCTCCCCCACCCCAGAATGCCTCCCCCCATGCCCCGATTCACCTCTCTGCCGCCTGGAGTTTGGGCAAGCTACCAGCGGAATGCAGGCCCAACAGGGCTAGCTCCAGTGCTGGGCTGGGCCCAAGGTAAGGCTCACAAATGTGCCTTATGGCACACTTGTGACAGTGCGCACCAGTGGAAAGCTGGATCAGGACCTCAAGCAGGGAAGTAAGCCCATATACTGCCAGGAGTAGTCTGAATGTGACGCACTATTCTGATCGTTCAAATGACATGCTATAAGCATTTATCAGAAGGGAAATTACAGCCAGTTGAGTAATTTGTTCAAAATGGATCTATATTTTTGCACACTGGGAATCAAGTTATACCATTTGACAGGAGACGGTTGTTCTTGATTTAATATGGCCTTCATGATGAGTGATAGGATTCGTTGTTCTTTATATGTGCCAATCAATTTCATAATACGGTTTCATAATATGCATTTCCACATGCGCTTTCCACATATATAATATGCATAATATGCATAATACATAATATGCATTTCCACATGCGCTTTCCACATGTGCTGCCTCCAATGCATCCTCGGCATCACCTGGCAGGACAAAGTTCCAAACAACACAGTCCTGGAATGTGCTGGAATCCCTAGCATGTATGCACTGCTGAAACAGAGATGCCTGTGTTGGCTCGGTCATGTCATGAGAATGGATGATGGCCAGATCCCAAAGGATCTCCTCTATGGAGAACTCGTGCAAGGAAAGCGCCCTACAGGTAGACCACAGCTGCAATACAAGGGCATCTGCAAGAGGGATCTGAAGGCCTTAGGGATGGACCTCAACAAGTGGGAAACCCTGGCCTCTGAGCGGCCTGCTTGGAGGCAGGCTGTGCAGCATGGCCTTTCCCAGTTTGAAGAGACACTTGGCCAACAGTCTGAGGCAAAGAGGCAAAGAAGAAAGGCCCGTAGCCAGGGAGGCAGACCAGGGACAGACTGCACTTGCTCCCAGTGTGGAAGGGATTGTCACTCCCAAATCGGCCTTTTCAGCCACACTAGACGCTGTGCCAGAACCACCTTTCAGGGCACGATACCAGAGTCTTTCGAGACTGAAGGTTGCCAACAGTATGCATTTCATAATGATCCATTTTTGTTCAGTGTCTGTTCTTTATCCCTTATTATATTATATACTGTCCGAATTCTGGTGAGCAGAAAGGTATAAAAATTTGGAAAGTCATGGTTACAGGGTCAGAACAATTACGTCTTGGACAACTATGTCTCAGTGAAATGAGTTCCACTATTGGACATTTGCCTCAGTTCTTTTTGTATCCCGGCCATTTTTGTCCCAATATATGTATATTTATATTACATGTATTTTTTATTTTTGCAGCACAAAGGTGAGGTGCTGGAATAAGAGGCTTAGGATATATAACTTGAGGTTTATTGCTCAGTTATAGATGGGTGCAAGTGAGTGGGACCAAAAAGTGGATAGAGTGGATAGAGTGGAAAAATTGGATAGAGAGATGCTCTTTACACTCTCACATAACACCAGAACCAGGGGACATCCACTAAAATTGAGTGTTGGGAGAGTTAGGACAGACAAAAGAAAATATTTATTTAATCAGCGTGTGGTTGGTCTGTGGAACTCCTTGCCACAGGATGTGGTGATGGCGTCTGGCCTGGACGCCTTTAAAAGGCGATTGGACAAGTTTCTGGAGGAAAAATCCATTACGGGTTACAAGCCATGATGTGCATGTGCAACCTCCTGATTTTAGAAATGGGCTATGTCAGAATGCCAGATGCAAGGGAGGGCACCAGAATGATGTCTCTTGTTATCTGGTGTGCTCCCTGGGGCATTTGGTGGGCCGCTGTGAGATACAGGAAGCTGGACTAGATTGGCCTATGGCCTGATCCAGTGGGGATGTTCTCATGTTCTTATGTTCTTACAGTGACATCATCAGAGCTGGAAACAACATCACTAGAGGCAAAAACCATAGAGAAAACCATATGCCTCCGTTTTGCTCCCATTGTCCAGAATGGCTGCGACGGGGAGGAAGAGAGACTGCTTGCACTGAGTGTTCAGGCACTTGCAAAACTTAGTGCTTTGCACCCCCTCTAGCTATGCCACTGGAAAGACATGTCCTATAGGACTTGCTCAAGCAGCTGCAGCATCAGAGGATTAAAACATCACAGGAGGAACTCATGGAAAAGGGACTTCAAAGGCTGGCTCAAGACTTTCCTGCTTTTCTCCCCTTCATTCCAGTGGGAAGTTGCCGGCTTTCAGGTCTGTGCTTTTATTGCCTCGCTAGTTTTGGCAGCTACTTAAAATGATGAATGCTGCTTTGTTAGAAATGTTGCCTTTGGACTTGTCACATTTTAATCAACGTTGGGTTAAAGACATTTAATTTGTGTCGGGCCCCAACCCCAACAGCTTTCATCCTCGAACCGACGCTGCGCAGAGTTTCAATGAGGGACTGCAAATAGCTGATTGGCATTGAGATCACACGCACACTTGTGCGTGCGCACGGAGCGGAGCTCCTTCATTGATTCCCCTCGTCCTTAAGGCTTCGAGGCCAAGACGGGTTCATCAGTCGCTATCGTTCTCATTCCCATCCCTAAATCCGGAGTGATTTGATTACTCTCTCTTGCACCTGCTTGATCTCGGCAATGTCTTTATGTGCTAATCAAAGCACCACATAATTTTCTAGATGAGCCTTCAATGGATTGCCAGAAAAACTTCCATGATTTATGCTCTATACTCTGGCTTGCCCAGAACTCTGCTTCCTTTTACTGCACAGATGGTTGCATTATTTGTAGCTGTCATAAGATCTGCCTCCTAGTGTGTATCGCCAGCATTAATCCCTATGTTTATTTTTGGTCTCCAGCCTCATTGCCTTAATTTGCCAGCACCAAGCTGCTGGTATCCCTCCTCTGCCCATAGCCTCTTGTTGGGTCCGATTTGTCTTTTTCCATCCTGCTTTATTTACCATCTCCTTCTGTACGAGAAAGAGTGGATCACCACCTGGTGCCTTTACACCTAATCCAGTGTAAATCCATGCACGGCTACACTTCATCCCATGAAGATTTTTTGACTGTTGGAGGTCTCCTCAGGGTAAAGGGACATTTGTTCCCTTGCCCTGGCATCAGCCCCAACAGCCACAATGGGTCAACCCAGACCTGCACCAGCGATGGGCAGGAGGTCTGGTCTAGAGGGTAGAGCCTCCGTCTGCCTGAAGATAACATCCACAAGGTCGCCAGTTCGAGGCCACCGGCACCGTGCAACCTTGAAGCAGCTGACAAGCTGAAGCCGAGCCATTCCATCTGCTCTGAGCGTGGGAGGATGGAGGCCAGAATGTGAAGCCAGATCGGAATGAAACACCTGAATGTAGTGGTTCTTGAAAGAAGAACCTTCTTTCAAATTGTAAAAATCCCTATTTAATAAGGGATTTAATAAAGCCTGCCTATGTAAACCGCCTTGAATAAAGTCTTGAATAAAGACCAAGAAACGCGGTATATAAATACCTGTTGTTATTATTATTATTATTATTATTATTATTATTATTATTATTATTATTATTATTTGTTCCCTTGCCCTGACATAAGCCCCAACAGCCACAATGGGTCAACCCAGACCTGCACCAGCGATATCACTGGCACAAGTCTGTACTGATCCAGGAAGGTGTATCAGGCCTGCACACCAGTGCTGCCCCTCATCCCGGATCCGATTCTCCCACCCCTGCCCCTGTCACCACTCCATTCCACCCTCCCCCTGCCCATTTCAACCCCCTCCCACCCTCCGCACTCTGCTTACCTGCTCTGGTGGGCCTCCTGATGACCTTCTGATGACCTGATGGTGGGCCTCTGGTGGGCCTTCTGCTTTCCTGCCATTGCATCTGGACCTTGCACTGTTGCAAAACGTTTTACAGAGCTATTGTGACAGCATGCACCAGAAGAACATGCATTCTACCGGCGCAGGCCTCATTGGGTTTGGGCTTATAAATGCATATGGTGAGAAGGTAGGTTTATTATCTTTACAAAAAATATTTTTCTATTGGTACATTCCAGCAGGGATTTGTGATCATCCCATGTGTTATGTTTTTAGAATTTGGCATTCCGACCACGTCTGTTCTCCTCTTGAAACAAACAATGCCTGTAATCCTTGTGATGGCAAAGAATTGTTTTGAAATGTGTGGGTAACAGCTAATGTGGGCTTAGAAGCCAGCAGCAGGCTTGACAGTGTTTTTGGGGATTTTTAAGCCGGGCTTTGATGCTGTAATTCTTTTCTCCATAGCCACTACCTCTGTCCCCTATACTTCCAGCCCTATGACATTCCTATGCGTGCCCTCAAATGCTAAATTATTGTTTTGAAAATCTTGGAAGCTGAAGAAATTATGATAGCAAAAAATCCAGGCAGATTTGTTTAATGTTTGTGGTTTGCCGAATAGTGCTGGGCAAACCTTCCTTGGCACGGGTTGGAATGAGGTTGGCAATTATGAACGTCACTGGAGAACGCTAAGGAAAAAGTACACTTTATTTGGAGAATTGTAAACGGGCTGTTAATTTTTTTGTGGTTGTGTGCTTCTTTCCAAGGTGAGAGCGAGGGGAATGCAGGGTTGGAGAGGGCAACTTCTGATGGCAGTGACAGCCCAATCAGATGCCAACTCCTGGCCAAGTAGATGCCTGCTGATGTGGCAGGGGCCCTGCCATTTCTTCTCAGCTCTCCTCAGGTGCAAAAGCCAGATCCTGGTAAGTGACAACAAACCAAGCATATAATTGTCATTGGTGTGAGATTTTGAGAGGAGAGGATGGTAATCATTTTCACATTGGGAAAGATCAATGGGAAAGATTTATCCTACACATTTCTGGAAGAGACACTATATGAAAACTCCTGGATGAGCTTTCACATAGCAGCATCACCACATGGTGGTAGTAAGGTGTGAAAGCAACTCACCATGAAAGTTGTCCTCATTGCGTAGAATGCAAACCAGAACTATAGGCAGTGGGAATGTGCAGGTTTGGCAATAAACTTTCCATGAGATGTGGGTAACCCATGCAGTCAATGATTCTTACATGGTACAGCCACCATTACATGTTATAGCTAAAATCTTTGGTCTGATGGCCATTAACAAAATAGCATTTGTTCTCTTGCACAGAGACTACCCTGATTTTTGGATCAAGACCATTGTCAGGTTGGTTTTCCATTGGGAGTTGCAGGTGACTCTCTTGGAAGAGTGACAGCATGTGAGCTTGAATAACAGAATAACCTATAACAGTGGGTGGTGTGGGTGTCGATGTTGACCTCCACCTGTAGGGTGAGTTGTTTGTAGGTTTTTTTTGCTTTGTTTTTTGTTTTGTAAAGTCTCGTGGGTTGCTCTCTCCTACTGCTATTAGGCCTCTAGTTTGACTTCTATTCCCCTCTTGTTTTCTGCCTACACAGCAATGGCTGAAGTTCCTTCTATGTTATAGTAAAGCTGAAAGTCATCTTTGATATATGTGGGACTCCTTGACGGCTCAGCCCCAAAGGTGCGTATACCATCAGAGTGACCATTCCAGCAGCGTAACATGCCTGGTCCCCTGCCATCCCAATGTATACTGCTCATGATGCATTGAGGACACTGTTTGCTGACCCTAGATTGAATTGGGCTGTTATTCTTGGATCAGCAGCCAGCCAGAGTTCCAGGATTATAGGACTGCTCTGCTTAAAAGCTAACACCTCTCCAGAGATGGCAGCCTTGTCTGGTTTATCTTCAGATTCTTACAGAAAGTTGAAGTCACCTGAAATTCCTTACAATTGACTTAAAGCAGTTACATTATGGTTTTAGATGGGAATTTCCAAAGTTTGTATTTTTCTTAAAGGCTTCATGAGCGGGCAGGCCAGTGGACTGTCTGTCTACACATACACACAGAGAGAGAGAGAGCCTGGATCCAAAGAATGGTGCAATTAATTCTGCATGTTGAAGGGGACTTGGGCTTGAGTTTCTCAAACGGCAGTACCCTTGTGCCACAATGTAAACCATATCTGAAACTGATGGAGACTTTCAAAAGTAGGTTGTGATCAGGACCATATCAACCTATAGCTGGGCCCCTAGGCTTTCAGGTATTTTGGGCCTACGTATGAGAGTGTGTGTATATGGATAAATAATATATATGTACACGTATTGTTATGGCACAAAGCGCAAAAATGCCTTTAACCATTGGAGTCCTAGGGTGCAGGTGACAGTGTCTCAGTAAACAAAACAAAACAAAAATGATAGGCACCTAGTGCCTGCAGGATCCCTAGGCTTCACTCTAGTCAGCCTTATGAACAGCCCTGGTTGTGATGTGACGTGGAAGACTGCTGTTCAAATGTCAAAAACCCTCGAGTGTACATGTAACATAAGAACAGCCCTGCCAGATCAGGCCATAGGCCCATCTAGTCCAGCTTCCTGTATCTCACAGTGGCCTACCAAATGCCTCTGGGAGCACACAAGGCAGCAAGATTACCTCCCACTAGTCAGCAAAAAATTAGCATTTTCAAAACCCTAACTCAAGTCACCTGATTTGAGTTCCAATCTCTGATTTTATGTTTAACACGTCATGTGTTTTTATTTATTTATTACATTTGAACTGTTTCTCTACTGCACTGGTAACAAGTGTCTCTCATTTCAAGTGGTTGTATAACTGATGTGCTTGATTAGACATTTGTAAGTATTAGCTGATTGCTGTTTTCATTTGATTTGACTGCCCAGGTCTTCAAAACTCCTTGAAATGCAAAACTATAATAAAATATGCATTAAACCTGTTGGGAAATGATTTTTGTTTCTGATACATAATAAAGCAATATATGCCAAAAAGGAAAGGTTTAGTTGTATGACAATTAGTTTCCCAGGCACTATGGAAATACAAAGTCTGTATTCATCAGGGCACCAGGAACCTGAAGCATTGTCAAGAATCAATGATAAATGGCAGTTGTGCTTGAATTGATTTCCTAAACATAGTGTTCTAATTAGTGCAAATGATCCGTCATAAAAATTTTATAGGACTCAAAGAGAAAAATACAGGAAGGTAATGTTCTTGCTCGAGAAACTTGAGAATCTATTCTGGAATGTTAAGAGTATACTGATTATAAACTTGATTAAGACTAAGCCTTGCATCGATGCTTGCTACTTTTGACAACACAACATTGATAGCAACCAGGAACTATGTAATGTAATTTATGTGCAGCCCAATCCTAACTTGCACTGGAGCAGGCAGGCTAGCAGGCCTGCGCTGCATCCAGTGCAAGTTTGGGGCCCAAAGCAGCACAACTCGAGACAAGGGGAAAACTTCCCCCTTACCCTGTGTCATGCTGCAGTAGCCCCGGTGGGTCTACTTGGATCTGCGCCACCTGATGAGGTGGCACAGATTCAAGCAGAATGGAGTGGCCAGGGGCCGTGCCCTGCTGCCTAGGAATGGGGTCAGGATCCAACATAAAGCTGGATCCTGGCCCTCCCTCCCACTCCCCCTGCCCCTGGGAACTCCTGCTGCCTGTCCTCTCCCCGCCCTGAAACGCCTCCTTCCTGCCTCCTCCTCCCCACGTCCCCCCCGACCCCTACATCGGCCAATGAAAACTTACCCCACCAGGCCTGGATTCAGCACGGGGAAGCCAGTGCAACTCTTTGCGCTGGCCTCTCTGGCTGCCATCCTAACCACACATTCCTGAGAGTAAGCCCCATTGAACAAAATAGGACTTACTTCTGAGTAGAGCTGGTTAGGATTGTGCCCTCTGTCTCCTTAGTCAGTGCAAACATGCTGCACTGCACGTTTGCGACATCCCTAACCAGTGACGTGCACTGCCCTGACTCGCAGGTTAGGATTGCGCCCATAATGTTGTAACCTCCCTGAGCATCCACATTAGAACTTTTTTTTCTTTCAGTGTTCTGATGCTAATAACTAGCTTGGCTTAGCAATCTCTCCCATTTGGAGAAGTGAGCTGGGCCTCAGAATTGGCAATTAGTTATTTGAATCGTTTTGTTGCGAACCTGTTGCAGTGTTCTGAGGTTGAGACACAGCATATACATTTACAAGGCAAAAGTTCCCTATTAGAGGTTCCACATTTCAAGGTGTCTTCAGCACTCTCTCTATATCTTCAGAGCCTTGCCTGTTCTAAGCTGTTCCTTTACACACAAACCTTCTTTCAGTCTGTCCTTACCTTGGTGCGGGATGGGGGGGGGGGGAGACACAATCTCAGCTGGTTTTGCACAGTCTAGACCAATTATGATATTCCAAAACAATATTGTCTTAGAATATGGTAATTTATCTAAGTTGTACAAAACCTGCAGAGATCATCCAATTCCCAAATTATCCACTGACAATAGCAGCCAATAGCTTTCAGTTCTAGAAGTTCCGGCTTATGCAACTCTGATCTTATTACATCCCTATAGTAATACAGTATACAGCAGTGGTTCTCACACATTTAGCACCAGGACCCGCTTTTTAGGATGAGAATCTGTCAGGACCCACCGGAAGTGATGTCATGACCAGAAGTGACATCATCAAGCAGGAAAATTTTTAACAATCCTAGGCTGCAATCCTACCCACACTTGCCCAGGAGTAAGTCCCATTTACTGTCATTGTTAAAAGATTATACATAGTAGCTTCTTAAAAGTACAGGTCTGTAACATTTCCCCAAACAAAGTCACATACCATGGTAGCATCAAGTCTAATGTATTAAAAATAAGATGTTGAAATGAATGGGGATCCACCTGAAATTGGCTCATGACCCACCTAGGGAGTGCCGACCCACAGTTTGAGAAACACTGGAGAAAGTGATCCAAACAAGTTCTGTTTAATATAGCCAGGAACTTCCAGTGTCATACGGGCCATTTTGGAAATCCTTCTGAGATATCAGAGATGGTATAAACTGGATATGGCATGAGCCCTACCAACCGAGAGCACGAATGATGATCACACAGCCTACTCGGCCACTGCCACTGCCCTCAGCCTGCCCCGTTACACCCCCTCCCCACCCACTCTCTGCCCTGGTGTCTCATGGCACGGAATCTGCCTCATCCAGCAGGTGCTGTTCCTTCTGCCAGCACAAGAAGGCTGGTGCAGGGCTTCCCACCTGCATTGGCAACTGCTATGTCATAGCAAAGTGCTTTACAGCACTTTTGTAATAGCTAGCACCAGAGCAGGGGACAGCTAGGATTTTGTCCTTGCTTAAATGTTCTCTTGAGAATGTTCAAAGAACAGATGCTTCAGTATTTTGGGAACTAGGAAAGAATCTCTCCCCATCATAGAAGGCCACAACATCTCTACAATGAGAACATTCCTCAGAACGTCTAAATGGCTGTGCATTATCATGTATTGACTTTTTTTTTTAAAAAAAGAACAATTAAAGAAACTCTACCAATCAAATATATTATTCATACACGTCCATTAAAGAGGAACAAATAATGGCTGCTACACATTTGTCAGGATGGACAGAGCTGATACAGCAGATCTTTCATCCTTTCAGAGGGCAGTGCATAAAGCCAACACCATGAAGAGGTCACCACAGATTACAAAAACATCTTTGTGAGTCACACAAACATTGTACAATCAAACTGGTGGTCTTGTTGGTTATGCTACTGCCCCCAACCCACAGCTTATAACCAGTTAGCTTTGGAGATCTGTAAAAGTGCAATGGACAGAGATTATCTTGGCATATACAGTAGGCAACCAACAGTGGAATTCTAGGAATTTTTAAGCCAAAGGATGTTCTTTCACTTTCGGTGGGATCTGCTGATCTAGTAGGTATGTCTGGGATTGCAGCCCTAATGTTCTGTCCAGCCCAGAGCTCCTCCGACTCCAACACTGCAAGAACGCCTGAAACATTTGTTAAACCAACAGAGGATGAATGCTGGCTCCTGAATCCCAAGGCAAAGCACATTTAAACTTGAATAATAAATATTTGTTTAAAAAAGAAAGATGTGGTGTGGTCTTAGCACAGAAAATTAAGCACGGCCATGAATAATCTATGTGCTTCCCTCACTAACTGTGCTAAATGATACCTTTGGCTGGAGCACCAGTATTTTCACTTAAAGAGTCGAAATGGTGAGAATTCTAAAGTAGAGCTCAATTTAAACATGTTAACCGCCCAATCCTATCCCCTTCCATGCGGTAGCATGAGGCTGCATTATGAGGGTACGCACCGCACACTATGGTGGGGGGAGGGTGTGAGCTGAAGGCAAACCAGAAGTAAGCAAAAAACATTTTTACTTAGTTCTGTGTAAGCCTCCAGCGCGCATTTAGGTCTCTCCACCTTGGCTATGTATAGGTGGTGTAAGTCTAAGAAGAGAAAGGGGGTGGAGTGAGTTGAAAAAAAGGGATAGCATGCGCGTTTGCTATTGATTCACCCCTTCTAGCTCAATCCCTGATCTGCCCAGAAATTCCCCCCTGCCCTCCCTATTGACATAACCTCCCCCACTGATTTATTGGCCCTGGTGGGGTCCAGCGGCCACAGAAGCGTAGCTCCAATGTTGTTATTGCATGGCAGTGGTAGCTCAGATTGGCCCGATGGTGGTGCGCTCCATGCACAGTCGTAAGGCCTTTTACTGTATGACAGCAGGATGCAGTCCCACTGTGGTAAGTTCAAGGATATGTTTCGGCCATGTATTCCATTACTCTGAGTCAAGCTGCTGGTCCATCCAACCTTGTATCGTCTGCCCTTGGTGTGGTGACTCAATCAGGAGGTCCTGTATTGCTGGTTGAGAACCCCTGCTGGATTCTGCCTTATTTCTGAGACTGCAGAGACAAGTTTGGAGGTCTGTTGGCTCATCGGCCTGTCTCCTTGATTGAATGTGATATTTGAGATGGTGAGGGCCACTGGAAGCGTGAAACATTTCCATGGTTTGTAAAAGTCATTGCTCCCAAATTTAGGAGGTGCCTATGATGAAAAGGCACCACATTTGATGTCCTAATAGCATGTGGAGTCAGTAAGCTTCACTTGAATTTTTGGAGCTGTGAAAACTCTATTTGAATTAAAGGAGTAAAGAAGTCTGCATTCAAATTTGGAATGTGGTACTCCATGGATAGGAGGGATTAAGTGGTTCAGTGAAAAGTGTGACCTTCTTGGCCTGTGGGCCTGTGGCCTCTTCCCATCTCTCCAGTGAATAGCCATATTACTGGTTTGACCCTGCTGTCCCAGCAAGCAAGCACCACCAAGTACAAGTCTATCTATGTGTGTCTTCCACATGCCTGGGATAAACAACAATAAAATATTAACCCTATAATAGTTGCCAGACCACAACAATTTGTTTTTTTCCAAGCAGAGAATATGGTCATCCCGTCTTTTGGAAAAACAGCCAGTTTTCTGGTCTGCTGGAGCACAAGCCCAACAAGGAATGGTTGAGGAAAATTGGTGTGGTCGTATGATGGAGAAAAGAAGGCTGAGAGGGAATATAATAGTGCTCCTCAAATACTTGAAGGGCCGTCATATGGAAGAAGGAACCATTTTGTTCTCAACTGCTTCTGAGAGTAGAAAGAGACTGATGGGGGACAAACTACAAGAGAGGAGATTCCTCTTGGATATCAGGAAGAAATTATTGATGGTAAGGGCAATTCGGGAATGGAACAGATTGCCGAGGGTGGTGTTGGATTCTTCCTCACTGGAGATCTTCAAGCAGATTCTTGACAGGCCCTTGCTAGAGTTGCTCTAGGAGGATTGCCTGCTGCTGGCAAGGGGTTGGACTAGATGACCTTGTGGGTAAACTTCCATGATTCTAGGTAAAGGGACCTAGAAGGTGGAAAGGAATAGGCACCGTGACTAGTGGTAAATGCTACATCCCACTCTCAGGGACTCCTTTTGGGACTGTGACTATACTCTGTAACTCACACAGTGCACTAGTTTGTCTTGCCCTGTGTTGAGGAAGATGAATAATTCCATGGAGCTAGAAATGCCCTGAAGGCCAGCAGCTCCATAGGTCTATCTCAAATTTTTGCCTTTGTTTCAAGTGCAGAAACACATTTATGATTTCTCCATCACTGGCTGTACCTGTTCTTATGGTCCCACATTTGTCTTTTTGAACACTATGATTAGATTAGATTGCCCTTTGAATGAACTCCAAGTCCTTCTGAGCCATATTTGTCCGTTTACAACAAGCTTGCACTTCTGATTCATTTTTATTAGGGCAATAACATTTGGCACACAATAATTATCATTGCGGTAAACAATTCTTGTTTGTTTGCTTTTTTAAAACTCCGAGTGCTCACAGCCAAATCTCGAAGATGGTTACTACACTCTCGACTGGCACTTTTTTTTTCTTGTGCTGATTATGAAAAATGTTTTCAGTAACTTGATTGCTCAGTTATTTTGGGGATCTCAGCCACATTTACAGAACGACAACACGATGGCACTCATCCATCTTTGTGCAGGCCTAGCCGTGCATTCTCATACACCAGTCAAGATGATTGTCAGCTGGTCATCGCTGAAAACTTGGAGAGGCGGTTCAGCCCCGACAATGAAAAAGGGAAAATTGCCAACCATCTCAGATAGGACTGAATGCAATGTTCCCAGTCTCAGTACAGGAAGCAAGAATATGGAAACTCAACAACGCAATTCTCACCATCCTAGTAGTGACTTCTCTTTAGGTTGCACCTGAGGATGGTCCACTACTAGGAGACCATTTTTGGTGGCATTCGCATGGTAATGAAATGCAAGAGCACCAGCTTACCTGGCATATGCCCGATCTCGTCTGATCTTGGAAGTTAAGCAGGGTCAGGCCTGGTTAGTACTTGGATGGGAGACCGCCTGGGAATACCAGGTGCTGTAGGCTTATACCATAGTCTTTCGAGACTGAAGGTTGCCAGCCAGCTCAAACTTGGAAGATGGATAAAGTTTCATAGCAACTACACAAGGACATTTGTCTCATGGGTTGAGGACCATGATCCCCAAACACAGAAACTAGGAGCTAGATGTAACATTAAACACACCACTGATGTAAAAAACGGCAGTTATATTACCTGATACGTTTTCTTTTATGCATTTGTTTGCATGTCTATGGCAAGAGAAGGATGTTCTCATAGCCTTTGAACTGATGGCACGAGGCCCTAAGTCCTACAGGCCTCAAGGAAGCCCAAACTTGAATGCCCAAGAATTCACCTCCCACAATTGCTCTGCTACCCACTAGTGCTGAATCAAGCACTCCCACTCAATCCTCTACCCAAAAACTGTTTTTCCAGCTGGTACCCGGGGCAGGTGTTCTCTTCCTTTACAGCATCTTTCCTCCTCCATTCACCTGAGAGAAAATGAAAAGCCAGTGACAGCATTCAGGGCAGCAAGAGCAAAATGGAGGAGACACCTCCACATTGCTGCTTCTGCTCAGGCAGCAAGGAGGGACCCCCCCCCTCTAGCTGCACCACTGCATTACTAAGGTAAAGAAGCCTTTACCTTAGTCTCCCTCCTCCTGACATTCCACTGAGTTGTGCCATTGGCACACTGCACATGTAATAGATTTCCCTTGTGTGCACATGTTACCTGTGTCTTAAGAGCACAGTAATAACAGTTGCATGTTTAGCTTCCCTCCTAACATTTGGTAGGATTTATTTCACATACTGAAAGTACAGTATTCCTCACAGCTAGTACATGTTGGCTAGCAGACGGGTGGGGAAACATGGAAAGTCCTGATGTCATGACATCAGCTAAATTCTACTAGATGCTATGGATGATGGGATGGCAGCCCATCATATAACATTCACTTTGGCCCTGATTTCTTATATCAGCTGTCAGCATGTGAACGTCTGTCAACTGCTAACTGCAACCAGAATCTTCATAGTAACATTCTCTGGAGTTGCTATAAAACTTAGGGCTCTCAAGAGTGGCACAAATGTTTAAATTTTACAAATGAGCACATAGAAGCCAAAGTAGCTGAACGTTTCTGGGCAATTCCAGTAGTCATCCAAGAAAATTCTGCCCTACCTCATCAAAGCACCGAAGAACTGCTGCTATCTGCATGACAATTTATATTGTTGAGAATCATACACAGTTTCTCCTCCTGCCTAGTACTTTCAGTTCCTTCCTATTCGTAGCTAAGTAAATTAAATAAATGTAATGAAACCGATATCATCAGATTCTGCAGCACTTTCTGCCAGCTGCTACCATCTTATTGAGTCATACATCATCACAAAGATGGTATAGTTGTGGTGATGTATTACACTGATACATCATTAGAACAATTGCATTCTTGTGATGTATTAGTCAATAAGAAGTGGGAGGCAAATGCTTCAAAAACTCAAATTTTAACACCTTATCTAGGACTGTGTGTGTCCATACATGCTGTTTGGGAGCGCCAGTGAGCTGCAGTAAGCACAGGGCTTTTAAAATCAGAGTGACATTACAGGACACAACCAGTCTTAAAACTTGTTGTTCAGTCGTTAAGTTGTGTCTGACTCTTTGTTATCCCATGAACCACAGCACGCCAGGCCCTCCTGTCTACCACTAACTTCTGGAGTGTGTCCAAATTCCTGTTCATTGCCTCCATGACACTATCTAACCATATCATCCTCTGCTATCCCCTTGCCTTCAATTTTTCCCAGCATCAGGGTCTTTTCTAAAGAGTCCTCCCTTCTCATGAGATGACCAAAGTATTTAAGCTTCAGCTTCTTCATCTGTCCTTCCAATGAACAGCCAAGCTTGATTTCCTGTAGGATTGACTGATTTGATCTCCTTGCAGTCAAACTAGTAAATCATAATCTTGAAGAGATCTGACTTAGGATATCACATTATAATATTATTGCTTCTTTCCTCCCCCAGCAACTTAAAAAATGGGCCCAGGGCACACACAAAGCCAAGGAACTACTTGAAATCCAAATCTGAGAAGCAGAAACATTTGGAATTCATTTTTTGAATGATGTGACTGCTGCAATACTTCCCTAGCCTCCAAGATATTCTCTTGCTGTTTCTAGATCCCGTTTTTAATGTGTTAGTACATGTGAATGTGCGCATTATCCCCCCTCTCTCTCTTTTAAAAAAAGCATAATGAAGAAGAAGAAATTTCAGGGGCCTGGAAGAAAGCCAGTGGTGAAGGCTGGTAACAGTGGGAGCATTCACTTCTGAGAACATCTGCACAGATTATGTTATCGGTCTGCCCTGCAAACTGGCTAATTATGCTACAATGTCCTACCTGCTATTCCTCTCTCTTTACCCTCCTGTGCTGCTTTTTAAAGAAAGAGTAACACATTCTTTCAAGCTTCCTTTAGGGCAGCCATTTTCAACCACTGTGCCATGGCACACTGGTGTGCCACGAGTGGTCCACAGGCGTGCTACAGGAATTTGGGGGAAGGTCATTTATTAGTAGGGCCAATGGGGGATGTGAGCCCCCCACTGACAGCATGGCGTGCCTAGTCAATTGTCACAAACCTGATGGTGTGCCTTGACAATTTTAGGGCCTTGTCAGTGTGCCTTGAGATAAAAAAGGTTGAAAATTGCTACTTTAGGGGTTAATGAACATGTGTTGGGGGAACACCATGGCATCAGGCTCCTACTCTTGACCTGTGTGTATACATAATAATATGTTGGATATCTGGAGGAGCTCTCTCCATGTAACTGGGGGATCCTGTGTTTGAGCCCAGTTCTGCCCTCGCTGGTGTGCTGAATCCAGCAGCGGGGAGGATTGGAAGACTTCAGCAGGGAAACGGATTTAAATCCCCTTATCCCTGTGTAAGCATAGCAACCTGCAATGGGTCTCCAGAGCTTTTGCTGGCTCAAGTCCAAGGAAAGAAAGGCCACTGATAGAGGGTTGCCAACACAGCATGCAGCAATCTTGCGACTGCAGAAGTGCTTTCCACAGTTGCAAAGTGCTCTGTGTGTCAGCAGAGGAACCAATAGGATTGGGCTGTTTGTTTTCTAAGGAATGCATGTAGAAGGGGGAAAGAGCCTGCTGCTGCAATGCTGTCTCCCCCTCCCCCCCCACACATTAATTCATTGATGCAGGAACAGGAGGACTAATGCCTTAACTTGCTTGTCTCCAGATGATATATTTGGCCTTCCACTTTGTGGACCTTGTAAATCTTTGAAATGCTGATCCCGTCAAAGCAAAAAAAAAAAAAAAAAAAACACATCAAGATAGACTGTAACAGATTATGGATACGTAAGCGATGATCTCAGATTTATAATTGCAAAATGCTGACTGTATTTGTCCCTTAAAAGAGACTACATTAGTATTTTGATTTTTAGTTTGGTATGCACAGTTCTAAAATCAATAAAAAACATTAGATGAAAGAGGGGAAAAAGAACACAGAAAAGGAATCTAGTTGAGTTCAGCATATCTCTGGTGCCAAATGTCCTTATCAGGTTCCACCCATTAGTCACCACTACCACCAGCTTGCCAGATTCCAGCATGACAAGTCAGTTTTGTGGTGGATCCCAGACTGTTTTTTTTTTTGGTCATGTTAAAGTCTCCACGTAGCTCACTTGAAGGTGCAAATAAGATTAAATTTAAACCATTCATTTGCCATCTGGAGAGCAAATTGGAAAAATGAATTACAGGTAGGCTATTATAAGTGTCAGAAATATAAATGTAAACGACAGGATTTGTTCTGTTTACCAGTCACAAAGGGCTTGTGGGTTACTTTTTTTCCCTTTCACAATTTTAAAGACAGCAAAAGTGACTATCACTGTGCTGAGCTCAGAATTTTAACTTTCAATATATAAATGGACTGATAAGCAGTGTGACCTTATTAAAGCAAAGTGTTTTTCCTTTGTTCTTGGCTCTCCAGGTGCATTTCAAATGTGGAGTGACAGCCCTGACAATAAAATTATTATTCTTGCATGGCTCTGGAATTAAAAACAAAAAACCGATATACCTATTTGTGCATACAAAGAAACACTCTTTTCAAGACTTCTGTAGCAAGCGTATAATCCCTCTGAACAGGGATGGGCAACATGAGACTCACAGCAGATCCTACGGGTCTTTATGTCGCCAGAATGAGCATTCTGGTGGCGTAAACCCCTTTACAGCTGTTGAAAATGTGTCAGCTCAAGTGTGCAAGGCCTGGTTGCCATCACATGCTGTCAGTGGTCAGGTCCAAATGATGGTGGCCAGTGAATGTCCATCAAAGCTGATAAGTCTGTGCAGGGGTTGGGAGATAAGCAGGAAGGGTTGATGGGGCAGGAACGAGGGTGGATTGAGCCTGGAAAGGGGGCAGGTTTGGTGGCAACAGTGTTCCACAAATACGAACCCCCTACCAAGTCCTGAGCCACACTCCAGGGTCAGTGCAGATTAACACCAGCTATAGAGATAGTGTAGGTCCAAGTTAACCCATGGCAGCTGACCCATGGCTTGTCCCAAGGCAAGGGTACAAATGTTCCTTTATGCCCAGGAGGCCTCCAAAGGCCAAAACTCCCATGTGGGTTATAGCAGTAGCTAGGTTGACACCACTGCATCACCACGCAAGGAGTTAGGATTGCACTACAAACCACTGTCTTGCCAATTCCTGCTACACACTTGGCCTAGAGAAACTATGCCCTTTAAGACTAATTAGTTCCCCCAGCTTAACCACAGCCAGCTCTAGCAAACACTACCCAGCACCAGTGAAAAAGGTAGCTTGCCTGTGGGCCTCCAGGGTCCCTCCTCCCAGTTCCTGAGGCAGCAGTCTGTCCAGGTGCCGTAATACCCCCGTGGCTCTCCAACACCAAGCAATCTCAGGCCAGGCAATCAATTCATTAATCAGTTGGGTGGTCAGTTGGGTTAATACACAAGTCAGTTCACCAGTTTGTCATGCATCCACCAATCAGGTTGCCAGTTAATCATTTCAGAAGTTCAGTAAGTTGTTAACTGATCCATTAAGAGAGCATGTATCAGTATGTGAGTCAGTATGTGAGTTAACAGGCCAGTAAGCCAAAAAGTCAGTCCATTTAGCCAGCAAGTCTCCTCTTCCTCTCCGACTACAACCCACAAACTCCCTCTCCTTCAGGCGCTGCTTATATCCCTTTAGACCTCTGTTGCCTCTAGTGGCTGCACTGTGCAGCACACTCCCTGCTGAAAGCCCAGGTTTTAACCCCATGTCTCCCAGATTCACCAGAGCAAAGGTCCACTGCAGACACCACATCCCATCTCCTTGCACTATCTTCTGCTATTCCAGTACAACCACAATCTTCACAGACAGGTAAGAGATAGTGCCCAGAGAGAAGAGGATTGGTGTCAGCCTTAGCTATTACTACTAGTTAAGCAACATGGACTTCCAACATGAGGACATAACAGAATCCAATATCACACACCCCCTTGAAATGTGTTGGGGGAGGCAGTTTTGTTCCATACAGTTTGGCAAGCAAGAGGCTAGTGGGAAGGGAAGAACTGATGAAGGAAATGCTAGAGAATTAGCATATGCATTCCTTAGGTCAGGGGTGTTAAACTCATTTCATGTAGTGGGCCAAATTGCAGTCATCATGCCTGCTGAGGGCCGGAAGTGACATCATTAAGCAGATGATGAAGCAGAAATAAGCACTTTTGTTCTCACGCAGAATCTCATTTGCTACAAATGACAGGTGTGCACGAGGGTGTTCTTACCATCATGCATTTCAGTCTGGTTAAAAGAGGCAACCCCCCACTCCCAGAACATTTGGCTGATCAGGAACGTTATGCCCCAAAGTGGGTCTCTCTCCTGTCTCTCTCTCTTTCATACTATTTCAAACAGGCATGGTTGCATTAACCAGACTACCATAGGTCACAACTAGTGGGTGCCATGCAGGTAGGAAAAGAAACTGCAAAATATGATTGGTGAGTGTTACACAAGGTGAGTGTTAATCTCCCATTTCTGCAAATGGCAAAGATCAGAGAAAGATGCTTAAGTGAACGCAATGAGTCCGTCAATACAGGGCTGCTGGGTTTTCTTCCAAGCTCTCACGCCTCTCTTGTTTTGCTCTGATTTACTGCTGCTGTTTCTGGGTTTCACATGAAGGTCAGCCTCTGAAACCGCCTTCCAAATTGAGCTGCAGGCTTTGCAAGAGAGATTTCATGAACCTTTGCCCTGCCATATAGAATAATTCCATATTTATATGACCGCCCGACGCTGTCCAACTAATTCATGACATGATTTGACTGACTGCTGGAATAAAAGGAACCCAGATGTGAAAACCACAAACACCACTTAGAACCACTGGGTATTAGTGTGTGTGTGTTTTCAGATCAACATTATTCAAGTGGTAGGTCTACCCATGGCATAATATTAGGATAACAGCATGGTTTTGCTTAGCTGAGTGCCTGGCACTGAATTTTCAGAGTTCTCTTCAATGCAGAAGTCTACAGCATGTCAGTACGAGTGCTCCTTTTCGATTTAACAGTGATTTCTGTTGGCTTGTGGAGAGCAGTCTTTTGAACAGCTTCTTCAAATTGCTGTTTCTTTTAAATTAGTTTCTCCCTAAAGGCATGTTCATTGATAGGGATACACAGTGTGTAGAACTCTGCATTATCCCATGGCACCTGCTCTGTTTTGCAAATCTCAGTTGTGCTCTCTCTCTCTCTCTCTCTCTCTCTCTCTCTCTCTCTCTCTCTCCTGGGGGGGGCAATAATAAGAAACTGGGTTGATATCCGATAACAGAATTGTAGGACAGATAACTGAGAAACAAGGGGTTCCATATCCTACATTCCAAACCTGTTAGTCTAGAACAGGGCATTCAAACTTCTGGCACATGTGGGGGGTGCATGACCCTAGCATGATCTTCTGACTGGGCAGACCCAGAAGTAATTGTCAGTGACATGATGACATCACTGCCAATTACTTCTGCGTTCTGAACTGCCAAAGTCATTTAACGGACACTGTCGAAGGAGGCAGGGGTGGCGGTAGGTGCAGTGGGACTTTTCAATCTCCCTGCTGCGCCGTTCCAGCTTCTCCTTCTCCAAAACACAAGCAGGAATAGTGTGGCAAGGTGACTAAAAAGCTGCTGGAGGACACAGGGCTGTGGCAGAGCTTTCAGGGAGCTAAATAGGGCCTTGCAGGTCGCATATTACCTGCAGGCCATGTGTTGGACCACCTGGTCTGAAATATGTTCACATACTTGAGAACCAAACACACTGATGCTGGGATTCCTAAAAATATGGATTTACAGGGCATTCATTATTGCTTTGGGTACTGTATGTTCCTGATGCATCATACTCATTCCTTAAGATTAGAGTTATAGATATTAGTTGTTATATATTTGTTGTTTTCATATTTTTTCCCCGCCCCTTCCTCCAAGGAGCTCAGGATGGTGAGTTCCCCCCCTTTTGTTCTCACAACAACCCTGTGAAGTAAGTTAACCTGAGAGATAGTGCCTAACCCAAGATCATCTAGGAAGCTTCATGCTTGAGCAGGGATTTGAACTTAATGGCCCAATCCTACTTACTGGTAGTGCCGCCAGAATATGTAAGAAATAACAGAAAAAGATCAGGAAATATAAAGATTTTCAAATTCAAGTTGAACGCCTAAGTCGGGAAAATATCAAAACTATGCCAATTGTTGTCAGTGCTCTAGGTGCGATACCGAAAGATTTTGAAAAACACCTGAACAGCCTAGTTGTACATGAAATCACTACATACCAACTCCAGGAAACAGCCTTACTTGGAACATCACACCTAATATGAAAATATTGGGGAAGGTGCTGGGCATAAGAACTATAAATGCATAAATAATGTATTATACAGGTGGAAACTTGGCATCCACTGATTTGGCATCCACTGATTTGACTCATCACTGATACTAGGGTCCACCTTTAAATGCCTTGTAACAAGGGGGAAAAGCAATAAAATCCATTTCCTACCTTCTCCCTGTTAAACCACACTGACTGCAAGTTTTTCGGGGTTAAAGATACATAGCTTTAAAGACCCACTTCCAGGTTTCTTGCACCTTCACTGTTGCCCTGGAATGCATGGCATAGACGCTATACTGCATTCCGCCACTAGATGGGGGAATAATGTAATCTAACGCAATATTTCTCAAACTGTGGGTTGGGACCCAGGTCCTAGGAGAGGGGAGTAAAAGGAGTAATTTGTACCTGGGCCCAGAGTCAGAAAGGGGGCCCAGGAGCCAAAGGAGAGTTCCAGAAATTTCCTACGATCTTCTATTTTCCAATCTCACCCAGACTCACTGCCCATGTGGTGTACTGACAACACAGGGCAGGCAGGTAGACCTGAGCTATGCATTGGAAGTTTGGTAGACCTTGGTTCCAAAGACTATTCTGGATTTGCCACTTTCCCCCTGCCTGTTTTGCCCACATTCTACCCACCCCATTGCCACCCCTCACTCTGTTTCACCCTCTTCCTCTTTGGGAAGGGGCCCAAAAGAAATTTTGTACCCCTTTATAAAATTCCTCTCAGAGGCCCTGTCAGGACCCACTAGGTGGGTTGCGAGCAAATTTCAGGTGGGTCCCCAATCATTCAGTATTTTATTTTTAATATATCAGACTTGATGCTACCATGGTCTGTGACTGCATTTGGGTAAATGTTATAGATCTGTACTTTTAACAAGCTACTATGCATATTTTTTTAACAATGGTAGTAAATTGGACTTACTCCTGGGTAAGTGTGGGTAGGATAGCAGCATAGGATTGTCAAAAATTTTCCTGCTTGATGATGTCACTTGCAGTCATGACATCACTTCCAGTGGGCCCTGACAGATTCTCATTCTAAAAAGTGGGTCCCAGTGCTAAATGTGTAAGAACTACTGATCTAGTGGAATAATTTCATTCCCTTACATTCTATTATTCACCCCATCTAGTGGCTGAATGCGGTATAGCGTCTATACTAATGCATTGTGGGGTGACAATTGGAGGAGCAAGAAACCTGGAAGTGGGTCTTTAAAGCTATTTTTCCACTGATTTGTTATCCACTGATTTTTTTTTTAATCCAGTGAGGGTTCCAGAACAGAACCCCAGTGGATAACAAGGCATGACCTGTATAACCATTTAAACCAATAACCTTGTGAAATATAGGAAAAAGAGACAACCCTCCCAATAGCATGTGCCAAACAATATAAAGGGACATCACCACTGGATTGAAAGTGAATTGAAGAGTGAAGGGAAACAGAGTTCACTCTACTGTGGAGGGGGACACACTGCCCTAACCTTTGTTTGTTGGCACATCTGTGCATACCCTTGAAGTCAAGGGTCTTGAAGAGACATTTGCAATAGAAGGCAATTGTCCCTGCCTGAACACACTGAAGCTAAACAGAGACAGCTCAGCAGAAGATAGGCAGACAAGAGTAAGAGGAGGAGACAAGAATGAGTGACTGTAGATAAGGCCCTGTTATTTGTTCATCTAACATCAATTGGCATAATTTACGTGGCTCTGCCCTGTTTACCGTTTGTTTTTTTCATGGAGAGGAAGGGCTCCACAAGAAAGTTTGGAGACAGGCATAGAAGGAAGTGTTCTTCAACTTAATAGACCTGGTACATCTTGATCAGTGGTTTTCTTTTTGCTTAACTCTAAAATTACCTTTTTGGCGGGTGTGATCCTAACAGCAGATGGCTAGTAGGCAGGCTGTAAATCAGCTTTAAAGTAGCTGTCGCTTTTAATATGTAGAATTATAAAGGTAGGTGCCTTGTGAAACAACTTGATTTATTTCACAGGACAAAAACATCATTGAAACCTTGCCCCTCTCCCTAGCCACACAGTCATTTTTCTCCTGCTGCCCATGGACATTTCTTTTTGCTCCTGCCATCACTGACTGATCGCTGGGGCTTCCTCCCCCAACAATCGACAATGTCTGCAAATGGTTCCTTTGGGATATTGCACAGTAGGCAGCTGTGCCACAATAAACTCTGAATGGGTTGTTGAGTTCCCTCTGGAAAGATAAGAAGTGTATTCAGGCATTGGCCCAAACCCATTTAACCAGATATACCTTGCGTAAAACAACACACAGTATTACCATGTGTTGCATGTATAGCAATATGTATTGACTTGAGGACAACAAATTGGGTGATGTATACTTGGGGTATGATATTTATTTATTTACATTAACATATTATAGCCTGCCATTACAAAAAACTCAAGTTGAGGACACAATTATGGAAGCATGTCAGGATAAGATTACATAGGGAAATGGTTTTCAGAATTCTAGAGTTCTGCAAAAGGTTCTGGGGCATGTTCCATAGTGCACACTCAGGTCAGGCTAGGCCTGTTGGGTCTTGCCAATGCCCTGCTTGAATTGAAAGTTCACCTTAGAACACAATCAACACTGTCCTTTAACTGCATATTACAGGGAAATACTAGTAGTGGCTGGGCAAGCTGCCTTTTATGGAAGCATGTCCACCAATATTGGTCTTCTCATTAGCATCTCTGATATACAGGTGTGGATCCAAGAGGGGGCCATGGGTGTGTGCCCCCCAAACTGTTGTGCCAGCAGGAACGGATGCCCTCTGGGATTGGGAGTGAAGTTGGGTGCCAGGGGAACACCCACTGGATAGGGCATCAACAGTGAGATTGTGCCCAGCCAGGATCCTAGGTCTAACCTCCTGGAAGAGGCAGTTCCAGAGGGCAGAGCTGGAATGGGAGCCCAAGTCTGCCAACCTGGTAGCTCTGGGCTTCAAGTCTGGGCAGGAGCCCAGGTATCTGCCCAGCAAACCTCAGCCGTGGGGATCAAAGTTCAACCAGGAGCCCAAGTCTACCTACCTGGAAGAGGTGGCTTCAGAGGGCAGAGTCAGAATGGGAGCCCAGTTCTACTCGGCAGCTAGATCTGGGCTCCAAGTCCAGGCAGAAGCCCAGGTGTTTCCACCCAGAAAACCTCAGCCACAGAGGCCAAAGTTCAATCAGAAGCCCAGGTCTACCCACTCTGGAGTTTGTGTTCATGCCCCCGAAATACAAATATTGAATCCACCCCTGCACCCATGGGACATAGGGTGAAACCTCTTAGTATATCGTTTTATAGGTCAAAACCAGTGTTTTAAATTCCAGAAGTTCTCAGGAAATCCATGCAGTTTAAATGTGGGTAACTTCATCTTCAGATTAAACAGAACTTTCTATTATGTTCAGATTCAATACAAACTTGCTTTACTTATAAGAACATAAAAACAGCCCCGCTGGATCAGGCCAAGGGCCCATCTAGTCCAGCTTCCTGTATCTCACAGCGGCCCACCAAATGCCCCAGGGAGCACACCAGATAACAAGAGACCTCATCCTGGTGCCCTCCCTTGCATCTGAGGTAATAGTTGAAAACTGAGATCACCATTCCCAGGTTGGCTGTAAAAGTTTCACTTGCACATTTTTCTGATAGTATACTCCAGGTATCAAGATTACTTCTCCCAATAGCTTCATATAAATATTAAATTGTACTGACAATATAATACAACAGGGCCTTACAGGACAGCTTCCAGGGAAATGGCAATACACACATCATAATTCACTGTCTCTGACCTTTCAAAACATATGAGGTTTATTACTATGAATAATGTCTTTAGGAAACTACCAATGCACATGATATTTTACAGTCACATAAGCCAAAATGATCCCTGCCCCAAGGAGCTTACCTAAGCCATACTTAGAAAGTGAAGGAGACCATAAACAGAGAGAAGGGAAGGCAGGGAACACTGAGCCATAGATAGGGGATCTTAATGTGCGGAAATACAGGGACACTTAGTTAGGCCTGGGGTTTAGATGTTTTTTATTTCTTTTTTAGCAGGTAGCAAAAATGGATTGTATTGCCTAGCAACAAGGAATGAGTTCTCCCTTTAAAGGAATACTAGCTACTACTTCCTCATGCACTGAACCGATCGACAGAGAGAATATATTAGATATACCCAGTCGACTCATTTTTCTCCTGTCAGTTTTGCCATGATTAATGATAGCAAAGGTTTGCTTAACTGAATTCTGAATGACACTTCTGGCTATCATTCATTGCTTGGAATTTGGGGGGTCTGTTATGATTAACTAAAAAAATAACTTGAAGTTAATCCGCAAAGACAGAGATGTCCACTTCCTCTTCCCTTCTTGCCTATTTCTAAATTGTGTTTTAGGAAAGATCGCATCAACCTTTGCAAATGTTTTCGAGATTGCCCATAACTTTTAAAGATTTTGAAATTAAACAGCAATTAAGCTTGCCACATCTTATTGCTTCAACCAGGCCAACTGATATCCTTTTAAGCAGACGGATTCTGGCTTCTATCATTATTAATGCACTGAGAAGGACTCAGTACCCAGAGAGGACCTGAAAATGAAAACGTCTCTGATCTCTTAAGCCAGCTTTCAAAATAATCAATAAGTAAACTGATCATATACTTTGTAAAAGATATGCTTTTATAGAACAGCATGTTATCAATGTGAATCTCAAAAATATCAAGAACAAAAACCGCATCTAATTCGATTTACCATTAAGCCTGAAGGGAGAAAACAAGGAATAAATTATAAATTATGCTGCTAAATTAAAATAAGAAAAGTTGGGAGAACCCTACAATGGAGGTCAAATTAGATGTAACAAGCAGTCGTGCGTATCTTTCCCCCACCTTGTTTTTTTTTTTAAATGTAACTAAAATAAGCCTTGGGAGAATGTGAGTTTGAGTGACGAAACAACAAAAGGGAGTGTGTTCTTAATTTATTTCCATAAAGTTCTTTTTCCACTCAGCTCACTCTCCCCCATCTGCTTTTTCTCCATGGGAGAAAAGACAAGTACCTATAGCTTTCTCCTGAAGCAAAACCACAACTGGAGGAAATTTTGAGAGGAAAAATGACCAGAAATCATTCACCCATAGTCTCCCACCATGCTTCCATTGCTACTTAGGGTTAAAAAAAAAAAGACGTTGGGGAAAGATGTCTGTGCCACATCTAGTTTTGGTCTGTGAATTTCTTTGACATACTGCTAGTAAAGAGCTGATGTAGCATAATGGCTATTCAGGAAGTCCCTGGTTTGAATCTCATTAATGGCCCAATCCTATTCCTGGGCCCTGTCGTGGAACTAGCATTCTGATGGTGGAACATGCTTCCCTGCGTTGCAAAAGGCATTATAGAAGGATGTAGAGGCATGTGCTTCTGAACTGCCACCAGAGAGGCCACAGAGGCGAGCGGGTGCCCACCAATGACGGTGGTGAGGGCAGAACTGGGTGGACTGGGGAAGATGCCATAGACTGGGGCACCAGAGATGCCACAGAGGCCAACGGGTGCCCACCGTGAAGGTGAGTCAGTGGCGAGGGCAGCACTGGGGGAGGGCAGGAGGTATGTCAGGAGGCAGGAAGGGGTGGCACCAAGCATGGATGACTTGCACTAGATTCTATCCCCTTCCTCGCCTTCCAATACACCACCTCCCCCAGCCTGCTGCCTTCCCGCCACTCTCCGATCCTCTCTTCTGCTTGCTTCCCTTAGAAAGGGCAACGGGGCACCTTATCTTTTCCTCCTGCATCACTGCTGAGAATTGCAGCCACAGAACTGGAAGAGCAGGCAGCTGCCGCTCCAGTCTTTTTCCTGAAGATGCTTCCTCCAGGGACGTGGTTGGGAAGAAGGCCTCCCACATTTTGTGAAAGCTGCTTCTAAACAGGCCAGCTCAAGGAGGATCTTTCCCATGATTCCCCAAGCACAGGAGAAAGAGGAGCTGTGGGATGTAGGGGTATGAATTCTTTGGCCCAGCACATACAGGTTTTGGTAGCAGCAGCTATGCACCCAGCATCCCATGCGGGCAACGAGTCCAGGTGAGATAGGAAAATACTCTTCTCATGGGACCTGCTCCACACTTTTTCTTCTGCTCGGTGCTCATCTAGAGGCAGTCACATCAACGGGTTTGGGAACAGCATTTGGCACACTGCCTCAGGCACTAGAATGTTTTGGGCTGGCCCTGCATGCTCTACAGGATGACTGCCAAGCAAATCTAGTGCTTTGCCCTCTCTAGCTATGCCACTGCACTTCTGTCTTGCATTGCTGTGAAAAGTTGATGCCATTTCTTTTCCTTTCTTTCCTTGGAAAAATTTATTTTAAAAAAATTTCCATGTAGAGAATATGATAGTATACATTTGAATGAGATATTAGGTTTCTTCTTATAAGGTTGGATGTTTATCATCCCTTGTGCATATATACAGGACACAAAATCCTTTACCTTTTACCTCTCTACCCACAGGCAAGAGATGCTACCTATTATTAGAGCATTATTTTTATGGGCAAACTGCCCATCAGCCAACTAAAATGACACACACAAAAAATGAATAATTAAAGTGTGTTAAAACTATAAAAACTGCACTTCCACCAAGGCACAAAGAAACATTGGATTATTAATGTGTATTATTAATTCTTTCCCCAAATCCCTTAAAGTAAAATAAGCAGTTTCAGCAGTCCTTGGTGAAATTCTTCATTGCTTTGGAAGTCTTAAAAAAAAAAAAATGGTGGCCATGCCCAGGAAGTCAAACCCCATCCTCAAAGCCACTTTGGAGAGCTTCTTTTTTTTTTTTTTTTCCCAAGTGAATCAAAACTAAACCAGAATCTATAAACTCTTGGGATACAATCTTATATGTACTTTCCTGGGAATGAGTCCCATTGGACAGTGGGACTTACTTATGAGTAACCATTCATAGGACTACGCTGTTGGTTGCCTTGAGCCTGAATCAAAATTGAACCGACAATCCAATCCAACTGAAGTGGAAACGGAACTGAGGATCCAATCCTCCATTATGGTCGTCACAAATGTAACTAGGCCAGCATATATGGACTGGCCACTGCTGCAAGCGGTGAGTGGCCAACTCCACATGCCAATAGATACTGGATGCTCTGAGGGCTCTGGGGGATTTCCCCACTGCCAAGACTGGCATCTCATCTGAGGTCCTGGTTGACCTCTGGAATGGGGAAATGTCCGGGGCAGTGGATGAGATTGCTCCGGAGCGACCTCTGCCACGTCGCAGACTCCGAGCGGCTCCTTGGTTCACTGAGGAGCTGCGAATGATGAAGCGGCAGGGCAGACGTCTAGAGCGATGGTGGCAGAAAACTTGGGATGAATCCAATCGGACACGGAGTAGAGCTCATTACAGAGCCTACTCTGTGGCAGTGGTAGCAGCGAAGAGATCTTTCTTCTCTGCTACCATTGCGTCTGCTGACAACCGTCCGGCAGAGCTGTTCCATGTGGTACGGGGCCTCCTCCATCAGGCCCCTCCAGTAGACCAGGAGGAACACACGGTCAGCCGCTGTGACGTGTTTGCACAACATTTCGTAGATAAAATTAATCGTATTCGTCACAACTTGGATGCCACATTGACAATGTCTGACGATGTCCCCGTGGCAACTGCTTGTCCGATGTTGTGGGATTCTTTTCAGCTTGTACAGCCTGAAGATGCGGACAGACTCCTTTGGAGTGTGAGGCCATCTGCCTGCCTGCCTGCTTGACCCTTGCCCAGCTTGGCTGATAAAAGCTGCCCGAAGTGGACTGGCTGAGTGGATGGGGAGGGTGGTCAACTCTTCCTTGGTGGAGGGGATGTTACCATGTGCTTTGAAACGGGCGGTGGTTCGCCCCCTCCTGAAGAGGCCCTCCCTGGATTCCACTGTATTAGACAACTACCGGCCAGTCTCCAACATCCCATTTCTGGGAAAGGTAATTGAGCGGGTGGTGGCGTCTCAACTCCAGAGGGTCTTGGATGAAGCGGATTATCTGGATCCTTTTCAATCTGGTTTCAGGCCGGGCTTTGGGATGGAAACCGCCTTGGTGGATTACCTACACCGGGGACTGGACAGGGGGAGTATGTCCCTGTTGGTCCTGCTGGACCTCTCAGCGGCTTTTGATACCATCGACCATGGTATCCTTCTGGACCGATTGGCTGAGCTGGGAGTTGCATCTGGCAATCAGAGGCAGCCTAACTCTACCTTGCACATACCTACCATGACTTGTAACCCTTGATGAACTTTTCCTCCAGAAATTTGTCCGATCCACTCTTAAAGGCATCTAGGCAAGATGCCGTCACTACTTCCTGTGGCAAGGAGTTCCACAGACCAACTGGTTTGCGGTGGTTCCGCTCCTACTTGTAGGATCAGTCCCAGATGGCTGTGCTGGGGGATGCCTGTTCGACACCCTGGCCCTTGAGGTGCGGGGTGCCACAGGGTTCAATTCTGTCCCCCATGCTATTTAACATCTACATGAAACCGCTGGGAGAGGTCATTCAGGGTTTGGAGTGGGGTGCCATCAATTTGCCGATGACACCCAGCTCTATCTCTCCTTTCCTCCAGACTCCAGGGTGGCGGTTGAGGTCCTGGAGCACTGTCTAGAGGCAGTGAGGATCTGGATGGGGGCTAACAGGCTGAAATTAAATCCGGAAAAGACAGAGGCTCTCCTGGTTTGGAAACCCTCGATGCAGGTGCTGGAGTATCGGCTTGCACTGAATGGGGTTGCACTCCCCCTGAAGGAGCAGGCCCGCAGCTTGGGGGTACACCTGGACTCGTAGCTGCTCCTGGATTCCCAGGTGGCGGCTGTGGCTAGGGGGGGCCTTCGCTCAACTTCGGCTGGTGTGCCAGCTGCGGCTGTACTTGGATCGTGCAGACCTGGCCACGGTGATCCATGCCACAGTGACATCGAGGCTAGATTATTGTAACATGCTCTATGTGGGGCTGCCCTTGAAGACAGTTCGGAAATTGCAACTAGTGCAGAATGCAGCGGCCTGTGTGGTTACTGGAGGTAGGCATTTTGACTCTGTCAGCCCGCTTCTCCAGTGGCTGCACTGGCTGCCCATTCATTTCCGGGCCCAATTCAAGGTGCTGGTTTTGACCTTTAAAGCCCTATACTGCTCTGGGCCAGGGTATCTTAGAGATCGCCTACTCCCGTACAATCCGGCTCGTCCTCTTAGGTCATCAGAGAAGGCCTTTTTACAAGTGCCACCGCCTAAGGAGGTACATGGGGTGGTGGCAAGAAAAAGGGCCTTCTCAGTAGTGGCACCAACGCTATGGAATTCCCTTCCCCTTGACTTAAGAATGGCTCCCTCTCTTGAGACTTTTCGGCGAGGCCTGAAGACCCTTCTGTTTAGACAAGCCTTCTAAGTTCCTGGCCTTTTTAACATCTTTTTAACATCTCTTAACATTTTTTAACATCTGCTCACAGGCCTGTTCCTTTTCTAATTTGCTGCCCTGTGCTCTTATCTGATTAGTTTTTATCTGACTACCGTTTTTATGATATGTGATGTTTTTATCTGCTTTTAAATTATGTTTTAACTTGTTTTAACCTTGTTTTGTAAGCCGCCTTGAGTCCCTTCGGGGAGAAAGGCGGGGTAAAAATAAAGTATAATAATAATAATAATAATAATAATAATAATAATAATAATAATAATGCCCACTGAAGGAGGTAAGCTGGTGCAGAGGGTTGGTGGGAAGTGGGGAGGGGGCTGAATGGAGTGGGCAGGGTGCAGCAGGAGGCAGTAGGCGGAGGAGGGCAGTGGCAGAGGTGGTTAGGTGGGTGGATCAGGCCTGGGAGGAGGTGGGATCAGTGGTAACAGCACAAGTCGAATCCCGACCTCCTCACAGGGCTTGATCCTCCTTCACTGAGCAATGCAGACTTGTATCGGCTCTTGATCTGGCACAGGTCTGCTTAAAATAATTGCTTTGTTTTCAAGTGCTCTTTCTGAAAGATATGACAAAATGAAAAGTAGACTGCAGTCTGGGTGTCTGCTGAGCAAGGGCAAAGCTTACACCCTGCATCCTTTCACTGTATTCACCAGCTTGAGCCTCAGCTGCATTGCCCTCTTTTACTTTTCTAGAGTATAATGTATGGCAGCCATTCACTGTTATGGGGAGGGGGAAATGACATGTTTTGTGCATTATCAACACTGGAGGATTGTTGGCTAGGGCTATACTGACATGGTCTCCATGGAGATGCTTTGCAATCTGCTCAGGGTTTTTACAAGACATACAGGTCCACACGTCACCTGCTCATCCTAATGTCTGGCATTTTCCTATCTCATCCCTAAGTTATTGTTTGCCAAATTTCTAGTGAAGTCTCTGTGAATCCATTCTGTATGTCTAAGATTAGGTCTCATGCTTGAGAACTTTGGTGGTTAAGGAATCCTTCAATACCAGTGCTCCTGATGTAACATTTTTGGTCATTTTCTCTCCCCATTTTTGCCTTCTGCAAGCACGTCTAAACTAATGAAGATCCTGCGGTACATCTCCTTCATCCCTTTATCCTTCATGCCTTCCTCTCCATGTAGCGATATTTGATTCCTGCATTGTTAACTGGAAAATGCTTTTAAGAAAATCAATAAGGATTCCTGAGGGACAGCATTCTGAGAACCGAATATCTTCAAGCCTTCTTAGCTTAACAGAGTGCTTATCTAAGCTATTCAAAATTCTGGACAGTTTCAAGATTAAAAAAAAAAAAATAGATATAGAAGAACTCATTAAAATTAATAGCCATCAAGTGTTTGTTTATCTGTCAAGAAAGGGAGAGAATAAAAAACACAGTAAAGTTTCCCAGTCTCATTGCTGATGTGTGAAAGGTGAAAACAGCAGTGTCACCTGTGACAGATCCAGACATGATCTGAGCACAGCTTAGAATACAAATCCATAAGGTAACATGTAGTTTGGCCTTCTTTGGTGTTCAGCACATGCAGCAGGATCACATAGCGCAACTTTATCTGCGCTCAGTGGGGCTGCATGGCTTCTGTTGTATCCAGTGCTAGTTGGGAGCTGGGTGGTCTCCTTGGGGTAAGGCAGCAGTTTGAAACTTTTGGGGAGAGTTTGAGCCGCTCTAAGTTCTTGTGGGGGCAGGGGGGAGGCAGCGGGGGCAGGGGAAGGCATCGGCGCAGTCCCCAGGATCGTGCTGCTCAGGGGAGCTGAAGGAGCTTGGGTGCACTTACCTGAGCCTCCTGCAGCCTCCCAGGGGTGCGGGGAGCCCAGTGCAACCTTCTGCAGGGCTTGCCGCAGTTTCAGAAGTGAAAGTGGAGCAATCACGCTCCACTTCCACTTTAGCGGAGGCAGGGTGCAATCGTTCCACTTTCAAAGCTGTGGGGAGTCCCGCACAAGGTCGCGCAGGGCTCCCCGCACCCCTGGGAGGCTGCAGGAAGCTCGGGTAAGTGCACCCAAGCCCTGCAGCTCCCCTGAGGGCAAAATCCTGGGGATCATGCCGCTGCCTCCTCCCTACCTCCTGGCTGCCCCCGCCCCTAAGGGGGCAGAGGCCAGGGCCCACAGGCTGGGGTGTTGCAACGCCCCAGTCTGAAAAGCCCTGGGGTAAGGGGATATTTTCCCCTTTACCCCAAGTCACATCCCAGCCTCCCCTATGGATAGAGGTGTGATTTTTCATTTTGAATTTTTTTGCAGATTTCAGTGTTTTTTGTTTTTGTTTTGACAAAAATGAGATGTCTAGAAAGCAGTGTTGTGTGTTTTTAGTCCAAGGGCTCATTTTTCTAAATTATAATTATAATCACTTAAAAGTGTAGTGGGTAGGTGATATAGGTGGTGTAGTCTCAGCAGATGCAGCCCATGCACCCCTCCCCCATCCAGTCCAACCAGTGACCCATAAGTAGGGGTGTTAGAAAAAAAAGGTTTAATTGTATTCCAGATTTAGACTTGCTTTATTTATTTATTTACAAAAATGAGAAGTGCAGGAAGCAGTGTCATTCATTTTTATTTTGTTGTCACAGAATAATCACACCTCTACCTATGGGGCTACTTGGATCTCTGCCAGCTATCTAGCAGGTGGAATTCCAAGCAGTCCTGTGTAAGGATGTCAGGCTCGGGAGGGAGGACAGGATATGGCAGAGGAGGCCTCTGCCAGTCCACCCCCATTCCACCCTCCCCCCCCACCCAGAAATGCCCTCCCCACCTCCCCGCCTTCCGACCACTCTTCCCAAGTACCTCTGCAAGGGGCTGGATCCAGCACTGGCAGGGCTGTCCCACCAGGCTGTCCCACCAGTACAGTACAGGCTGTCCCACCAGTGCTGCTTGCTTGCAAATCACCATTTAGTATTTTATGGTGCTTTTAAGATGGCTCACAAACAGTGTAGCAGATGCTGTGCTGGCACTCATGTTGGTTAAGATTTTGCTCTGAGACATATTAAAGATATAAGAATCCGACCACAAAATCTAGCTCCAACCTTATTTTTCCAGTCTATATTTGCCTGCATGATGTCTTTGTTGTTGTTTCTGTTAGCTCATTTTTTCCTTTTACTGCTCTCATGATATCCATGGCTTTGACCTCTGTCCTCCCTCCTCAAGACAAAAATCAGACCACCCATCCTTCATTCAATGATCATTAGCTTCTTCAGAGATTGACAAAAGAACCTGCTCCTGCCTCTCCCCCTCCTGCTTGATGCAAAAGCAAAACATTAGCCCTTCCCTGCATTCTGGCTGGAACTTCTCTGCTGCTTGCTCGGTCTGAATGATGACTTCACAAAGTTTTTCACACCGCACAAAAAGAAGCAAGCAGACCTAGGCAGATGCAAGTCTGCCCACATGGGGACCAAGTGCTGAGTCAGTGGTCTCAGACTCAAGTCAATGCCCAAGTCACCAGTACAGGTGACTCGAATTTGCATGAGTCAGCAAAAAATATTTTTTTTTGTGACTGTCACTCAAGTCACCTGACTCGAGTTCCCATCCCTGGTAAGCATTCACAGCAACATCCATTTCTGTAACTAAAGTGAGCTATTGAAACATCCGATGAGAAATTCTAATGACTAAACTCCCAAAATAAAAATCAAAGGCAGCCATCTCAGCACCTCTGTAGAAATAAACAGAGAATGTGTCTGACAACTGAAGACTGCGATTTAGGAATCTAGGGTGGAATCTTCATATTTTTTCAGTGTAAGGGCCAAATTGCTTGCTTGGTGTGAAATCTCTGCATTTCTGTTTGGGAGCTTACACTCAGGATGGATTTGGCCCTTAAATACCAAAAGATAAATCGCTTAAATTTGACAGCTACCATTATGCTCAAAAATTTTAGGTGGTAATTGAATGCTGTCAAAGCATAGCAAGAATCCTTCTTAATCATGACAGATATGAATGCCTTTGGTTTGGGAAAGCACATAGAAGCTGGAAAAGATGAAAGGAGCACATGCAAAGGAATTAAAAGCAAAGCTTGTTTGTTTATCGTAGAGTGAAGAATTCCTATAGAAACATCAATTACTCTGTAAACAGACATCTGAATCCAGGATACTCAAGAACACATTTCATAAACAGAAATTTAAAAAAATATAACTTTTCCCTCCCACTTAGATTTGCTTGAAAATAAAAATTCAGAAATAGATAATCTGGCATTTTCATTTTGATTCTGTTGCAGAATCTCGGGGTACATTTCAGTCACACACTCTTACTAATGACCTTAGGACGCAATCCTAACCTGTGATCCTAACCAAGTGACCTGCGCGGTGTCAAGCACAGGTTAGGTGCAGGTTGGAGGTCACCTTACCCTGTCACCTTTTTCTCCTTACCCCACGTTGAACCCCAGCCTGACCTATGGGGCTACTTGGATCTGCACCAGCTATTTAGCTGGCACAAATCTGAGCAGCCCCTTTAAGACCACTCAGCCCAGGCATGGAGGTGAGGATTCCGCCACCGTTCCTGCCCTTTCTCAAGACTTATCCACTTCTCATTCCACCCTCCCTTAGGAGCCAGCACAGTGGGCCTGCACTGGCTCAGTCCAAGATTTAGATTGGGCTGCCCAGCTATTTGCCAGCTAGTGTGGGCTGGTTTTTCCTGTGTGAGAGCTTTGACAATATGTGGGACTTCTGCTGTGCTTTTGGCTGGATAGTGCCCACATGGAAATTGAGGACTCCTACAGAATCAGACCACCTTTCTATTTGAAGAATGAAGTTGCTGATCTTTTGACTAAAATATGCAACTTGTCCCTCAAAACGGCCATGGTGCCAGAAGATAGGAGGATAGCAAATGTCACGCCGATCTGTAAAAAGGGAAAGGGGGGGCCCCAGGAAACTATAGGCCAGTCAGCCTAACATCTATACTGAGTAAGATGGTGGAATGCCTCATCAAAGATAGAATCTCGAAACACATAGACAAACAAGCCTTGCTGAGGGAGAATCAGCATGGCTTCTGAAAGGGTAAGTCTTGCCTCATGAACCTTTTAGAATTCTTTGCAAAGTTCAACAGGCATGTAGATGCGGGAGAACCCGTGGACATTATATATCTGGACTTTCAGAAGGCGTTCGACACGGTCCCTCAACAAAGGCTACTGAAAAAACTCCATAGTCAGGGAATTAGAGGGCAGGTCCTCTCCTGAATTGAGGCCTGGTTGAAGACCAGGAAACAGAGAGTGGGTTCAATGGGCAATTTTCACAATGGAGAGAGGTGAAAAGCGGTGTGCCCCAAGGATCTGTCCTGGGACCGGTGCTTTTCAACCTCTTCATAAATGACCTGGAGACAGGGTTGAGCAACGGGGTGGCTAAGTTTGCAGACGACACCAAACTTTTCTGAGTGGTGAAGACCAGAAGTGATTGTGAGGAGCTCCAGAAGGATCTCTCCAAACTGGCAGAATGGGCAGCAAAATGGCAGATGCGTTTCAATGTAAGTAAGTGTAAAGTCATGCACATTGGAGCAAAAAAAAAAATCAAAACTTCACATATAGGCTAATGGGTTCTGAGCTGTCTGTGACAAATCAGGAGAGATATCTTGGGGTGGTGGTGGACAGGTCGATGAAAGTGTTGACCAAATGTGTGAGGGCAGTAAAGAAGGTTAATTCTACGTTTTGGATCATTAGAAAAGGTATTGAGAACAAAACAGCTAATATTATAATGCCGTTGTACAAATCGATGGTAAGGCCACACCTGGAGTATTTTGTCCAGTTCTGGTCACCACATCTCAAAAAGGATATAATGGAAAAGGAAAAGGTGCAAAAGAGGGCAACTAAGATGATTGCTGGGCTGGGGCACCTTCCTTATGAGGAAAGGCTACGGTTTTTGGGCCTCTTCAGCCTAGAAAAGAGACGCCTGAGGAGGGACATGATTGAGACATACAAAATTATGCATAGGAAGGATAAAGTGGATAGAGAGATGCTCTTTACACTCTCACATAACACCAGAACCAGGGAACACCCACTAAAATTGAGTGTTGGGAGAGTTAGGATAGACAAAATAAAATATTTCTTTATTCAGCGTGTGGTTGCTCTGTGGAACTCCTTGCCACAGGATGTGGTGACAGCATCCGGCCTGGATGCCTTTGAAAGTGGATTGGACAAGTTTCTGGAGGAAAAATCCATTACGGGTTACAAGCCACGATGTGTATGTGCCACCTCCTTATTTTAGAAATGGGCTATGTCAGATGCAAGGGAAGGCACCAGCATGCAGGTCTCTTGTTATCAGGTGTACTTCCTGGGGCATTTTGTGGGGCCGCTGTGAGATACAGGAAGCTGGACTAGATGGGCCTACGTCCTGATCCAGTGGGGCTGTTCTTATGTTCTTATTTCCTGTTTCCAATCAGATGTCTCTGAAAAGACTACAATATCCCTCTCTCACGGTTGGTCCTCAGCACAATGGTATACCATGTATTCAGAACATACAGGTTCCATGCAGCCAATGTTGGCTTCCCCACAGCATCTTGCATCAGCCTGGCTGGGCTGATGCAAGCAGCAAAGGTGGGCGGGGGGAGGAGGGGGGAGGAGGCAGGAGGGAGGAGTTCCTGAACAGGGAGAGGGTGGGTGGTGGACAGCCCTGGGGGCAGGCGGGGAGGAGAGGGAGACAGGGCTGGTATGTGGCAGTTATGCTGGATCCCAACCCCTGTTCCCAGGGAGAACAGAGCCACTTCAAGCTGTTCTGCTCTCCTCGAACTTGAGCCACCTTCAGAGGTGGTGCAAGTCCAAGGAGACCCGTAGGGGCCAGCAGCCCTTACCCAGGGGTAAGGGGAAGAGTTTCCCCTTGCCTCTGGTTAAGTTGCTTATGGCCACTATCCTGTGCTAGATACAGCACAAGTCTCTTGGCTTACCTGTTCCAGCACAGGGTAGGATTGTGCCCTAATTACAATAGAAATTGAAGCTGAATTGAGTGGCTATGTTCTCTACCAACTGGAAGGCTTCTGTGACATGATGGAGCAAGAACTTTCTCCTCCTTGAGAGCAGGTATAAAGAGTTTCAATGGCTTCCTTGCACAGATAAATATTCCTTCCTTTCTTTTTCTCACAGGGATTCTATCGACTGAAATACATAATTTCTGTATGTATATCCCCAGAAGTCAGGAAGGCATCACAGCAGAAGACTCAGTGCCCAATGATGTAAGCTTTTGTATAGGACCCTTTTATGTGAACACTTTATACATTGTTCTTTCAAAGCAACTTGCCACCCAATCCTGTTCACATTTGCTCAGAAGTAAGTCTCATTATCATCAGTGGAGTTTACTTCCAGGTAAGTGTGAATAGGATTACCGTGTTAGGCTGCAATCCTTTACACATCTCTCTGGAAGTAAGATATGTTGAATTCAATGGATTCGGAATAGACAGGCATGAAATTGTGCTGCTATACTTTTCAGTAAATACATAACATGCTCAAATTGCCAAGCAGTTTCTCTCTAGACCTCACCAATGCAGTTGCCATGAGTCCTCTTAGCCACCAGCTATCAAAAACCAGCACTGCTCATTTAGGTTACAATATTCTAACATCAGCGGCCATTAAGGATGCATTGTCTATTATTTAAGCAGTATAAACTGCTGGGGTTGGTGGGAAGCTTAGAATCATCTGACACTTGTAACAACAGGAAAATTTCAAAATTGGTTCCAATATTAAATGTTCCAAGCATTTTTTTAAAAATGTTATGCATCCTTTAAAACAGGCAGGCCTGTCAATTTTAATGTAGATAAATAAATAAAATAACACAATCCAATGGTTTATTTTTTTTTCATGCATTGAACTGTAGTAGTTCAAGGATGGTATTTGAAAAAGCGGTGTAATTATTCCAGCATTGAAGATGTTGACAGCAAGACTGATTCCTGAATGATACCGAATGATAGAGGACATTTGACTGTCATTTCAATAATTGGGTTGAGACGTGCAAAACAGGGAACCAACAATTTAGCAAGAAAAGGATAATTCCAGATTACAAGTTGCGACTTGTGGATTTTCATTGGTCAGGATTCAGAAAAAAAAAGAATCTAAAGGTTCTAAAGGTTAATTATTATCAAAACCTATTAAATAGCTCCCGAGTCAAAGAGAAATGAAAGAAAATTACAAGATAAAGTATTAACTTTACCACCACCACCCCCCCAAAAAAAGTAACTTGCCGGGAATAGATTGATTCCGTTCCAAATCTGAATGCAGCTGCCGATGTTCCTTCCAATTTTTGCAATAAAAGGATTTCATTGTTTTAAAATGAACATATTATGACATGTTCTCCAAGAAAATCATGCGCATCAGTGGAAGTGGTGGAAGTGCAGTAATGTTAGACATGAAAGCTTCTTTAGCTATACTAGAGCCATTTAGTTTTTTTTTTTCTAAACTGCTTTGTGAACTTTTTTTTTTGTTGAAAAGCAGTATATAAATAGTATTGTTGTTGTCAGTAGATAACTATTAATAATAGCACCACCCAAAAGAGACAAGAACTTTAAGAAAATAATTCTAATGCAGCCGTTTTCAACCACTGTGCTGTGGCACACTGGTGTGCCACAAATGGTCTGCAGGTGTGCCACAGGAGTTGGGGGAGGGTCATTTATTAGTCAGGACATTGGAGGATGTAAGCCCCCCACCAACAGCATGGTGCGCCTTGTCAATTGTCAAAAAAACCGATGATGTGCCTTGCCGATTTTAGTACCTTGTCAGTGTGCCACGAGACTAAAAACATTGAGAATCACTGTTCTAATGTATGTGAACCAAGTGAAGATGGAATGTCATAACCTGATAACTTGGGGGTCAACACTGGTGTACCTGACTGGGGGGTCAGGGAGGCATATGCCCCAGGATGCCATGCCTCTGGGGGAGGCACCCCCACTGCCGCTTTTGGCATTTGAGGTTAAATTCTCCTCCAATGGCAGGGATATCCCTGCTTGTTATCTTGGTTGGAGTCAATAGAACCAGGCTATCTAGAACAAACTTACTGACTTAGTACAAGGACTGTTAGTATGGAGGTGTCATATGTTCACAAAAGCCCTCTTCTCATGCCCTCCCCCCAAATTTACTGTATGAAAAGACTTAATGCTTCCATCAGCTGGGAAGATCAGATAAGGAACTTAGTAGAAAACGTTAGCATTTTATCTTGTTTTAAAGGTTGTCTTTTCTAGCAGCAGTAACAAACTCAGACCTCCTAGCTAACTTGTTGAGCTCTTGGTTATAACACGTTTGAGATTCCACAGTTCCTTATCGCCATCTGCTGGTGTTTTCTGTTATTTCACTGATCTGTGAATTTGCATATTAATTAACCCTTTTTCTGCCAAATTCTCCCCACTTTTTTTCTTGTTCATTTGGTTTAGTTCTCCCCTTTTTCTTTTATTAACCTTTTAATAAACCTTTAACATTTTACTCTTGAGTCGGCCTGGTTCCTGGTCTGGGTCTGGAAATACTGTGGATTGCCATGTCTCCTCACTCTGCCGGCACTAATGTGGGAGTGATTTTGATAGGAATCCCTGAGATTCCATATTGTTCTAGATGGGGGGTTTAGCCCAGGGAGTCCTTCTGGCTTGCCTGATCTGCTGGGTTGGTGCACAATCTAATTGCACACTCCTATACTTACCTTATGATTGTACCGTAAAGCATGTTGTGACAGCACAATTTCCAGGCCCACCAGTAGGGAAGGCCAGAGCCTTCCCACCAGCACCAGTGTAAGGAACTGCATGTGCTGGACAAGGTATGCCCCCATGGGCTATGCAGGTGAAGGATGGGGAGAGCAGGGAGGGGTATAATGGGATGAAGGGAGGAAAGCAACAGAGGGAAGAGGGTTGGTTGGTTGGACCTGGGAGGGGGGATCAGTGGTACTGGTGTATACCATATCTTATCCCCCTTCCCAGGCCTGATTGGCCGGCACAGGGCAAAATGGACTTTACCAGTGATATTACTGGCACAGGCCTGAGTAGCCCCACTATAGCTGCTGGGGCACCCTGGGGCAAGGGGACAATGTGTGTGTGCAAACAGAAGGCAGCAGGAAGGGAGTGAGCATTCTATCCAATAGGTACTACTGCCCTGAATTGTGTATGGTTGCTGGCAGCCCTCTCATCTCTGACATGGACATTCAGTTTATCCTCTGGCTCTGAACTCTTGGATCACCATCCAGCTCCTGAGTGCAGCCTGACCATTGCTCATATTGCTGGACTTCACTTTTTGTGTGACTTTGATGGTACTCTGTGATTTGGTATCATCGTTTTGTCTGCTTACTGGGAAACAATTCCTCCTGCTTCTGAGATTTTGCCAAGCATTGCTAAAAGTAATGTATTTTTAAAATAGCACAAATTCTTAAGAACTTGAATTCTACAGCCAGTATTACATTCCTGTGGATATACAGCTTACATGCAGCCTGGCTTATAGCCAGTAAATTTATATTACCATAATTCCACTGTTGTCTTCAGTGGAGCTCTGCTGATTTCCACTAAGTAGTATTAATAGCCAGTGCAAGAAATTCAATTTATTTACCCCTGGAATTCTCAGGACATAGGCCTACTGTCAGAAGGTGAGTTTTTGATTCATGAGAACCAGGGTAGACTGTTGATACTGATATCGAAAGCCTGCTTTCCTGATGTTACAACTGTAAATCCAGCTGTGATCTCATTGAAAGGGCTCGCAGCAATCAAAGCAATCATGAAAATGTTTCTTAAATTGAATATATTCTGTTTGAAATGTCATCTAAGTTCTCTGTAGGTTGCTGTTTTGTATTGCTAACAGCAAGAGGGACTCATGGGGGTTTGAATGGCATGTTAAGTGAGGAAAAAAAAACACGTTAAAACAGATTAAGTAATACATTGGGTCTTGGTATGCTGAAGCTCCACACTGAATTTTGTAACTGAGTTGTTCATTGTAATGTAATAAAAAAAAACACAAATGCACCTCTGAATTATCAGTTCCAATTTTTATATATCAAAATGTAAGGGTACAAATAAGAACATAAGAAGAGCCCTGCTGGATCAGGCCACAGGCCCATCTAGTGCAGCTTCCTGTATCTCACAGTGACTCATACCCTGTGGCAAGGAGTCCCACAGACTAATTACACAGACTAATTACTAATAACTGAAAACTAGAGCCCTGCTGGATCAAGCCAAATGTCCATTGAGTCTAGTTTCCTGTGTCTGGCCCACCAAATGCGTCAGGAAGCACACAAGACAACAAGAGACCTGCATCCTGGTGCCCTCCCTTGCATCTGACATTCTTTAGTTAGTTGGCAACCTTCAGTCTCGAAAGACTATGGTATCGCGCTCTGAAAGGTGGTTCTGGAACAGCGTCTAGTGTGGCTGAAAAGGCTGATTCGGGAGTGACAATCCCTTCCACACTGGGAGCAAGTGCAGTCTGTCCCTGGCCTGTCTCCCTGGCTATGGGCCTTCCTTCTTTGCCTCTTAGCCTCAGACTGTTGGCCAAGTGTCTCTTCAAACTGGGAAAGGCCATGCTGCACAGCCTGCCTCCAAGCGGGCCGCTCAGAGGCCAGGGTTTCCCACTTGTTGAGGTCCACTCCTAAGGCCTTCAGATCCCTCTTGCAGATGTCCTTGTATCGCAGCTGTGGTCTACTTGTAGGGCGCTTTCCTTGTACGAGTTCTCCATAGAGGAGATCCTTTGGGATCCGGCCATCATCCATTCTCACGACATGACCGAGCCAACGCAGGCGTCTCTGTTTCAGTAGTGCATACATGCTAGGGATTCCAGCACGTTCCAGGACTGTGTTGTTTGGAACTTTGTCCTGCCAGGTGATGCCGAGAATACGTCGGAGGCAGCGCATGTGGAAAGCATTCAGTTTCCTCTCCTGTTGTGAGTGAAGAGTCCATGACTCGCTGCAGTACAGAAGTGTACTCAGGACGCAAGCTCTGTAGACCTGGATCTTGGTATGTTCCGTCAGCTTCTTGTTGGACCAGACTCTCTTTGTGAGTCTGGAAAACATGGTAGCTGCTTTACCGATGCGTTTGTTTAGCTCGGTATCAAGAGAAAGAGTGTCGGAGATCGTTGAGCCAAGGTACACAAAGTCATGGACAACCTCCAGTTCATGCGCAGAGATTGTAATGCAGGGAGGTAAGTCCACATCCTGAACCATGACCTGTGTTTTCTTCAGGCTGATTGTCAGTCCAAAATCTTGGCAGGCCTTGCTAAAACGATCCATGAGCTGCTGGAGATCTTTGGAAGAGTGGGTAGTGATAGCTGCATCGTCGGCAAAGAGGAAGTCACGCAGACATTTCAGCTGGACTTTGGACTTTGCTCTCAGTCTGGAGAGGTTGAAGAGCTTTCCATCTGATCTGGTCCGGAGATAGATGCCTTCTGTTGTAGTTCCAAAGGCCTGCTTCAGCAGAACAGCGAAGAAGATCCCAAACAAGGTTGGTGCAAGAACACAGCCCTGCTTCACGCCGCTTCGGATGTCAAAGGGGTCTGTTGTGGAGCCATCAAAGACAACAGTGCCCTTCATGTCCTTGTGGAAGGATCTGATGATGCTGAGGAGCCTGGGTGGACATCCAATCTTGGGGAGAATCTTGAAGAGGCCATCCCTGCTGACCAGGTCGAAAGCCTTTGTGAGATCTATGAAGGCTATAAAGAGTGGCTGTCGTTGTTCCCTGCATTTCTCCTGCAGTTGTCTAAGGGAGAATACCATATCAGTGGTGGGCCTGTTGGCTCGGAATCCGCACTGTGATTCTGGATAAACGCTCTCTGCAAGTACCTGGAGCCTCTTTAGTGCAACTCAGGCAAACAACTTTCCTACAACGCTAAGGAGAGAGATGCCATGGTAGTTGTTGCAGTCACCCCTGTTGCCTTTGTTCTTGTACAGCGTGATGATGTTTGCATCCCTCATGTCTTGAGGTACTCCACCTTCTCTCCAGCAGAGACAGAGGATTTCATGCAGCTCAGTGATGATGATCTCTTTGCAGCACTTTAGGACTTCAGCAGGGATGCTGTCTTTTCCAGGTGCCTTGCCAAAGGCAAGGGAGTCCAGGGCCACGTGAAGTTCTTCTAGGGTTGGTTCACTGTCAAGCTCCTCCAGCACAGGCAGGCACTCAATGTTGTTCAGCGCTTCTTCGGTGACTACATTTTTTCTGGAATATAGCTCAGAGTAGTGCTTCACCCAGCGTTCCATCTGCTGCGCCCGATCCTGGATGACCTCGCTACATTCTGAGGTAGCCTTATAGCCTGAGGTTGCTATAAGAACATATTTAACTTTTGAACTGAAGAAGTCATATTATGGATGGTAAATATGGGTTTTAATTTAAAATGAAATCCCAGCTGATCCAACTAGAGCTTTAATCTAGTACAAAGCACCAAAGGCTGTTTTCCCCAATTGCACATCTATCTGCCTAGATGCACATCTGATATGTAAGTCAGTTCTGACAACCCTGTCTTGAGGCATGACAAGCTGGTGGTTCACATGATGTGTCAGCTGTTTGGGCAATTCACTGTTGCCATGCTTACATTCTGTGGCCTGCTAGCAATAGCATTGCAGCCAGGAAGCCCTTTGCTGCCAATGGTGGGCAGCAGATTGGCAATGGAAATAGATAAGGGCAGGGATCAGGCTGGACCAAATGGTTCAAAGACGTGAGGGGAAGGAGCCCAGCGCCACCTGTGCACACTGGGATCCTATTCCCTTTTACCCATCCCAAACCTCCTTCTGGATCTGATCCTTCCACCTTCACCTCCGTCATCCTCTAGGGCACCACATTTGAGCTGCAAGTTCTTCGGGGAGAACTTTCAGCTCAGCACTAGCAGTACCACACAATGATTTGAGACCCATTGACCCCACCATGGGTGAACCTTTGCCCCCACCCGTGACACGTTACAAGAGAAGGATGAAATACAAATATATGTCACCTGCATTTCCACTTCCCCAGCTGCTACAATGAACCTTTTGGGTTTTTGAGTTTTCTCCTCTAGCAATACCGCAAAATGACAACCAAAGTGGTGCTGTTAGTTTTCCACAGTCTCTGACTGCAGGAGTTCCAGCATTTTCTGAGGTATGGTAATAAGCAACTGGTCCAAGATGCAAGAACTCTTTAGTATTCTTACCTCGCTACTTGGCAATTCATTTATCTTTGGAACGTATTAGTATTCATTGCCACTACATATGTCAGCCATTTACCTTATAACAATTAAAATATTACAGTTGACACCCGCTATTAACTTTTAATATTTTTCCCCTCTCAAGCATAAATTTCATGCATTACTTGTATAATTTTTTTTTTATTAGCATTGTCTTACTTCATACCTTTCACTCTCAATTATTCCCTCTTTTTTCTCATTGAAATCACTATAGTGCTTCTAGGTATACAAGCCACTGCTATAAGTCTGGGTAAGAGGTATAATTTCATAAGGAACATAAGGAAATCTCTATTTGGTCAGACTAAAGGCCTGTCCAGTCCCACATCTTGTTTCCCAGGAAGGCAAATATTCCAGTTGTCAAACAGGAAGGCAAATATTCCCTGTCTCACCTTAAAAAGCACCTGGATTTTGCTGAAGTAGAATTTGAGACCAATCTTTAACAGTGGTGTTGCTAGAGGAGTGCAAGTAATGTGGGCCACACCGGTTGACAAACACGGGGGAGACGGGGACGACACCACTACTGGCCAAAATTTTTAAAATCTTGTTATTTTCAAATGATACCATCATGTTATATACCAATCAATGTGTGATTTCATGCAGAATGCAGCGAAACAAACCACATTGAACTATCTCTATTCTATCAAAAGTTATAGCCAAAAAACAAGCAGGAGCAGGGCAATGGAATATCACCAAGCCCACCACCGGAGGCATTGCCCCGCCCACTGCATGGGAGAAGCAGTGGTTACAATCATAGGGATGACATGCTGGCCTCCTGTACCAGGCGATGCAAACCCTAGTGATGACACTGATCTTTAAGCCCACTCAGAAAATACAGCAGAAATTACAATCGGCAAAAGGCACAAGGGACCCCTCTCCTTGGCAGGGTTTTATAGAATCTTGTGTTGCTGTGGTTGAAATGTACATAGGTAGCACAAATAGGAGTGTGAACATCAGGGTAAAAGAACATGAGAAGCACTGTTGGTTGCTCCAGGATGACAAATCAGCTGTGGCTGAACACGTGGCAAAGACAGGCCATAGGATAGATTTTCAACATGGACAGTGGACAGTTATTGTCAGCTCGTAGAGCAAGGGGAAGGGGCAGCTTGGCTGGCAACCTTCAGTCTCGAAAGACTATGGTATAAGCCTACAGCACCTGGTATTCCCAGGTGGTCTCCCATCTAAGTACTAACCAGGCCTGACCCTGCTTAGCTTCCAAAATCAGACAGAAATATGTAGCTAGACCTCACTAACATCTCACTAACAGCTGCTCGGGGGCAGCTTACATGGCGAGTTTTGGAGCCATGCAGAACTTACAGCTCCTCCCCCTCTGGCTCCGTTACTGTCCCCACCCAGATTTATATGTGAATGGGGCAGACACAAGTATAGCTTTCCCATCACATCTAGTTTGGTCCTTACTCTCTTCATCTGGATTGGTTTCATTCATTATTGCTTTCAACATTTCTTTCCACAAATATCTTACCATTCTGGAGTCGGTCTCAAAATAGCACTTATTTGGCCCAAATCCTATTCCCCCCCACCACCAATGCTAATGCATGTGAAAGCTGCTGGAGGGGGGATAGTCCTGCCCAGACATTCACCCCTCCTGCTATATTTTGCTGCTTTACCGGTTAATCTTAGTAGAACTGCCACCTCCCTGTATCCAGACTCATCGCCAACCTGAGACAGGAAGGTTGTATCAGCCAAGCTTGCGTCGGCCTTCACCTGTAAAGTTACTCTGCCCTCTGATTGGTTCCGTCCTTGGTTATCTATCTTCCCTTGCCAGTGGAGGCAGAAAACACATTCCTTTGTAATTGCCTACTTTCTCACAGCTGCAGTGAACTGGTGCAACTAACAACTTGGTACAGAATTGGGCCTAGATTTAACCTGTTCATAACAAACCGTGCCAAAGCACGTGCTGCATTCAGTGGTGGGGTGCCAACCTGAGGGCAAACAGGAGCTAGGTGAAAATTACTTTTACTTAACTCTGAATAAGCCTTGGGACTGTCTATGGATTTCCTTAGACCAGTCATTTTCAACCATTGTGCAGTGGCCACGAATGGTTTGCCACGAACGGTTTGCAGGTGTGCAGTGGGAGTTTGAGGGAGGGTCATTTATTAGTAGGATCAGTAGTGATGTGAGCCCCCCACCAGCAGTATGGTGTGCCTTGCCAGTTGTCAAAAAACTGATGGTGTGCCGTGACAATTTTAGTACCTTGTCGGGGTGCCATGAGATGCAAAAGACTGAAAATCACTGCCTTAGGGCGCAATCTTAACCCCTTAAGTCAGTGCTTTCCAGCACTGGCATAGCGTTGCCAATGGGGCATGTGCTGCATCCTGCAGTTGGGTGTCACTCACGCAGTCCTCTTCAAAGTAAGGGAATGGTTGTTCCTTTACCTCAGAGCTGCATTGCCCTTATGTCAGTGCTGGAAAGCACTGACATAAGGGGTTAAGATTGCACCCTTAGACATACACCACTACTTTTGTTGATGTGTGTCCAAGGAGGGAAAAGTGGCAAAATATTTTAAAAAGAGGGTATATGATTTCTCAAACTGTGGGTCAGGTCAGTGTTTCTCAAACTGTGGGTCGGAACCCACTAGCTGGGTCACAAGCCAATTTCTGATAAGTCCCGTTCATTTCAATATTTTATTTTTGATATATTAGACTTGATGCTACCATGGAGTATTACTGCATTTGGGGAAATGCGATATATCTGTACTTATAACAACAACAACAACAACTTTATTTATACCCCGCCCTTCTCCCCAAAGGGACCCAGGGCAGCTTACAACGGTAAAAAACAGATTAAAACATGATTTAGCACACAGATAAAAACATAATAACACATTGACAGATATGATAAAAACAGTAGTCAGATAAAAAGTCAGGTAAAAAAGAGAATATAGCAGCAGATCATAAGGAATCAGGCCAGTAAAAAATGCTAAAAGATGTAGAAAAGATGTTAAAAAGGCCATGAGCTTGTTTAAACAGAAGGGTCATCAGGCCTCGCCGAAAAGTCTCAAGAGAGGAAGCCATTCTCAAGTCAAGGGGAAGGGAGTTCCATAACGTTGATGCCACTACTGAGAAGGCCCTATTTCTTGCCGCCACCCCACCTACCGCCTTAGGCGTTGGCACTTGTAAAAAGGCCTTCTCTGATGACCTAAGAGGACAAGCCGGATTGTACGAGAGTAGGCGATCTCTAAGATACCCTGGCCCAGAGCAGTATAGGGCTTTAAAGGTGAAAACCAGCACCTTGAATTGGGCCCAGAAACGAATGGGCAGCCAATGTAGCCCCTGGAGAAGCGGGCTGACAGAGTCAAACCGCCTTTTAAGTAGCCTTTTAACAGGCTACTATGTGTATGCTTTGAACAACAATAGTCAATGGAACTTACTCCTGGGTAAGTGTGGGTAGGATCGCAGCCTAGGATTGTCAAAAATTTTCCAGCTTGATGTCATTTCCGGTCATGACATCACTTCTGGTGGGTGCTGACAGATTCTCAGTCTAAAAAGTGGGTCCCGGTGCTAAAAGTTTGAAAACCACTGCACTAATACCATCAGAACTACCCCTATTTCCTCGCCTCCGGTTCCTTCCATGGAACATCAATATCCTTCTCTCCCTGCCAACGATCTACCTCCACTGCTTACTTACCAGCACCAGAGGCTCCAGAAAGGCCACTACAGTGCAGCCGATACCACTTGCCCTTTCTGGCAGCGGTCGGCAGTGCACCATATTTTGACGCATTTTGCAAAGCCATAAATCAGGCTGCCCTCCAGAATGCAGGACTGGGCGGTTTTTAATGTATAGTAAATCTGGTGAGCTTCTTAGTTGCTACCATTATGGCCTCTTCTTCCATTATTTTTCAGTTTTAAGATATTTTCTTTGTATAGATTTTTTTTTTCTTTCCAAAGAATGCATCTTCAAATGTCACATCATTAGCAATCCAAACTCTTTCACCTCCCTGCAGAGAGAAAATGATTAGAAGATGTTGTGTGTAGCAATAACAGGTACCTTTAATAACCTATTTTGAAACATACTGAACGGATTTGCTTAGCCCTTCAGATCGTTTTAGCCTGTGGGGTAACGGTTAACCCCGCTGTCATCAAAATTAAGTTCTCCTAACTAATATCTTCACTCTTACTGGTAACCACTTCAGTCAACTTTAGTCGCTGAACAACAAAGCAAGCCACAGGTCTAAAACTCTGTTTCTTGATTGATAATGAGAATTTTCTTTTAATGTTCCTGCAATTCTACCTCTGGCTGTGTCTACGTGATTTCCTAATCACATTTTTCTTCACACTCTTCTGAAAACGTAAACTTTAGGTAATGCTGCTCCACCTGTTTTGTACAGTAATCCCTGATGAGCACATAATATAATTATGTATGTTCAAAGTTCTCTATAGATGGGCATGAGAGGAGAGCGGTTTTTCCTGTGTCTTGAAGACCATATTCATGCAACACTGGAATCTTTATATACATTGGAAGCATGGGGCCTGTGTTGCCCAAAACATTTGCTTATAAACTGAACCCCAAAGACATCACATGACATTGTGATGTCATTTCTGGATTCTCGAGGAGGAGGAGACCGCAGTGGCAGCAGTGGCAGCTTCGCAATCGTGCCGCTTTCCCTGTTCCTTCTCCTTTGGAGCCTCTTGCTGAGCATCCAAAAGAGGTGGAAGGAAGGTGGAAGCCAGATTCCGATGCCCCAGAAACACAAAGAGGAAGTGGCAGAGGTGTCTGGTACTTCTGCAGCAGAGATGCTACTTCTCCCCACCCATCTTGGCTGGGCTTCATGTGGCTTCCGCCAAGCTGCTGCAGAACTTGGAGCAGAGCTAAAAAGTGACTCGGTGGAGTTGGCTGTACTTGTCAGCTCTGAGCCCAACTGAGTAACTTCACTCCAAGTTCTGTGGCGCCAGCAGTCGGGTTCGGAGCGGCCAAAGGTTGTCCTTGCAAGCAGAGCAGTGATCATGACCGGTGCTGCTGCTGCCTCTCCCACAGCTGCCATCTTGGCTGGCCTAGTACGCCACCCCCTTCTGGTCTGGTACCTGGACTGCCCTTTGCCCTCTGCTTGCTACGCCACTGCTCATAGTGGTTCTCTGAGAAGGAGGAGAAAAGCACCAAGCAAGGCATACCCCTCCTTTTTTCTGTTGTACTGATCCCCATTTTCTGATTTTATGTAAACTTCTCTGAAAGCCTTGTGACTGAAGGGGAAGGTTCAAATTATATATACAAATAACACATAAAGGGGAAGAAAAGACTTGGGTGATGTGTTGCTATCCCCTGTTCCCAGCCACAGATGCACAGGTCCTGTCTTCTATATTCTTGATTTCTACGCGTGACTTTTTTTTTTTTTTTTTGGCAATCTCAGAATCTGAACTGAGAGAAGGACAGGGCAATTAATGTACAATATCCATGCTTTTTTGTTGCCAGTGAAACGGCATGGATTTGAACTTTGCTTTCAAAGCGGTTTTTTGTTACTGGAATACCCCTTCTTTTAGAAAGGAAATTTAACTACACTTTATGCAGGGTGACCAATGGAGGACCGAGTGCTTGCACCTTTAACCACTGTATAAAAGAAGAAATTTTGGCAAGCGCAGCTTTTAAAACCCTTCCATGTTGAGCTGCACCTGCCAAAATTCCCTCTTCTATACAATGGTTAAAGGTACAGGCATCGTATCCTCCATTGTATCTGGTCACCCTAACTATATGGTGTCTCTTTGGAGATGGTGAAAATTTACCTTCATCAACTCTGGAAAGTCAGCCACTTTCATTAGTAGCCACATATCTCTTTTGTTATGTTCATAATTGATCTAGTGGTTCGAGAATACTATGTAGAGAAATTTGGGAAATTATGATTATGGCCAGTCTTGCTTCTTAAATTTGTGAAAAGAGAAACTTAAGAGCTTAGTTCCTGGTTCCCCTATTTTCCTATCTGGATACACCTGAAGAAGATAAAAAAAAAGACTCTTCCTCAGTCTGAATGTAGTTCATTTTCCTAAATTTTGCTGATTGATTTTTTTCTGTGTTTTGATCAGTATTTGCATGTCATCTTGTTACTTTTTCTTACAATTTTTTTTTTTAAATGCTGTTAGAAAAATGTGATTCCCCTCTTCCTTCCTCCACGTACCAGCATGATTCAACTGCTGCTTTGTACAGTTTTTCCACATGACAATGTGTCTGCATCTATCAGGGCAACCAGGTACAATGGAGGACAGAGTGCCTATACCTTTAACCACTCTATAGGAGAGGGAATTTGGGCAGGTGCAGCTTTTTAAACCCTTCCATGTTGAGCTGCACCTGCTAAAATGTCATCCTCTGTGCAATGGCTAAAGGTATAGGCGCTCTGTCTTCCATTGTATCTGGTCACCCTGGCATCTATAGATGCCTGCAATTGTTTTCAATGTAATGTGTGAATGGCCCAAGAGACCAGCAATATGTAGTTGTTCTATGAGAGAGTTTCAGGTATAAGGGACTCCAACAATTTCTTTACGACAAATCATTCCTGTGTCGTGTAAAACTTTATGATCTGCAGCAGAGAAACACGTTCGGGGAAAAGAAGCAACTTGAAAATTATTTTTCAGCTTGAAGTACTTTAGTCATTGACTGTGCATGAAATATTCTGCAGAATTCTGGCATAGGTTAAGTAAACTGAGAAACTGAATTGATGCCAAGACAACAAGCAGCAATGAAAACCCCTTGACGTTTGTTTTAGTGCTTTGGGGCTTTTAACTAATAAGGAACATGTTCTTTTATCTTGAATAAGGTTAGGGCAGCTTTTAGTGTGAAAAGTGTTCTTCTAACAGCCTGAGCCTATACATTTGTGATGGCATGTAAGCCATGCACATCATGTTAACTAACTGCATGCTTTGTGTGTCATTCAATACTTTTTTCACTTATGTACTGATGAGGGAGAGGCCAAAGACGTCCTGGCACCTAAGATAGCATGCCAAAGGCTGCCCTGATGATGTACCACTCCCAGGATTGTAAAAGGAAGAGGGAGAGAGAGAGAGAGGAAATGGAAGTGTGGAGGAGAGATGCTCTAGCCCAGTGGTTCTGAAACGTTTTAGCCCAGGACCCACTTTTTAGAATGATAATCTGTTGGGACCCACCGTAAGTGATGCCATTAACATGGAAATGATGTCATGGCTGGAAGTGACATCATTAAGAAGGAAAAAAATTTTACAATCCTAGGCTGCAATCCTATCCACACTAACCCCATTGACTATCATTGTTAAAAGCATATACCGTATTTTTTCGCTCCATAAGACGCACCTGACCATAAGACGCACCTAGTTTTTAGAGGAGGAAAATAGGAAAAAAAATATTCTGAACCAAGTAGTGTAATAAACTATAACAGAACAACATTTGAACTATGTAAAGTGAACAGCAGTCAACAGTGGCATTAAGAACCATTATCACTGTCATTAACAAATGGGGAGACTTAAAGGTTTGAGTACTCTAGTTTTCTGGAAACCCCAAGAACTCATCATCGCTAGAGTCAGAATTTGTGAAGCTCACAAAAGCAGGTGCACACAAATAGGGGATCACATTATCTTTCTGCTACAATAATGCTCTGCCAAATTCCAATCCACTGGGCTTAAGGCTGATCAGTCCCCCTTGTGCAACTCACCAGTGCAGCAAGCAAAAGTGAGTCCAGTTCCAGTCCACAGATGCCAAGTAAATCAGTCCCATCAAGTTACCAAATCAGAGTTGCCAAATCAAATCAAGAGTTGCCAAATCAGAGTCCAGAGCCAATAAGCCAAATTACAGTCCAAGGTCAGATTCCAGGTAGGTCAGTCAAATCTGTCAGGGTATCCAAGTCCAGTCACAATCCACAGTCAGATTCCAAATTCAATAAACCCAGTCAGTTAGCCTCCTCTCCTACCTCCAACCTGCACTCCTTCAAGACCCACAAACCCTTTCTGCCTCAGGTACTCCTTATATCCCTGAGGGCCCTATTGCCTTCCAGTGGCGGCAGCTGTGCAGCACACTCTGCTGGATACCCAGGCCTTACCCTTAAAGGGGCCACTGCTGACACCACATCTACCTCCTCGCCAGTTCTTCCTTGATTCCAATACAAATGAACAAATGGAAAGTCCAACCACAGCTTGAATTCTCAAGACACAACAAACCTCTGGATTTATGGTGGGAACCTAGCCTTACCTGGGGCTTGTGCAATAAGCAAACACTGGCATTCTGACCAAGGAAACAGTTTTTTCTTTGTGATGGGGTGGGCTTACTTTCAGATGCTGGATGAGGTGAGTGAAAGCGCCCCTCCTCTGCTGTGTGAGTGGGGGGGGGCATAGCATCTGTGTGTGTAAGAGAAGGGGGAAGTGTTTGTGTTGCAGAGAAGTTGTGATGCTCCAGGCTGGGGGGGGGGGAGAGAGAGAGAGGCTGTGATGCTCCAGGCTTGGGGGAGAGAGGATGTGATGCTCCAGGCTTGGGGGGGAGAGAGAGAGGCTTTCCTGGGAGTAAGCCCCCCTGACTCTAATGGGACTTACTTCAGAGTAGGCATGCACAGGATTGGGCAGTGAGACTGCAACCCAACCCACGCTTTCCTGGGAGTGAGCCCCAGTGACTCTGAGACTTACTTCTGAGTAGACACACGGGCTTGCGCAGCGAGACTGCCGCCCCACCCACGCAGAGCGAGCGGGCAGGGGGCGGGGCGGAGAAGTTTTTTTTTTTTTTTTTGCAGTATTCGCTCCATAAGATGTACACAGTTTTCTCCCCACTTTTTTTTTTGGGGGGGGGGGGAAGTGTGTCTTATGGAGTGAAAAATACGGTACATTGTAGTCTATTTAAAAGTACAGATCTCCCCAAACGCAGTCACATACCATGTTGGCATCAAGTCTAATATTCTAAAAATAAAATATTGAAATGAACGGGGACCCACCTGAAATTGGCGCGCGACCCACCTAGTGGGACCTGGCCCATAGTTTGAGAAACACTGCTGTAGCCTACCAGTCTCTTCCCCTCCTCATTTTTACCTCTGCTGTGCCCCCCCCCATTTCCTTTTATAATCCAGGGAGTGGAAGGAGCAGCAGCAGTGTAGTAAGTGGGCTGACAGAAGAGAACAACCCCCTTCCATCTGTTATCTGGGCAATCACTCCAATTAGCCTCATGGATGGGCTGGCCCTGCTCAGATGCCACATCACTGAGCTGAACTACAAGCAACTGAACTGCACTGTTCTCAAGTAATAATCAATGGAGTAAGAGTTCATCACTCTAGGACAGGGGTGCTCAAACCCTGACCCGTGGGCCACTTGCAGCCCTTGGGTACTCTCAATCCAGCCCACGGGCAGCCCCCAGTCTCCAATGAGCCTCTGGCCCTCCGGAGACTTGCTGGAGCCTGTGCTGACCAGACGCAACTGCTCTCAGCGTGAAGGTGACTGTTCGACCTCTCACGTGAGCTATGGGGTGAGGGCTCCCTGCACTGCTTGCTGTTTCACGTGTGTGATGCAGCACTGACAGTGAAAGAAAGGCCAGCCTTGCTTTGTGCAAGGCCTTTTATAGGCCTTGAGCTATTGCAAGACCTTCATTCATTCTTATAAGTTCCATCACTAATATATTCATTTATGTAAATTTATTCAAATCTGAAATGTAAATTATTTCCCCCCACCCCCAACACAGTGTCAGAGAGATAATGTGGCCCTCCTGCCAAAAAGTTTGGAAACCCCTGCTCTAGGATCTCAGTGTATAGCCCCCTCCCCTCCCCCCCCAAAAAACTGGCCCATAGAAGTGGTATCACTAGGGAATGTGTGGGAAGGGTGCAGACCTCACCAAATCGTCCCCTTGGGGGGTGACACCACTAGTAGCCAAAATTTTGGAAATGTTTTGGAAAATTTGTATTTCTAAATAATACCATCACGTTATATATCATTGGAAAGATAATATCCTGCAAAAAGTGAAACAAACTATGCTGAATTCTACACATTCTATCAAAACATGCAGTCAATTAACCAGAAAAAAGAAAATGCAACTGGCTTATGTAACAAAAAGTGAATTTCTTTATCTCAAAACTGACCAATGAGACTGATTGTTCTGGGAGCCAGTGAGGTGTCATTATAACACGGCAGGGAACCAGTAAGATGTTAGTATGAGTCAGCTCTCATTTCCACGTATCAGAGCTAATCCTAGAACACTTATTCAGTTGTGTGAGTCTAATCAAGTTGGCCACTAGTTTTTTTTGTTGGTTACTGATTCTTTGGGGGGTGGGGGTGAGCTGTACTGTTATAGATTTAGATAAATAAATAAAGTGGGTGACACCAAACCTAGTGATGCCACTGCATTTAGGCTGTGTATTTAATATTGTAATTTATTCCGTATGGTCTGGTACAAGAGGAGGTCCATCATGGGGGTAATGCTGTGAGCTCTCACACTGGGTGATGTAAACCCCAGTGACATCTCTGTCCCAAATGACTTTTTATTATTTCAGTTCCTCATGTTGTACTGCATGAGTTCAATTCCAGGACTGTAACTGATGACAGCGGACAGGCAGAACCAATGATGTTGGAAGGGAGAGCAAGATTTGGGGGAAGAGAAACTGCATCATTTAGTATTACCCATGTATGTTGTGAATATCAACGTTAAGTAACAGAATTGAAAGAAGCCATGGGGCAGTAGTTCCTGGGCTGCTCCTAGCTCCCTCAGACTTCCACTTGTTTGGGCCACTAAAGGATGCCATTCGTGGAAGACATTTTGAGGATGACGAAGAGGTGATTCGCACAGTGCAGAAATGGCTTCGTGACCAGAACAAGGAGTGGTACATACATGCCCTTGTGTCTCGCTGGAGGAAGGCCATAGAACTGGATGGAGATTACATGGAAAAATAGGGAGTGTAGAAGAAACATCATTCTTTCTTGTGTGTAAGTTTCATTGTGTTCAATAAATAATTGTTGAAGAAAAAAAATGTGGTGCATTACTTTCTGGGCGACCCTCATAGAAGAACAATTAAGAGTCCTTGTATGAGGATAACACAGCATCAAAGGAAAGAGAAAAAACTGAATGGATTATTAATATTAAGCAATCAACATTTGATGACTGCTAGACTTAAGCATGGCGTCAAAGAAACAGGATGACTGGTGAATGTGGAGCCAAAGAGAAGCAAAGATACTCATAGACAGACAATACTTGGTTATTCCTCTTTTTGAATTTTATAAAGATGTCCCTCCAAAAAAAAAAAATCAATTGCCATTTAAAGTCTTCAGCATCATTCTCTAAATTGCTTATTGGACAAGGTATATCTTCAAAAGATTCCTGCTGCATCATTTAACTACAATTAGAAAAGCACTATAGAGATTTGATAGTGGTCAAGCCCAGCAATTATCAACTGATTCAATCATTTAAGTGCTCTTTCAGAGGAAGTATGGATTTGGAGTGTGAGGTTGTTGCTGTTTCCCCTAAATTTCACATACAAGTCAACAAGGTTAGAGTTCAAGACTAAGGTTTGCATGCAGCCGGCTACCAAAATATATACTCTTGTTTCACTGGACAAGAGCTCCACAGTTGTAATTTTATTCTGCAAGTTCATACGGTAGACTACTTTGTGCAATTCTTACGGCCAAATTATAACAGCCCAATCCTGAGCTTCCCAGCATCCAGGGCTGCAGTGGCGCCAAAATGGTTACCCCTGTATCCAGCTGTTGAGTGGGCACAGATTCGAGGAAAGCCATGTTGGGTCTCCCGGATCCAGAGTGGGGTCAGGATATGGTGTCAGGACCTCCCACCATCTCGGCCCCCTCCTGTCCCACTCCTTCCTCCGCCATGCCTCCCCTCTGCCCTTGAATGCCTCCACCCACCCAGACTTACCTCTCCACCACCTAGCACTTGCTGTAAACCCTGGGTAGTGGATGCATTACAGTAATCGGTAACCCAGTTCAGGAGATGGTTGAAATGTAGTGCCCCCCACCCATTTGTTCACACATTTGCTTACATAGCCACATCTTGCATCAGATTTCACAAGTACAGGACCAAGTTCTCAATCAGGGGTGTCAAACTCATTTCATACAGCAGGCTTAATAGCATTCATGATTCCTGCTGAGGCCTGGAAGTGATGTCATTAAGCAGGAAGCAATGTCATTAAGCAGATCATAACCAGAAATAAGTACCTTTTCTCACTTAGGAACTCATTAGATGCAAATGACACAAGAGAAAATATGCACATCTTGATCAAATGTTCAAGATATGGCAGAGCCCAGTTACCATGAGGGTTGTCCTTTCAGCATTGACATCTCATCACAGCTCAGCAGCTAACAGCAGCTGATAGAGGTGCTGGAAGAGCCCAGGGGCAGGGTAATGAGCTTCTGCAGGCTACATCCAACCCGTGGGCCTTATGTTTGACACCCCTGTTCTACATTGTCCCATTTTCCACGTCAGTAGCATCCTAAGTGGTTTTGCATGAACAGAAGAGCGGTTACATGCAAAATGCCTTGCATACATGATACAGCATGATTGCTGGATGAGGAGCAAATGTTTGTGGCAGCCATGTCAAAGAAACATTTGTTTGCAATGTGCATTGTTTGTTAACATACTACATTTCCTTAGAGAAGAATATAAGAACAGCCCCACTGCATCAGGGCATAGGCCCATCTAGTCCAGCTTCCTGTATCTCACAGTGGCCCACCAAATGCCCCAGGGAGCACACCAGATAACAAGAGACCTCATCCTGGTGTCCTCCCTTGCATCTGACGTAGCCCATTTCTAAAATCAGGAGGTTGCACATACACATCATGGCTTGTAACCCGTAATTGATTTTTTCTCCAAAAACTTGTCCAATCCCCTTTTAAAGGCGCCCAGGCCAGATGCCGTCACCACATCCTGTGGCAAGGAGTTCCACAGACCAACCACACGCTGAGTAAAGAAATATTTTCTTTTGTCTGCCCAAACACCGTAGCCTTTCCTCATACGGAAGGTGCCCCAGCATAGTAATCATCCTAGTTGCTCTCTTTTGCACCTTTTCCATCTCCGCTATGTCCTTTTTGAGATGTGGTGACCAGAACTGGACAAAATACTCCAGGTGTGGCCTTCCCATCGATTTGTACAATGGAATTATAATATTACCTGTTTTGTTCTCAATACCTTTTCTAATGATCCGAAGCATAGAATTGGCCTTCTTTACTGCCGCCGCACATTGGGTTGACACTTTCATCGAGCTGTCCACCACAACCCCAAGATCTCTCTCCTGATCTGTCACAGACAGCTCAAAACCCATTAGCCTATATGTGAAGTTTTGATTTTTTGCCCCAATGTGCATGACTTTACACTTACTGACATTGAAGTGCACCTTCCATTTTGCTGCCCATTCTGCCAGTTTGGAGAGATCCTTCTGGAGCTCCTCACAGTCACTTCTGGTCTTCACCACTTGGAAAGGTTTGGCGTCATCTGCAAACTTTGCCACCTCACTGCCCACCCCTGTCTCCAGGTCATTTCTGAAGACATTGAAAAGCACCAGTCCCAGGACAGATCCTTGGAGCACACACGCTTTTCACCTCTCTTTGTGAAAATTGCCCATTGACACCCACTCTCTGTTTCCTGGTCTTCAACCAGGTCTCAATCCAGGAGAGGACCTGTCCTCTAATTTCCTGACTGTGGAGTTTTTTCAGTAGCCTTTGGTAAGGGACCATGTCAAACGCCTTCTGGAAGTCCAGATATATAATATCCACGGGTTCTCCCACATCCACATGCCCGTTGACCCTTTCAAAGAATTTTAAAAGGTTCGTGAGGCAAGACTTATCCTTACAGAAGCCATGCTGGTTCTCCCTCAGCAAGGTTTGTTCGTCTATGTGTTTTGAGATTCTCTCTTTGATGAGGCATTCCACCATCTTACTCGGTATAGGTTGACCGGCCTATAGTTTCCCGGGTCCCCCCTCCTTCTCTTTTTAAAAATTGTTGTGAAATTTGCTGTCCTCCAATCCTCTGGCACTGTAGCCGTTTTGAGGTACAAGTTGCATATCTTAGTTAAGAGATCAGCAACTTCATTCTTCAATTCCTTAATAACTCTTGGGTGGATGCCATCAGGACCCGATGACTTATTGATCTTTAATTTATCAATTAGGTCTGAAACATCTTCTCTTTTAACCTCTATCTGACTTAACTCCTTGGTCAGGAGGGGCCGTTCAGTCAGCGGTATCTGCCCGAGGTCTGAAGACAGATGCAAAGAAATTTAATTTCTCTGCCATCTCTAAGTCTCCTTTTATCTCCCCTTTCCCTCTCTCACCATCCAGAGGGCCAACTGCTTCTCTAGAGGGTTTCCTGCTTCTAATATATTTGAAGAAGCTTTTATTATTCCCCTTAATGTTGCTGGCCATGTCTTCCTCATAATCTCTCTTGGCCTCCTGTATCACCCTTACATTTCCTTTGCCACAGTTTATGTTCCTACCTCTATGATTGTAAAAATTGCCTTGAGGGATTTAGAAATGCCTGCCTATGTAAACCGCCTTGAATAAAGTCAGAGGAGTAATCCAATGACCAGAAAGGCGGTATATAAATACTTAGTTATTATTATTAGTTATTATTATTTTTATTCTCCTCACTAGGGCAAGACTTCCATTTACGGAAGGAAGCTTCCTTGCCCTTTACGGCCTCTCTAACTTGGCTGGTTAGCCATGTGGGCACCCTCCTGGACTTAGTGGAGCCCTTCTTCCTTTGCGGTATACACTTCTGCAGGGCCTGTATTACTGTTGTTTTAAGCAGCCTCCGTGCACTCTGGAGAACTGGGCTCTTTTTACCTTCCCTTTCAACCTCCTTCCAACCAGCCTCCTCATTTGAGGGAAGTCCGCTCGTCAGAAGTCAACAGTTTTTGTTAGAGATTTGCCTGGTATTCTTCCCCCGACATGCATGTCGAAATGGATCATAGCATGATCACTGTTCCCCAATGACTTCGTAACATTGACTTCTCTAACCAGGTCCTGAGTACTGCACAATATTAAATCCAGAGTCACCTGTCCTCTGGTGGGTTCCATGACTAGCTGCTCTGAGGCACAGTCATTCAGCATGTCAAGAAATCTGGTCTTCTTTTCGTGACCAGAACACAAATTGACCCAGTCGATGTGAGGATAATTGAGGTCCCTCACTATTACAACCCTGTCCCTCCTTGTCACCTCCCTGATCTGTTTCCTCATTTCAAGGTCCCCTTCTGGTTTCTGGTCTGGAGAACTATAGTACGCCCCCAGTATTACATCGCTCCTCAGACCTGGTAATTTAACCCATAGAGATTCTATGGTGGAGTCGGACCCGCCTTCAATCTCTACTTTGCTGGATTCTATCCCTTCCTTAAGGTAAACGGCCACCCCACCTCCAACACGCCCCTGCCTGTCCCTAGAGTTTATAGCCCGGGATTGCGGTATCCCACTGATTCTCCGCATTCCACCAGGTTTCCGTTATGCCCACTATGTTGATGTTTTCCCTAGTCACCAAACATTCCATTTCTCCCATCTTTGCTTGGAGACTTCGGGTATTTGCATAAAAGCATTTGTATATAGAATGCCCTAGGATGGGCTACTTATTAGCTCCTTTAACCCTACATCCTCTCATTGTGCCAAACCATCTATCACATCCCATCATGCTACCATTCCCAATTTCTTCTCCTACTCTGTCTTTACCTTGTTGTTCTCTAACCTCCCCATCCTCGTCACATAAGGATGAGGAGTCCCAAACTGGATGCCACTCGGCTCCTGTTGGCTTTCCCCCAGGGATCAGTTTAAAAGCTGCTCTGCCACCTTTTAATGTTATTTGCCAGCCATCACAAATATCACAAATAGATGCCATCACAAATATCCAGCAAAGCCATCTTCTCTGTACAGATGATTCTCCACTTCACTCTCCACTCTTAATTCCCCCCAAACCCCAAATTATTCATGATTTGTCCTCCCTCTGTAGCTCTCAATACAACCTGGGTCTTGAAAGTGGGAAGGATGCCATTTGAGAGACATCCATTTAGGCATGGAGTCTTCCTTTAATGAGGATGGTCATCCAGCAAAAAGAGCACAGACTGTAATTGCTTCCTAACTGCATTACGTGCCTGCAGGGGCAGAATGAGATCTAATTGATCAAATTGCAAATGGATACGGTACATGCAATAATTAAATTAGGGTTAGAAAACCAAAACTATATACATAATGTAGCTATCATCTGCTTACATGGCAAAGTATCCAAATTAGGATTTCATTGATCACAGAGAATATGATACATGAAAGGTGTTTTTTTAAAAGACAGAGAAGAAATCTTTTGCACGTACCAATGTGCCCAGATATCATTAACATTCTCTGGGTAACTGATTCTACATTTGTACTTCTGCAAGATGATGCTATAGCATGGTATTATCTAAATCATTTAGGGCCCAATCCTAAAGTTGGAGTGCACTGTCATAAGGCATATTTGTGAGGCTTACCACAGGCCCAGGCCCAAGAGCCCATGCTGGGCCAGCTCTGGTGCTGGGCAGTGGACTGCCCTCCAGCGCTCAATGTGAAAGCTGGGCAGTGGAGAGGTAAAGCAGGCAGGAAGTGTTCTGGAGAGCGCGGAGGGAAGGTGTGGAGGGGAGGGAAGGGGCAGGACTGGTGAAACTCAGCTCCACTAGATCCAGAACCCCATGCTGGGACACGTGGCCCAACACAGGACTCCTTGATTCTGTGTTGGCTAAAGACCCACTGCAGAATCGAGTAGCCCCATTGTGGGGCTACTTCTCTTACCTGGGGGGAATGGGATGAAAAGCTCCTTCCCCTGAGGAGCTGCCGAAAGCTTCCCAGTGCACTCAGGATCCCGTGGTAGCCATTTTGTCACCACGGGAGTCCAGCACGCCGGGCAGCTGAGGATTGGGCTGCCTGGCAACTAGGGCAAATGTAATTCTAGGCAATAAAAAGGTGACCCCACTACAAGGCAGCCTATAATGAAAGCATGGATATTTTTGACAATGTATCCATTGGTTTGCACCGGGGAGAAAGTTGAATTCCTCCAAAGCATTGAAGCAGTGGTTGGGAATGTTTGCCGAGAGATGACTTGCTGAATGGGTTTGAGAGGTTCACAGGAGTGGAGGATAAAGAAGGATGTTGGATGCTTCTTTCAATGTGAAACTGGATGCATATCTGTGACTGGAATGAGGTTCAGCACAAGGAATTGCTCCTATTGCAGCTGGACTGGGGCCGCATGCAGAGGCATAACTTGTGCAGAGCTTGAGGGTCATAGCTGCCCCCAGGCTTCACCCAGTCATCTCCAGGTTCTCCCATGAGGATGGGGCATTGCTGGCTTCTCATATCTGGTTCCTTGTCTTGTGCCTACTCCAAGCCCCCATAGGCAAAAGAACGGGGGATGTGAAGTCATAGCCACTAGCACCTCACCCTCAGTGATGTCACAAACTCTCAGGTTGTGACATCACTGTTCCGGATGCTGGGCAAAGACGTTACGCCTCTGGGTGCATGTTCTTTCAGAAATGAAATTGAAGAATACTACATTGGGAATCTGCATTCATTGAATGAGTTATCGGGCGTCAGGATGAACAATTGCAACAATTTGGAGACCATTAAGAGTGCAAATCAATCCACAAGCAGGAAAAATGACAGTTCCCTTCAAATTTAATTAAAACACATTGGCAGTGGCAGAAGCCATGGGTATGAAATGGAAGGAATGTACAGACCAGTGACGCAGAGTTCATGCACTATTATCTTCTCTCTCTCTCTCTCTCTCTCTCTCTCTCTCTCTCTCTCTCTCTCTCTCTCTCTGTGTGTGTGTGTGTGTGTGTGTGTGTGTGTGTGTGTGTGTGAGAGAGAGAGAGAGAGAGAGAGAGAGAGAGAGAGAGAGAGAGAGAGAGAGATGGAACTAAAATTTTGAGGAAGAGTATGCTATGTTTGCTGCCTGAATGAAAGATGGTTACTTCATTCATCACTAATTGTCATTAATTCCCTATCATTAGAAATTAACTCGTGATGAATCCGATCAGACATGGAGTAGAGCTCATTACAGAGCCTACTCCGTGGCGGTGGTAGCAGCAAAGAGGTCATTCTTCTCTGCTACCATTGCGTCTACTGATAGCCGTCCAGCAGAGCTGTTCCGTGTGGTGCGGGGCCTCCTCCATCAGGCCCCTCCAGTAGATCAGGAGGAATACACGGGCAGCCGCTGTGACGTGTTTGCGCAACATTTCACAGATAAAATCGATCGTATTCGTCACGACTTGGATGCCACATTGACAATCTCTGACGATGTTCCCTTGGCAACTGCTTGTCCAGTGTTGTGGGATTCTTTTCAGCTTGTGCAGCCTGAGGATGTGGACAGACTCCTTTGGATTGTGAGGCCGTCTGCCTGCCTGTTTGATCCTTGCCCAGCTTGGCTGATGGGGTGGACTGGCTGAGTGGATGGGGAGGGTGGTGAACTCTTCCTTGGTGGAGGGGACATTGCCGCTCGCTTTGAAGCAGGTGGTGGTTCGCCCCCTCCTGAAGAAGCCCTCCCTGGATTCTACTGTGCTGAATAACTACAGGCCAGTCTCCAACATCCCGTTTCTGGGCAAGGTAATCGAGCGGGTGGTGGCGGCCCAACTCCAGAGGGCCTTGAATGAAGCGGATTATCTGGACCCTTTTCAATCTGGTTTCAGGCCGGGCTTTGGGACGGAAACTGCCTTGGTCGCCTTGGTGGATGACCTACGCCGGGGACTGGACAGGGGGAGTGCATCCCTGTTGGTCCTGCTGGACCTCTCGGCGGCTTTCAATACCATCGACCATGGTATCCTTCTGGGCCGAGTTGGTATCCGATTGGCCGAGTTGGGAGTTGGAGGCACCATTTTGCGGTGGTTCCGCTCCTACTTGGAGGGTCGGTCCCAGATGGTGGTGCTGGGGGATGCCTGTTCGACACCCTGGCCCTTGAAGTGCGGGGTGCCGCAGGGTTCAATTCTGTCCCCCATGCTATTTAATATCTACATGAAACCACTGGGAGAGGTCATCCGGGGGTTTGGAGTGGGGTGTCATCAATATGCTGATGACACCCAGCTCTATCTCTCCTTTCCTCCAGACTCCAGGGTGGCGGTTGAGGGCCTGGAGCGCTGTCTGGAAGCAGTGAAGATCTGGATGGGGGCTAACAAGCTGAAATTAAATCCGGATAAGACAGAGGCTCTACTGGTTTGGAAATCCTCGATGCAGGTGCTGGATTATCGGCTTGCTCTGAATGGGGTTGCACTCCCTCTGAAGGAGCAGTTCCGCAGCTTGGGGGTCCACCTGGACTCGCAGCTGCTCCTGGACTCCCAGGTGGCGGCTGTGGCTAGGGGGACCTTCGCGCAGCTTCGGCTGGTGCGCCAGCTGCGGCCGTACTTGGATCGTGCAGACCTGGCCACGGTGATCCATGCTACGGTGACATCGAGGTTAGATTATTGTAACGCGCTTTATGTGGGGCTGCCCCTGAAGATGGTTCGGAAACTGCAATTAGTGCAGAATGCGGCGGCCCGTGTGGTCACTGGAGCGAGGCGGTTTGACTCTGTCAGTCCGCTTCTCCGGGGGCTACATTGGCTGCCCATTCGTTTTCGGGCCCAATTCAAGGTGCTGGTCTTGACCTTTAAAGCCCTATACTGCTCTGGGCCAGGCTATCTTAGAGGTCGCCTACTCCCGTACAATCCGGCTCGTCCTCTCTGGTCATCAGAGAAGGCCTTTTTACATGTGCTGCCACCTAAAGAGGTACGTGGGGTGGCGGCTAGAAATAGGGCCTTCTCAGTAGTAGCACCAACGTTATGGAACTCCCTTCCCCTTGACTTGAGAATGGCTCCCTCCCTCGAGACCTTTCACCGAGGCCTGAAGACCTTGTTGTTTACACAAGCCTTCTGACTCTATGGCCTTTTTAACATCTTTTATACATCTTTTAGTTTCTTACAGGCCTGATTCCTCCTTGAACTGCTGTTTTATGCTGTTTTTATTCTGACTTTTATCTGATTACTGTTTTTATGGTTTCTCTTATTGTGTTTTTAATGTTTTTATCTGTTAAATTATGTTTTAATCTGTTGTTTTTTGTTTGTTTGTTTTTTTAATATGTTGTAAGCCGCCCTGGGTCCCTTTGGGGAGAAGGGCGGGATAAAAATAAAGTTTTATTATTTATTTTTATTATTATTAAAGTAGATATTGCTGCAATGTGCTGACTTTCCATCCAGCCTACCTGCTATAAAAATTACTCAGGATTATGAACGTTGCTTTATATGAGACACCTAGTTGACCAGAACATATTAACAGAAAGGCCTATTATTCTTTATAAGTACAATTGAATAATTATCCAAATTAGAAGTTCCCAGTGTATATTTTTTTTGTAATCACATACTTATTCAGATATTCAGATGTATAGTCACCCACATGAAGAGACGTACCAGAATGCATGTGAAATTACTATTAACAGTATTATAACAATGGAATAAAATGTGTATGAAATATAGCAAGTCTCAGTGATTATCTCCCTTATCATGGAAATGGGAACATTGAAAAACTGTTAATATTTGCTGGGAGCACTAGTGACTGGATTACATTTCTTTGAGGCCATACTAAATGACATTGGAATGAGCCACTGGAATAGACAGCATATTCTGTTCTGGCAGGGAATCTAGAAAGAGAAAAGGGATTGGTCTCTCCATCCCATCTCTTCCCAAGATATAATGGAAACTCTATTCAATAGGAAATCATTGAGAACAGCAGGATCATATGACATGTCAGTCACTGGACTGTACCACTTCAGTTTGCAAGTAGGAGGTAGGATGTTTAGGTGCTCACCTGTCCCTAAAGAAGAACCTCTCTGCACATGGAGTATATCAAGGAAGTGGGTAGACTGCTAGAAAAGTGGTTTGCTCATGATCACCTACTAAGTATGTGAGATAAGATGAGAGATTTGAAACAGGGACTTTCTTAGGCATAGCTCTATCTCTTAGCTATGACTCTAACAACCCAATCCTAACTTGTGCTGGAACCGGCAGGCTGACTGGCCTTCACTGTATCCAGCACAGGTTAGGTGCAGGCGAGAGGTCACTTTGGGGTAAGGGAATATTTTTCCTTGTGTTGGCGCTGCCTGCTCCCAAATAACCATAAACATGCTTTAGAGTGCATTTGTGATGCTCAGGAGCCGGTGTAGGAGACCTGTGCCGACAGCTCCAAGGAAGGATTGCACTCCAAGAGTCTCAAATAGCTGAAACGACTGCTTCACTCTTAGAAAACCGACTATATTTAAAATGTATACTATACTAAGTCTGATGTCTTTTCTTGGTTGAGGCTCTTTGAAAAACATTACAAAGGTAGCACTTGAGTGTGCCTGCCGATGATATCACCTTTATGCCTGTTGAGGAGTCCCAGACTTTTGCTCCCCAACACCCCCTCAACTGCATCCCTGTGGATGGGAACGCACAGATGAATGTCTGTTTCATACACACAGACAGACAGATAGACAGACAGACAAAGTGTGTACCAGTTCTGGAGACTAAATAGTTGGAGCTAACTGAATTTTCGTTTTCAAATTGGTATTTCAACAAGCTTGAAGGAAGATTGTTATGTCTGATTTAACCTGAGGCATCTAAGGAACCTTACTGAAGTCATTTGGCTGACAAGATGGAGCATTTTAGAGAGCGAGAGACTGGAGTTGCCCATAGCTTTTATCTAACAAATCGAAATAAAAGCACACCGCACATCCCTTTTCCTGTCTCTCTACCATTTGGGTGCTGCTTTCCATCTCCCTTTGACAGCTATCTGAACAATTTCAGCCCCATAACACATCGTTTTGCTCCTTCTCAGTGCTCACTGTAAGCGCTTGCCAGCATCCCTTGGCAAAGCAAAGCTGAGCATAAACAAGGGGGAGCAGGTTTGACGACAGTAGAATGAAAACAGGTTGCACCTTCATTTTTACTCGCTTAGAAAAATCTATTGCTGCAGAAGCTGCCAACTCAAGTGCTGAACAGCTGTTAACTGATAGCCATCTATTTCTCTTTTGCTATACACTTAGAGTTGGTATAAAAACTCAGGCAAGTTGCAACTCACCAAGCTGATTGAATGCAATTTGCTGTGGGATGCCAGATGTTTTTGTTTTTTGTTGTTCTAGCCATAGGGGCATAAGAAGAGCCCTGCTGGATCAGGCCAAAGGTCCATCTAGTCCTCCTTCCTGTATCTGACAGTGGCCTACCAGGTGCTTCCGGGAGCACACAACAAGATACCTATATCCTGTTACCACTCCGTTGCATTTGGTATTCAGAGATGGGCTACCTCTAAAACCCAGAGGTTGTATACAGGCATCATGACTTATAACTTATGATGGACTTTTCTTCCATAAATCTGTCCAATTGTCTTTTAAAAACATTCAGACCTGGTACCAGCGCAACATCTTATGGCAAGGAATTCCACAGGGAGCAGACACAGGCTTATGGAGCCCCTGCTCCACAACAGAGCTATATTTTGGCTTAGTGAGACAGAAGTCATGCAGGTGTGGGATACTGGATGCTGGACACAGAACTGTTTGCCTGTATACAAATACAGTTAATCACACATTATGTTCAGCAAGTGTTTACATGTTATACACTCTATATTTTTGAGGGGTTCAGTGACCGCACTCACTTTTAACCTGTAAGTGCACAGAACATTCCTGATGAAATAGAACTAGAAAAAAAAATGACAAAATACTTAGATTTAGCCATTGAAACAACACGACTATGGACAAAACATACCCAAGTGGTTTCCGTTATCACTGGGGCACTTCAAACAATCTCAAAAAGTTTTGCAAATTACTAACAGCTTACTGAAAGAACACTATCAGATGTGCAAAAAAGCGCTTTTAGGAACATTGTACATACTGCACCGATACCTAGTTGATACTTAGGTTTCAGGCTGAGACTTGTATCATTTGCTCAACATAGTTAACAACGTAGTTTGTAACAACAACAACAAAAGTGATAATGACTTGTGCATGGCTGAAACTGGGTACCATCAAGAAAGAAAGTGAAGGCCTGATTTTTGCAGCACAAGTACAAGCACTGCAAATAAATGCTACGAATGTTAAAATCCTGAAAATAGGTGAAAACCCCTAGTGCAGACTTTGCCAGGAAATAAGATGAGACTGTCTCATCTGATATGCAAATACAGTAAGACCACACAGAAGAATTGTAAAGTCAGACACAATCGAGTTGCAAAAGTAGCCCATTGGGCATTATGTAAAAAGTATAATTTGCCAGCATCGAAAAATGTTTGGGAACATCAGGTTGAGAAGGTGTTGGAAGACAAACAAGTCAAGATCCTGTGGGACTTTAAAATTCAAAGCAGGGCCCTGTGTGGCTGGGGGAGTTTCAGAGGGCTCCTTGGCACCCAATGCTGGAGGGGGCATGCATACAGTGTCTCCAGCCACCCTATAGGGAGCACTACTCCCTCAAGCCATGAGGAACAACAAGCAGGGTTCCTTCATGTCCCTGCTAGAAGCCAAAGCTTCTACACAACCTGGGGAAAGACATATCATCAGGATAAAAGGCCCCTGGACCAATGGAAAGCCCATTAGGGATCCATGTGGGCCAGCTGATCAACATTCTACAGCAGGGCTGGGCAGCAGGGCATGTACTGGTCTGTAGCTGGGGGGTGGAGCCCAGGTTGGTGGGATGGGGGAGACTGAAGAACCTCCTAACCCTCTTTGGTCCCATTGGAGGTTGGCTCTAGCTGAGAGCCTATTGGCTGCAATACAGAGGAAGCTGGAGTCAGACCTGGGCATAACTCCCTTCCAGGGCAGCCGTCTAAGTGCCCAGCACTTTGCTGCCAAAATATCCAAGGCTCAGCCCTTGATCAAGTCCCTGTGGGGAGTGCCTGAATGGACCCCTCTCCCTTTTTGAGAAATTGGGTGATGGCACTTCTGTAGCCCAGCACAGTGCCCAGTGTGTCCCAGGCAGCTTTACCATGCATCCTGGGCACTTTGAAACAAGAGTAGATAGTCTAAAACTCCAACATCCGGGGAGAAAATTGGAGGACTAAAATTTGGAAAGCATCTGAGCTTCCTCTATCTTGGAGTCTTGGAATGATCTAGCAGGTCTGATCCTCTGATTTTCTCCAAACTCCACCTCTTTCTGGTTTAGCACCCTGTTCAACACCTGTACCAAAATTCTTGAAATCAAACGTAGGCATCCTTCAAGATAGGCGTAGAAAACTGCATAGTGTGAAAGGCAAAAAATTCACATTGCATCTTGTTCAATGAATGCTTTCCTTTTAATACATAGCACCCCATTGATCTGAAAGATGTGTGGGATGAACCAAAAATTGAAATAATGGAATATTTGGCAAACAGGGGTGTCATTTGTCATGTGTAGAGCCCTTGCGTAACTTGAAAAGAACATATCACCAGTGACGTAGCTAATGATCATGTAGTCCGGTGCCAAGTTCAAAATGTTGCCCCAGAAGTGATGTCACACCCAGGCTTTTTAAAAGTGAAAATGGGGAGGTACCTACCTCCTTCCCCCAGCAGCTCGCCACTCATTTGCTCTGCTGTCTCCCCCCAGTCAGTGGAATAGCTAAGGCATCTATCCATTACCTGGGGTCAAAGAAGATTTGTAGCCCCTCCCCCCCTGCAGACAAAATCAAATTTAATTAAGTAAGTAAATAAAAAGTGTGCCTCTGACACTGTGTTGGGGTACAGAGGGATGGTTATTCTCCCCCTGCTAAATATAATAGGAGCACTGTGTGAAAAATTGTCATTTACCCAGTTAGCAGAGGTAACTTTTATGAGACATGTTAATATGAGCAGACTCATATTAACACCTGATTTGTTTCATGCTGTATCATGATAACAAGACATTGCAACATGTCAATAACATAAGAACATGTCACTGGCTCTCAGAACAATCAGTCTCATAGATCTGTTTTGAGTTAAGAAAATCCACACTGCCATAAGGCAGTGTTCTCATTTTCTGGTTAATTGACTATAACTTTTGATAGAACACAGATATTCCAATTTTGTTTGCTTCACTGCATTCAGCATTAAATTACCTTTCCAATGATATACAACATGATGGTATTATTCATACATACCAAGATTTTCACAATTTTGGTCACTAGTGTCAGGCTCAGCTTGTTGCCCCCCTAGAATTTGATGTTAGGTGCAACTGCTATCCGCTGCACCCCCTTAGCTACGCCACTGCATATCGCCACATTAAATATGGTCTGGGGTAGTGATTGGATACAGGAATTGCACATGCTGATTTGCTATTTGAGGTAGTGAATCATTCAGGCACCCATGAGAAGTGAAAAGGAGGGCAGGATTCATACCAATTTATTTGTCCTTTTTTTGGCAACCATTCCTGTCTAAAGCTGCCACCTTTTCCTTTAACAGCAGGGTGACACACAACACTAACACAGGTGAAACTTTCCCCAGTGTTTATCTAAATGTCAGGAAGAGTTTTCCTTGAGTAACTCTCATATAACAGCACAGGAGCAGGTTAATAAAAACACATAGGAGACCGACAAGTAGGGCCCAATCCTACCTAATTCCCCCCTGCCAATGCAGCCATGCTAATGGAGCACCCGCTATATTCTGTGGAAGGGAATTTTCAGACTCATCTCCAAGGCAAGGGAACATTGGCTTCCTTACCTCAGAATAAACCTCCATTTCCGTGATAGGTTTACTCAGACCTGCATCAGCATTTTTGCAATTCCAAATGGACCTGGCAAGTTGGATCAAGGCTAGGAAGAGGGATAGGATACTGGCAGAGCTGCAGCCACCAATAACCACCCCCTCTCCACCCTTAAGAAACCCCATCCCCACCCCAGTCTCTGCCCATTCTTCCTTGCTCGGTTCCAGCCATCCCCATCAACCTTCTGTCCTCCTGCCAACTTGCTGGGGCATCTTTGTAGGCTGCTGTCACACAGCCACTGTCGCTAGGTGTTTCCTGCAGAATCCCAGTTGCGTGCAATCACTTGGAAAGGTCATTGTGCTGCCAGGACGCAAGCTCCGGTGGTACAACAGCCTAATAGGTTTGCGCCCCTAGGCAGCAATTCTCTACATACTTTCCTGAGAGAAAGCCTCATTGAACCCACTGGGACTCACCTCTGAGTAGACATGCATAGGATTGTGTAGATATTCCTACCTCTCTCCCTCCCATGCATCCAAGCCATATATTTTTTGCAGGGTAGTTGCCACTGCAAAACTTCTCGCCCCCTCCCATGTTTGGAATCTCAGTTGGGTCACTAATATGTAGAGTCTGATCATGTATGTAGAGGGTTTCATTCCACTATCACTGCTGTATTGTATTATGCTCTTAAGTACAGCCCATTCTCTTCCCTTAAACAAGGAAGGACCTTCCTGTAGGCTGTGTCTATGGTCCCGTGAATGAGCTGGATACAACCACATTAACTAAACCTGTGTGTGACAAACAGCTGTGTGATGCCTGAATCCAGTAGTCAGTGTTCAGCAGGCATTATAAGTGGCCCTCCAGCATCATTATCGTTTCTTAGCAGTAGTTTGTTCATCATTTTTCTGCAGCAGCAGCAGCAGCAGCAGCAGCAGCAGCTCAGTATCATCATGATTTGGGAAGAAGCCATGTCCTGCAAGCAATCCATGAAACCAAAACCACCATATGTTGCCAATTTGACAGGGAAGCTGATGACAGAGACCAGTTTTGGGCTGCCAACTTCCCTGAATAGCTAATTTGAGTTGAGTCGGTCTCTTGGATTTCAATTTACCTCCTTCGGCACAATCCTATTTTAACACCTCACTTAAAGAAAGATGCAGCCAAACTGGAGCGGGTTCAGAGAAGAGTAACGGGACTGATCCAAGGGCTGGAGAACAAGCCCTACAAGGAAAGCTTGGGGGAACTTGGTCTGTTTCACCTGGAGAAGGTTGAGAGTGGATACGACAGTCTCTTCAAATACCTGAAGGGCTGTCACATGGAAGAAGGAACCTGTTCCCAACTGCCTCTGAGAGTAGAACTATATCCAACAGGTACAAACTGCATGAGAAGAGATTCTAGCAGGAGACCAGGAAGACATTCTTGGGGGTCAGGGTGATTCAGCAGTGGAACTGATTGCCAGAGATGGTGGATTCTTCTCCCTCACTGGAGATCTTCAAGCAGATGTTTGACAGGCACCTGCTGGAGATGGTCTAGGTAAGAGCCTTTCCTGCTACAGGCAGGGGGTTGGACTAGATGACCTTGTGGGTCATTTCCAAATGTATGATTCTATGTTTACTTAGAAGTAAGTCCTATTTTGTTCAATGGAGCTTACTCCCAGATAAATAAGATTGGAGCCTTTCTCTTTTTATTTCCCTCTATCCTTAGCTGCCGTTTTCTTCTTGTCGTATCTGTCCATCCATCCATCCATCTATCAATAGTAAGAGCCACTTTCTCTACCTGAGGACTTTGTTTTGATTACCTCCCACCATTTCTCTCAGTGTGAAGCATAGCTTACAGTAATCTTGGTTTAACAGCTTCTTCAAGACTGGCCAGATTTGCACCTCAGAAACTGTTAGAGGCTTACAAGTCAATGCATTTTGTTTGAGTGCACTAAAAGATTTGTGTCACCCTTGATTGTAGCAATAATAAGGGAGGGGGGAAGGCTCAAATAATTCTTTGTACCTCAATATGTAAGATAATTCACAAATACCTGCACCTGATTTTATTATTTTCTTTTCTTGCACTTTAACTAATGATGATCCTGTGTTTAACCACCTCTTTTCTATCACCAAAGTTCAAAACATATGAGCAGAGTATTAATTAGAGATAAGCTGAATTGCCCACTTCCACTCTGCAGGTGCTGCAAATGGGGAAGAGGGCATTTTGGTGATCTTGTGGAGGTTGCTGAGAAATTCTTTTCAAACTCTGAGAAGGAGCTTGCATGTTTGTTTAAAAGATTTCTATCCTCCTTTCCCTTGTTGAGGCAAATGCCCAACGTGGCTTACAAAAAAATCCATGAAAACCATTTTAAAAGTATATAGAAAAAAAAATGTGATCAGCAAATCAGTTTAACAAATATTATAATCAGGAGTAAAAACAGTGACTTGACGATGTTTGGTGAGTCATCCAGTACAGGCTGGCTAGCCCCACCCTTTCTAGTCTCAGCAGCACATCACCACTGGCTAGCCCTCTTACGAAGGTCCCCGAGCCACCTGCCTTCACACTACCTTCTACACTGCCTGACATCAGGGGTTGCAGCATAGCCAACTACCTCACTGGGTAGACAAGTCCCTTCAGATCCCCTAACAGGGTGGGCCGGAATGCATGGAAGAAGGCAGTCCCTCAGATAACCTGGTTGCAAACTATGAAGAGCTTTAAAGCTCGACCTGATTCTCACCAGACGCTCCAGCCTTCCCAGCATCAAGATCACACACAGCTATCAGGGTGCTGCCTGCGACACCGACCACTCCCTGGTGTGCAGCAGAGTGAAACGGCAAGCAAAGCGACTGTATCACATGAAAAAGGAAGGAAGACCTCGCATTGATACCAGCAAGACCCGGGATCAGAGAAAAGTGAAGGAATTTGCACAAGCGCTTGAGGAATCTCTTCCAGGCCCGTTCGATGCAAACGCATCCAACAGATGGGAACATTTCAAGAATGCCGTTTACAACAACGCCTTGTCCATATTTGGCAAGAAGACCAACAAGGCGGCAGACTGGTTTGAAGCCCACTCTGAGGAGTTGACACCAGTCATTGAGGAAAAGAGGAGAGCTCAAGCAGCACACAAGGCCTGTCCCAGTGAACGCAACCTGCAGGTCTGCTCGCAGCAAAGTCCAGCAGGCTGCCAGAAGATGTGCTAACGACTACTAGCTCCAGCTCTGTTCCCAGATACAGATAGCAGCTGACACGGGTAACATCAAGGGGCTGTATGATGGTATCAAGCAGGCCCTAGGTCCAACACAGAGGAAAATTGCCCTTCTGAAGTCTGCCACAGGCGAGGTCATCCAGGATCGGACGCAGCAGATGGAACGCTGGGTGCAGCACTACTCTGAGCTATATTCCAGAGAAAATGTAGTCACCGAAGAAGCGCTGAACAACATTGAGTGCCTGCCTGTGCTGGAGGAGCTTGACAGTGAACCAACCCTAGAAGAACTTCACGTGGCCCTGGACTCCCTTGCCTTTGGCAAGGCACCTGGAAAAGACAGCATCCCTGCTGAAGTCCTAAAGTGCTGCAAAGAGATCATCATCACTGAGCTGCATGAAATCCTCTGTCTCTGCTGGAGAGAAGGTGGAGTACCTCAAGACATGAGGGATGCAGACATCACCACACTGTACAAGAACAAAGGCAACAGGGGTGACTGCAACAACTACCGTGGCATCTCTCTCCTTAGCGTTGTAGGAAAGTTGTTTGCCCGAGTTGCATTAAAGAGGCTCCAGGTACTTGCAGAGAGCGTTTATCCAGAATCACAGTGCGGATTCCGAACCAAACGGTCCACCACTGATATGGTATTCTCCCTTAGACAGCTGCAGGAGAAATGCAGGGAACAATGACAGCCACTCTTTATAGCCTTCATAGATCTCACGAAGGCCTTCGACCTGGTCAGCAGGGATGGCCTCTTCAAGATTCTCCCCAAGATTGGATGTCCACCCAGGCTCCTCAGCATCATCAGATCCTTCCACAAGGACATGAAGGGCACTGTTGTCTTCGATGGCTCCACATCAGACCCCTTTGACATCCGAAGCGGCGTGAAGCAAGGCTGTGTTCTTGCACCAACCTTGTTTGGGATTTTCTTCGCTGTTCTGCTGAAGCATGCCTTTGGAACTGCAACAGAAGGCATCTATCTCTGGACCAGATCAGATGGAAAGCTCTTCAACCTCTGAGAGCAAAGTCCAAAGTCCAGCTGAAATGTCTGCGTGACTTCCTCTTTGCCGACGATGCAGCTGTCACTACCCACTCTGCCAAAGATCTCCAGCAGCTCATGGATCGTTTAGCAAGGCCTGCCAAGATTTTGGACTGACGATCAGCCTGAAGAAAACACAGGTCATGGTTCAGGATGTGGACTCACCTCCCTGCATTACAGTCTCTGCACACGAACTGGAGGTTGTCCATGACTTTGTGTACCTTGGCTCAACGATCTCCGACACTCTTTCTCTCGATACCGAGCTAAACAAACGCATCGGTAAAGCAGCTACCACGTTTTTCAGACTCACAAAGAGAGTCTGGTCCAACAAGAAGCTGACGGAACATACCAAGATCCAGGTCTACAGAGCTTGCGTCCTGAGTACACTTCTGTACTGCAGCGAGTCATGGACTCTTCGCTCACAACAGGAGAGGAAACTGAACGCTTTCCACATGCGCTGCCTCCGACGCATTCTCGGCATCACCTGGCAGGACAAAGTTCCAAACACAGTCCTGGAATGTGTTGGAATCCCTAGCATGTATGCACTGCTGAAACAGAGATGCCTGCGTTGGCTCGGTCATATCGTGAGAATGGATGATGGCCGGATCCCAAAGGATCTCCTCTATGGAGAACTCGTACAAGGAAAGCACCCTACAGGTAGACCACAGCTGCGATACAAGGACATCTGCAAGAGGGATCTGAAGGCCTTAGGAGTTGACCTCAACAAGTGGGAAATCCTGGCCTCTGAGCAGCCCACGTGGAGGCAGGCTGCGCAGCATGGCTTTTCCCAGTTTGAAGAGACACTTGGCCAACAGTCTGAGGCAAAGAGGCAAAGAAGGAAGGCCCATAGCCAGGGAGACAGACCAGGGACAGACTGCACTTGCTCCCAGTGTGGAAGGGATTGTCACTCCCGAATTGGCCTTTTCAGCCACACTAGACGCTGTTCCAGAACCACCTTTCAGAGCGCGATACCATAGTCTTTCGAGACTGAAGGTTGCCAACAAGTACCTTGAATTGGACCTGAATCAGATATGCAGCCAGGGTAGCCACTGAAGCACAATTTCCAGGACAATTGAACCACTGAGCTTACTGATGGTTGACTTTAATCAGTTGTTCTTTTTTCATTCTTTAACTATTGCACCTGTTTCTTTGGCAACAACAGAAACACTAGAGCTTTTTTTGGTGGCCCACATCTACCACTTGACATGAGATTGGCTTCTAGTCTTCAGCACAGTTTTATACTGTGGTTCCCCCATTAAAAATTAAAACAGATGTTTTAAATCAGTAGTTCCCAAACTTTTTAGAAGCAAAACTCACTTTTTAAAAACAACATTATTTTAGGACCCACCTAGATTTACAAGTCTGTAAGAAATTTAGAAATAAATACTTTTATTTATTCATTTATTTACAATTAATAACCAGAAAAAGATGCTCAGACATTTAGCTCCATATGTGTGCACATGTTTGCAGAAGTTGAGCTATTTACAAGGCAATTAGCAACTGTTACCCTGCACATGCCTGATCTCAGAAGCTAAGCAACTTTAGGCCTGGTTAACATAAGAACATAAGAACAGCCCCACTGGATCAGGCCATAGGCCCATCTAGTCCAGCTTCCTGTATCTCACAGCGGCCCACCAAATGCCCCAGGGAGCACACCAGATAACTAGACCTCATCCTGGTGCCCTCCCTTCCATCTGGCATTCTGACATAACCCATTTCTAAAATCAGGAGGTTGCGCATACACATCATGACTTGTACCCCATAAGGGATTTTTCCTCCAGAAACTTGTCCAATCCCCTTTTAAAGGCGTCTAGGCTAGACGCCAGCACCACATCCTGTGGCAAGGAGTTCCACAGACCGACCACACGCTTAGTTAGTGCTTGGATGGGAGACCGCCTGGGAATACTGGGTGCTGTAGGCTTATACCATAGTCTTTTGAGACTGAAGGTTGCCAACCATAGCAGCTGTCTGATATTTAAATAACCTCAGGGCTTGAGGCAATTAGTTACCTGATCTTTCCATTACACTGTTTTCATTGGACCCTATGCGACCCACCAAAAATCAGGTCGTGACCCACCAGTGGGTCCCAATCTACAGTTTAGGTACCACTGTTTTTAATCAATTAAATAAATGCTAAGCCAACCTGCTGAATTTCTAACCACAGAACAGATTGAGCTCAACTTGGAACTTCCTGGGTCATAGCTCAGGGCCAAATCCTATCCCACTTTCTAGCCCTGGTGTAGCCCTGCCAATGGGGTTTGTGCTGCATCCAGTGGTGGGAAGGTAGTTATGGAGTCCTCCACAAGGTAAGGGAACATTTGTTCCCTTACCTAGGGGCTGCACTGCAGCTGCACCAGGGCTGGAAAGTTGGATAAGTTTGGGCCCTCAGTCTTTTAGCAAATACACTGAAGTTCTTTCCAGAGTTTTAAACACAGTGCATGGCAGGGAGACAGTATCAAGGCTGCAGGCTGCCCGCTTCACTTCTGTGCATTTACTTCAGTAGTGTTATACAGGTACAGTTGTCCTTGATGGGTTTCTAGTTGCACTTAGAGGTTCCCATGCATATACAACCAGGCATGTGATTAGCAATTCATACATTGAAATGAATGCACGTAGGACAGTGCAGAAGGCCACTGTAACATTGTTCCCTCCTATCTACAGCAGACCTGCCGTATCTGCAAAGGTTTGGTTCCGGGTTTGTCTGACTCCGTCCAGACAAAAAAAACTTGGATGCTGAAATCTGCAGATAAAATGGTATAAATTGCATAAATAAGATACAAGTGCTGGAGAGAGATCTGTGAAATGGCGAGAGGCTACACAGGGTATGAGAACTCATTTCCCCAAAAAACATTTTGATCCGCGGTTGGTTAAATCTTTGGCTATGGTGGTTCCACTGTATAATCAGCAGTTGAAAAGGGAACATATATCTCACACCTTTTACCAAAATCAATTGGAGAAAGCAAATAATTAAAAAAAAAAAAAAGCAAGCTCAGGATAAATCCAAACCAACAAGAATCCTTTCAAGAATCCTTGATAAGTTAAAGATCAATAAGTCACTAGGCCCTGATGGCATCCACCCAAGAGTAATTAAGGAATTGAAGAATGAAGTTCCTGATCTTTTGACTAAAATATGCAACTTGTCCTTCAAAACGGCCATGGTGCCAGAAGATTGGAGGATAGCAAACGTCACACCAATATTTAAAAAGGGAAAGAGGGGGGACCCGGGAAACTATAGGCCGGTCAGCCTAACATCTAGACTGGGTAAGATGGTGGAATGCCTCATCAAAAATAGAATCTCAAAACTCATAGGCGAACAGGCCTTGCTGAGAGAGAATCAGCATGGCTTCTGTAAGAGTAAGTCTTGCATCATGAACATTATAGAATTCTTTGAAAAGGTCAACAGGCATGTGGATGCGGGAGAACCCATGGACATTATATATCTGGACTTTCAGAAGGCGTTTGACACAGTCCCTCACCAAAGGCTACTGAAAAAACTCCACAGTCAGGGAATTAGAGGACAGGTCCTCTCATGGATTGAGAACTGGTTGAAGACCAGGAAACAGAGAGTGGGTGTCAATGGGCAATTTTCACAATGGAGAGAGGTGAAAAGCGGTGTGCCCCAAGGATCTGTCCTAGGACTGGTGCTTTTCAACCTCTTCATAAATGACCTGGAGACAGGGGTGAGCAGTGAAGTGGCCAAGTTTGCAGACGACACCAAAAATTTCTGAGTGATGAAGACCAGAAGTGATTGTGAGGAGCTCCAGAAGGACCTCTCCAAACTGGCAGAATGGGCAACAAAATGGCAGATGCGTTTCAATGTAAGTAAGTGTAAAGTCATGCACATTGGGGCAAAAAAATCAAAACTTCACATATAGGCTAATGGGTTCTGAGCTGTCTGTGACAGATCAGGAGAGAGATCTTGGGGTGGTGGTGGACAGCTCGATGAAAGTGTCAACCCAATGTGCGGCGGCAGTAAAAAAGGCCGATTCTATGCTTGGAATCATTAGAAAAGGTATTGAGAACAAAACGGCTAATATTATAATGCCATTGTACAAATCTATGGTAAGGCCACACCTGGAGTATTGCATCCCGTTCTGGTTGCCACATCTCACAAAAGACATAGTGGAAATGGAAAAGGTGCAAAAGAGAGCGACTAAGATGATTACTGGGCTGCGGCACCTTCCTTATGAGGAAAGGCTACGGCATTTGGGCCGCTTCAGCCTAGAAAAGCTTGAGGGGGGACATGATTGAGACATACAAAATTATGCATGGGAAAGATAAAGTGGATAGAGAGATGCTCTTTACATGTTCACATAACACCAGAACCAGGGGACATCCACTCAAAGTGACTGTTGGGAGAGTTAGAACAGACAAAAGAAAATATTTCTTTACTCAGCGTGTGGTTGGTCTTTGGAACTCCTTGCCACAGGATGTGGTGATGGCATCTGGCCTGCATGCCTTTAAAAGGGGATTGGACAAGTTTCTGGAGGAAAAATCCATTATGGGTTACATAATGTATGTTCAACCTTCTGATTTTAGAAATGGGCTATGTCAGAATGCCAATACAAGGGAGTGCACCAGCATGCAGGTCCCTTGTTATCTGGTGTGCTCCCTGGGGCATTTGGTGGGCCGCTGTGAGATACAGGAAGCTGGACTAGATGGGCCTATGGCCTGATCCAGTGGGGCTGTTCTTATGTTCTTTTGTCACCACTTTTAGAGATTCCTGCCTGTGTGGACCAGACCACCTCATTGCCCTTATAGTGAGTGACATTCAGCAACAGTGTCCATTAGTCACTTTGCCTCCATCTGTCATCATTCAAAGAGTGGGCAGGATTTTGTCAACCAACATTGGGGGGCTACGTTCTTGATCTTAGTAATATCTTCCTAATGCATAATTTAGGTTTTGTTAATGTGGAAAAGTGTCTCAACTTAGTTTTCTATTCATTACCGACTTTTCCAAAAGCAGCTAATAAGATTTCTTAATGTCAAACCAGAAACTGACCTAAAAAATATAATTAGATCTTCCCTGAAAAAAGCAACACTTGACTTTTGTTCATGGGATAAGATTAATGATGCTTGTGTTTTGTCATCAGGAAACAATAGAAGATAAAGTGACTTGGTTTTTTCTTCTCCATCTTCCCCTTATGTTACAACCCTGTGCTGATAGCTACTGGGTGGTTCATTCTAAGACTCCTTAAAACTGCCACAATAAAAAAGTCCAATTACACTCTTCATCATTTTCAATGGAATGCTGCTCTGGTAATCCTTTACAGCATAGCAGCCACAGAAATTAGCTATACATAAAATAGTACACTTAGACCTAGTATTTCATGGGCAGATTACTCAATTAGTCTCTGGATGTGGTTGAGCCACCTGAATTTATAAGCTGGTTGTCAAAAGGCAACCGAAGTTAACTGACAGTGCAATCGTAACCCTACACCAGTATAACCAGGCTGCGTAGCCTGTGCTGTATCCTACACAGGTTAGAAAGTGCCAGGAAGTCACCTCAGTGCAGGGGAATATATTACTCTGATCCCATGTAACAGTCCAGCCATCCCTATGGGGCTTCTCGGATCATCACTAGCTATTTAGCTGGTGCAAATCCGAGAAGCCCGGTGTAATGCTGGACTGGCTGGGAGGGGAATATAGTGTGCACTGCGGCCACCAATGCCGCCCCTCTCCTGGGCCCAATCCTCCTTTGTTCCACCCTCTTCCCACCAAAAAATGCCTGCTCCCCACTTCCAAACTGCCCTCCCGCCACCTTCTCTCACCACCTGTGCCACCTGCCATAATCTTACTTGCTCGGGCTGGTGTCAGGTTGAGATCCAGCCTGGCCAAGCTGGTATGGGCGCCTGGCCCAGCCAGCTCTCAAGTCAGCATAAATGTGTGTTATGGCACATTTGCGATTGTCAGAGCTGACGCAGGGAGGTTTGTGCCTGCTCTGCAAATTTGGCAATTTTAACTTTTAAAAAATGATTGGAATCATACAAAAATGACATTTATAATACAGACCAGTTGAAAATTCTTAATATTTATTGTTATTATTTTCCTTTTCATAACAGATAGTTTCATTGGAGTATGACAGGTGAAGCTCTGCCTCTCTTGACCAGACTCTCCTGGTTAGGACTGCAAGTTGCACATGTGCACTGTCCATATGCTGCCAGTAAATACCTCTGGGGTTACAGGACATCTCTGAAAAAGGCCATAGTCTGAATGCCTCCCCTTAATGATCAGCAATTGGGATTACAGTAGAGGGAACATGCATACATACATATATACAATACATACAACTTCATACATACAACTGCACCTGCCATACATACAACTGCACTTTGGAAAAAAGGACACAAGCACAATGAAAAACATCTATATTTCTTTCAGACATTTTAATCCAATTACGATCCTGGCTCATATGCTGCCCAGGGCTAGAACCACAGAATACAGCCCCAGAAGACTTTCCACTTACTGGTCACTTTCAGAGCCTCATGTGACATCCTTTAAACCCCCCCCCCCCCCCGGGCCTTTAAACATCACTTCTGATTTTTGTCAGAGAACTATCACTAGAGAATGCAGCGCGGGGCTTTGAAATGGCTCTGGAGAGCTGGTGGCGGCAGTACTGCCCCCACAGATATGGCACCCTGGGGTATTTGCCCCCCAAACCCTCCCCACTGGAATGCCAGTGTTTTATTCTTATGCTGTTTAAAAAGATTGGAAAAGAATGTTTGAAGAGTTTAAAGTATGAACAGATTCAGGACATGAATGAACCCAAAATGAGTCTCGATTCTGCAAGACCCTGCAAATGTTTTGCTGCTCCAACAATGAGGCTCTAAAGAGAATTCCCATAAAACTGGAGAGATATAGGTGTGTTTTCAAAGTCGACTCAGAAGTGTCTATTTTTAAAAGCTCAACTCCAGGTGCTACAGCTGGAAAATGCTGCTGTATCAGCATTTTTCTTTGCACACTCTATGGAATATTGAACAACAATTTTATGCTCCAAAATAAAATGGTCACCTATTTTTAAATCTATCAGTACAGGAACAAAGATGTGTGTTCTGAAAAGGGGAGCACATTGGAGAGTTCGGCTGGGGTCTCCAGGGTTTTAATTAGAGATCTTGATTGCTTTTGTATAACACCTCGAAGGCCTCTTTGACTTCAAAATAAATTCCAACTTTTGTTCTCCCTTGATCAGTAAAGCCAAAAATAAAGGCAGGTACAGAGACCATATTTCCGCGTTAATTAATGTCATCCTCAAATCAAGGAGCATGGCTAAATTGCAAAGAAAACTTAGGTAAGGGTTTTTCCCATCAAGCATTTGAAAATTTAAAACAACATTTTAAGCATTTTAAGATTAGATGCTGTACACACACAAACAGCCTTAAGAGAAGGGAGGTGGAATGAAGGATTCTCAGAATGTGTCTCGGAGAGAGGAATTGCTACTGGTTTTGACTGCTGGTTTTGACCCAAAAGGCCCAATCTATCCCCCCTTCCTGCCATGTTCTGGAGTTTTACAGCTGTCAAACAACCTGCTGGCAGTGCATGAAGATGTGCTCTATCAGCAACTGTTACCCTGCACATGCCCAATCTTGTCTGATCTCAGAAGCTAAGCAGGGTCAGGCCTGGTTAGTAATTGGATGGGAGACTGCCTGGGAATGCCAGGTGCTATAGGCTTATACCATAGTCTTTCAAGACTGAAGGTTGCTAACCATTGGTTCGCTTAAAGGAAGGCTGGAGCAGCTCAGCTCATGGTGGCAGAAAACAACCTGCCTATGATGATTGATAGGTGGGGAGGGAGGAATAGGCCAGGGGAAGGGCATAGGAGGATTGAACAGGGGGAGAGTGGGGGCATGATGGAGGTGGGAGGGGCTGGCACCCGGCAAGAGCAACTTATGCTGGATGCTATGCCCTCCAAAAGCAGCCAGCATGCCCCCTTTCTCTTCTCAGTTTGGTGTATATTAGCATGCAAGCTTATAGTGACACGAAGGCAGGCTGCTGGGGGCCTGAATGCTTGGGAAGGGGGGGGGAAACTAGATATTGTTTTTTCTAGCATTCAGGCTGCATACCTGTAACTTTGAGCTCATGTGCTTATACAGAGCTGTAAAATGAAGAACATTTTCGTAGCAGTAAGGCTCTAAACAACATTAGTGCGTGTGGTCCCCGGGATCTGCAGATCCGTGGATAACAGAATCAACATATACCAGACCCACTGATATTGGGGCCTGCTTGTGTATCTGAAATGTATTTTATTTGTGTATCAACCAATAAAATATGTGTATGTTAACAGGAACCTGTCCATATGTTAGTATCTGCTGGACAGACCCCAAGCTTTCCCCTGGGGGCTGGGGATAAGAATAGGCCCTCAGTTTGGCTGTACTTGTTGTAAGAGGCGACTAAACAGCCACCGGGTAGATGGGACTTGTCAGCCTGGGAAGGCAGCTCATCTGAGAGAAGGAGAACTATGATCCCAAACCTCCACTGCCTTGTGGCTACATCCAGTTATGGAAAAGGCTTCAGGAGTCAACCTCGAGGCAAAATCCGGAGCCGGAGTCCCTGAGGCAGTTCATGGCTGAACACAGTCACGTTCTGGCAACTCCTGCGACGCCGCTGGAACCAACCGTATTGGCCTCTGCCTTTCCATTGGACCATTTCAGTGACGTGGAGAGGGGGGATTTGCTGCATGGGAAACAGCCTATCTTCCATACCTACTTTACCCAGGCTTCGCGCACTGGAGAGGACACTCTGTTCCAGAACCACCATTCAGAGCGTGACACCATAGTCTTCCGAGACTGAAGGATGCCAACAGACCCCAAGCTACATGCCCACAATAGCTGAGGTGTGTTTGGCTGTGACGCAAGAGATGTTCTTCCCGGTGGTCATGTCCAGACACCCGAATTCCCTTCCTAGGGACCCCTACCCCTCATTTCACTCTATCAGTCTTGGCCTTCTACTGCTCTGTTAAAACATTTCTGTTCCAACAAGCTTTCAATCCTACGTAATAACTACTCTTTTATTCCTGCTATTTGATAGGTTATTGAATTTCGCTGTTTTATTGGTGCTGCCCTTAGTCAACTGCTGTTTTGGTTGGTTTTAATGGTTCTGTTTTTATTATGCTTGGTTTTTATTGTGTCTTTTGTAAGCTGCCTTGAGTGTTATTTATAAAGGATGGAAAGGTAACATTCACAACAATGAATCAGAAACATTCATTGTAATGAGACGGCATCTGGCCTGGATGCCTTTAAAAGGGGATTGGACAAGTTTCTGGAGGAAAAATCCATTATGGGTTATAAGCCATGATGTGTATGTGCAACCTCCTGATTTTAGAAATGGGCTATGTCAGAATGCCAGCTGCAAGGGAGGGGACCAGGATGCAGGTCTCTTGTTATCAGGTGTGCTCCCTGGGGTATTTGGTGGGCGATCTGGATTTGGATATTGGGGAGATCTGGATTTATTCAGAGCAGTGGTGTGGTGTTTAACCCTTTCTCTCTGTAAAACTTCTTCAATATAAATTGGCCTCCAAAGCTGTAATTAGTCAAATGAGAAAAATACAGGTGCAGACATCATGGTATTCTGTCAAACCAACTGTCTAGAGGGGTTCCACTCCTACAAAGAGCCCAATACTATCCAAATTTCCAGTGCTGATTCAGCCCTGAAAATGGGGTGTGCTCTGCATGCAGTGGTGACGGGGGTAGTCATGGAGACCTCCTCAAGGTAAGGGTATGTTTGTACCCTTACTTCAGGGCTGCATTGGCACTGGAACGTTGAATAGGATTGGGCCCTTACAGCCCAAACCTATGCATGTCTACTCAGAAGTACGTCCCATTAGAGTCAATGGGGCTTACTCCCAGGAAAGTGTGGATAGGACTGGGCTGTCCTCAGTTCCAAAAGGTGGTGCTTTGTGCCATAGCAGTTATGCTACAGTGAGCTGCAGGACTCTCTTTTGTGGTCCCTGAAATTTAATATCTACATGAAACTTTCCATCAGTGGCGTCGCTAAAGGGGTGTGGGCGGTGCGGGCCACGCCGGGTTACGTGCACAGGGGCGGTGACGAGCACTTGGGGAGTGACAAAATCGCAGTGGTTAGGAATAACCCCATCATATTATATACCGTTGGATGTGGAATTTCGAGCGGAATGCAATGCAAAAAAAAGGATCAAAACAGAGGCTTCAGCTGATAAGGTGAACTTTTTGGAGACTTGCCAAGCCAGGTGGATCCTGACAGTTGGCATCCTTCAGTCTTGGAAGACCACAGTACCGCGCTCTGAATGGTGGTTCTGGAACAGAGTGTCCTCTCCAGTGCGCGAGGCCTGGGTAAAGTAGATATGGAGGATAGACTGTTTACCATGCAGCAAATTCCCCTTCATGTCGCTGAAATGGTGCAATGGAAAGGCAGAAGCCAATATGGTTGGTTCCAGCGGCGTCACAGGAGTTGCCAGAACGTGGCTGTGTTCAGCCATGAACTGCCTCGGGGACTCTGGCTCTGGATTTTGCCTCGAGGTTGACTCCTGAAGCCTTTTCCATAACTGGATGTAGCCACAAGGCAGTGGAGGTTTGGGATCAGAGTTTTTCTTCTCTCAGATGAGCTGCCTTCCCAGGCTAACAAGTCCCATCTACCTGGTGGGTAGATTCTGACATCTGGTTTAAACAGAAGTTCTTAAATTCAACTGGGCACTGGGTAGTGCTGAAAACCTTACTGGTTTTGGAGGGGGTGTTATTGCAGGCAGGCTACAGAGGAAATTCACTTGGTGGAACAGGGCTGGCTTCTGCTTATTTAATTATTTGTTTTAATTTAATTATTTATACTTATTGATTTTAATTTGCCTGATGATGTCACTTCCACCATGACTTCACCTCTGGTGGGTCTTGGACAGATTGTCATTCTAAAAAGTGGGTCCCAGTGCTAAAAGTTTGAGAAGTGCTGCAATAAGGTGTTAGTAAGTTGACACCCGGTGTGTGTGTGTGTGTGTGTGTGTGTGTGTGTGTGACACCACTAGTGACCAAAATCACTAAAATCACAGATTGTAGGAATAATACCATCATGTTATATATCAATCAATGCGTAATTTCATGTAGAATGTGTTCTGTCTTTGTTCTATCAAAAGGTACAGCCAAAAAACCAATGGGGGCGGAGTGATGGTACATCAGCACAGCCACCACCTGGGGTGTTGCCCTGCCCACTGCATGGGGGGTGACGCGCTGGTCTCCCATATCGGGTGACGCAAACCCTAGTGACGCCACTGCTTTTCATACTAGGAAGGCTATGGAATAGAAGCCTTATCTTCAAAGGTCCAAACTACCTTGGTAGCATAAAGTGAGCACATTTCACCAACTCTAGGCTGCTACATTGGTACATTGGTTATGGCTTCTCCCAAACACAGGTAGCCTGGCTAGTTCTGTATGTTTCATAACAATCTATTTCAGTTACTTAAATATGTCGTATGTGTCACTGTTCTGAAGACTGTAAATCTGAAAACTATTCTTATGACCAAATACAACAACTAGATGATTGTCTGGGATTGGACTGATTGTATATTTTGCAAGTCTTGAAACAACTGTACAGTTGAGCCCCTGTATCCACAGGGGGTCCATTCCAGGGATCCCCCACACATACAGAAACTGTGGATATGGTGAACCCTGTTTCTGCACTCATTAATGCAGTTTAGAAATTATCAGGGTGAAAATGATATCCTATACAGATTGCTATACACATTGAAGTTTATAGCGATGTCAAGGCAGCCTGAATGCTTGAAAAGACACAATCAAGGTTAACAGGAAACGGTTAAATTTGAATCCACAGATCTGTGGATATGGGAGCCCGTCTGTATTGACCTTCAGTTCATTTCTGCGACAATCCAATGCCCTTGTTATATCTTTAGAACCTAAAGCCTTGGGATCAGATCAGGCCTATGCCAAGCCAAACTGGTGCCTGAAGCAGTGTTCAAATTCCTCCTTTTGAGGAGCATGTGCCTATGTTAGGTAGGAATATCTGAACCTAGTTTGTGATCTGGTTCCAGTCCAAGTCTGGTAGGTCTTACATGAAGCCATGGGTACAGCCTCTACAGTGAAGCCTCCACAATGGGAGATCAAAAAAGTAACTCAAATTTTGTACAAGATAGCAGTTCATGAAAATTGGGGTCTTTGAGATCTCTCTCCAGATATTTATTTTTGATTGATATTTAGTGCTATGGATCCTCCTGTCATAAAGTAAACAAGGACAGGTCGTTTTCTACTGTGGTTGTAGGGGGTGGCTATGAATTGCAAAGCACATCTCAGGAGAACCATGGCATGTAAGATATTAATAAAGTACAGGTGTAGACGTAGTTAGGTCTCTGAATGGCTGTAACAGCCTGCTGAGTCTCATCAATCATGCGCCAGCCCATGCAGGGACTGACAAATAAGAATGCTCTATGGAAACCTGTAAATATGCAAATATTGCTTTATGGCTGACTGTGATCCCCTTCCCCCTCCTTCTACACTCCTGATCTCAAACCAGCATCTGGAATTGTTAGAAATCTTGTGTCTCCCCTGGATTTCTGACTTCTAAAGTAATTAGCTAGAACTTTCACTGAACAACCTCAGGGGCCCAATCTTATAGTCAACCTTCAATGCCTGACCTAGCATTCTGGCAGCGGAGGGCTATTTCTGGTGGTATGAAAGCCTGGTGACTGTTACACATTGCTGGGCCTCTACCACAAACTGGCTTCAAACTGTAGCAACTCTCAAAGCTTTCATTGGCACTAGTAAGTTGGTGGCGGCAGAGATGTTGGTGGGGAGGGAGAGTTTTGTAGTGAATCAGGAGAGGGCAGGGATTGATTCTGGAGATCTTGGAGAAGGATTGGATTTTGGTGACACCAGCATGTGCCAGATCCTATCCCCTTTTTCCCAGTCTGCCCTGCCCCTTTTCTCTCTTCAGATGCATGCCACCAAAATGACAGGCACAGGTCCAAGGAGACCAATATCCAATAGGGCAGCCTACCAGGGGATAAATAAAATCTATTTTTGCTTAGTTCCTACTGGCTGTCTGATTGCCCCCCTTCCCCACCATTGGATGCAGTATGCCCTCTGTTAGCACAGCTGCATTGGAGCTAATAATAATACAGGTATTTATATACCGCCTTTCTTGGTCTTTATTCAAGACTTTATTCAAGGCGGTTTACATAGGCAGGCTATTTAAATCCCCATAGGGATTTTTACAATTGAAAGAAGGTTCTATCTTTCAAGAACCGCAACATTCAGATGTTTCTTTCTGATCTGGTATCACATTCTGGCCTCCATCCTCCCACGCTCAGAGCAGATGGAATAACTCGGCTCAGCTTGTCAGCTGCTTCAAGGTCGCACGGTGCCGGTGGCCTCGAACCGGCGACCTTGTGGATGTTATCTTCAGGCAAATGGAGGCTCTACCCTCTAGACCAGACCTCCTGCCTAATGTTTGGGGATATGCGCAAGCATATCCATGGTCAAATATATTGCCCCTATACCAGGCAAGAAAGAGTCCTAGATCTTCAAAACAGCACACACATTTGTTTCTCTCATGTAGATCTTTTGAGGTAATTTCTTGTTACAGCATAGAGTTTCTTCAACACCTTTACAGACATTAGCCTTCTCTTCTTCCTTCCCATTCACCCCAGCCTGGAATTCCTATAGCTCATGCTATTTCTCTGAGAGAGTTGCCTGCCTTGGGATCCCTGGAGCTGTCAACACCCAAGCATGTCACCCTGAAGATCCTGGCTTACTTATGGGCCCCTGTAGAAAGTGGCTCTTATGTTTAATTCAGACCATATCCAGTTTTCCAATGAATAAGTTTTCTAGCTTCAAAATCAATAGTTTCCATAAGTAACTTGTAACACCCTTTAGGGGGTTCTGTAACTGTCTTTCCCAATAAAGCATCTTTAAAACCCGTGGGAGAGCAGAACATGCCCATTAATTACATTGCAAACTTTTTAGTCAGTTTTACCAATTATTACTCCCGGCAAAACCACATTATTTCACTTGTGGATGTGGCATTGTTTTAAAGGGTAGATCAAAATAACAGCCTGAAGAACTCATTAATCTGCCTCAGATATTGAGATGTCAGTGACAAGATGTTAGGTGCTTTTTGAAGATTAACGTAATACATTTCATTAAAATACTGTGATTTCTTTCATTTTCAGAGTGTGTTGAGTGATTAATATGAAAATAAGGGAGATAATATTTGTCAGCACTGACATCCATACAACAGCAATTTTCTTGTAAAAGTAGATGTGGCAAACTACTAACATGTTTGTTTATTACGTTTGTGGAACTAATCCATGCTATGTTTGATGGTCTTACTAAATGGATTCACTCTGCTCCTTTTGTGTTTGAATGTGATTTTTGGGGGTGGAATCAAAGACTGAGGCCGATACTAACTTAATTTCTTACAACCCAGATTGCCCAGATTTGTCTTTGGCTTTTTCTTTGTCTCACTTTGGACCTACCCATCGTCAACTGGACCAGCAGCAAACTGATCAGATGACCTGCAGAAGAATAATACTTCTGCATAAAGGAATGGACAGGGGTCCATTCTGTCCTGCTGCCCCTCATTCCTGACTCTCTCACCATCATTTTTCTCCAAATCCACTAACTCTCCCCTCCCTCTGTTCTCTCCTGTATTCAAACATGTTGTAACATCCTGGGGGCGAGGACCTGTCTTTTCCGATGTATGCAGAAAAGTGCCATGCGTACTAATGCTATAAAGAGTTTCCCCATCTTGGGGCTGTGTGTTGGGCTTTGCTATGTGCCTTATCAGTGGCTGCAAAGGATGCTGGGATAAGAACTCAAATGATGTGTCAGCACAGTGATTGACACTCTCATGAGTGTATTGCACCATGGCAAAGAAGGGAGCCAAAGGAAGGCTCCAGTGTGAGCTATCAGTTCCGGTAGCTTAATTATAATGTGATGATTCATTAAAGTAATGATTAGAATACTTTCTTGTACTTTTTTGAAGTTTCTTGTTTGATTGATCTCTGTGCCGGTGGAACTTTTAATGTGTCTCCAATCTCTGTTGGTATCCATTAGTTGTTTGCTGTAATTACTCTTCTTGTTTTTTCCCCTTCCACCACAGATGTCATTCCACTGATACCTGAGGAACCACTCTAGAATATTCAAGCAACACAGTAAGAGAATTGTGAAACATAATGGAACTAGCTATTAAGTAATCCTTTTCAAATAAAAAAGTTTGCCTTGGAAAATTGCACTTGCTAATCATTGCTCAGGGAAGCACATGGTTTTATTAAAATGAAAGCATATTACATTAGGATAGTACATGAGCAGAAAATAGGAAGCAAGTTTGTTCTAATAGCAAGCACAGGATATGATCACCCAGATACCTTGTGCACTGAACACAAACACATGGGGGGAATTCTTTGGAACAGAAAACAACAGTTTTAGGCCTGGCTCTAAGGATCGCCCATTATGGACACCTTTGGACTAAGTATTCTCCACCTTTGGCTGGCTCAGACAGCTCTCTCTGTGGTGGCACCCTGACTATGAAATTCCTTCTCTGACACCCCTTATATGCCATCCTTTATATCTTGGACCTTTGCTGGAAAATAACATTAATCTCTTTGTTAATTGTAGGAGCTGCTTTGTTTTGCTCTTTAATAAACTTAAGTTTTAAGGCCTTCATTGCATTCTATATTGTCTTTAAAGTGAGGCATTAGCCACTTTGAAATAACAATATATGTATTTATTTTAATTTTTTAAGAAATCATTTCTTAAAGAAGAAAAAGAAAAAAAATCATGTTTTTTTTTCCTACCGGGGAATTTAAAGTGACTTACAACAAAATTAACCAAGAATACAAATAATATGATTATTGATATTATTATTAAAAAGCCAGCAATATTAGCAACATATCTTAATGAAGGCAAGCAGTATCAACCCAGAAGACGCAGCAAATACAGCAGGAGAGGCCAGGCAAAACCCACTGAAAAAGTCATACTTTTACATCGCAATCCAAAGTTGCACCTGGGCTGCACAAGTCCCTTCCACTGGACCAGGAGGGTCGCAAATGTGCCATAAAGCACATTTACTCTCCTCACGAGCAAGTTGTGCCAGCTCACAGAACTGAGGCTGAATTCAGCCTCTGTGGCAGCTTGCGAAGCGAGCCTTATATTGCCCCAGCTGGGCCGATGCAAGGCTCTGGGTTGGACGGGGAGGAGATGGGAGGGGGGCGTTCCTGGGCAGGCAGTGGGCAGCCCCAGGACGGGTGGCGAGCAGGAGGCGGGACTGGGATCCGGCAGTTATGCCAGATCCCAACCTCCATTCGCAGGGAGTTCAGAGTGGCTTGAAGCCGCTCTACTCTCCTCAGACATGCGCCAACTCAGGAGCTGGCCCAGGTCCGAGGAGACCCATAGGGGCCCAGGGGTAAGGGGAAAAGTTTCCCCTTGCCTCTGGCTTAGCCGATTCTGGTCCCTATCCTGTACTGGATACAGCGCAAGCCTCTTAAGCTTGCCTGTTCCAGTGCAGGATAGGATTGCACCCTTAGTCTCTGATGAAAAACTGGCAGATGCCAGGTGCACATTATGGTGATAGGGAGTTCCAGTTGGTGACAGTCACCAACAAGAAGACTTTCTCACATATTTCCACTAGCCTAACCTGTAGAGACCACAGGCAGGGACAGCCTAGCGTTGAGGGCAACTGAAACTCTCGTTTCGAGTAGCAAGTTGAAGGAAGTGACAAATTGATGGGGTAACCCACCTGCTGCCTTTGAGTACCCCTCTGGTTTTCTGTCCACTGAGTTGCTTCAGTTTGCTCTCTGATACTCTTCCCACTTGCTGAGCAGAGAGCAAAACACAGAGTTGTATGAAAAGGTACCAAGAAGAAGGCAGGCTGTCTGCAGAGAGTGGGGTCTAGTATGCATGCACCCCTTCCAACTCTCCACTTTCCCTTTACTAAACCAGCAGCTAAGCGGGTTGAGGAAACTAGTAGTTTCTGTCCACTAACACCATCCCAGAGACCAGGCAGAAGATAACCATCTTAAGGAAAAAGCCTTCCCAGGAAAGCAGTGAACCCCAAGGGTTATTATTAACCCCCATTTTGCTCCCACTGCCCAGAATGGCTCTGAAGGGGAGGGTCTGCTTGCATGGTACATTCAACTGTCTGCAAAACTTAGTGCTTTGCACCCCCTCTAGCTACACCACTGAAATACCATAACTCATTTATTTAAATTTTTATTATATTGCTCCTCAAATACTCCACATTGCATTTAAACATACCATAATATTTTGGGATTAACATTGGAAATGGGTGATCCTCTGCACCCTGGGTTGCTATCCTGCCCTGAATAAAAGCTCTGTTTACTTAATTGCTAGGTTTAAGTCCTAAACTGCATGACACATTTTCAGATCCCAGAAAGGTGAATGAGGAAGTCTTGAGCTGTAAGTAATAAGCTCTATCTGCACATTTCAGTATAGGCCAAGCAGCACTCTGTGTGCCATATCTCTGATAATTTCTGTGGGTGGCATTTGCCAAACACCATGAAATCAGGATGAAATTGCAGCTAGTTTTATTCAATATAATGTGTATAAATTGACTAATATTTGCAAGTGATTGACACCAAGGGTCAAGCCGTTCAACAATGCTAAAATGTGATTTTGGGGAAAATTTTGCTTGTCGTTCCATGTCTTTGCTTGCATTCCCATTGGCTCATAGGTGAAATAGGTTTTTGCCCCTATGCTCAGTAAGGAGCACCTGATAACCACACAAGATGGCATTTGACTTGAAATAATATTAAGACATTTGGGGTTTGCTCTGAATAGACATTTGGGGTTTGCTTGTTAATATTAAGAAAAGGTTTGCTCTGAAAATGAGGTTGCCAACTAGTTGTTCACCATTTCAATTAAAGCAAAATGTAACCTGTATAAATTGCCAGGCTGGACAGTTTGTGTGGAAGGCAATTTAATGCCTCTTTTCAAAATATTAGGCTTGAAACCAAAGCAGAAATTAATTGCCCAATCCTAAGCAGAATGCCTGGCAGCACCATTTCAGTGGTGTTGAAATAGCTGCTGCTTTAGGGGCAACTGGAGGTTTCCTTTAGCTAATGGAACTTTCATTCCCTTACCCTGCATCAAGCCCCAGCAGCTGCTGTGGGTCTACTCAGATCCACACCAGCTCAATTGCAGGTGCAGAAGTGAGTAGTCCCATGTAGGACTTTCAGGTGTGGGCAGGGGATAGGATCTGGAGGCAGCCTGGTTCTGTAGCAGTCTCTGCTCCTCTCACCCTTTAGGTTGGAAAAGGAAGAGAGGGATAGAGTGGAAAAGGAGGTGTGTAGGAGAGGACAATGATGGGCTAGAGCGTCTCAGAAGCTCCAAACCAGAGAGTGGGAGAGAAGGAGCAGCAGTGGTGGACAGGGATGGATGCCAGCATCACTCTGCTGCTTGAGGTGACCACTTCAATAAGTGATAAGCCCTCCTGGCAAACTAGAAATATTCTTTATATGAGAGCTTATGATGGGAATTTACCGCCAAGGAAGCCTGTCTAAGGAAGTAATTTTTAACATTTTTCTTCTCATGACACATTGACCTCCATGGCCTTTGCCCTTTGTGATGACACTTCTGACTTCCAGGAGACTATTTCAGGTTCTGTGGCTATACTTCTAGGGCAACTGTCTGCAGTAAGGAAATTCTGTCCCTCTTCCTCCACTGGCAGAGCCCTAGAAAAAGATCTGTGGAACCAAGACAAGTTTTCTGACTATTTTCAACCACTGTGCCCCAAACTGTCATGGCACAACTGCAGACCTTTCACAGCACAACAATGTGCAATAAACACACCGGTGGAAAATCGCTACTCTAAGGAATGAAGAATTTGGATACTTATACAGCAATGTATAAGTCCTGGAATGTGCTGGAATCCCTAGCATGTATGCACTGCTGAAACAGAGACGCCTGCATTGGCTCGGTCATGTCGTGAGAATGGATGATGGCCGGATCCCAAAGGATCTCCTCTATGGAGAACTCATGCAAGGAAAGCGCCCTACAGGTAGACCACAGCTGCGATACAAGGACATCTGCAAGAGGGATCTGAAGGCCTTAGGAGTGGACCTCAACAAGTGGGAAACCCTGGCCTCTGAGCGGCCCGCTTGGAGGCAGGCTGTGCAGCATGGCCTTTCCCAGTTTGAAGAGACACTTGGCCAACAGACTGAGGCAAAGAAGGAAGGCCCATAGCCAGGGAGACAGACCAGGGACAGACTGCACTTGCTCCCAGTGTGGAAGGGATTGTCAATCCCGGATTGACCTTTTCAGCCACACTAGACGCTGTGCCAGAACCACCGTTCAGAGCGCAATACCATAGTCTTTCGAGACTGAAGGTTGCCAATAGAAATACAGCAATGTCTGACAGAATTCTCCTTTCCAGTATACTGAACTGAAACTCATTCCTGTATGTTCTGAGCCATGATCACTACATCTCTTCACTCTATGTCATTAGAAAGTTGTATAACGAGAAGTGGTGGACCTCCCCAGCTCTGCACCCAAGGGCAAAGGTCAGAGATGGCACTCCCCATGGGATGCTGCTGCCCCCCATGTGCAAATCCAGCCCCTCTTGTCAAGGTTATGCCTTCCGTTGCATGGGAAAGAGGTGTTGGAATCGTGGTGCGAGCAGGAACACAAAACAGCATACACAGCAGAGCACTTTAAATGCAGCAGTTGTATTTTAGAGCAAGGGTTATCACAAGTAGAGTAGTCAGTAAACAGTCCAAGTCAGTATGATGAGCAGTCAGTCCAGTAATAACAAATCCAAATCAGCTTTCCACAATACACAGTCAAAGTTCAGTCTACAGTCAGTAACAATATATACATACATAAATCCAGCCTCCAAAGTCTCTGGCAGCAGTTCAACAGTTATCTCCTACTACACTCCTACTATTGCACTGGAGGTTCATCAGACTAGCCCTTAAGTAGTGCTATTGGCCAATCTGGGTAGGCTTGTTTACACCCAGGGTGTGGCTGTCGCAGGTGCTTGCTGATTCTGCTGACTCCAGCAATCTGCACCTGTCCCTGAACCAATTAGTTAGCTGTGTTTCTGGCTTCCCCTGAACACAGGCTTAACACCCCTCACTTACCTGGAGCACACGGTGCTTCGCATGACTCCAGGACACATTAGGGAAGCCTCTCTGAAGTTCCCTGACACTTTAAACTGTCCGGTAATTTGGAAGCACAACTTCCAACCCAGTCAGGAGAATCGGAGAGGCTTCTGTAGGGTCCTAAAGCTCCACGTCTGGGGCATTTGCCCCATTGAGCCTAAGGGAGGTCTACCACTGTTGCCGAGAATGGCTTCCATAAACAAAACATCAAGAGTCCTTTAGACTCTGTATAGGTATCATCCTCTGAATGTTGTGTGGTTTCTAGCTAGCAATAACATACCTTCCAACAGAAATTGAGGAACCCCAAGAATCCACTCTGGTGGCAACCAACAGCTTAGTAAGTGGATTTAAAGCCAGACTTCCAAGGGCCTGTTCATATGCAAACTGCAAAACCCAGAAAATAGTAGCATCCAGCAACTGCTGCTGGTTGGCAACCTTCAGTCTCGAAAGACTATGGTATAAGCCTACAGCACCCAGTATTCCCAGGCGGTCTCCCATCCAAGTACTAACCAGGCCTGACCCTGCTTAGCTTCCGAGATCAGACGAGATCGGGCATGTGCAGGGTAACAGTTCCAGCAACTGTGTCTTCTCCAAAAAAGTAACATGGTGCCTTGTTAGGAAAGCAAAGCACTAATCCAGCACTAACTCAAAAGGAATGGAGTTGCCTACACCATGACCCGTCCTACAGAATCTTGAATTTTTCTTTTGAACTCTGCTTTGAAATAGTGAAATAAACACCCCCCTTTGAAGATCTCAGGTACTTTATATGTACTAAGGACTATTAGTACTACTCAGGCTCCGTTCTCTGTCAGTTCCAAAATCTGACATGAGCTCTAATGCATTTCAGGTCTTTGAAAGATGGCAGCTTCTGAACTTCTGGGCAGGAGTGGAGTGGAATACTATGAAAGCAGCTGGGCCTGCGAAAACCTTTTACTACAAATGAAACAACGCCTATTAATGTCCAGAAGAGAGAAAGCTAAAGACTTTTCAGTGTAATAAAACATTGTTGTGATCCAGTGAAGGATTCTTCATTTTGGAAAGGGGGTGACTGACTAGTTATTGCTATTTTATCAAAAGTTCAACAGGCACATTGTTAAAAGAGTCATTTCAACAAAGACGTTTGAATGTTGGTTCTGTTATGTCTGTGTATTGTTTGAAACCTTTGGTCTTTCTTTCTTCTGAGCAGTGGCTCAATGGGCAGCCCAATCCTTTGAATTATCATAGAACCAAAGAGTCAGAAGGGAGCTTGAAGGTCATCTAGCCCAACCCCTGCTCAGTGCAGGCTACAGCATCCCTGACAGGTGGCCATTCAGTCTGACCTCAAACACTTCTATTGGGGAAAGAGCCCACAACTGCACAAGGCAGGGTGTTCCAATGCTGGACACCATTTAAATTTAAGTAATTCTCCTTCATATCTAGTCTAGATCTACTCCCCGGTAGTTTGTTTATTAATTTAAAAAAAAATGTATATCCTGCATTTCCCTTGCTGAGGCAAATGCCCAAGGCAGCTTAGTTTTATTTTGAACCTAAAAAACCTAAACAATAAAACCATACAATAAATTAAAAAAAAAAAGTTGGCGTCAGCACCAAACAATATAAAGGTATCTCATTTTGCCACTAACCCACTTCCACTGACTTATTCACACCCCATTCTCTCTTGCAAAAGATGGCAACATGCAGGGAAGAGGAACTGTACGTGCTTCTCAGTGTGGTCTGAAGTCTGCTGTTACTCTGCTAAAGTGCTTGCTGTCAGTGTAGACTACTTTGGGCTGAGAATCCTTTGGCCTGATCTAATGAAAACTTTCTCAACCAGGGGAGAAATATGGTTAAAAACAGATGGGGCAGAGAATGTGTAGTCCCAGGCCTTGAGGGCTCTAACGCTCAAGATCTGCATCTGCACAAATGAGAAGCAAACAGCAAAGACTTATCTCATCACTGGTTGCTCATGGCACCACTAGGGGGGGTGCAGACTGCACCGGATGATGCTCACAAGGGGGGGCAACACCCCTAGTGACCCAAATTTGTAAAAACGTGGTACTTTCGAATAATACCATTATGATATATATCCTTCAATGCATTAATTTCTTGCAGAATACAATGAAACAATGTCTCTATGAAATGAAACAATGTTGAAATGTCTCTATTCTATCAAAGGTTATAGCCTTAAAAACCAGTGGCAATGGTGCATCATCATGCCCACTGTCCAGGGTATTGCCCCACCCACTGCATGGAAAGAGGACCGCCATGGGGGTGAGACACTGGTCTCCCGCAAAGGGTTCTGCAAACCCTAGTGACACAACTGCTGCTTGTGGTAGGAAACAGGTAGATATGGCTCCATCTCAGGGCTGCTAGCTCTTCGGTTTATAGTGCTATGATGACAAGGAATGTTCATGTGCTATTTTTTTTCCCAACATAAAGTTCACAAACTGTGCATAATAAGTGCTACCACGTTTTCCAGACTCACAAAGAGAGTCTGGTCCAACAAGAAGCTGACGGAGCAAACCAAGATCCAGGTCTACAGAGCTTGCGTCCTGAGTACACTTCTGTACTGCAGCGAGTCATGGACTCTCCGCTCACAACAGGAGAGGAAACTGAACGCTTTCCACATTCGCTGCCTCCGGCGCATTCTTGGCATCACCTGGCAGGATAAAGTTCCAAACAACACAGTCCTGGAACGTGCTGGAATCCCTAGCATGTATTCACTGCTGAAACAGAGACGCCTGCGTTGGCTCGGTCATGTCGTGAGAATGGATGATGGCCGGATCCCAAAGGATCTCCTCTATGGAGAACTCGTGCAAGGAAAGCGCCCTACAGGTAGACCACAGCTGTGATACAAGGACATCTGCAAGAGGGATCTGAAGGCCTTAGGAGTGGACCTCAACAAGTGGGAAACCCTGGCCTCTGAGCGGCCCGCTTGGAGGCAGGCTGTGCAGCATGGCCTTTCCCAGTTTGAAGAGACACTTGGCCAAAAGTCTGAGGCTAAGAGGCAAAGAAGGAAGGCCCATAGCCAGGGAGACAGACCAGGGACAGACTGCACTTGCTCCCAGTGTGGAAGGGATTGTCACTCCCGAATCGGCCTTTTCACCCACACTAGAAGCTGTTCCAGAACCACCATTCAGAGCGCGATACCATAGTCTTTCGAGACTGAAGGTTGCCAACAGAAAATACAGTAAGAAGAAAATGGTTCCCTGTCCTGAAAGAGCCCACAATCTAAAAAAGATACACAACCCTAGTAAATAGTTACTGGAAAAGATGCAATGAAGGGATGAAGAGGGACAGATGCTCTCCCTTGCTAAATATAAGAGGACCACCGTCTCTTGTTGCTTCTTTACCCATTGGCGCTACTTAACACTGCTTGATACCTCACACCACCATGCCTTCTCAGTGGGAAGAAGAATTTGCTCCTGCTATGGGAAGAGAATTTGCTCCTGCTGTGTGCAGGGTCCTCTCACCGCACTGATGCCACACTGCTATTGTGCTGGGTTCTGCTGTACTAGCTAGACATAGGGCCGCATCTTCCTATTCCTGCCTCTCCCTGCATTCCCCAGCCAGTGGGACCTCATCCCATCTGGTGTAGTGGAGAGGAAGAAGAACCACAGAGGCTCCAGAGCTTCTGGAAAGCTTTTCTGTGATGTGGCTTCTTAAAATGGCAAAATAAGTGCTTACAAAGTGATTAGAAAACGAGGATCACACACACATGCGTGGCCACATGCACAGAGTGACCTCTAAATGCTTTGTTGCTTACCCTGTATAAAAATGCTATGGCGTGATAAAATTCCATCCATCTGGTTCCTTTGAAAGTCTTTAGGGTACCTGGTGAGTAATTGCCTCTTGCATCTTTCTAACGGGAACAGTCTCACTAATTAGTCTGTAGCATGGCTTCATTATTGATTAACAAACACAACTGAGCCTGGTTCCCTTTGCAGCTTATTATGAACGCTCTGTAGGAGCAGCAATGAAATGTGGTTTAGTTTTCATAGTCCAGCTTCAGGGAGGAAAATGTGAAGCCCACAGGTGCCATTTGAAAGTTGGAAGTCTTCCACAATGGACAACCAGGACAAGCCTACTTCAAAGTTTCCGGTGCTTACAGTAAAGTTAAAGAACTGTCAGACACTCGAGTGACAAGTGTGGGTTGGGGTGTATTGATCATCTAAATTGCATTCTTCTCTGGAAAGAAATATTTATCTAATGCTTCAGTGGAAATTCAAGATTGAAGTGCCTGGCCCAAATATATGATCATTAAAACCTTGAGGACAATGGGGTAGACAGTGCATTGCTTCTCTTTCAGATGTGTGCTAGAGTGAGCCTGGGAATTGTAAACCAGCGAGTCTTTCTTCAGGCTCTAGTAAATTAGGAGAAATTCTTCCAACACTTAGTTAAAGAGTTCGAGGGGAAAAAATGAGCACACTGTCGGGGATAAACCAGTTGAGAGTCTGAAAGGAATATTGTGTTTCTTTTCAATTATAATTCCTTCGGGGAGGCAGCGTGGAGAACAATATAATTTTCTTTATCATTTTAGGAAAGCAGAAAACGAGGAAACTCATAAGGAAGCGAAACGTGGCTGACAGAGGATGATAAATAACAGAGTTGAAATGGGACAGCTTGCCAACGTTAAAGTTGAAAATATCTCCTTAATTGCCTTGAGGATATGTGAGCGGTAGAGAGACACAGGAAACAGACATGGGAGTACAAGTCTGGCAGCAGCAGGACTATATTTGGAGATGCTCCACTTCCTGGAAACATAAAATGTGGATGATGAGAACTCAGCAGATACATGCCTTGGGACGCAAGCTGGATTCAACCCACAAATAGTTCTGAGAATCAAGCACCGTCTGGAAGTTTTGCTTGTCTTTTCTACAGGTGCATGTAAGAATGGGGCGTCTTTGCTCTCTGACCTGAGTCAAATAATTCTGTCATCGCAAAAATGGGGAGGGGGAGGTTGTAAGAGAGTAATGAAATCCTGAAGCTAGCATGAGAAGAAGGATGCTGTCAGATGTCGTTGATAAATGATTACGAGTGACTGGAAACATTAAAAGAAATATTTTTTTTTTTAAAAAATTGAGAGCTACAGAGACCTTGTCAAAAAAAAGGTCAGTCCCGAAATATTAGATTCTGTAAGAGTTATTACTAGGTTTGAATCCAAGGGGTTGGTGTGATTTTAGAGAACATGCTTGTCAGCATCAAATGGCATCTCCCCCCCCCCCCACTTTTATGACTCTCTGGGAAAGTAACAAAACTGTTCACTTCTCCAGGAAGCATTGCCCTGAATACAGCTTCCTGATTGGCTACGTTCTTTGCTTCCTGATTGGCTATGTTTACCACTGCGAATAGCCAAGGAAGCTTCACACGAGGCAGTAGATGGGGCAGCACTAGATGGGTGTGTATCACACTCTGGGTGTGTATCGCACTAGATGGTATCCTGCTCTAAAAGGTGGTTCTGGAACAGCGTCTAGTGTGGCTGAAAAGGCCATTTCGGGAGTGACAATCCCTTCCACACCAGGAGCAAGTGCAGTCTGTCCCTGGTCTCCCTGGCTATGGGCCTTCCTTCTTTGCCACTTTGCCTCAGACTTTTGGCCAAGTGTCTCTTCAAACTGGGAAAGGCCATGCTGCACAGCCTGCCTCCAAGCGGGCCGCTCAGAGGCCAGGGTTTCCCACCTGTTGAGGTCCACTCCTAAGGCCTTCAGATCCCTCTTGCAGATGTCCTTGTATCGCAGCTGTAGATGGGGCAGCACTAGATGGGTGCTGGAGCAGAAAAGGCAGAGCCAAGGGTAACATATGTTGGGCACCTGGCCTTTGCCCTGCTCAGTCTGATGCTGGACAAGTGCATGAGTGGATGGACAGCTCAGTGCGAGCCTAACCAAAGGCAGCACTAGGGCTGATGTCAGCAGTGTGGTAATGGTGTCACCCCCACGCACCTCCTCAGGTGCAAAGTGTGTACTCAGATAGCTGCCTCTTTCTCCTCTTTTGACTGTCTCCAGTTGCCCAGTTCCATTTCAACACATGCCTTGGGCAGGCTGCGAGTGCCACTTTAGTTCAGCTGAAGTGTGCTTAAAAGGAGGGGGCACCCCAAGCCTTCCCTCACTGATACTTCACACTGTGGCCAGACAGCACTGTGCACTCCTATGCCATGTGCCCTGAACTGAGCTTCTCAGATTGCATATGTGCGGCACAAGGGAGGGACACACGCAGCCTCTTGCAGCAATGGCAGTTGCACTGCTGCGCTCCGTGGAAGAGGATGTAACTGGGCAAGTCATTTTTGTGTCACTCCCTGATGGTGTCACCTGGAGCAGCTCACATCCTCCACACACCCCTAGTGATGCCCGTGAGCCTAACCACCCAGAAGCCTCAGAGCTGCTTAACAGTTGTGGCAACTGTAGCAACATGGGAAAGAAAGAAAGAAAGAAAGAAAGAAAGAAAGAAAGAAAGAAAGAAAGAAAGAAAGAAAGAAAGAAAGAAAGAAAGAAAGAAAGAAAGAAAGAAAGAAAGAAGAGGGCATTCTGGGTGTGGGGGAGTATTGGGAATAGAGACCAGGGAGGAATAGTAGGGAGACTGCGAGGGATTCCCCCTACATAGGGGTGGTTGAGGGGCTTCATGACTGCAGTATTTAACTGCCTGCCCATTCACCCATCTTTCCTCCATATTAGCTCCATATTTCTCCCCTCCTCTCACTCCAGTGGCATTGATGATGGTGGTGGATGAGCATTTTTGAAGGAAGGGGGGCTATATTTTGCAACCCACCTGCACACACATCCTCTGTTAAAACAACAAAATAAAATGAGGTAGAGTGGCAGAAGCAGGGATAACAAATGCGAAGGGGTTAGTTGGTGGATTTAGGGCCCAATCCTATCCAACTTTCCAGTACTGATGCAATACTGATGGGAGAACAGTCACAGAGGCCTCCTCAAAGTAAGGGAACGTTTGTTCCCTTACTTTTGGGCTGCTCTATGGCTGCGTCAGTGGTTGGAATAGATTGGGTCCAGTTTAGAACTGAAGCAGAGATAACATAATCCAGGCATAGCTAGATGTTAGGCATTGGCCCTGTTTTTGGCCTTGCCTGTTCAACTAAGCCAGTTTGTTAGGAACTTTACTAGTTTAAGGCTATTTCTCTTTATAATGTTTTTTTTTGAATTACAGGGTCATATCCAGGAAGCTCAGGTTAAGATTTGTTATGGGATTTGGAATCTTTTATCGCCTGGCTGATTGCTTTTTCTTTATAGGTAATTAAAAGGGGGGGAGAAGAGGGAGGCCACCTTCCAGGCGTTGGTCTAGCATTTGGTTCTTTTGGAACATGGTCACTTTAGTGCAACTTTTGTCTGGTGGGTGACAGGTTCACTGGGTAGAAATGCAGAATACCTGCACTTGCAGAGACATGATATCAAACGTAAAATTATACCCACTGCAGCCACTACCAAGCAATGGTAAACTGCTCCCCTCAGAACTTCCCATGAAGGTGTCTCTCCTACTCAAATCACCCTGTTTCACCCCTAAACCTTTAGCACCTCAAACTTTACCACAATTACCTTTGGGGGGAGGGCTGAAACCATTCCCTTTGTCCCTTTGAGTTTCACCAGAATGGCTTCTATGAGGATTTTGGATCAAGTAGATTGAAAATGCGAGATATTTTTGAGGGAAAACAGGACAGCACCAAAACATGAGACCAAAAAAAAGGGGAGATAGTCTGAAAAATATGTGGAAAACGTAGGTTTAGGAAGGAAATTCAAAAGATGTCAATTATACTGCACCAGAAACAGAGGCATAAAGACACCCTTTGATACTTGACAGGGACTCCACTCCTGGTAGAGACTCAAACAAGGCATGATGTCTCCGGAAATTCAATAAGGAAACATCATGCCGGTTTTTGTGTTTCCGCAGTCCATTCAGGTTGTACAGGAACTGTCCTTAGTTACCTAACAGCCCTATTCTAAGGGCCCAGTCCTAAAGGGCCATAGCACTGGTGCTGAGTTCCAGTGCCAGGTGTTGTAAATCTGCTGCAAAGCATGTTTACGGCACCCTCCAAGTAGGGAGAGCTGGGCCACTGCCAGCATTGCATGGAGGATGCTGCCAGGTCACCCTGGGAGATAAGTGGGACTGCCAGGTGGTGGTGTAACTTTTCTGGGTGGGGAGGGATGTTCTGGGGTGGGCAGGGGCCAGGGCAAGAGGGGGATGGAACCTCCTCCACTGAATCTTATTCCCCATGAATCCTATTCCCCTGTAAAACCACAGAGGTTCTCCAGTTTCCACTGGCAAAATAACAGGCACAGATGTGAGAAGTCACATTGAGGGGCTTGGAGCTTTCCTGGGGCTGTGCTGACTGGTGTGTTGCCTTTTGCAACAGCCACAAAGCATGCTGCACTGCCAGAACTTGAGTTCCAGGGGCACAATGGCCTGACAGGGTTGGAACATAAAATTATTCTTTGAATGCAGAATCTTTGATAACCTCAGCTGAAAATACTTCTTGATCCATTAGCAGCATGAAATCAGTGGTTGCAACCAGTTCCTGACTTCTGCAGACCAGCGTAGACTATTTCGGAAGCCAGCATCTCACTTCAGTTCCCGAACCTTATGCACTATATGCTTTTTCTATGATTACTGTTTCTGACCATGACAACTAGTTCTGTTAATTAACCTTGATGCCAGGTGCATCCTATTAAGCCTTCGAGATGGCTTTATAAACTATTCTGGAACTATAATGCCAAAATATTCGTGAGATGCCAATGTATTAAATAACTTCTGTCACCTGAAGTCAAAGGACAGCTGTACCATTCTAGAGAGCAATGTCAAGGCAGGCAATTGCCCACATTTTTGCTGAGTTCATCTTCCAGCCTTCTGGCCCACAGCGATCAGAACTATGCAATAAACAACAATGAATTTTACAAAGCCCTTAAAGTGGCCTGAGGCAGACACGAGCCAGTGTATAGCAGCCTAAGGCAGAACTATGACTTGGTCCAAATACTGTGCCTTCAGCAGCTCCTTTGTACAAAAACAATAACGAAAAGGTCATGCTGAGAAGGAAGAATCTAGAAAGTTTTGCCAGGAACATTTTGCCAGAACTTCTTTGCCTCAGTACCTAGAGGGTCACCAACTTTCCAAAAGTCGTAGTTCTGTCATAAGTTATCAGATAGGTCAGAGATAATTTGTGGGCATGTGGAAGAAAACACAAGCACCCATTCCTGGGAGATTTCTTTAGTTTTACTGATTTTATTATTTAGTTTTGCATATTTGGAAGTCCTTAAGCCAGTGGTTTTCACTCCTTTAGCACCAGGACTTACTTTTTAGAATGAGAATCTGTCAGGACCCACCAGAAGTGATGACATGATCGGAAGTGACATCATCAAGCAGGAAAATTTTTAACAATCCTAGACTGCAATCCTATCCACACTTACCCAGGAGTAAGTCCCATTGACTATCATTGTTAAAAGCATCTGCATAGTAGCCTGTTAAACGTACAGATCTGTGACATTTCCCCAAATGCAGTCAATTACAAGGGTAGCATCCAGTCTAATATATTAAAAATAAAATATTGAAATGAATGGGGACTCACCTGAAATTGGCTCACGACCCACCTAGTGAAATGCTGCCTTAAGTATTTTGTCCAGAAAGGAGCCTCAGAAGAAGTTTTGTAACAAATTGTGGAACGCATTGCCACCAAAAAATTGTTGCCAGTCTTATTGAATCTCATGTTGCTTCCTTCAGACTTGCAGAAATGTTTTGCCCAAGATGGCTCTTCCACTTCGCAATAAAACTAGCAAAGTTTCTCAAGGGCAAATTTACTGTGGCTCAGAACAGCTTGGACCCATTTTACTATCTACATCACCTGGAGTTTCACCATCCTACTGCCTCATATCTAGTCAGGGCTTAAAGATCTTCTCTGGCACCAGTTTGTTTCCCAGCACAATTCAAGTTACTGGTTTTGACCAAACTTTAATGGGTTCATGAGCAGGGTATCTAAGAGATGTCTTTGCTCCGATGAGGAACTGCTGAGATCCCCAGCTGAGACCCCATGCCCTACTCTTACTCTCTAAAATGCTGTAGGTAGCCACAAGTGGCAGGGCCTTTTCTGTGATAATATCATAAGAACAGCCCCACTGGATCAGGCCATAGGTCCATCTAGTTCAGCTTCCTGTATCTCACAGCGGCCCAACCAAATGCCCCAGGGAGCACACCAGATAACAAGAGACCTCATCCTGGTGCCCTCCCTTGCATCTGGCATTCTGACATAGCCCATTTCTAAAATCAGGAGGTTGCACATACGCATCATGGCTTGAAACCCATAATGGATTTTTCCTCCAGAAACTTGTCCAATCCCCTTTTAAAGGCATCCAAGCCAGACACCATCACCACATCCTATGGCAAGGAGTTCCACAGACCAACCACACGCTGAGTAAAGAAATATTTTCTTTTGTCTGTCCTAACCCTCCCAACACTCAATTTTAGTGGATGTCCCCTGGTTCTGGTGTTATGTGAGAGTGTAAAGAGCTCAATAAGTCGATTCTGATCTTCCAGTCAATCGCCAGGCAAAATGAGTCGATCGCAGGCTTCTCTCCCGTCCACGCATTACTGGGAGTGAGCCCCGCCCTGGGAGTGAAGCATCCCTGGGAGTGAGCCCTGCCCTGGGAGTGAGCTCCTGTCCACGCATCCCTGGGAGTGAGCCCCGTGGACTCTACTGGGGCTGACTCATGAGTAGTCCTGGAGAGGAGCCACTGGCAGGCTTCTCTCCTGTCCAGGCATCCCTTCCATCTGTTGCCCCCCCCAACAGAATCTGTTGGTTCTGTATGCAAGGGGTTTTGCACTGGTCTTGCTGTGATGTCTATACAGAGATCTTCCCTCCCCCACACCTTTCCCTTGTTTTTGCACTGGTCTGTATAGAGATCTGCTCCCCCCCCCCCCCACACTTATATTGGAATCAAGGAAGGTCTGGTGAGGAGGTAGATGTGGTGTCAGCAGTGGCCCCTTTAAGGGTCAGGCCTGGGCATCCAGCAGAGTGTGCTGCACAGCTGCAGCCACTTGAAGGCAATAGGGCCCTCAGGGATATAAGAGCACCTGAGGCAGGAAGGGCTCCACTTATTTATGTGAGTCAGCCTTTTCCTACAGGAAGACCTTTAAGTCCAAGTACCTTTCCACCATGACTGATGAACATTTGGAAGTGTGCTTGAAGCTGGCTGTCAGCAGCTACTGTCCGGGCTATGCATCCTTGGCTGATTCACTTCACTGCAAGTCATCAAAGTAAATTCAAGTAATTACAAAAAATGTTTATAGTTAATTATGTTGTGTTGTGCAATATTGGCTCATGCGGTTATGCAAGGTACACCAACATACATTGTACACATAAATGTTATATGTTAAGATGGTGCGAACATTGTAAAAAAAACTCTGGTAGATCTCCGGGCCTTGCTGGGTTTCAAAGTAGCTCTCGAGCCAAAAAAGTGTGAGCACCCCTGGTAAAGAGCATCTCTCTATCCACTTTATCCTTCCCATGCATAATGTTGTATGTCTCAATCATGCCCCCTCTCAGGCGTCTCTTTTCTAGGTTGAAGAGGCCCAAGCGCCATGACCTTTCCTCATAAGGAAGGTGCCGCAGCCCAGCAATCATCTTAGTTGCCCTCTTTTGCACCTTTTCCATTTCCAATATATCCTATCTGCAGCCCTCCTTGTCCACAGGTTCACGACTCAAAGATGTGACTTACAGTTGGTCCAGACCCATGCATGGAGGGGTCTCACTGAACATCCTGGACACGACTAGAAGAGTCTCTCCAAAGCCACTGGGAGGGCTTTTTTTTTTTTTTTTGTAAAACTGGAAGTTCCTCTCAGAAGCATCCAGAAGGCCTTCTGAGGCATACATAGGCCATGTGTGGCTTCCTCACGCCTTAGAAAACCTCCAGATGTGACCTCCAGAAGGCAAATCTGGTCACGCCCAGAGGTCTTCTGAGCCCTCCTTCCCCATAGATCTCAATATCCACTGGTTTGGTATCCGCGGGGGGTACGGGAACAGTTCTCCGGCAGATACTGAGGGCCAACCTCTTTGTGTATGTGTGTACATACATATGTATGTATGTATATCTATGCACAGCGGCATGCCTCGAGGGCCGCTTTTGCCGTGCCCCACTTGTGTGAGCAGAGACGGAAGCTTGTAGCAGCCAAATTGTGGCTGTTTTGGGGGGCATGACCAGGCCAGGAAAGGAGAGTGCATGTGCCTTCCTCCTCAGTCCACCCACAGTTATCAACTCCACCTGCCCGTCTCAGTAAGCATTCTGAGACTAGATGGTCACTGTTTCAAGATTGGCCCAGGTTGCTGGTTTTTCGCCTACCCCAGACTGCATAGTTGGGTAGATGGCAAAGGTTAATAAAATTTGGTCACTTTAGGGGCAGGGTGCACGCAGGTGTTGCGTAGACAGGGTCTCTTTAGGTGTACACATGAGGTAGCAAAGCCATGGAGGCAAGCCAGTGCCACTCTTATGATGCCTGACTGGCTTGAGGAAGCAGGCTGACAAACTTGGGCAGCTCGTTTGGCCAAGATTATCACCACACAGTCCAGCTGCCTTGATCCTTAAGAGTCGCCCATGATAGGTGCACTCTGTCTTTGACAGAATGTTGCCTGGAGCCCATATACTATACTCAGTATACATTCTCAGGGGAGGTAGACAGCTAGAGCCATTTCCCCCATCTTAGATACCCATGCACTTTCAGGATATGGGTTAATAAGTTTGTAGATCTAAGTTTCTAATAAAATGACCCATTAGATCCCAAGCCTGTGTCTTGCATGCTCATTTGTGGGTGCGGGGATAAATCTATATGTATATGAATATAAGTATGTATACATAAATACATACTTTATATATGTATATATATAGACCCTTCAGAGCTACACCCTTCAGAGCTACAGCCAAATTAAGCATAAGAATTTGATTTGAGCAAACAGATATTCTTCAGTGCATTATGAGAGCAACTCTACAAGTTCTATCTCATTGTCCTTGTGTTTCCATTGTGTTTTGAGGTCTGACAGAATTTTAAAAGCCGCTTACATTTTTGTAGACGGTTCTTGCAAGACGTCGTCTGCCACGGAATCCCTGTAAAATGACTGAAGGCATATACAGCTCCACCGCATTTAAGAATTATTTTCTTCATTAAATTGCTTAACTAAATTGGTCTGTAATTTCAGTTTTTAAAACTGGGGGAAGAAGAGAAACTCAGGGCTGCTATCAGCGATGAAATTATACAATCTTTAGTTTAAATTCATTAAATAGTTATGTGGAGAGGAGAACAAACCATCTGTAATAAGCTAAAATTGCTGACACAGTCCTCATAATAGGTTCTTTCCCAGAGGTTTTTATTGCAGTTATATAAGAAAGCATTGACTTATGAAGTTCAAAGAAACTTTCAAAATAGATCCCTCTATTTTTTTGTTACATACACGCACACACACGAGAGAGAGAGAGAGAGAGAGAGAGAGAGAGAGAGAGAGAGAGAGAGAGAGAGGTGAAGCAGTAGATGTAATTATGGGGCAATGTGCCCCAGGACTATAATACTTAAAAAAAAAATTATCCTAAACTTATGGTGCTTTTAAAATCAAAACAGTGAAATACCTTTGAAATTAAAATCATGGTATCTTAAACATCTAGCATTAGATACTATTTTTAGCAAGTAAGACACTATTAAGCAAATACAAAGACATAGATAAATGAATTATCCCTTAGTTTGGCAATCTTGATGCTCCAGTCTTTGAACTATACCAGGGCTCTACAGTCTCTGGTGCCCTGCCTAATTCCTACCCCACGAATGGCACTTAATGTTCCATAGGGGAGCCTACTGTTTCCAGTCCCGATCTTCCTCGAACTGCGCTCTGGCCAGCCGCTTTCAGGTTTTGTTGCCCCAGCAGCCATTGCACCCGGGTTTCTGGGCATATGCAGCAATTCGGGGTGCAGTTTGGGAGAGATCAGCACCGCAAACACGAACCTCCCTGATAAAACGGCAAGTGCTGTTTGTGCGGGGAAGCTTTTGCCAGCGCTCAGCGGTCTCCAGTTTGGAGGCTACTGGACTATACAGTGGAAAAAGAACCATAAAGCCAAAGGAACAAGCAAATACACATTAGGATTCCATCAGCGATGATACCCGAGCTCTGAATTTCTTGATTTAAGATATTAGTCAAAGCAAACCTTACAACCAGCACTTCTGTGAGTATTTCTCATGGATAGGATTGGGCAGCAAAATATTTATTTACCCTTAAAACAAAGTACTAGACCATTGAGGTCAATTTGTCTTCATTTCTTTGCTGCAAGGGCAAACGAGGCCATCTTCTCAATTATTGACCTCTCTCTCTTCACAAGCAAGAACTCAATTTTCTCTGCGATTTGATAAAAATCAATAGAAAGTTGGGGCAAGGCTCTTCGCCTTGTACGTAAAACACGGGATCAGACATACCTAGTAGGGATGCATTCTAAATTATCCTTATCCAAATCTGTTTTGCAGATCACTCCAGAGTTGAGTGGGAGTCACTGGATGTGAAATGGGTTGCAATTCACTCAGCAGTGGGGGAGGGTTTGTTGGAATTTTCAAGTCCTGGGAGAACAAAATGCCTGAATGCCTTTTTATTACAGATGTTCCCAGTATCCATGGGGGATACGTTCCCCCCCTCCCCGTGGATATCGGTAATCACGGATAAGAGAGACTCTTATTTCTGCATTCTCCCTCATCCCGTTGTTTATCTTTATTGCAGTCGCACAAAATGTCTCTTGCTTTAACTGAACAAGTAGACTGGCAGCCTTTCGCAATTACTATATATCTCTTCCTTTAACAGGCAGGCAGACTCTAGAGTGGAGAGCAAATGTAGAGAGCAGGAAATCTCCCTTCTAGCCTGCCTGCATGCAGGATGGAGGACAGAGTACCTCTACTATTAACCATTGTATAGAAGAGGGAATTTTGGCAGCTGCAGCTCATCGTGGAAGGCTTTGAAAAGCTGGACCTGCCGACATTCCCTCTTCTGTACAATGCTTAAAGGTTTAGGCATGCTGTCTTCCTTTGTCACCCTGCCTGTATGCTTAGCTGTTAAAGCAAGAGACATAGAGTGATTGCAAGAGGCTGCCTGCTTGCTTGTTAAGTAAAAACAAGAGACATGTCACAACTGTAATGAAGATAAACAAAGGCAATGGATGTGGGGAACAGCGGATAAGCAGACCCATGGATACTGGATCTGCAGATACCGGGGAACACCTGTACTACAAAATGCTCCAGTAGCAACATAAATGCTTGATGCATTTTTAAGCTCCTTAAAGGCAAAGATTTAACTCATTTCTGCCCAGCGCACAGTTGTACGCACTTGATCCCTGTTGCATATATGCAACGTTGGACAGAAATGGCTTAATCAAAGGTTGAGAGAAAGATATTTGTGGGATTGTATTGACTCCTGGCACAATTCTTTTCCTTCTCGGTAACTTGCTTGTCACCAAGATGAGAAAGAATTGTACTAGGATCATGTCCATATGGTATCTACCTCCTTAATATTACAGCACCGTCTTGTATATGCTAGTATAAATGAACAGTCTTTAATTTCCCTTGTTCATTTTCAATGAACTTTCAATGGAAATCATGAGCACTTCTGTACAGTCATTGCTTTCTTTGCCTTTTTAAAAAAAAATAATTTCTTTCTTTTTTAATCTACTGCATTTCTTTTTCCAAAACTGTCTTTGAAAACATTTTAGCCTTTAGTTCACTTTACAGATTGGCCCAAGAATTTCTAGCATTAGATCCTAGTCAATCAAAACCTTTAACATCTTAATCATACATCAATTTCTCTTGGTCCTCTGCCAACATTATAATTATGTTGCATGAATTAAGGTATTGCGAAATGGATTCTCCTTTCAGCCTATACAATAGACTGGTTGGCACATGATCCCTATAACTGCAAATTAGTTAATCCTGGCAGAAAACTATGGATTCTTTTTAAAACATATTGATTTCCCAAGAAAATACTGAGATGCCGAATCATTAGTGCCTATTTAAACAATTACAAACTATTCACAGCAATTGCATTTCCAGGAATGCATTAATTTTCAGATTTAGAAATTGTACTGACTGTGAGACCTTATAGCAAGCTTACGATACTGATAAAAAATCAGTTGCCATGCAAACATTGACAGCTGTAACTCCTCAAGGTCAACATAAGGCAAATTTAAATCTCAGGTGAAAGTTGCTGAGAATTCCAAGGAACAGTCAAAGAAAGGGGAGAAGTTTCAGCAGGACTAGTGAAAATTCTGAAAATCCTGAGCTATTTTAGGTTGTCATCAGAATTCGCCCCAAAATGAAATTCAAGTGAATGTAGAGGTTCCTACTTAGCCAAAATATCCAAGAGTGGCAGGCCTTGGGGGAGGGAGAAGCCCCACACGTCATGCCCGCTATGTCCCTGAGGCTGCTGCTTCTGTCCACCACACTGCCCTACCTGCCTGTTGGAACCAGCCTAGAAAAGAGACGCCTGAGGGGGGACATGATTGAGACATACAAAATTATGCAGGGGATGGACAGAGTGGATAGGGAGATGCTCTTTACACTCTCACATAACACCAGAACCAGGGGACATCCACTAAAATTGAATGTTGGGAGAGTTAGAACAGACAAGAGAAAATATTTCTTTACTCAGCATGTGGTTGGTCTGTGGAACTCCTTGCCACAGGATGTGGTGATGGCGTCTGGCCTGGACGCCTTTAAAAGGGGATTGGACAAGTTTCTGGAGGAAAAATCCATTACAGGTTACAAACCCTGATGTGTATGTGCAACCTCCTGATTTTAGAAATGGGTTATGTCAGAATGCCAGATGCAAGGGAGGGCACCAGGATGCAGGACTCTTGTTATCTGGTGTGCTCCCTGGGGCATTTGGTGGGCCACTGTGAGATACAGGAAGCTGGACTTGATGGGCCTATGGCCTGATTCAGTGCAGCTGTTCTTATGTTCTTACATTATGGTGTGGTGTGTGTGTGTTTTTTTGCAAAAATGCAAACCTTATCTCTTGCACATTTCCTTCTCCGACGTCATCCGACTTCTCTAATGTGTACAGAGGATGTCGGTGACACCCAAGGCATGTCATGTCTCCACCTGATTTTAGAAATGATTTTAAAAATGATTTTAGAAATGATTTTAAAACCACCTGATTTTAGAAATGGGCTATGTCAGAAGGCCAGATGCAAGGGAGGGCACCAGGATGAGGACTCTTGTTATCTGGTGTGCTCCCTGGGGTATTTGGTGGGCCACTGTGAGATACAGAAAGCTGGACTAGATGGGCCTATGGCCTAATCCAGTGGGGCTGTTCTTATGTTCTTATGGCAGACAACATCCCGTGTGGTGCTTCAAATTGCGCAAAAAGCCTTCGGAGGCTTCTAGCACAATTTTAGAAGTCCTTTCAGTTTCATCAGGAAACTGGATTAAAAATCCAGTTTCCTTTAAAATCTTTAAAATCGCTTTAAAATCGCTCCAGAAATCGCTCTTTAAAATCGCTCCAGAAACCTCAGAATGTTTTTCAAGCGGTGCAGAGCATTGCACAAGGCTCCATTACACCTGGGTGAGTATCCCCTTGGGGGCGGGCAGTGTGATGTGGGGGGGGGCACGGACATGTCACAGACATGTGCCCTGGAGAGCCATGGGGCCCAAGTCCATTACTGATATCCACTTTTTGAGAATTGGGAAATTTGATTTGAGAATTTGGCAACCCCAAGAAGAAACCAAAAGACTTTTGCTAAAATAAATCCCTCACAGATTTCCCACTGGACAATTTCTCATCCTCTGAGAGCTGCCTTTTCAGGGTAGGAGAGTCTGAGCTGGAACTGGAGAACTGTACATGGGGAACTTCACAAATGTATCCTTTGCATCCTGGTTCCTGTTTAAGAAATCTTTCTCATGACCCACTCCCACGCCCCACCAATTTACCCAATGTAGCCATGCTGCATGACCAGACAGCCTGCAAGAGGTAAGTATAAATATTTTTACTTAGGTCTCCATAGGCCACCAATAGATCTTGGATCTATGCCTCCTTGGATCTATGCCAGCTATCAAACTATCTAAGGTTGCAATCCTAGCCACACTTTCCTGAGGGTAAGCCCCATTGAACAAAGTAGGACTTACTTCTGAGTAGACCTGGTTAGGATTGTGCCCTATCTGGTTTAAGCTCAAGGTGCATCAGAGGGCAAGTTGGACTGGGAATAGGGGTTTAGTTTCTTGGTGTGCATGACAGCTGTGGAGATCCACCCCTCCTTCCCTCAAGCCACGGCCTGCCCACCCACTAACTGCCCCACCACCATTCTACCCACTGTGGTGTGACTTCTATAAGCTGTTGTTGCATATGCCCAGCATCTAGCTACTTGCATCGATAGTAGCACAACACATGACTGTGGCACGCCTTTGACAATGCCATACCAAGAGTTATGGCAGTGGATCATAGGATCTGCCACTGCAAGTCCACAATAGGATTGGAGTGCCCCTGCGTTACATGAGGCTCACTAGAAAGGAATTAAGAGCACAGCTTTAATAGCTGTTCATTTCTCAGGTTTCACTGTTCTGAAGGATGGTGGCACCAACAATCCAGATATTCCACATCAAAGTTGTGTTCATTTCATCTGTCCAAGAGATCTGGGTTGTGCAGTGACTCTTGTTATGAAGATCTAATGATCCAATAAAAGGCATTGTCTCCTTTCTTTTGCATTTCATTTGCGGTTAGCAGCACAACCACTTCTGAAACATTAACATAGATCTGGAGCACTGGGTAAGGGCGCAGGTCCCGCAATGGATCTCTGCCAGTCTGTGCCAGCTATTTTGCCAGCGCAGACTGGAGGAGTTCCATGTCAGGTTTTTTAACCCAACGCAAAACATTGGATTCAGCGGGTCCCACCCCTCCAATTCTTCCCCTCACCCTGCCCTCCCCCACCCCCTCCCCGCCCCAGAATGCCCCCCACCCTGACAAACCTTCCAGTCCCAGAGCTCTTCCTTTGCTCCAAGGTGAGTCCCTCAGGCACTAAGCTCAGCGTTGACTGGCGCTGGGCCAGTCTGGCAGTCCCTACATGGAGGGTGCCACAAACTTGGTTTGCATCAGCCAGCGCCAGTGGTACACTTGTAGTACCTCTCCAGTGCAACTAAGAGCTCTAAATGCAACTACGGACTATGGGCCCAATCCATCATAAGAACATAAGAACAGCCCCACTGGATCAGGCCATAGGCCCATCTAGTCCAGCTTCCTGTATCTCACAGCAGCCCACCAAATGCCCCAGGGAGCACGCCAGATAACAAGAGACCTCATCCTGGTGCCCTCCCTTGCATCTGGCTATCCAGCATCCAACTATCCAGCACTGACGAAGCTGCAACGCAGCCCCAATGTAAGGAAACAAACATACCCTTCTCTTGACGTGGCCCCCGTGATTGCAGTCCCACCACAGGATGCAGTGCTTGCCTGCCTGGCAAGGCTGCATCAGTGCTGGAACGTTGGATAGGACTGGGCCCTAAGAGAATGAAAATGAACTTCTACTATAGGGGCCATTTAGCCAGGAATAGATTGCATTTTGCCTCTGATTATAAGTATGCAGTTCAGTCATTTGTCTCTGTGTGTTCCTTTCTTGTTTCAGTTACACTTTTCCCCTTTCTAAATAAACACCTTGCTTACGGCTGCAACTCTCCATAAGGCATGCAACTTACCTGGGAGTAAGCCCCATTGAACTTAGTGGGCCTTACTTCTGAGTAAACATGCATTGGATTGTGCTGTGAGTCTTTTGTCCCAATCCTAGCAAGGGCCATAAATCTCCCAGCCATACGTATTCACCTTCTGATATTGTTTTGATGTCCTTTGCGTGACTTGATGTATTCTTCCCGATAAGGCTCATGCAGCCTCCCCACTCATAGTTTCTAGTATTTTGTTTCCAGCTTACTTTGCAGCATCCATCTTAACTGAAGTGGAAGTCACCATCCCATCAACTATGTTCTTTAAGTGAAAATTGCCTTTGAAAGGAGATCCATTTCGGAGTAATTCAGAAGCAGCTGCTGTGTCCTTGAATTCAGAGCATGCCTTTGTGTCAAGAGCTTCCTTCGCATTGTTCACAACACATTCTCATTTTATTCTCAATTGAAATACTAATGACGGAGCAAGCTGGATGTGAAATGATCCATAGTGAGAAGTACTGCCTTTCTGTTATGTCCCTATTTCTTAGCAGTCCACCTGTTCTCCATCTTCTTGTTGGCTCTTGTTCTATGGCTTGATCACCTTACACCCCAAGGAGTGTTCTCAGAACATGCAATACAATATAATACAATTATGGAGGGAGGGGCATATCCACGGATTTTGTATCTTCCTCCAAATAATTCAAGTCAGTATCTATGGAGATCTCTCATTTTATGTTTAAAGCACGCCTAGCAAATGTCACGGCTGAATAGAGATTTTTTTTATTTATCACATTTTTATATCGCCCTTCCTCCAAAGAGCCCAGGGCGGTCTAAGCAGCTGCTCCTCTCCTTTTGTCCTCACAAGAACCCTGGAGGTAGATGAGGCTGAGAGAAAGTGACTGGCCCAAGGTCACCCAGGAAGCTAGGTGGCTGAGGGGGGATTCGAACCTGGATCTTTCAGATCTAAGTCCACCTCTCAAACCACTACACCACTCTGGTGTTTTGATGTCCTTTGCACGGCTTGATGTATGATTTGAACCTTGGTCTTCTAAAACAAACCCAAAGTGAATGCCTTTGTACCAGAAGGCCTCACATTCCCGGGAGGATGACTCCCTGCATTGTTTCATGTGACTCTAGACAACAGCCTATATCTGACTAACCAGTTGAACATACTGACAGTTTTTCTATTAAAACCTTTGAGCTTGTGCCAGTCTTAAGATTAATACATGTGAACTTCAAGCATACAATAAATCATATTTTAAATGTCATGTCTCATATATCTCGCTGGATTCGGGAAACCTCAAGCCACAATAACTTATGAAATTCTCTAAACACTGTAATTCACAATGACCCATTGCACACAAACAAGGATACTATATAGCCGTTTCTTGTCATCCGAATGAAAGGAAAACATGAATGAAAATTCATTATAGTTGCCCAAACCGACAAGGGTAACAGCACGTAAAAAGTGGATTCCAAATATAGATATTCAACACCACCTTCTGAGATGATATTTTGAGAGTGATCCAGGAGAATCAGCTTGCAGAATCATTGAGTTTTCAATGAGCCCAATATTTTCCTTTCTCCTTATGAATGTGGGTTTTCTGGATTATAATTAATACTGCCCCACACAAAATGGAAACTGTGATCACATGCATGCCCATTATTGTGAGAGCCACTTGAATAATGTAACTATAAGGGTGATTAACACACCCATGTTTTCAGAGCTCCTCACGGAATACTGAATGCATAGAAAAGCCCCATAAAATCATAGATAACATCCGCAGGTTGCCAGTTTGAGGTCACCGGCACCGTGAATGGTGAGACCTTGAAGCACCTAACAAGCTGAGCTGAGTTATTTCACCTGCTCTTTGGTGTGAGTGAAGAAGCGTCTTGGCTGCCCTCCATGTGAGAGATGAAGGAGCCGCTTGTCAGCTTGCGTGGCAGGAAACTGGAGGCCAGAATGTGATACCAGATCAGAAAGATCCATCTGAAATGTTGTGGTTCTTGAAAGAGAAAACCTTTCTTCAATTGTAAAAATCCCTACGGGGATTTAGAACAGCCTGTCTATGTAAACCTTGAATAAAGTCTGAGAAGAAATCTGATGACCAAGAAAGGTGGTATGTAAATACCAAAAAAACAAACAAACAAACAAACAAAAACACCCAAACAAACAAAAACAAAAAAACTTGTCAACCATGGATAAGTGAAGCAGTGGATTCAGGGGGATGCCTGTACATGTGAAATTGATTGAAGATAAGAAAAACCCTGCCAGGTCAGACCTATTCCAGCATCTTGCTGCTCACAATGGCTAGCCAGATACTTCTGAGAAGCCCACATGCATAGTATGGAAAACTTCTCCACTGAAATTCCTTAACAGTTGATATTCAATGGCCTTCCGAAAGTGAAGGTACCACTGAGTTATCGTAGCTAATGGCTAATGAAAGACCCATCCTCCATGAATTTGGAAGATGTTACTAAGGCTGCAATCCTAACCACACTTTCCTGAGAGTAAGTCCCATGGAACAAAATATGACTTACTTCTGAGTAGACCTGGTTAGGCTTGTGCCCTAAAACAGTTACTAGAACATAAGGCTCATTTTAATGGTATAATTTTCATAGAGCATTAAATATACTTTCTTTGCCCTTTCATTATTGTGCTAAACAGGAACCATTTTTTGAATGGAGTTATGAGACGGAGCTTATTTTAATGATGTCATAGTGTGAGCCTTATTGCTGCTCCATGCAGAAAAGTCTGTCATAGTTCTTATGACACTTCTGTCACAAATTTGTTCCTAAAGAAACCATTAGCATCTCAACAGTTCATTTTCCAAAGGGGCTTCTTAATTGGTTCCCAGGAAACCTGTTAGCAGACCAAGTTCTGTCTCTATGGAGACCCACAGTAATAACCCTGGTTAGAATTGGAGTGGATTTGTAAAGGTTTAACTGGTAGTAGAAACTAAAAGAAAGAGAAGAAGGAAGAAAGTCCACCATAGAGTTTAGCAGGATTATTAGAAGAAATTAGGGGAATGTGTTCTGTAAGTGGGATCTTTCAAATGATATTTGTCCAGGTATCCACCACAAAAGACACATGTGCTTCAGAGTAAAACAGGACACTTTTATTAATCTATAACAATCCATCAATTTATAACTGCAGTGGGTTGTATCTGAACAAACTCCTCCCACTTCTGCATGAGCACCTAGCCTGAGACAGCTGTCCAGGCCATCTTGGGTGACAACTGGGTGATTCCAATTAGAGGTCACCTCTTGGCCAGCTTTCCCCCTGCAAAGTGGGTTAAGGAAGCCGAATTGTTTTGCCTACCCCAAACCTTTTCCCATTGTGAAAGACATCACAGTTCACTCCTGAAGGGTCTTGTTACGTGCGGGTATAGTTTCCGCAGCAAGCAGCTGTCCGGCTGCACTCTCTACCTATCTCTCAAGGCCAGAGCGTAGGCACTCCTGGGAACAAAGACGACACACGCCAGAAGTCCTCCACCAAACGTCTCTTTACTATGTACAATATATACAGCAACAGTCTAGATAGCACACAATTCACGGATCACACTGACGTAGCCTTCGGCACAAACTCCACTCTGCATCTCCCACAACCCAGCTTGCCCTGGCTGGAGTATATACTTGCCACAGCCAATCAGAGTGAACTTGTAGAAAGTGCTTAGTCACTCTGATGGCACATGGGGTGACATACTAGGTGACAGTCACCTGGTATGCATCACCAGATGTTGCATCATCTCTTCCCATGATGCTGTGCACAGTCAGGCCAAGGCTTCAGGGCCTGATACTATCCAGCCTACAAATTACCTGCAGGCCCAGGGATGATCCCTTAACAGGTCTACATCCCGAAGCCAGACCAGTTTTTGAGACCAGTTCTGGTTCTCCCTCTGACTCAGTCTTACCTAAGGGTAAACATAAAATTCCTACTCTTACTTCTTGTCTGGCGCTATACCTGACAGTCATGACTGCGCTAGCTAGGGCAGACTGGGGTAGGTGAAAAACTCCATATTAACAGCCAATCAGATGTAAAGCAAAAAAAAAAAAAAATCCCTCTTATCCAGCCCCTAACAGCAACCAGCTAATTCCAGACTATCTACCCTGGGGGCTGGGGGCTAAGAATAGGCCCTCAGTTTGGCTGTACTTGTCGTAAGAGGCGACTAAACAGCCACCGGGGAGATGGGACTCGTCAGCCTAGGAAGGCAGCTCATCTAAGAGAAGGAAACTCTGACCTCAAACCTCCACTGCCTTATGGCTACATCCAGTTCTGGAAAAGGCTTCAGGAGTCAACCTCGAGGCAAAATCAGGAGCCGGAGTCTCTTAGGCAGTTCATGGCTGAACACAGTCACGTTCTGGCAACTCCTGCGACGCCGCTGGAACCAACCGTATTGGCTTCTGCCTTTCCATTGGACCATTCCAGCGACGTGGAGAGGGGGGATTTGCTGCATGGGTAACAGCCTATCCTCCATACCTTCTTTACCCAGGCTTCGCGCACTGGAGAGGACACTCCAACTTCGCCATACGGCGTCGGCACAACACGGGAAGCAGCAGTTTACCGGTTATAAGTCTTTGCTCGATTGGCGTAGAGCATGATGCCAGGGGCTGCTTCCGACGGTGGGAGAGATCATTGCATCTCATTGGGCAGCTACCGCCCGCCTTAAGCTGGGCAGTCCCCAGCCAGTAAGGTGTTGCCTCGCCACGGTCCGTTAACCTCATGGGGTGCGTGGGGTTTAGGGTGAAAACCGACAAGCGGATCGACAGCTCTGCACCATGCAACAGAAAACAGAAAACTACTGCCCTAAAGCTGGGCACCTGGAACGTTAGGACAATGACACCTGGCTTCTCTGATGACCTGCAAGAAATAGACGACGCACGCAAAACAGCTGTCATCGACATGGAGCTGAGCAGACTGCAGATGGACATCGTCGCCCTTCAAGAGACTAGGCTGCCAGATTCCGGATCTGTCAAGGAGAGAAATTTCTCATTTTTCTGGCAGGGAAAACCACCAAACGAAACCAGGGAACATGGCGTTGGCTTTGCGGTCAGAAATACCCTGCTGAAATCCATCATCCCACCTACTGTGGGAAGTGAAAGAATTTTGTCCCTGCAGCTCCAGTCATCAGCAGGACCTATCACTCTCATCAGTGCTTATGCACCGACTCTGTCGTCTCCAGCAGAAGCCAAAGACAAATTCTATGATGACCTGGCCACCACTGTCAAGAAAATCCCTGTAAAAGAGCCATTGTTCATCCTCGGCGATTTCAATGCTAGAGTTGGTGCTGATAACAGTTCATGGCCCACTTGCTTAGGTCAGTTTGGCACTGGGAGGATGAACGAAAATGGCCAACGCCTGCTAGAGTTTTGCTGTCATCACGGTCTCTGTGTCAGCAACACATTCTTCAACACAAAGCCCCAACATAGAGTCTCTTGGAGACATCCAAGATCAAAGCACTGGCACCAGCTCGACCTGATCCTCACCAGACGCTCCAGCCTTCCCAGCATCAAGATCACACGCAGTTATCATGGTGCTGCCTGCGACACTGACCACTCCCTGGTGTGCAGCAGAGTGAAACTGCAAACAAAGCGACTGTATCACACGAAAAAGGAAGGAAGACCTCGCATTGATACCAGCAAGACCCGGGATCAGAGAAAAGTGGAGGAATTTGCACAAGCGCTTGAGGAATCTCTTCCAGGCCCGGCCGACGCAAACGCATCCAACAGATGGGAACATTTCAAGAATACCGTTTACAACACCGCCTTGTCCATATTCGGCAAGAAGACCAACAAGGCGGCAGACTGGTTTGAAGCCCACTCTGAGGAGTTGACACCAGTCATTGAGGAAAAGAGGAGAGTTCAAGCAGCATACAAGGCCTGTCCCAGTGAGCGCAACCTGCAGGTCCTCCGAACTGCTCGCAGCAAAGTCCAACAGACTGCCAGGAGATGTGCTAACGACTACTGGCTCCAGCTCTGTTCCGAGATACAGATAGCAGCTGACACGGGCAACATCAAGGGGATGTATGATGGTATCAAGCAGGCCCTAGGTCCAACACAGAAGAAAATTGCCCCTCTGAAGTCTGCCACAGGCGAGGTCATCCAGGATCGGGCGCAGCAGATGGAACGCTGGGTGCAGCACTACTCTGAGCTATATTCCAGAGAAAATGTAGTCACCGAAGAAGCACTGAACAACATTGAGTGCCTGCCTGTGCTGGAAGAGCTTGACAGTGAACCAACCCTAGAAGAACTTCACGTGGCCCTGGACTCCCTTGCCTTTGGCAAGGCACCTGGAAAAGACAGCATCCCTGCTGAAGTCCTAAAATGCTGCAAAGAGATCATCGTCACTGAGCTGCATGAAATCCTCTGTCTCTGCTGGAGAGAAGGTGGAGTACCTCAAGACATGAGGGATGCAAACATCATCACGCTGTACAAGAACAAAGGTGACAGGGGTGACTGCAACAACTACCGCGGCATCTCTCTCCTTAGCGTTGTAGGAAAGCTGTTTGCCCGAGTTGTACTAAAGAGGCTCCAGGTACTTGCAGAGAGCGTCTATCCAGAATCGCAGTGTGGATTCCGAGCCAACAGGTCCACCACTGATATGGTATTCTCCCTTAGACAACTGCAGGAGAAATGCAGGGAACAACGACAGCCACTCTTTATAGCCTTCATAGATCTCACAAAGGCTTTTGACCTGGTCAGCAGAGACGGCCTCTTCAAGATTCTCCCCAAGATTGGATGTCCACCCAGGCTCCTCAGCATCATCAGATCTTTCCACAAGGACATGAAGGGCACTGTTGTCTTCGATGGCTCCACATCAGACCCTTTTGACATCCGAAGCGGAGTGAAGCAGGGCTGTGTTCTTGCACCAACCTTGTTTGGGATTTTCTTCGCTGTCCTGCTGAAGCAGGCCTTTGGAACTGCAACAGAAGGCATCTATCTCCGGACCAGATCAGACGGAAAGCTCTTCAACCTCTCCAGACTGAGAGCAAAATCCAAAGTCCAGCTGAAATGTCTGCGTGACTTCCTCTTTGCCGACGATGCAGCTGTCACTACCCACTCTGCCAAAGATCTCCAGCAGCTCATGGATCGTTTTAGCAAGGCCTGCCAAGATTTTGGACTGACAATCAGCCTGAAGAAAACACAGGTCATGGTTCAGTATGTGGACTCACCTCCCTGCATTACAATCTCTGAGCATGAACTGGAGGTTGTCCATGACTTTGTGTACCTTGGCTCAACGATCTCCGACACTCATTCTCTCGATACCGAGCTAAACAAGCGCATCGGTAAAGCAGCTACCACGTTTTCCAGACTCACAAAGAGAGTCTGGTCCAACAAGAAGCTGACGGAACATACCAAGATCCAGGTCTACAGAGCTTGCGTCCTGAGTACACTTCTGTACTGCAGCGAGTCATGGACTCTTCGCTCACAACAGGAGAGGAAACTGAGCGCTTTCCACATGCGCTGCCTCCGACACATCCTCAGCATCACCTGGCAGGACAAAGTTCCAAACAACACAGTCCTGGAACGTGCTGGAATCCCTAGCATGTATTCACTGCTGAAACAGAGACGCCTGCGTTGGCTTGGTCATGTCGTGAGAATGGATGATGGCCGGATCCCAAAGGATCTCCTCTATGGAGAACTCGTGCAAGGAAAGCGCCCTACAGGTAGACCACAGCTGCGATACAAGGACATCTGCAAGAGGGATCTGAAGGCCTTAGGGATGGACCTCAACAAGTGGGAAACCCTGGCCTCTGAGCGGCCCGCTTGGAGGCAGGCTGTGCAGCATGGCCTTTCCCAGTTTGAAGAGACACTTTGCCAACAGTCTGAGGCTAAGAGGCAAAGAAGGAAGGCCCATAGCCAGGGAGACAGACCAGGGACAGACTGCACTTGCTCCTGGTGTGGAAGGGATTGTCACTCCCGGATTGGCCTTTTTAGCCACACTAGACGCTGTGCCAGAACCACCTTTCAGAGCGCGATACCATAGTCTTTCGAGACTGAAGGTTGCCAATACCATGATGGGGAGATGGGCTGGATCACAAGCTACTTCAGTCTCAGAATGTTAAGGGTCAGAGGCCATGTGCCCAAATAGGATTGGCCCATCAGTGTAATCTGTGAAAATTCAAACTTTGCCTGCAACAGCGCATCAAAGCTCTTGCAATTGCCTTGTGGAATATGGTTGTACATTTCACCCCAGAGCATTCTTAGAGATCTTGGTACCATACGCAGAAAGTCAAAAAGATACCATTCCATCACCACCACCCACATCTTTATCAAATGACACACTTTCTTCATGAGATCATGTATACAGGTATGTGGGGAAAGGCCGCTTTTAGCCTGGCTGTGCATTCTGGAAGAATGAGGCAATTTCTAGCATCCAATCATTTATTTTTATTTGTGGATGTCGCCTGTTTACTCTTCATTGTTAAAGATTCTTATCACTATATGGCTATCTGTCAATATCAGGGGTGTCAAACTCATTTCATATAGAGGGCTGAATGACATTCATGATGCCTGCTGAGGGACAGAAGTGATGTCATTAAGTAGGAATTGATGTCGTTAAGAAGGTCATGACCAAAAATTAAAAAAAAACATGTTCTCACATAGAAACGCATTAGCTACAATGACAGAAGAGAAAATACGTAAGTCCTGATGATATTTTCAAGATATGGAAAAGCCCAATAGTCATGCAGGCTGCCTTTTCAGCAGTGACACCTCAGTACAGCTCAGAAGCTGAGAGCCGTGGTGGTAGTGAGAGAGCTCGAGGGCCAGGAAAAGAGTTTTTGTGGGCTGCATTCAACCTGTGGCCCTTTTGTCTGACACAGTCCTGCACTGGCCCCCTCTTTGGCATCCTTGCCCATCTTCTGATGTTGCATTGGGGGCTACAGCTGCTGAGGACTTAGGGGTTGACTCATCCAGGCAGGGCCTCTGTTAGGTTTGTGCCCTGGTCAGTCATTCCTGCATGGAGCAGCTTTACTATTCTAAACATTAAGAGGAAAATTAACTAAGATTTGATTTTCACTCAGAAATGTCTGTTATTTAGTTTCTCTCCAGGGATGAGCACTTGAGACTCACAGACTTGAGTTGAATCGCAAAAACACGCTTTTTGTGACTCATGGGAGGTTCAACTCACAAGCATTACCTACTTGGGCACTGACTCATGACTCAGGGTTATTACCCTCAAAGAGATAGGACTTGAATTTGACTCGAGTTCTGACTCTTTAGTGTGTGTGTGTACTGGCTTACTTTTTTTCCCATTGCTTTCACATTGCCCCAAGAAACCCTAAGGTCGATCCGGAAGCTGCCCTTCAGACCAACAAGAGCAGCAGACATGGTGGGAAGGAGAGTATGTGGTTCTGGGAGATAAGGCTGGGGTGGTTGAGGGGGGGAGGAAGGCTGAAGGTTGTGGTTTTTTGTTTTGTTTTGTTTTTGCTTAAGGACTTGACTCATTTCTCCAAATGACTTGGAACTTGAGTAAAAATTATTCAAAATTTTCTGCAAGTCGAGCGCGACAGTCTGCACTATGACTCACTACTGGTGACCTGACTTGAGTTGCAGGGTCACTGACTTGGGGCTCAGTACTGTGACTCTGGCACATCCCTGTTTCTCAAAATGCATCCTGAAAGGAATGGTTAATTGGTTCAGTTCTTAAGATAAAGCAGCCCAGAGCTGTAGATCACATCCCAAATTCTGTAGATAATTTCCCATTCAGTGTATGAGGATCTATACCAGGCATGTCAAACATAAGGCCTACAGGCCAAATGCGGCCCCTAGAAGCAATTTCTCCAGCCCCCATTATAATTGGGCTCTCCCAGCATGATAATCAGGCTCTCTCATATCTTGAAAATATGAGCAAGTTTTGCCCATTTTCTCTTTTGTTGTTTGCAGCTAATGACTTTCTATGTGAGAACAAAGTGCTTATTTCTGGCCATCATCTGCTTAATGATGTCACTTTCTGCTTAATGATGTCACTTTTGGCCCTCAGCAGGCACTATGAATGCTAACTTCGGCCCTCTGTATGAAATGAATTTGATATAAGATTTCTGCTTGCCAACGGGGGGGGGGGGGGGGATTGGATGACAAGCAGGAATCTTCAGGATTCAATGGACAACAACATTGTCTTTGCTTCATTATGCTGAACATGTACATTTGTCCAATTGACCATTTTCATTAAATTTACTAATGAGATTTAAAATGTTTATAGACCCTTGGCCCCTGTTAGCACTCTTTCCAGTACTAAAACCCTGTATAGTAGGCTTTATTTGGTTAGGGAGCTCTGAACAGGGAAATCTCATTTGCATGAGCCATGGATTTTAGGACAAAAAAAGAAGAAGCAACTTTCCAATTTTGTTGATGTCAAAAGTGCTTCCATACACTGGCATCACAGGGCTTAAAAATTAAAATGATCTGTCTAGACTTTGTCTCAGTCAATCTGATGATGATCAAGACCTGCTTGAGCAATAACAAATATTTGAAAAATTCATTTAAAACATTACTCATTTATAGGCTTGCATTAATTTCTGATTAAGGCGGCAGCCTGGATGGATGACTCAAAGAAACGCCTCTTGCGCTCATTTAGAGTCTCATTACGGCTCCATCTCTCATCATATCCGCCCACAAATGCTTCTCAAACCAAGCAGACCCGATCATTAACATGCAGATAAAAGAATGAACTGCACTATACAAATACAACAAATGTTTTAATTTGGGTTGAGTTCTTACCATTCCCAGAAGGTTGTTAAAATGCATTCCATTGTATTTGGAGCATCACTGGGAGAAATCTAAAACAAGACTCCTAGAGTAGATCCATTTCAGGAAAATATGCATCCTAAAATGAGGCTATCTTCTGAGCCATTTGGGGTCTGTTTATAGCTCACATTCTTTAGGAAAGTATGAATAAACTATCTCCACTTCCTATTCTGTGATTTTGTCTTAATACCGGTAGTTACATTAATTTGAAGAAGAAAAATGGGTCTTGCTCTTTCTTACACACACACAGGCCTGAAGAGAGGGGGACGGGGGACGGGAACAAAATCGCCAGGGTCCAGGCTTCCAGGGGTCCCAGGCCATGACAAAACAAACTAAATAGCACAAAACACATTTATTACAAAATAAATTAGGGAACCTCAATCTCAGCCTATTCAGGCTTGCATTTCCACTACAACTTTAATCCTTTTTCAATGCACTTCTAATACTTCAATGCATTCTGTAGGAAGAGACTCAGGCATCTTGCCCAGGCCCTACACACACACACACACACACACACACACACACACACACACACACACACACACACACACACATATCCCAGATTCAAGTGTATTGCAATGGCAGTTAGACTTTTGGCCCGTTATACTGAAATTGCATATAATTTTTTAAAACTGGTTCTTTGGCCAACATTTTTTTTCTCCTTCCAGTGATAATAGGTTCTGCTATCCATGCCTGTGAAAAGCTATCAAGGAGTACATAATGGCTTCTTTGTTCACCTACACAAGTCCCTTTATTGCCAGTACTTGGGAAGACTAGTATTGTTACATAAAGCCTAATTATTTTTTTTTTCTGCTTCTGCCTACCTATTTTATACTGTCATGTAATCTAAAAACCCAAATCAATGTGAAATATAGAACAGGGGAATATGGGGGGAAAGAGAGCAAAACAGAGAAGGAATGAAAAAAGGAGTCAGATTGTTCTCTTGGTTAAAGATGGTTTCAGTGTATACTGACTGGTGCGGAGTTACTCTATTGTCATTTTATTATGAAAGCAGCATTCAGTCTTCAAGATGGGGACTTTAGACTGTTACTTGGCTGCAGGGATCTAATGTGGATATTTCTCAAAGGGTAACCCATTCAACCCACAGCATAATATATCATAGTATGTAAGGGCACACTTGTCTATACTTGTGTGCCCAAAAGAAGTTAGTTGGCAACCTTCAGTCTCGAAAGACTATGGTATCGCACTCTGAATGGTGGTTCTGGAACAGAACACCTAGGATTTCTCATGGGCATACAAACCACTCAGACTTTCTGGACTCGTTTGATTTCAAATTCCACATCCATGCAGAAGGAAGACAAATAGAAGTCTGTACTGAAACACAGGGATCAGAGGTTCCATTTAGCAAGGTCAGAGTGGGGAAAGTTACCACCTCCCCATGTTTCAGACCATGTGTAATTTAGATTAACAAATTACCCTGTGTTAGCATGTTAACGCAGGAAACTGCTCTTTATGTATACAATTGTTTAATAATAATAATAATAATAATAATAATAATAATAATAATAATAATAATAATAATAATAATACAGGTATTTATATACCGCCTTTCTTGGTCTTTATTCAAGACTTTATTCAAGGTGGTTTACATAGGCAGGCTTATTTAAATCCCCATAGGGATTTTTACAATTGAAAGAAGGTTCTTTCTTTCAAGAACCACAACATTCAGGTGTTTCATTCTGATCTGGTTTCACATTCTGTCCTCCATCCTCCCACGCTCAGAGCAGATGGAATAGCTCGGCTTTGTCAGCTGCTTCAAGGTCACACGGTGCCGGTGGCCTCGAACTGGCGACCTTGTGGATGTTATCATCAGGCAAATGGAGGCTCTACCCTCTAGACCAGACCTCCTGCCCATAGACCTATAAATGCACAGAGTCCCTATTCCGTTTTTCAGAATTTGTGGATAATCAACACGCAGGGCATCCTCCTGACTCATGTGCCTTCTTTAGAGCATTTTGCTGTCCAAGGAGAAAAAAGGGGCAGGGTGACTTGAGAAAGAGGAGATAAGATCTGGTGATAAGGTCAGTACTGCCAATATCGACCCCCTCCTTCCCCCACCCCTGCCCTCCTCAATTCACCCCAAAATGCCCCCTGCTTCCCCCCCTCTGCCCATGATACAGCTCTGCTGCCAATGGTACCAATGGAGGCTTCTGAAGCCACTGTTGCACACTCCACTGCCATTTGCAGCGGCAGCCCGGAAGCACATGCCAGCAGTCTGGATTTTACTCTTCTGCGTTTTGCTCTACTGGAAAGCACCCTGCTTTCCAGAAAAACTGGAAGTGACCTATTAAGTCCTCCTAGACGTCTTAAAAGGTACTCCGAGGGTCAGGAGGCCCAGCCTCCCTGGCCCTCAGAACACCCTTGACAGTATACATGTGGGTCCAACCTGTGGGTTTGGGGACCCACAAATACTGAATGTGCTGGTACTGAATTCATGGTTGTCGTGGACCCACCTATATTTTCAACTGCTTTGCTCCAAACTCCTGCAACACACCTGCGGACCATTTGTGGCACACCAGTGTGCCGTGGCACACTGGTTGAAAATCACTGATCTAGAGAGAGTGCACTCCCCCCACCCCACGACTACAAACAGGACACCATATCCCCCACAAAATCAAGGTGAGGAGTGACAACATAAGCGGATCATAAGCTCATACATTTTCCCACCTGGGCCTGGTTCAAGGTTAGAAGTATTGTCTGAAGTGGCCCAAAGCATGTTTAGGACCGATGTTTGGTGCCTAGCAATGCTTTCTGTGTGGGCCACGGCCTAAAGGAACTTTTGCAGCTGTCGTTATGACCTCAAGTGAACAAACCAAGAGAATCTGTTTTCAGTTTGTGCGACTTTTATCCCAAGATTTACAGAGAACTTTTAAATGAATTTTTACTACTCCACTGATTAGAGGAAACAATCAATAGGCACCAAAGATGCTCAGAATATTAGACCAGTCACCTAGAACACTGACATTTTATAAAGTAGGCTTGTGAAGCCTTGTAAAATGCCACTGTCATCATATAAACTGTTTGGTAGTTTTATCTATACCTGGCGCTATTAAAGTGTCTGCCGGAGCATAGCTGACACCCTGTGAGATATAGCCTCTGTCCCCTTCTTTGTTTTACTCCAGTCTTTTCGAGCAATTTGTTGTTTAACTGGCTGCACTGCCTGCCTCTTGTTCCATTGTTGGTATCGTTCCCTCAATTGCCCATTGTTTGTCGAGGTTCATGTTTTTACATTTTTCTTCCAAATTTTACAAGATTACATTTCAACAAGCTTGCCTGGGAAATTACCTCACTTGCTAAACCCATTTCCTCAGGAGCCAGCAATCTTTGTTGCTTCTTGTCACCTGCAGCCATTCCCAGGGCCGGCTCACATTTTAAGTGAATGAGAAGAGTCATCATAAAAGATTTATTGTGGCTGTCCCATTTTGTCCTGATTTATTCCTAACATTCTGCCCATTCACCACACGCTTCCTCACATTTCAGAAAACAGCTAGTCTTCCTGGAGAACAAATTGTTCTATTTACTTCTGTTCTCCTAAGAAACTAATAGTTTAGCGGGTGAAATATCCCAAACTATGAAGGAAAATGTGGTGCTGTGTATTCCTAACAGAAGAAATTCATCTTTGGCACACGGTTCCTGGCAGGACATCTCAAGGAGCTGGGCTCAGGATCTCTTGTCCATCTCCTTTGGGCGATTCAGAGATAGTACATGTCAGACTGGTTACTGTAACAACAGACAGTGTTCACTGTTACACTAGGCATGGGAATCTACACTAGCCCCCATATCTTCCATAGCCCCACACCCCCTAGGTACAGCAGGACAACAGGGGCGCTCTCTCCCCAGGTACGTTTGCCTCTGCACTCAAACATTATAACTTGAAAAAGTGAGGGTGAGGCTATGGAACATGTTGGCCCATAATTTAAATGAAAGTGATTGGTTCTCAGAGAGTCCATTACTGTTCTGTGCTCATCACACAGGCCATAGACGTTTGTGGCAGACTTTGACTAAATAACCATGTAGTAGCAGCATACTGGAAATACTGAAATTGTTCACAGCTCTAATTAAAGGGACTTTTAAAAAGACTTTACTGAGGTTTTAAAGAGAGTGAGAACATAAGAAGATCCCTGCTGGATCAGGTCAAAGGCCCATCTAGTCCAGCTTCCTGTATTTCACAAAGGCCCACCAGATACCTCCGGGAGCACACAAGACAACAAGAGACCTGCATCCTGGTTCCACTCCTTTGCGTCTGGCATTCTGAGGTAGTCTAAGATATGTGAATTTAGGTGAATCTGTATGGGAATTTATTGGTTGCCTGCTTCTTAGTAAGTTGTATGCCTTTTGATGAGGTTCCTTTACCAGGAAGTGAACTTTAGTGCTACCAGTATCCACACGTTTTTTTCCCCTAACAAAATACATTTACAAAATACAAAATACTCCTTGCCACAGGATGTGGTGATGGCGTCTGGCCTGGATGCCTTTAAAAGGGGATTGGACAAGTTTCTGGAGGAAAAATCCATTACGGGTTACAAGCCATGATGCAACCTCCTGATTTTAGAAATGGGTTATGTCAGAATGCCAGATGCAAGGGAGGGCACCAGGATGAGGTCTCTTGTTATCTGGTGTGCTCCCTGGGGCATTTGGTGGGCCGCTGTGAGATACAGGAAGCTGGACTAGATGGGCCTATGGCCTGATCCAGTGGGGCTGTTCTTATGTTCTTACATTATGGTGTGGTGTGTGTGTGTGTGTTTTTGCGGAAAAATGAAAACCTTATCTCTTACACATTTCCTTCTCCAACGTCATCTGACTTCTCTAATGTGTACAGAGGATGTCGGTGACACCCAAGGCATGTCATGTCTCCTCTGCAGTTCAAACCCAACGCAGGAGGGACTGCCATTGGAAACTGATCCTGCTCTGAATGGTAGCAATGTGAGCTTGTTCCATGGAGATCTGACTGTGGGTTCAGGACTTTATAGGATTTAAACAGACTCAGAACAACTTTGGAAACAAAGACTGGCTGCATTACACTGGCTCAGAACTTTGATTTCCTTTGGGAAGCAATGCTGCAAGGCAGCTTTGGATGCTTTTCTCTCTACCAACAATTGCTCTTTCTGCCCGAAACCTGTACTAAATATCACAGCAGGAAGAGCAGGTTACTTGCTAAGACCTGGAGGTTGAATTTGTTCTCTTTTTGTCAGCAGCATCTCAGTTCTCCATATAGTAAATGGCTTCTCTTTTCTCATCGTCATCGTCGTCGTCGTCGTCGTCGTCGTCATTATTATTATTATTATTATTATTATTATTATTATTATTATTATTATTATTATTATACTGCAGCGAGTCATGGACTCTTCGCTCACAACAGGAGAGGAAACTGAGCGCTTTCCACATGCGCTGCCTCCGACGCATCCTCGGCATCACCTGGCAGGACAAAGTTCCAAACAACACAGTCCTGGAACGTGCTGGAATCCCTAGCATGTATTCACTGCTGAAACAGAGACGCCTGCGTTGGCTTGGTCATGTCGTGAGAATGGATGATGGCCGGATCCCAAAGGATCTCCTCTATGGAGAACTCGTGCAAGGAAAGCGCCCTACAGGTAGACCACAGCTGCGATACAAGGACATCTGCAAGAGGGATCTGAAGGCCTTAGGGATGGACCTCAACAAGTGGGAAACCCTGGCCTCTGAGCGGCCCGCTTGGAGGCAGGCTGTGCAGCATGGCCTTTCCCAGTTTGAAGAGACACTTTGCCAACAGTCTGAGGCTAAGAGGCAAAGAAGGAAGGCCCATAGCCAGGGAGACAGACCAGGGACAGACTGCACTTGCTCCCGGTGTGGAAGGGATTGTCACTCCCGGATTGGCCTTTTCAGCCACACTAGACGCTGTGCCAGAACCACCTTTCAGAGCGCGATACCATAGCCTTTCGAGACTGAAGGTTGCCAATACAAATATACAAATATTATTATTATTATTATTATTATTATTATTATTATTATTATTATTATTATTATTATTAAAAACTGGATCCACATTGAATTGGTCATCCAGTATAACATTGCTTGTTTCCTCAGATTGCCCCTGTATTTAGTCACCTTAAATGAGAAGAGTAAAAGGGGGGTGTCCCAGTCCGACAGGTGTGGCTACAATGCTCAGCGAATCTATCATTAGCTTATGACTTCAGCACTACAAGGTGTGATGGTGGCCATCACAATGGAGCACCAACCTAATGCTCAGATGGCTACAGTGTTACTCAAACGTTTTAGCAAACTTGTTACTCAAACTTCATAAACTTCCCACTTTTACTTTATGAGACTTACACACACACACACACACCAGCAACTCAAAGCCTCTCTTGTTTTTATCCATTTTTACTATGGATGGGGGGCTGCCTTCTGGAGTGTTTGTTGAGCTCCACGTTCATCAGCTCAAGACCATTCTTGAGGCCTTATGTTCCCCTTCGATAGGCGCTAAGGCATGTTTCCAGACTCATGCGTAAACGTGCATGAGTGGCTCAGTTTTGCTTTCCGTAGGGTTCCATACATTTTCTTTGTCACCTTGGTGTGGACAGACATCCTTCTCAAGTACTTTTTGGTGCCTGCATTCATCGGATTGGGACTATTCTCGTGGTGTTGTGTTCTACTCAGCCTACCTCAAAGTGGACTGAGTCACCTACACATAAGTAAACAGGCACATGCAGCTCAGTTTTACTTTCCATAGGGCTCAGTAAGTTTTCCTTGTCAGCTTGTTAGTTTCACGACCCACCAACAATCAGGTTAACGGGGTCACTACCCGCAGTTTGGGAAACAATTCAGACAGCGTAGCTCAACAGAAGACTATTAGCCTGAATTACCTAAATGGAACCTCCAAATTTACTCAACACCAAATGTCTTGCGGTGCAATCCTATCTTGCCCTGGAACAGGCAGGCCAGGAACAGGCACAAATCCAAATGCTTGATTTGATGGCCTTTGGTGTCATCCAACAGGGATTATTTTCTGCAAAATAGGAAGAATGGTTGCTTTCCCACAGCGATACAGTTATTGCTTTCATTTCAGCAATGTCTTCTTTTTCTTTCTTTCTCTCTCTCTTTCTTTCTTTCTCTCTCTCCCCCTCTCGCTCTCTCCCCCCCCCCTCTACCTTATGCACCTGATATGTGCAGGCTCTAAATAACTACAGGTATAATATAATTATCCACAGATTTTTTATCCATGGTTTTATCTCAACAGGATGAGAAAGGCTCTTTAAATTGAAGGAAAATGTCATTTAACAATAGACTCATTAATGCAAGAGAAGGCAGCTGGCCGACAATCCATCAATCATTCAATTATCAATCAATCATTCTCTCTCCAGGCACTTAGAACAGCTTCACTCCAAGGCAAGAGACCCCTCCCTTCCTCCTGAGCATGTGAATGAAAGATAATAACTTTGCAATATTTTCCCAATGCTGTGCTGTGGGTGAAGGGAGGGGTGGCTGCCTCAGAGTACAGCCTTTCTAATCCCCTGGAGAGAGACTGATTGATGGATTGCCTAACTAATGGCTGTCTTACATCACAAAGGTCAGCAAGGCTGTTTTTAAATTGTCTAGCAAAGGGACATTGTTTTTTAAATGGATTTGTCTTAATGCAATTTTTGACATCCACCTGGGAACCCTGGGAACCCTGGGAAATCCCATTCTGGGAATAGAACCCTTGCAAATAAGGAGACTCAATCTTATAATTGCAACCTAAACATACTTACTATGGAATAAACCCAGTTCAGCACAGCAAGACTTGCTTCTGAGCATGCCTGGCTTAAATTGTACAATAAAAGCATGTTGCATTCCACAATTACTATACTAATTACATTACAATGTCTATTTTTTGAAAGAGTTTATGGCTCTCCCACTAAGCTTATTACAATAGTATCCCTACTAATTCCTGCTAGTATTTTGTTTCCTTACCCCCCCATCACCCACAAAAACAATGTTCTAAACTGTTATTTTAATTTTTTCAGATACAGAGTCAGTGTCATAGCTAGAGGGGGTGCAAAGCACTAAGTTTTTCAAGGAGCCTCACTGCAGCATACAAGGGGCCCCTCCCGCTCCCCCTTCCCCTTCAGAGCCATTCCAGGTTTTGCTCCCACTGCAGACAGAGGCGTCAAACTCATTTCATGCAAAGGGCCAAATAGCAATCATGATGCCTGCTGAGGGTTGGCAGTGACGTCATAAAGCAGCACTTGATGTCATTAAGCAAGTCATGACCACAAATAAGTACTTTATTCTTATTTTTTGTTCTTATTTTTATTAACTTTTTAAAATTTGCAAATGACAGAAGAGAAAATATGCACTTCTTGATCCAATGTTCAAGATGCGGGAGAGCCCGGTTATCATGAGGGCTGCCCTTTCAGCAATGACACCTCAGCCCAGCTCAGTAGATAAGAGCAGCTGATAGTGGTGCTAGGAGAGCCCGAGGACTGAATAAAGCCCTTCAGGGGGCTGTCTCTGGCCTGTAGGCCTTAGGTTTGACACCCCTGACAGGACATCAACCAATATGCATACTTCTATAGTTCTCACTCAATTGTCCATCCTCTCAGCCAGGTGATAATCTGGTGAGATGGATGTATGCAATTGGCCCTATCAATCTAGACCTGAAGTTCCTAATAGTATCATGGTGTTGTTGGAAGAGAGAATGGGAAAGTCTCTCCAGTGATATAAGTTTGGAAGAGTACCTGTGATTAAGAGGCAACAGAAGCTTGTCTTTTCCATCATCAGTAATGGATTGCCTAATGAAACCATTTTGCTCTGATTAATTTGCAGTCGCCCTTGATAGTGCTGCAAATTATACACAAGGTCTCTCTTTTTGCGTGATATTATCTATTATTTTTCTGTCCACCTTCAGTGTGCATTTGGTTAATGGCAAATACATGTTAATGTGGTAATTACGTCTGTGGTCTTTTTTCTTAAGAAATTCTATCAAGAATTATACTTTCTAACTATCTGATTTTGCATTTTGCACCCACAGGATCTGTTGCTCCATTTCCTTTCAGTCTCAGACCATCCTGTTCTGAGTGCATCATTTCAACCCTCTGAAACCCATCAAAAATTATTCACACTTTGCCATCAATGATGATATTATTATTATTCTTCCCCAGAAAATGTGGGCTCATGTTGGTTTGCATAATATCTACAACAGGGCTAATTAAATTATGTCAAGAGGATATCCCTGTCACTAATGAAATCGAGGAATTTATTTACTGTAGAATTTAATTTGGGCCTCACTCTTCACAGAGAAATCACCAGGAAAATGTGTTTCAATGATGTTCCTGTCTAGGCTATTTTGATGGCTCAACAATGGCTGATCTGAATGTGAAACAGACATACAGCCCAATCCAATGCAAACTCGCTCGTGCCAATGCAGTGGGGCCCAGGGAATTTGCAGGCTGCAGGTCTCCTGGAGGTAAGGGGACATTTGTCTCCTTGCTCCAGGTAAAGCCCTAGCCTGTGCAATCAATCTACTCAGACCTGCATGATCTAAATAGCTGGCACAAGTCCACATGCACCTATGTTGGTGGATTGGGCCCAAGAAGGGGGTTAGAATGCAGTGTGCACCACTGCCACTGAACCTGCCTTGCTCCCGGGCCAGATTCGCCCATTCCCCACCGCATCACTGTCCTCCCTTGCCCAGTTACGCCCCCTCCCCACACTCCCTCATCCTCCCCTGCCCCCGTGCTGCTCAGCTCAGACCTTACTGCGTCCTGTGCATGCGCCACCTTCTGCTGGCACAGAGGCCAGTGTGGCCTCCATACTGCTATGTCACTGCAAACTGCTTTATGGCACTTTTGCGACAGCTAGCACTGGTGTAGTGTGCTTGCATGCATGCCAGCTAGAATTGGGTCCATACTCACTTAAGGGCTTATTTATACAGTTGTGCATTGCTTAGCAACAGAGATGTGAACTGGCACCCCTGTTGCCAACTGAAGCTTGATGCGAAGCAAAGCCTCCGAAGATAAAGGGAAGCTGTATTCCCTTTGCCTCTGGAAGCTTTTCTGAGCTTCGGAGAGGTAGCGCATGCGCACTGCCTCTCTGAGGTTCAGAAAAGCCTTCAGAGGCAAGGGGACTAGAGCTCCCCTTGGCTTTGGAGCTTCGGTGTGCAGGGACCGGTGACAGCGTTGCATAAGTGGCCTGCCACTGGTCGGAATATCACCAAGCAGTGCTCACCTGTACTGGCTTATGGGCTATGATGGAGTCTCCAAACTCTTCAGCAGAACTCTTCAGCAAAAATGTGTACATTTGACACATTTTGGTAGGCTGAGAAAAATCAGTTTAATAGAGAGAGAAGACGAGTGACACAGAGCACACTGCTTTTGTCCGGTCCATTGTGAAACCCAGTGTGTTATGATTTATTTACCAATGTGCAAAAAGGATGCCATTTCCACACTGCGATCATTTTATGGAATTGTCAGAAAGTCAACATGCAGAAACACGATTTGTTTTATCTGCAGAAGTGGGGTTAACATTGAATAATTATGGTTTGAGGGTCTGAAAGCGTATGGACCAGGTGATTGAAATGAGGGTTAGCCAAGCTGACAGCACTCCGGCCATATGGAAAGGAGTGCGGTGGACTGAACTGTGTGTTTGGGGGAAAAAATATTTTAAGTTGCCGAGGGCCGGATAAAATCTTGTGGCGGACCGGATGTGGCCCCAGGGCCATAGTTTGGAGACCCTGGGCTATGATGTCTAGCCCATAATCATTTATTCTGAGTCCAGTGACTCTCCAAGAGCTCAGAAGGAACTCTTTTCCTGCCATGCTCTTGAAGGTCCCTTCTGGAGATATAGGTATTGAACCTGGGACCTTCTGTATGCTATGCATATGCTGTGTTATTGACCTAGGAACCATATCCAATAATTGGTTGAAATTTGTCAGCAGCAGAAATATTTGGGTAGTTAGGCCTAACACTATCTAAGGGCTCAATCCTATCCAACTTTCCAGTGCTGATGAAGGTGTGCCAACAGGGTGTGTGCTGTGTCCTATGGTGGGGGGGGGGTGTCTGTCATGGAGACCTCCAGAAGGTTAGGAACATTTGTTCCCTTGTCTCAGGGCTGCATTGCTGCTGCATCAGCGCTAGAAAGTTGGATGGGATTGGGCTCTAAGACACTTATCTTGTGATTCGGTCATGTTTAAATCTGACCATCCACCCATTATGAAGCTGCTTTGAGTAACATGTAGGTATGGCCCATTCATGAGGCCGACAGAAGTGGTTGCCTCAGGCAGCAGACTGGCAGAAGTTGCCCAATTCCATCCACCCACTCGCCTCCACTCTTCTTCCCACTCCCTGGACTAGAAAAGAAAGGGGGACAAAATGAAAGTATTGGGGACAGGAAAATGGTGGACTAGAGTATCAGAAGAACAGAGAATGGTGCATCACCGTGTAAGGGTGATGCACTGTCTCAGGTGCCAAGAGGCCTTTGGCTTTCCCTGGTGACAGCTGGGGATGGGGTCAACTAGCAGGGTTCATTTCAAAGGCAGCACCAGGCCACTCCTACTGCTGATGTCACCACCCTTGCTATAGGAGACATCCCAGTGTTCTGCTTTCTCCCTGCTCTCGCTACATCCTGCTCATCATCTTTCCCAGGAGGTAGTCAGTGGCAGGCAGGGCTAGAGGGACACAGAAGATGCTTTGTGGGACCTCTCCTTAGTGGGAAACAATACTCCTTCAGAGTATGTTTTTGGAGGATCTTGCCCTGCAAGGGCTCATGAAGTTTGCAGTGGGTTGCAGTGGGTTGACTTTTAATAGAAACTTAGAACGTGTCCACAAATCCTGAGTCTGTTTTATCCAAACTGGAGTTTCTTTCTTTAAAATCCTTTCCGTCTCTTGGGTAAAACTATCAAATCTATTTAATCTTTAATAATCATGTATAGAGACCGCCGGCGTGGAAGAATGTCAGTATTTCGAATAACAACCTATATTTCCAGAGATTTATAATAGTCATGAAATGCATACTCTGGAATTATATTTCACCTGAACACTTTCTACTGAATTGCAGTGATTTTTCTGTTGATTAAGGGAAGAATAGATGTCGGATAATAATCCCATTCTGTGAAATAGAATGGTGAATCCACCCATATATTTGAAGGCGCTTTATTTTTTTTTATTATTATTTTTTTTTGCCAGATGCCCATGGAACACTATGTCCTGAAATTTTAAAATGCAAGGTCTTTTCATTGTTCCTCTTTACCACTGGGACAGGCATGTTTCCAAGTTAAAGAATGAAGTTCAAAAGCCAGATGAGGGTGTACCTTTGCTACATCTCCAGGAGATGAAAACTGGTTCCCATTGTGCCAAGTACAAATGGTAACTTTCTGCAGTCATGCTGTGATGAGTTCTTGATGTACTGGTTGTCCCTCAAGGTCATGCCTTCGCCGTGCGTCTGACTATGAGCATGCAGGCTTCTTACTCAGCCCTGCTACCTGCATGAGGCAAGGAGCACAGAGCCCTCCCTGTTTGGGTGATTGGGAGAAGCATCTCTTAAGAACATAAGAACAGCCCCACTGGATCAGGCCATAGGCCCATCCAGTCCAGCTTCCTGTATCTCACAGCGGCCCACCAAATGCCCCAGGGAGCACACCAGATAACAAGAGACCTCATCCTGGTGCCCTCCCTTGCATCTGGCATTCTGACATAACCCATTTCTAAAATCAGGAGGTTGCACATACACATTATGGCTTGTACCCCGTAATGGATTTTTCCTCCAGAAACTTGTCCAATCCCTTTTTAAAGGCGTCCAGACCAGATGCCGTCACCACATCCTGTGGCAAGGAGTTCCACAGACCAACCACACGCTGTGTAAAGAAATATTTTCTTTTGTCTGTCCTAACCCGCCCAACACTCAATTTTAGTGGATGTCCCCTGGTTCTGGTGCTATGTGAGAGTGTAAAGAGCATCTCTCTATCCACTTTATCCTTCCCATGCATAATTTTGTATGTCTCAATCATGTCCCCCCTCAGGCATCTCTTTTCTAGGCTGAAGAGGCCCAAACGTTGCAGCCTTTCCTCATAAGGAAGGTGCCCCAGCCCCGTAATCATCTTAGTTGCTCTCTTTTGCACCTTTTCCATTTCCAAGCTTGCTTGTGTACTCTTGCTTGTGTACTGAGCTGGCCATTTAGAGCTCAGGTAGCATTGCACTCATCAGATAGCTGGGGGGGGGGCAAAGCACTAAATTTTGCAAGGAGCCTCACTGCAGCGTGTAAGGGGCCACTCCCCCCCCCCCTTTGGAGCCATTCCAGGCATTTGCCTCCATTTTGCTTTCCCCACCTGGAATGGCTCCGAAGGGGAGGAGGAGGGGCTGCTTGTATGCTGTGGTGAGGCTCCCTGCAAAACTTAGGTCTTTGCACCCCTCTAGCTATGCCACTGGCACTCATCCCATCTACCCTAAGGATAGTCTGAAATTAATTGACTGCCCTCAGGTGTTGGGTATGAATTTTTTGCTCTCTGCCTGATTGGCAGGTGGCAGGGGTATTTTTTTTTTTTTCTGCCTACCTCAGACTGTTTCTTTTGGTGAAGTGCTATATTAGCTGGTTTGTTTACTTCTGGTAGTGCAGGACTGGGACTAGGAGTAGGAATCCAATGTGCATTCCCAGATATGCAAGAGCCAGAGGGGAAGCCAGTACTGATCACCTGAGGCTGTCCAGCTTGGGGATGCTGGCTGGTGATTCTAAAGGCCTGTATTGCATAGTCACTCCTAAAGACTTTCTGGCTTGAAATGAGCTGGGTGATTTGGCTTTCCCTTTCCAGGTGTTGGTGGTAAAAACCAGAGTTTGACATGAGCTGAGCTCTGGTTGGAGTCAGCATGCTAATGCCTGAACAGGAAGTAAACAGTTGTGCTGGTCTCCCTAAGATTAGGTTCCCTCACTAAAGAGGAGGAGTTTGGTAAACAGGAACAGTTAAACAGGCAAACCCAGTATGCCTAGGTATGCCCTAAGAACATAAAAACATAAGAAGAGCCCTGCTGGATCAGGCCAAAGGCCCATCTAGTCCAGCTTTCTGTATCTCACAGTGGCCCACCAAATGCTCTAGGTATGCCCAGTATAATTACTTCCCCCTGCACCCCGTTAGCTACGCAATTGGGTTTTACATCACCTGAATGGTTGTTCGGGTAGTGTAACACCAATGCATAGCTACTCAGTAGTAAGTTCCAATGCTGAGTTATTGGGACTTACTCCCAGATAAGCAAGTGCAGGATTGCATCCTTTGTCTATGTTCTGTGGTGAAATTGCCATCCTACACATTTTTGGAAGGTAATCATCTATTGATTTAACTTTCAAGTTTTAAAAAAATGCCTAGGATTTCAGCCTACATTTCTAGTGCTCTTTCCTACAGACCAGAGATGAACAGGCCAAAATAGACCATAAACCTAGGTAAATATTTTGCAGTAACATAACTGGATCTATCTCTTCTGAGAAAAACCATTATTCACTGTATAGAACCCACCTGTGCCTTTGAAGAGTGTAACCGAATATTTATGTGAGTAAATATTTTTCCAAATCCTCCTTGAAAACTTTCCTTTTCAAAAAAGGGGGGAGGGGGGAGTATATATCACCGACTATACATTTCAATTGATGTAGCTGTAAAAATGGAAGCTTGCGTTTGGAGTTCTAATTTGTTCACCTCTTTGAACTTGTTTCGGTAAAGCTTCTATTCACAGTGGATGTGCCATTATCTCTCTGTCTCAGTCCCAGTTCTGTCACAGAAAGCTTCCTGAGTCATGTAGGGGCACCATTTTTTTTTATTTGCTCTCTCATAAGGGTTCATTTTCTCTTTGAGAAAATACCATCTTCATGGATGTGAGTTCCCCATATTACAAAAAAGGATCACCTTAGAATGAGAAGTTAAGTGTCAGTTGCTTTGATGGTAGGTATTTCAGGTTCATAACATTCAGTTCACTTCTCCTTCTCGCACTTTGAATCCTTTTACAATGGATTTATGTACAAGTGAATATCATTTTTCACCCTGTTCCTTCACAGTAACAAAGCTGAGAGCAGAGCATTGAAGACAGCATGGAGCGTACACTAAAACCCATTTCCACCAACACCTGAGGAACTTTATCCAAATTAGCAGTACTGTGGATCTCAAGTAGATTATCTAATGGTTTATTCTAGGGGTATCCAAACTTTTTGGCAGGAGGGCCACATCATCTTTCTGACACTGTGTTGGGGGCCAGGAAAAAAGAATTGATTTACATTAAAAATGTGAATAAATTTACATAAATAAATATTTTAGAGATGGAACCGATATGGATGAATGAAGATCTCACAATAGCTCAAGGCCTATAAAAGGCCTTGCACAAAGCAAGTCTGGCCTTTCAGTGGAGGAAGCCCTCATCCCACAGCTCACGTGAGAGGTCAAACAGTTCATGCTGAGAGCAGTTGTGTCAGGCCAACACAGGCTCCAGCAAGATTGGGAGCTCCCTGTGGGCTGAATTGGGGGTCCCCGAGGGCCACAAATGTCCCCAAAGCCAGGGTTTGGGCACTCTTGGTTTGTTCAGATGATCCTTTAAACCACAAACCAACTGCACCCGTTCCTTTGCCTGCAAGACTTTCCCAGCCTTATACTTAGAGCATAGCTTTGTGATATTGTCTCCTAAATTGTATTATAGGTATATTGTATCCTATCAGGCCAAAAGGGGATGGTGTCACCTGTGGGCATATGATTCTATAGTTTGACAGTGAAACAGATTGCTACAGGGGGGCTGTGGATTCTCCCTCACTGAAGATCTTCAAGCAGAGGTTCATCAGGCACCCACTGGAGGTGCTCTAGGACAGTGGTTCCCAAACTGGTGGGTTGCAACCCAGCAGCTAGGGAAGCTCTTAGCTTTGGCTCCTTAAGGTTGGGGGTGGTGGGTTTGCAGCAACACAATCTCCAGGATTGCGCTGCTACTGGGGAAAGCGGGGTTCCTGGCTTACTGGAAGCAAGTGAGAGTGTCCAGGGGGGTGCAGAGAGCCCTGCAGATATCTTTGCAGGGCTCCCCAAATCTTGAAAATGTTAGAAACAACTTCTGGTTTCCAATCTCGAAACTCTTCCAATCACCTTTTTTAAATTTCTCCAGGCTTGCAAAGCCCTGCAGAGGTATTTGTGGACTCCCTGCAAACCCCCCCCCCACGCAATTGCTGCAGTTCCCTCACTTCCACAAACACTTAGGTGGTTCCCTCCTCCTAAAGAGGACTTTGGGAACCATTGTTCTAGGAGGATTACCTGCTACAGGCAGGGGGTTGGACTAGATGATGATGGGTCCCTCCACACTCTATAATTCTATCCTTTCTTTTATATCCCTTTTTGTAGGTACCACCACGGCCACTAGCTTTGGCAGCAGAGCACAGGATTAGGCATCTTTCCCCACAGCTGAGGCTTCACTCTGCACTCTCCTTCCCAAACAGTTCCTCTCTTGACATCCAGGCAGCTGCATAGCCACATCTTGCTCTGTTGGTGTACCAGAACCCCTATCACCTGGACCCAGCCCAGGTGGCCGGGAACTCCTCAGGAGTAGGGGCCTCCTCTGGAGTAAGACCTAAGCACCATGAGGACTGGGGTCTGAGGCAGGACACCTCCCTGGGAGTAGGGCCTCGTGCCTCCTGGGAGCAGCAAGCAGCCACGTGGCCAGAAGGGGTGGGGCCGGCCCAGCCCAAGACTGGCCTCCTAAGGAGGCTGGGCAGCCTAGAGAGTGGTCACTCCTCTCCAGGTGGGAGCAGGGTCCAGGGGAAGGCCAGAGGGGGTAGCAACCCCGGCCTTATTCAGACGATCCAGGCCCCAAAGGGAACTTTGCTTACACCCCACCCCCTGCCCTCCCCTCGATCTGCCTTGGAGCACCCCCAAACCTTTGCTTCCACTCCCACACCACCAAATTACTACTGCCTGCAGAGCCTACCAGAACTGCCGTCATGCGCACTGCACTTCTCACCATTTACCTCAGTGACCTGGCAGCACATGACAGCCCTTTCTTCAATACATGCATGCTTTAAAAGGAATTTCTCATGTCACAGATATGAATTGCTCATGGAGACTGCCATGATTTTCAAATGCTCTTTTGGAGGCTATATTTTTTCCTCCATGGTGCGAGTTCCAAAGGAGGCTTGCCACATTTTTTTTTTTTTTTTCAAGGAATGGCCTCCAGTTAAGCTCACTAAAGGGTTCAGGACCCTGTTCTGCCCTAAGTAGCTGCCACAAAGTGCATTGTCCTCTCCTGGTGGTGCTTCATGCTGTTCAGTAACTACTGGCTAATTTTCACTTATTCATTTCACATCTTATACCTTAAATTATCTTTGTAAACTTGAATTGGAAGGCTACAATTGCAAAATCAGTCACCTGGTGGGAGAATGCCTCCTTGTTGGTTTTTGCCCTCTCTGGGAGGGAATAGATATTGCTGGAGGAAGCCACCGGTGCTGTAATACAGACTTTCTATGTTCTTTCTGGAGGCACCATAGTCTACCTTCATCAAGGGGCCATACTGTGTAACAGATGGACATTATCAGGTCTGGCCAATTCATGAGGCCAACTGAGGCAGCAGATTGATGGGAGAACAGCTACCTTCATCTGCTCACTCTGCTCCACTGCTCCTCCTCTCACTCCCTGGACTGGAAAACGAAGAGGGGAACGGAGCAGGAGAAGCAGGAGAGAAGAGTGGTGAGCTACAGCATCTCTAGCCTGCTTCTCTTCTCTCTTATCTCCTCCACACTGCCTCCTCAATTCCATTCCCTCTTCCTTTTCCAATCCAGAGTGCAGCAGAAACAAAGGCTGGCATATTACCAGGTAATGGGGGGAGGATAGCATTTGATCCCCTACCTCAGGCCCAGGGGGGGGGGTTTGGAGTGGCCCTGGATGTCAGTGGATAACATCAGCAACGAAAGAAAAGGCTGAGATAGTCTTGCCAGTCACTTTCATTTTAGTGCAGCGCAATCTTTTATTTCTGTGGCTGTGCTGGATATTCACGAATACCAGTGTTTGTTTCAAAAATAGCATATTCAGTGCAACCGAACTAATTACAGAAGGAGCTCAGTGAACATTTGTATTGCTTTGAAATTGTTGGGCGGCCTTTTGTTCCCCTGGCTGTAGTATTTTTCTGGTGGTGTAGCTGGAGGGGGGGTGGAGCACTCAGGCTGGCAGGGAGCTTCAGGGGGGTGGGCAAGTGGCCCCTCCCTTTGGAGCCATTCCCGGCGGGGGGAGCAAAATGGAGCCATACGCTTCCCCCACCAGGAATGGCTGCGAAGGGAGGGGCCGCTTGCCCGCCTCACTGAGGCTCTCTGACAGCCTGAGTGCTCTGCTCCCCTCCAGTTATGCCACTGTATTTTTCTTCCCCTTCACTGACCCCAAATTCATCTGCTTTCGTTGCCATTTAATCGGATTGGTTATGGCGACGCATGTGATTTTGTTCATGGTTGTTTGGGACAATGCTGAGAATGGACACAAACCAACATAAATCTGGGATATGAATCCTAGAAAAGGATCCTTAAATCAAACAGTTCTGGACATTATCTTGTTGCTGAAAAGTAGGTGCAAAAAGAGATCCCCATTTCCAGCCATCAATTTATGCTACAGCGTTTTGCTTGGTAAGTACATCACTATTAATTTGTGTACACGAGCATGACAGGAACAAGAAAAGATTTTTCTTTTTAAGATATGTCATATGGTTCAACAGCATTCTAAATGCAAATGTGGAACCCAATGGAAGATGCTCACCAGTCCAGAAATGAAACAGATGTTTCCGGGTTTCAGGCCTATATTATTTTTTTTCCCCTCCGAACACCGAGAAGAATATAAGCCACTGGTTACAATATTCATGTTGTCATAAAAGCAGAAAGTTCTGAATAGTTAACAGTTCACTGCTTATTTCTGTCTCCTCAAGCATGATAAAAACAAGCTCAAATACGGCAAGTGTTTAATTCGGAGCACTTCAACTGATTTAAATGAGGCGGCTGTTGTCATATCCAGTGTTGTAAGAAGACAACCCCAGTCAGCATATGTGCAAATGACTCACATCGATAAGCTGGTGTGGAGTCATGACTAGAGTGTTTGTCTTCTGTGTTGGAAATCTAAATTTAAATCTTTAAATCTTTAGACTATGAACCATACATAACACCTGAGCTTCTCAGTGCCGAGAAAATATACCTTCATATAATATTGTGGTTTGTGTGTTTTCCTGCCTGTTCCACCAGTGATAGCTAGTGATGTAGGGAAATGTACAATGTTATGATTTCAGAGAACATTGCTAAGGTAACCTGGACATTGCAAAGAAGGAGGGAATTGTATGTGTGGTGGTTGTTTTTAGTGGCCTTGTACAGCACAACACTGGGCTCTCCCTGACTAGATTTTCAAGCACAAATTGGATGGCCATCTGCCAGGGATGCAGCATTGAGCAGTGGGGTTGGACTAGATGACCTCTAAGATCCCTCCCAACACTAACGTTCTCAGATTCTCAAGTTGCAACTATGCAAAGCAGGACTTCCCAGTCCTTATCATTTCGAGAAGCACCCATGCCCTGTAAATGCAGTGTGCGGCTCTCAGAAGTGACTGGCAGTGACATCATCGCAAGCTGCTTTGGGTTTTCTGGCCAGACATGACGATACAAAGGATGGTAAGAAGCTCAGCACGGGTGGGCTTTTCAAGCATGCAAAAACCATGCTGAGTAATTCAGCCTGCAGAGCCAAGTCTTCTACCATCCTTTGTAGCATTACATCACATCCTTGCCGCTGACTGGTGGTTGTCCCGCAGCTCCCCCAGGGAGTTCCCATGACTCTCCTGGAAGTCACGTCTCGTGCTTTGGGGGTCTCTGATGTAAAATTTGGCCCTGCTATGCACACCCTCCCAATATTCTAGTTCCTTCTTTAAAGCGCTTTTCAAAGAAAGAACACCTCTTGTAACACTACAGTCCTATCAGCTTGTTCAATTAAAAAAAAATCGGAAGGATACATACATGCACACACAGAGACAGGTGCCATTTTGATGCCCAACATCAAAATAAATATTTAGTTGCAACTAATCTCGAGGTTGCGTTTTCTGACAAGACGATGCCACAGTGTAAGAGAATAATCTTCTCCCTCTTATGTGTTGTCTTTCCAAGTTGTCATTAGCTGAAAAGATTGTGTTCCCCCTCCCCACCCCTTAGCAGCTTCATTTCCATGACCAGAACTTTTGTCTTGCATCTCTTGTCAGAATGCCAGCTATGCAGGGTGGCATTCTTTTTCCCTTGAGTCAGGTAAAAAAAAAAAAAAATTCTTAAAAGAGGTTGTTAGCTTCAGTCTCTCGCTTGAAAGCAAGAACTTTGAAGTGACGTTGAAACGCTATAAAGTTGACTCTGAGGTAGATGATATCCGTTCCTGTTATCGCCAAACTCTTGTTCTTTTAAACTTAAAAGAAATTATATGGCTTGGGCCTTAAAATCAGGCTTTGCTGTTCCGGTACCTTCCCGCTTTCTTTTGTGCCTGTTTGGTGTTTGATATTTTAGCTCGAACTGAAGAGGAGGCCTTGAAGAAAACCACTTTTTTTGACTGGGAGAAACCTTGAATCTCACTAAAGAGTCTTATGCGCTAGCCTCTATTTGTTTTCTCACCGATAAATGATCAAACGTTTTTTTGGTTCTGCAGGTTTACAAAGCGTAAAATATTTATATAGAACTGAATGCGGCCCATACAAATTGAAGCACAGTTAAAACTGTAAGCCGTAAGCACAGCTCAGCCATAAGAGGTGAGCATACCGCTCCAGGGAATAAGGGAATCTGCTTTTAAAATCATTTTCTATTATTATATAACACATTTGCTTTTTTATCTCTGCAGCGGGATTCCTGCAAATTGCATCAGAGCCACCTCCTGGACGATAAGTCTCAACTGTTTAATTTTGCAAGATATTCCCAGTATTTAATGATAGCAATAATTAATGTATAGTGCACATGCTTGATTTAATACCTCCTTGGTGGAGAATCCTTTATAAACAAGGGGAGCACTATTTGGGAATCTTCTGGCTCATTTTACTTAAAAGTGGTAAAGATGTTCAAATGATTTTTTTTTTTTTAATCTTTGCTGTAAGAATTTGCTTTGTGTCCTCAGAGCAACCCCAGTGTCGTGGTTAGCATGTCAGTGTAAGACTAAGGGTGCAATCCTATCCTGCGCTGGAATAGGCAAGCCAAGAGGCTTGCGCTGTGTCCAGTGTAGGATAGGGGCTATAAGCAGCTCAGCCAGAGGCAAGGGGAAACATTTCCCCTTACCTCTGGTTAAGCCACCTTGGCCCCTATGGGTCTCTTTGGACTTGCACCACCTCTTGAGGTGGCGCAAGTCCAAGGAGAGCTGAGCAGCTTGAAGCCACGCAAACCTCCCAGGGAACAAGGTTTATGATCCGTCGTCTGCGCACTGCCAACCCTCCCCCCACCCCAGAATGCCTCCCTCCTGCCTCCTCCCCACCCACCCCAGTGCCTAATGCTCACCCCATTAGCCACCATGGAGGCTGGATTCAGACTCTATGTGCCAGCGCACAGTACACCTCTGTGCGCTGGCGCTGCTTACTCATGAGGAGGTGCAAAGATGCTTTACAGCACATTTGTAACCCTCCAAGGCTGGAGCAAGGGACTTGCTCCTGCCTAACGTGCAGTTAGGATTGCGTTGTAAGTCTCTAAATACAAGGACAGACTAGTGCAGAGGCAGACAAGGGCGAAGTCTCCCCAGTGGTCACACAACCACTCAGACACTCGGTGGAGTGCATGCACAATCACAAGAAATCACATTGTGGGCCTGACTTTCTCTGATTTTCTTCCCCCTCCACTTGCCCAAGTTGCACTGGCTGCAGAGGGTGAAATGAATGTGTACACGTTTCACACTCTACCTAATTGCTACTTTGGGGGATGGTTTGGATTGGGACCATCGCAATGAGGGTTGGGCTAGGCTGCCTACAGCATGTCCCTGGTCCAAATGAAGTCTGGGTGCTCCCCTCCCCCTAGAAGACTGATTTCAGAAGCTGAAAAAAGGCCTGGTCTAAATGGGCATCTCCTGTGGCTGCTTTTAGAAGAAGAAAATTACTCTGGGATTTACAGCCACAGAGCTCCACCATTATGTAGTTTGGCCCTCAGGGAATGTTAGTGGTGGTATTTTGAAGGGCGCTGGCTCAGGTTAGTGGCGGGAAGCATTTTGCCCAGATGGGATTTAGCTCTGCTGGCTGAGTATGCATGTGCTCACCCACTGAAGGATGAGATGATTGAGACTGTCAGTTGCGAGAGCACCTGTCTCCTGTTTGAAGAGGGAGAGGGAGGATAAAAGGATGGCATGGATTCAATTTTCCCACCTCAGTCCTCAAGCAGTGAGGACTGCCAAGTCCCACATCCTCAGCCATACATTTAGTGCTGCACACAGTGTCCTGGTCCAGTGATAGGAACAGTTGATATAATTTTGCTTTCTGCATTGGAGATATGGGAAGGATGGGGCAGATTTTATGCAGATTTTGTGGGTATGTGACTAAGAGCCCAATCCTATCTTCTCCCCCCTCCCCGTCTATGCATCATACCAAGGAGGCTTGTACTGTATCCTGTTTGGGGGGGGGGCATGACATGACAGGAGAGGGAAGTAGTCCTACTTGCCCTACTCCACCATGCCTTGGTCTCCTATGGGTCTCCTCGGACCTGCATCACATCTTACCTGGCACAAATCTGAGAAGACAAATGGGACTTGCTGGATGCAAGTTGCCCACCCCAGGTTCCACCCCCTCCTGCCTCCATCAAGCCCCCGGCCTTCCCACTATTCTGCCCTCCCTCACCCTGTTCCAACCCTTCCACTGACCACTCCGGAACGTCAGTTCTGGCAGTGTCAAAGCCCAGTAGGACTGGGCTGAAAGGGCTGAAATTCTGGAAAGAGATTATGACATGTATGCAGGGTGTAATGGGCACTCAGTTCCCTTGGTAATATTGCTGGACCACTGTTACAGTGTTACCATTGCAGGGTACCATTGCAGAACCGTCAGAAAATAGCAAAGTAATTAATAACACATTTAGAAGCATGGACACTTTCTGCAAGGTATTGGAAAAAGCCGTCTCTCCCATTCATTGACCAATGGATTAGAACAGTGTTTCTCAACCGGTGATATGGATACCACCAGTGGTACTTAAGGTGGTGTCTAGTGATACTCTGGACACCTGCCTGCCGGCAGCGAGACTAAGAATGCAACAGAACAGACAGCAGTAGGAGGTACAGCTCAGAGGGCAGAGCTCCAAAGCATGATTTTCTGCAGTCCCTCCCATCCACCCTGAGCCGCTTATTGCTGTTTGTTGCATCACACCTGGCATCCCAACATAAAAGTATCTGGTGATGATGCCATCGCCTGTTACGTCTTGTGGTAATTAGAATAGGTGGACCATGTGAAGAGGTACAGCAGAGTAGAGTTGAGAAACACCGATATAAACTTATTTGGGAGGAAGTCCCACTGAAACTTACCTCTGACTAGACATGCAATGGCATTGCACAGGAGTCCTGTGTATCATCAATTTGAGAGCGTAGAACCTGATTCAGAACAAGAATGACCACGTTTGACTGAGGCAGCCAGCTCTTCCATGTTTCTGCCAAGGAAATAGATATTTCTTGGAAGTTAGCATTGGACTGTTGCAAAATCCTGACCGTCAAGTTCGGGGCTCAGTCCTATCCAACTTTCCAGCACCGATGTAGCCATTCCAACGGGGCGTGTGCTGCATTCTGTGGTGAGTGACACAGTCACAGAGGCCTCCTCAAGGAACGTTTGCTACCTTGCGGCTGCAATGGTGCTGGAAAGTTGGATAGGATCGGGCCCTCATTCTAGTTTCACTGATACCAGTATGGGAAATGGGTTAACCTTTCTCCATCTAGCGACAGTTGTGCAGTCCAAGGCTTCCATTATTATCATTAACCAACTTCATGAGCAAGTTTGACTCCAAGTAAAGATCACTATTTTTTTCCACCAGGACGGAGAACTGGAAGAGAAATAGGACTGATGTCCTGAGCCCTGTGGTCAAAGGATATATGGAAGAACGTATAAGCATCTGTTGTTTTCGTTTACATCTTGCCTTCTGAGGAACGATTTCTTCGCAGAACTATTTCTACAAAACAGGATTGGACAAATACTGAAGAGAAATTGTATCATACTGAAAGGGGGAAGTGTATCCAGCTTCTCCAGAGATTACTCCTGATAATTTTGATGAATGGTCCTCTCATCAAATGGCTTTCAGACTGTTTAGAAGCGATTTCTTTCTGAAATGTGAATGTGCCGCTAGAGGTAATACGAGCACATTTTGCCTGGCTTCATGCTTGTTCGATTTGGGAAAGCTACCAAGGCACAGAAATGGCACCGACCGTAGCGAGCATCATTCTTTTACCAAATGTTGCGAAGGAGGAAAAATAGTTATTGGTTTCCTTCTTGCACAGGAACAAGCAAATATTATGTGTGTAGGGGCAAGATGGGACTTTAGGAGAGGGGATATCTGACAGAAAGGAAAGTGGCTTTAATAGTTTAGAATTCCACCGATGCAGCTTGTGCAAAGATGAGAAAAGTTGTACCCATCATAATTCCACCCTGAACACAATTAGTAACAATATAGAAGGCTTTGAGCACAATCCTATACCAACTTTCCACCATGGAAGTCGCCACAATGTGGCTCCAAGGTAAGGTAACAAACATACCCTTGCCTTGAGGAGGCCCCTTGACTCCTGCCCCCTTGCAGGATACAGTGCACACCACATTGGCACAACTATGTCAGTAATGGAAAGTTGGTTAGGACTGTGCCCTTTGATTCATAGTATTTATTCATAGAATCACAGAATCATAGAGTTGGAAGGGATCCACAAGGTCATCTAGTCCAACCCCTGCCTGTAGCAGGAAATCCATCTACAGCATCTCTAGTAGGTGCCTGTAGAGCATCTCCTGGAAGATCTCCAGGGATCCATGATGGTGCCCCCCCCCGCAGGCTATCACCACCCCCTGCACAAAAATATGCCCCCCCTTCTCACCTGAGGCTCACAGAGCCTCACACAACCTCCACCCACATTGGGGAAGCCTCTTTGAGGTTCCCCAATACTATAAACTGCGCTTCCAGGAAACCAGAAGCACAGTTTCCCGCCCCCGTCGGGAGCCTCAGAGAGGCTTCTGCAGGGCCCTAGCTTCTCGCGCCTGGGGCTTTTGCCCCATCGGACCTTATGGTAGGTCTGCAACTGGGCCATAGGTCAGTGGGAGAGTTCCTGATTTGTGTACATAAGCTCCCAGGTTCAATTCCTGATATACCTGGATTTGGCAGAAGGCAAACACCCCTGTCTGACTATTCATCTCCTCTTCTCTACCTCCTTTTCTCACTCCCTGGATTGGTAAAATAAGACAGGGAAGATCAGGAGAAGAGGTCTCATTTTAGCCCACTATCCATGATCCATGTCCTTTTCCAACCCAAGCAGTGGGAGGAGGAGAGGCGAGCACATCAACAGGTAAGGTAGGGCACGATATGATACATTGTTGAAGGTGCCTGGAGGCCTTTGGCCAACCGGGCTGGGAGGAGAGGTATTGTCATTCATCCTCCTCTGGTAATCTTAGATTTAAACAAATCTCTGTTCAAGCCAGACATGTGAAAATGCATTGAGGCAGGGTTGAAGCTAAGGACAGACTTGTAGCAGAGACCTGTGTGCATGGACTGAATTGCTAGAAGCTATAATCTCTTCCAGCATGTTGGGGTCTACACATGTCAATAATTGACAAATGCCCATGGCAGTAAACTCCAGCAATATTTGAAGTTTGAGCCAGCAATATTTGTTTATAAATATTTAATGACTTATACTATGTTTGATACACATTCATTTCTAATTAAATGGAACTCCAAATTGGATCGTCCTATCCTGAGTGATCAATGGGGTGAGGCACTTAAGAGTATATCCACAATATCTGTGGAGCTTAGATTATGCTTTATACAGCAAAAAAAATACTGTTCAGGTTATACTGGACACTGCAGAGATTATATTTAAAAGGATTTAGCAATTAATCTAAATGCTGGTGATGTTCGAGTTTGAAAGCATCACTTACTCATATGTTGTGGTCATGACCTGTTATTGTAAACTTTTGGGGAGAAGTAATCAATATTATAAAGACTGTGCTACAGCAACTTCTGATTTTTGCTGATATGTATGTAATCCTAAATTATTTACCTGTTATCTGGAGATTAACACCTGGCCAACATAAATTGTTTCTCTGTTCCCTCACAATGGCAAAATATTCACACTTACCTGGGAATAAACCCATTAACTGCAATGGATAGAGGTGGAAGAAAATGGTGATAACGAAATAAAAACACATAACACAGTTTTCGGCACTTCTCATTTTTGTTAAAAAAAATAATCTGCAAAAAAGCAAACATTTTATTTGGTTTTTATTTACTGGGGGGTGCATAGATAATGACTGTGGCTGCATCTGCAGACGTGCTATTACCTACCTAGTACACTTTAAAGCCATTATAATTTATGATTATGTCAGTTTTGAATAAAAACACATAACACTACTTTCTGCACTTCTAACTTTTGGAAAACATTGAAATCCACTAAACAAACAAATAAATAAATGCCTTTAACAATGGGATTTACTTCTGAATAGATACAGATAGGATTGGGCTGTGAGATGTCCTTAACATTCCAGCAGATCCATGTGGCAGTAGAACATGTTTGATTGATAGATTGGATAGATTAGACCAGTGTTCCTCAAACCGTGGGTGGGTCACGGGCCAATTTCAGATGGGTCCCCATTCATTGCAATATTTTATTTTTAATCTATTAGACTTGGTGCTACCATGGCATGTTGACTGCATTTGGGGAAATGTGACAGAGATCTGCACTTACAACAGGCTACTATGTAGATGCTTTTAACAATGATAGTCAGTGGTGATTACTCCTGGGTAAGTGCGGATGGGATTGCCATGTAGGAGTGTTAAAAATTTTCCTACTTGATGATGTCACTTCCGATCATGTCATCACTTCTGGTGGGTCTTGACAGATTCTCATTCTAAAAAGTGGGTCCCTGTGCTAAACATATGAGAACCACTAGGTAGGTAGGTAGGTAGGTAGGTAGATAGATAGATAGATAGATAGATAGATAGATAGATAGATAGATAGATAGATAGATAGATAGATAGATAGGCTTGATGCCTAAATGAGTAGCCGAGCCTGCGGATTATCAAAGGCTCCAGGATCACGATGATAACAGTTTTGAAAGACAGCTCTCCCGGCACGGCACTTTCTGCAGTACCCTTGTGAAAGTCAATGTGATCTGTTAGAACCATCTGTGAGGCTGTAATAAGAGTTCATCCATGCAGGCAACGTCCACTGTGTTACAATTACCCGCTGAGTTTGTCTGTGGCAAGCTCCAGCTGCAGCACAGCACTTGCCAGGTTTCGATGTCACGTGACTCCAACAAAAGCCACCATACGGGGGGATGCTGTAGATTTGCTTATCAACATGCTCATCTTGTCTCGTTTCAAAGTGAGAAAGAGGAAAAAAGAAATCAGATATCCCTGTTTCATTTTGGAGGGGGGGGCACTCTTTGCAATGTAGGCTTTTAATTTTCTTTTGGAAGCTCGGAGAACACACCAGGGTTAGGGAGTGAGGCTCCCTAATATGTTGTCGGAAAATAAATGGACCTCGTCAAGACTGATTTTCAACAAGGTATCATCCCGAGGACATGTTTTTCAGTGCCAGTTCTGTACTCGAGCAGAATGCAGAAAGCGAGGCTGTGGCTGGCTTCTCATGGAAAAGACACCTAGCTTTTGCACCAGACCCCAATAAGGAGAATTTGTACACTTGTTATCTGTGGCCCAGGTAGATACTGTTCTGCCCCCTACGTGATGTTTTGTCAGAAGCACTGCCTCATGTAAATTGGGCTTTGGGCAATCAAACATGACCAGCTGTCTCAAAAAAGTGAGCCAAGTTCAGGGGAAAACACCTTTGCTTATTTATTTACTCACTACATTGAAATATTATTTTCCTGCCCAAACAGAAAACTGGAATAATAAAAGAACAGTTTGCAAGGCAAGAGCCTTAATGGTAAAAATGAACAGGAAAGGAAGACAAAAAAGGAATTTTGGGTACCAGCTACCAATCAAATTCAGATTATGTAAGGACCAGCTGAGATGCCCAGGGCAGGAAGTGGTTCTGAGATGGGAGGAATCAACTGTTATTGGTTGCAATTGAGCTGATGAAGGGGTCACTCCACCTCATCGCTCCTTCAAAGGCAGATGGGGGAATAGTTGTTGAGGGATGCAGTTTTGGAAGGGCAGAAGCCAAATGGAACTTTATCTAGAGCGGACTGAAGATAATCCACTGTTCCAAGACCAGGCCCTCACAATTTGTGCCCCATCATTTTGAATGCCATGAATTGTGGTTTTACTGACTAGGTGCTTGGTAGCTTACCCCCCTCCCTATTTTTGAAGCCCAACCCTGAAGCAAAATCAGAAGGCCTGTGAAGCCCCTGATGGACTATTGTTCATTGTTGCTGAGCTGCATTTAACTTAGCAACTCTCCAATGTAGCAAGTCTGTCCCAAGAATCTGGTTTTATGGTCAGCATTTCATTTCTGCTCATTTCCTTTTGATTCAAGGCATGCAGGAGACATGCATTTCAACATGTGCATGGTGCAAGGTGCCTGCTGGATTGCAAAAGGTCAGATCAATAACATGGCTCTTTACAGGACTGATGGCTAGAGATCCCTAGGCCAGGAGGACCACACTGTAAATGAAACCACTTTTAATAAAACCATCTAATCATGCCCCCTCCTAATCACTACAGGGAGTCCAATGCTCCAAATACAAATGGAGACTTGTTTGGAGACTTCTTAAATTTAAATCTAGTTTTCAAGGGCAGATCAGGGTGGAGATTGTGTTGGGGAACAGCAACACTGGTTAGTATCCACCAGTCAAGGGAGCATTTAGTTCTTTGAAGTAAAATTGTATCTTGTCCCTTTAATGCTTATTATAAAGGGTGTGTCCTTTGCACATTTCTTTTTGGGTATATATAGCTTTCTGTTTGCTGACCTATGTTGTATTAGAGATGTGTATTTCCTAGTCTCTGGTTTTAGTTATTATTATACCTGCATTCATCCAGGGGCAGCAACTTAGGGCTCTTGGTCTTTCAGGGTTGAGAAGCTTGGTATGAGTAAGTATCTGTATGAGCTTACATCAGACTGTAGGTAAACTTCCTTTCAATTCTAATCTTTGGCCTTCTTTTGTGCCTTGGTTTGCAAGCAGCCAGGGTAGAAGAGCAATTCTTTTGGCTAATAACCTTTTGCCCTGTTCTAACAGATTGGACCAGGCTGAGGGTGAATCGGGGGCAGATCTTGACATCAACAGCATCTCCAGGATCCTATGCGCCTGTCTTGGGCTTGACACAGCACCTTCTGCCTAACAGATGTCTAGTGTAGGACAGAGTAAGCCCACTGGGGACCAAGGATCAGTGCAAGATGTAAGTAAAAATTTTTAATTGTCTCTGCAGGTCAGCTTGGTCCCCAGCCAGCCCATGGGATGCAGCAAAGGCTGTGTCAGTATCTATGCATTGCACAGGATGGCCCTGGATAGGATTCAGACCTTATTGGTTGATCCACATCATCATCAAATTGACGCAAGGGCAGAAATCAGAATGATGGCCAGTGTTTTTAAAGTTCACTTGCTTTTATACAGAGCAGTCTCTTGTTGCAAGTGTTTTTAATCTCAGTGCTGCAGTCATTTTTATCTTCAATATTACTAACAGTCTGGGTGAAATCTCTTGATTAATCTTTCAATGCAGTTGTCAGGCTAACCTTCTTACTTGCCCATATTTTGTAAGCTGCGTTGTCTTTTGAAATAATCTTCTCCACTCTGAAGTCTGACAGTGCAATTGTTTGGGCATTAGCAATAATCTCTTTGAGAAATGTCTTTAATGATCACGTAATAACTCCATAATGGCCCATTGCTCTTTGATATTTATATCTCGAGTGAAATCTTGTGGAAATATCTCCGTTAGAGGCTTTTTGATCTGAACAAATCACTCCCTGTTTAGAATCTGTTTGGAATCACAGTGTTTTTCACGCTGCTTGTGATCCACCTGATTTAGGGAGACATATCCATACCTTGTGATCCATCTATGACTTGCAGTAATATGTGGAGAAGCAGAAGCTTTTGCTGTAGCAATAGCAATATATTTTGTAGTTGCAGGCTCTCACCACACAAGCCCCCTGCCCAGAATGGCTTTCCCATTCATATCAATGGAAACCCTCCTCCTCCCCATTCTGTCCAATTGGTGTTAGAGTGTACTTGGACCTCTGGGACAAGAAATTACTCTTATATTGTACCTTTTCCTTTATGAAAAAAGTGTTTTGATTTCTAGGAGCACAGAGAGTAGGCCTTCCTTTCTTTCCATATGTCTCAGATAGCTTATATTGCCTACAGCACAATCCTATGCATGTCTACTCAGAAGTAAGTTTTGTTGTGTTCAGTGGGGCTTACTCCCAGGAAAATGTATAATACAGGATTGCAGTTCTAAACTGTGATCTCTGCAGAGTTAGAATTGTGTGTTGTGTGTATTAAAGATTTGTTGAAACTCACTCATAACCTATAGGAACAAGCGCTAGGCTGACCCCTCCTTGTGGCAGGTGGTGTGGGTTAGGAGGCGTGAATGGGACTCTGGCATGCACCTTCAGGCAGCATAGGCAGGGCAGAACCCTATTTCAGTCCTCAGGGGCTTGGCGGCACGAGGACTTAGACGGGGCCCTGGCCGGGATTGCAGGGCACACCTCAGAGGCTCAGCGGCTCGAGGTGGCGCAGTCTGCGGTCTGGCTGCCTTCCCCTTAAGGGATAGACATGGATGAGACGTGCCGTCCCAGCAGCGGGGCATGACTCGGAGTCAGGTGCATGCCCGCCTGGGGGCAGAGGTTTCTGGTACCGCCCAGAGGTCCCTCCCCGCACCACAGGGGCTTTTGCTGCCTCGGATACTGCAGGTCTCAGCCTCTGCTCCTCTTGTTAATGTACATTAAAGTGGCCCTTTCTTCCATATTTGTTGTCTCGAGTGTTCATTGGACAGTGCAGAAACAATCCCGATTGCCCGCTTTAAGGAGGTGGTCGGAGTTTGTTTTGCCTGACCAGGACACGAGAGTCCCTCCCCAAGGGGGAGGTGTAGGGGGCTGAGTCGGGCAGCTACGGTGGTCCTTTAAAAGGCGACGAGACCCAGCCCTCTTCCTCCTTGTGCACGTGGGCACCGTGGGAATACCCACCCGCCCGCCCTAGAGGCAGTCTGAGTTTAACTGGTCGCCGTTTGGGGCCGGGTAGGAATTTTTTGCTGCCTGCCAAGATTGGCCAAAGGGCAGGCAGTTTTTTCGCCTACCCCAGACTGTTATGGGCTAGGGGGTTACACCCCCCTGTTTACAAGCTGCCATCGGTCACTTTAAGAGGGCAGGTGGTGCGGGTTAGGAGGCGTGAATGGGACTCTGGCATACACCTTCAGGCGGCATAGGCAGGGCAGAACCCTATTTCAGTCCTCAGGGGCTTGGCGGCACGAGGACTTAGACGGGGCCCTGGCCGGGATCGCAGGGCACACCTCAGAGGCTCAGCGGCTCGAGGTGGCGCAGTCTGCGGTCCGGCTGCCTTCCCCTGAAGGTATAGACATGGATGAGACGCGCCGTCCCAGAAGCGGGGCGCGACTCGGAGTCGGGTGCATGCCCGCCTGGGGGCAGAGGTTTCTGGTACCGCCCATAGTTCCCTCCCCGCACCACAGGGGCTTTCGCTGCCTCAGATACTGCAGGTCTCAGCCTCTGCTCCTCTTGTTAATGTACAATAAAGTGGCCCTTTCTCCCATATCTGTTGTCTCGAGTGTTCATTGGACAGTGTGGTAACAATATGTATATCCCACTCCTTCCATTGGTACCCAAGGTTCAATTCATTGATGGTGAGTTGGTGTTGATTTGGTCCAGCAAGAAAGATCCATGAATTGAAATAGGATTCTTTATTTAGGATCCCTTCTTGGACCAAGAAACCTTCATACCAGGATTATCATCTGTACTGCGCAGTGTGTATAGGGGGTGGGTAAGCATATTTCTTTCTCTCTTGCAGTGAGGCTGGGCATGCATATTCTGGTATTCAGTGTAAGGTATGCAACACATTGTTACCTGTAGTTCTGTCTGACTTGGGGCCTATGCACTAACATTTTGGGACATACACTAGAACAGTGTTTCCCAAACTGTGGATTGTGACCCACAAGTGGGTCGAGACCTCATTGTTAATGGATCATGAAACTGACAAGCAGATAGCTGACAAGGAAAATATACTGAGCCGTATGGAATGTGAAAATGAGCTGTACATGCTGGTTTATGCATGAGTAGGTGACTGTGCCACTATCAATTTTGAAGGGCAGGCCGAGAGGAATGAAACACCACCAGAATGGCCCTGATCCCCTGAAAAATACTTGAGAAGGATCTCCCCCCCCCCCCCCAAGCTGACAAGGAAAAAGTACTGAGCCCTATGGAGAGCAAAACTGAGGCACAAGTGTGCATTTACTCATGAGTAGGCAAACATGACTCAGCTCCAAACTTTGCAAAGGGGAGTACAATGCCATGAGAATGGTCCTGATCCAATGAATGTGGAACTCAACAAATGCTTGAGAAGGAACCCCCTCCCCCACTGTAGTAAAAAAGGATAGAAGCAGGGGCTTGAGTAGCTGCTAAGGTGAAACTGGTTTTTTCAGTCTCATAAAGCTATGTGGGCCCTTGCTAGAGTGTCATTTTTAAAAAGTAGGTCCTGGCGCAAAAGCATTTGTGAGCCACTGCATTAGAACACATACGTACCCATGCAACCACGCACTGTGATGGGTGTTTTATTGTCACATTAGTATAAGTTACAAAAAATTAAACCTCAGTGTTATTTTATGACAAATTTTCCGTACAGAGATTTATAAACATTATCATAAAAAACAATTACATAGTCCATCATGTTAGGCAGCGAGCCATTATACAGATATTTAATTCCTCTGCAAAACAGGCAAAAAAAAAATCTGATGCCTGTCAAACTGATTGCTGTGTTATCGTCAACTTTAAAAAAAAAACACACTACATTTCACAAAATTCTCCTTCCTCACGTTCCGATGAAAGGAACATCCATCTTCAGTTTTGTCTCGATGTAATGGCCAAAGTAGCATTCCGGAATTATCACACATAGCAACCTAAGTTGTGCATTTTTCAAATAATGAAAATGCCTTGTGATATATATTACCTGCAATTAAACCTCACCCGATTCCTTTATTTGTCTACTGCTAACGTATCGGAACAAAACGCAGTTGGAGAAGTCTTCCCATAGCTTGGTTTCCATGGTCAGTGAATTGGTTTATGTCCATTTGATTTCTTGTAATTTGTAAAGGAGGTAAGCTTTGCCAGTCAAATCAACTTCTAGCATCTGAATAGAGAGGATCAAAAGAGGGACTGGATTATTCATTCCTGTTTTGGGCAATTTTGGAAACATCAATGCATGATTTGTAAAAGTGAGGCCGGTCTCTGTGATTTTGGAACCTAACCATGAAATGACGCCCACTCCAACTTGACAGGAAGAAACTGGGAACAAAATCTAACAAACTAGTATGTTGAACTGATGCCTTCTTTATTAAATGAGACACCAGATCTTATGCCTTCTGGAAAACACATGCTCTGGACGACAGTTTCTGCCTCCTAATTCTGGATGCATAAAAGCAGCAAATTCCAAGCCAAAGTAGCATTCCGGAATTATCACACATAGCAACGTAAGTTGTGCAGTTTTCAAATAATGAAAACGTCTTGTGATATATATTACCTGCATTTAAGCCTCACCCGATTCCTTTATTTGTCTACTGCTAACGTATCAGAACAAAACGCAGTTGGAGAAGTCAACTGAAGTCAATTGGTGAATAAACCTGATCTTGTGATCTTGCCTCCATAAAGAGGCAAGCAAATGTATAACCTGTAGGTTCATCCAACTTCATTTGTTAGATTACCTTGCAAAGACTGCCTTCTCAGGATCTATTCAGGCACAATGCAGCACGAATCCTATTGTCTCCTGATGTTCCTTTGAAAAGTCCTTGCATGAACTATTCATGCAGGCTTGGGAAGTGGGGATTTGGGAAAAGGTAAAAGGAAATCCTACTTCTTCTGAGGTTTGCTTTGTAGTAAATATGGTTATGGTGGGGCTTTTGAAGTGTTGCTTTAAGGGACAACCTGAATGACACTGAGGAAGGTGCTACTTGGAAATGGAACAAATAAAAATGAGAATGTACAAAGGAATGTTGCTGCTATCACGAAAAAGAAAAAAGGCTATATATATGATCTTTCATTTTCTCTCTTTTTTTCTTTCTTTTTTTGAAGGAATAATGAACCTACCCACCTACCTATGTACACCTGGGTATCTAAGATCTTGGAATGGGTGGGCTATACATCTAAATTAAAACATTTCTGCCTAAACACTCCCCCACCGGAGTGCACTGAATGTCAGAATGCTCCCCCACCACAGAATGCAATGCTCACCTCCTTGGCAAACATGCATTGGTGGGGGCGGGGGATTTTGTGGCCTAATGAGACATCTGGTGCTAGGAAGAAGCAATAACACTGAGAAAAGTTGCCTCTGTTGGTCACGTGTGTCACCCATCCTGAGATATATCATTAGCCTTATTTTAAACACTTTTTTGCTGCCCTTAAAACCCCTCAAATGAGCCTCCAAATTCACCTCATAATTCACTGTGGGCAAAATCTGCTCACAAACCTAGCTCAGGGAAGGTACATTTTAAATAAGCGCTCGTGTGCATTAAGCTACCTACACATAAGGTCAGACTTCTGGGTGTGAAGTCACAGCTAAATGGGGAAAGCCATTGTTGTGCTCAAAAAGTGGTGCAGTTTTTTTTTCTGTAATCATCACTGAAAACTAACAGATTTGTAAGTAAGCCGTTGTATTCTGAGAGCTTTGACAGCAGAGCACCTCTTTTCATAAAAAAGTAGATGCAAAGGAAGTTAAACCATCCTGTTTGATTTGAGGAGAATTCTACAGTGTATTCTACAGTAAAGTTATGCAAGTGTGACAGCAGAAATGGGACAAGGATAACAAGGAAAGGGGTAGTCATCTGGAAGTTCAAAGGTAGGCGGATGATCAAAGGTTAAACACAAGAAAAGAAATGGCTCTATACAAGTTGAAGAGAGGACACTGTAACCCAAATAAATGTTTAGCTTTAATTAAAACTGTAGGAAACAGACTTTTTTGTGTGTGTGCCAGGAAAAAGTTCTCAAAGTCAGAACTTGTTTGTGTTATTTTTCCCGCTTTCCTTCTCCAAATGTGAGATGTGGAGCAAGAGAGAAATCTAGCTATCATTACAGCACGGATATCTCAATTTCATTTAAAAATGTCTCCTGTTACAAAAAGGAGAGGGCAGGGAAGATAAGATACCCTTTTAAATTATTGCATGGAGATGTGGCATGAAAATATTTTAACTTTCCAAAGCTGGTGCGAAAAGGATGGAGAAAGTAAAAGTGTTTTTCTCAACCTGATTGTGAGGGGAAAGGTCAGGAGAAAAAGAGAAGATGCTGACAGGGAAAATGAGAAAAAAGAGGAATAGGGAGGGATTAGCTCAATGTGAGATGCATTTTAGTTGAGAAAGGAAAGAGACACAACAAGAAGAAGTGGCTTAGAGAAATGGCTAAAAATACAGGTTTATATGGTGAAGACCTGTTTCACTGAACTGCAGTTGGGACACCAATACTGGGTTATTCAGAAGGTGCAAGAAGATCATATGCTATGATCCTGTGGTCACTCTGCCTGTCACCCTTGGCAGCGCAGGGTGCTTTCTGGTGATGTGAAAGCCAGATGACCATTGTGTGCTTCTGGGCAGAGGCACAAAGCATGCTGTAAATGGGCAGAGGCACAAAGCTTGCAGCAGCAACACCTGAAGCTTCTGTTGGCACTGATAAGCTAGCAGGGGGGGGGGGTATCATTGGTGGGGGAGAGTAGGAGGAGTTTGGGGTGAATTGGAGGGATGGCAGGAGACAGGGATGGAGAGGAAAGGGGGGTGGATCACAGCATACTAGCATGCACTAGGATTCAATAACCTCTTTCCCAGACTGCCCAACCCATTTTCTTTCCTCAGACATATGCCAGCTGGTGTAGATCCAAGGAGACCCATAGGCAATCAGGCTGCCTACTGGGGGGGGGGAGGGTAAGTAAAATTGTTGGAAACAGTGCATCCTCCACCAGTTCGGCAGCATCCTTGCTGGTGGTGGGGGATAGGATTGGGCAGTATATAAAAAAAAAGCAATACAAGGAGATAGAAATACAGTAATACCCTGAATTTTCTGGCAGGAGGACTGAGAGCATAAGAACATAAGAAAAGCCCTGCTGGATCAGGCCAAAGGCCCATCTAGTCCAGCTTCCTGTATCTCACAGTGGCCCACCAAATGCCCCAGGGAGCACACCAGATAACAAGAGACCTGCAAGGCCTCCTGGGAATTGTAGTTTAAGAACATAAGAACAGCCCCACTGGATAGGCCATAGGCCCATCTAGTCCAGCTTCCTGTATCTCACAGTGGCCCACCAGTGGCCTCAGGGAGCACACAAGACATCAAGAGACCTGCATCCTGGTGCCATTCCCCTTTCACATGGCCTTCTGAGGTAGCCTGCTTCTACCTCAGAACTTTCTGCTTCCTGTGTTGATCTAGTTTTTCCAAGTATTCGGACTCCCAGCAGCCTGCCTGATCGTCACCATAAGCCTGAATGCTTAGAACAGCCTATAAAAGCAAGGTCATTTTCACTCTGGTAAGCTCTTCAACATCATTAATGGGCACGCCCACCCCCTGATCAGCAGATAACTGGATCAGTGGATAACAAATCCACGGATATGGGGGCCTGCCTATATTTTGTGCTGATTAGTATGAACATGCCACTTACCCATATACATTAACTTTACATTAACTATATGCTCCTTGCTTTTCAGAACATGACATGTACTTCTATGTAGTGCTCAGGGATTTTGGAGAAGCAAAATAATAATATAAAAAGAATCTGATCAGATAATAGGAAATTATTCCTCAGTTTCCAGCTACTAGAAATTTAAGTACTGTAATGTAAAAAGAATTTTCTCACCAATAGTTTGAAACTTATACCAACCTTAGTTGATGGATTATATTGAGGGGTTGCTGCGTCTGTTGTACCATTATAAGTAACAGTAACACTTGTAACTGGATCTGCGAGCCCCCAGATCTGAAGATGACCAATTATCAAATCAACTGAATCTGTTAAATAATTGTTGTGGCCCAGGGAGACAGTCAGTGTATTCTGGAAAAAAAAAATAAGCAACAAGACTATATGTTTGAAGCAAAAATGCACAGACAGGTCAGATGAGCTTAGAATTGGGATGTTCTGAATGGTATTCTAATGCTTTCCCCATGTATGAGACAGTCCAAACTTAAGCCCATGTATTTTTGTTTGCCATGCAATGACTAAGCTTGCCCACAGTAGTTCAGGCACTCCCATTGTTGGCAACCTTCAGTCTCGAAAGACTATGGTATCGCGCTCTGAATGGTGGTTCTAGAACAGCGTCTAGTGTGGCTGAAAAGGCCGATTCGGGAGTGACAATCCCTTCCACACTGAGAGCAAGTACAGTCTGTCCCTGGTCTGTCTCCCTGGCTGTGGGCCTTCCTTCTTTGCCTCTTTGCCTCAGTCTGTTGGCCAAGTGTCTCTTCAAACTGGGAAAGGCCATGCTGCACAGCCTGCCTCCAAGCGGGCCACTCAGAGGCCAGGGTTTCCCACCTGTTGAGGTCCATTCCTAAGGCCTTCAGATCCCTCTTGCAGATGTCCTTGTATCACAGCTGTGGTCTACCTGTATGGTGCTTTCCCTGCACATGTTCTCCATAGAGGAGATCCTTTGAGATCCGGCAATCATCCATTCTCACGACATGACCGAGCCAACGCAGGCGTCTCTGTTTCAGCAGTGCATACATGCTAGGAATTCCAGCTCATTCCAGGACTGTGTTGTTTGGAACTTTGTCCTGCCAGGTGATGCTGAGGATGCATTGGAGGCAGCGCATGTGGAAAGCGTTCAGTTTCCTCTCCTGTTGTGAGCGAAGAGTCCATGACTTGCTGCAGTACAGAAGTGTACTCAGGAAGCAAGCTCTGTAGACCTGGATCTTGGTATGTTCCTCAGCTTCTTGTTGGACCAGACTCTCTTTGTGAAAACGTGGTAGCTGCTTTACTGATGTGTTTGTTTAGCTCGGTATCGAGAGAAAGATCGTTGATCCAAGGTACACAAAGTCATGGACAACTTCCAGTTCATGCGCAGAGATTGTGATGCAGGGAGGTGAGTCCACATCCTGAACCATGACTTATGTTTTCTTCAGGCTGATCGTCAGTCCAAAATCTTGGCAGGCCTTGCTAAAACGATCCATGAGCTGCTGGAGATCTTTGGCAGAGTGGGTAGTGATAGCTGCATCGTCGGCAAAGAGGAAGTCACGCAGACATTTCAGCTGGACTTTGGACTTTGCTCTCAGTCTGGAGTGGTTGAAGAGCTTTCCGTCTGATCTGGTCCAGAGATAGATGCCTTCTGTTGCAGTTCCAAAGGCTTGCTTCAGCAGGACAGCAAAGAAAATCCCAAACAAGGTTGGCGCAAGATGTCAAAAGGGATGTCAATGACTAGCTTGCCCACAGTAGTTCAGGCACTACAGATAAATCTTTCATATGAATTCATTATGAGTCAAGATCCAAAGAGTAGGTTTAGACATGTTTGACTTTGATTAAAACTCCCATGTCAAATACTGCAACAAACTGCTTTTGCAACTCCCTTCAGTTTCAGAAGAGGTTTGCCATGTGCTGTTAGCACATGCACTCACAACACACCTGAAGCTCCCTTGTGCGTGTGGTACTAGTCTTTCTTTGGATCCAGGCCAATATTTTTCCAGGAAGAGATAAATTGTTGATTGAGCTGCATGCTTATTATCATGCTGAATTACTGTGTGAAATGGTTTTGTAATGAATAGTTGCAGGTAGAATTTAAAGCACTTAGGGCCCAGTCCTACTCAACTTTTCAGTGCATACGCAGCCCCCGGGTAAGGGAACAAACATTCCCTTACCTTGAAGAGGCCTTCATGACTGCACCCCTACTGCAGGATGCAATGGATGTCCCGCTGCTACAGCTGCATCAGAGCTGGAAGCTGGATAGGATAGGGCCCTTAGGCAAGTTTCTTTTTAGAATATTTGGAAGTAAATACATACCTGAGTAACTTGATAGTTAGCAAAATAGTAGCTGCCTTTTTCATATGCATCTGCAAAAAAAAAAAAAACAACGAACAATATGTTACTATATCAGGATAAGCCATGAAGTTGTTTTTTTTTTGGGGGGGGGGGGAATATTGTGAGCATTAAGGGAATATGTTGAAGAGGGAGTTTGTTTCCAACCAGTGAACTTGAAGCCAATGCAGGAACATGGCAAGATGGAAACAGGGCCAAAAAAGCTGGTTTGTGAGGAGATTTGTTCTTGCTGAAGTTACCGTGTATGGAGGGAGAGACTGAGGGAGAAGATTTGGCTTGCCAAAAATACATTAACCAAGGTTGGCTCCACCCACATGGACCACTGAAATGTGAAAAGTAATAGAAAAGAATACACCCCCCCCCCCAATAACCCAGTGAAGCACAATGGTTCCAAAGCATGTTCTTGATTTCCTAAACCTGGTTAGGAAATGAGGAACATTTCATGTGCACTAGAAAAATACAGACTATAGTCTCTCAATCCCTTTGTGGTTACCTAAACTTTTGTTTTGTGTTCTAGGGCATAGCAGCATGAACTTTCACCACAACATTTCATTTGGATTCCCATATCTGTACATTCTGAACATGAATTTGGACAAATTCCAGAAGTTAGTGGTAGACAGAGGGGCCTGGCATGCTGTGGTCCATGGGGTCATGAAGAGTCGGACACAACTTAACGACTGAACAACAACAATCTGTACATTGCTTGCCAAAGTAGATTGACAAGTGAGCTGATTGATGTGGAGTGGATAGACTGCTGGATTTGGACTGGGGAATCTTGGCTTGAAATCTCTGTTCAGTCCTGGTGGCCATTTATTGTCTCATATTCTTCACTTGTGAAAATAAAATGGGATAACACCACTAGGAACATCATTAGGGAAGAACAGGATACAAATCAAATATTAGTGTGTTGGCAACCTTCAGTCTCGAAAGACTATGGTATCGCGCTCTGAATAGTGGTTCTGGAACAGCGTCTAGTGTTCTGAAAGTGTCTAGTGTGGCTGAAAAGGCCGATTCGGGAGTGACAATCCCTTCCACACTGGGAGCAAGTGCAGTCTGTCCCTGGTCTGTCAAGGATCAGACATTGATCTTTGTCTGCCTTGTTAGGGCACATACCAATAGTGATTCCATCATCCCAGTAAAGGTGACCTTGAGCATTCCCATTGTCATCCAAAGCAACAGTGAGTCCCATGGGATTCAGACGGCTGGAAGAAAAAAAAAAAACAGTTTCATAAAAGCATTCCTTTAGAAATGCCTATAAACTTTGATTTACCAAAAGGAATGAGGAGAAAGTTGGAAAACCTTTCCTCAAAGGCACTTCAAATATAGTTTTATTCTTAGATGGAACTCCTAAGAACTGATGGAATTCAACTGATATAAATAATTGTTCAGTGCAGATACCATGTTTGCAAGGATGCGCCACAAAGCTTAGGCCAAGATCTTTGAGACCTACACCATAATGCATGTGTTTTGAAGGGAGAAAGGGGGAAATGATGAAAATACTATGTGCTTAATCCCAATATTCAAAACCGCAAAGCTGGTACCAACATGACGTCAGCTCCATTTGAAAGATCATCATTTCGTCCAACCATTCTGTTTTGGGAAGTGCAGGGGACCTGATTTGCAGAGAGGATGTTCCACTGTATATTCAGGAGCACATCGTGCGCATCACAGTGTACACAAACCTTGTGATGAGGTAAGTAGGAACAAAACTCAGCACATTCCATGAAAAGTGGTACCCACCTGGCATTGGTAGTAATGGCTGGCACCTGCCAGGGAATGATGTAACCACCTCGGATGTGAAGATTTATATGCTCCAAAGGTGCTGGCAAGTCTTCAAACTGTCCTCGCAGTCCAATGTCTTCTCCCTAAAGAAATATTTGCAGGAATTTAAAATAAGGGTATTGTTAGTCTTGCTTAGGAGGATACAGTTATTCTCATATGACTGCAGAGGTGGTAGAAGTTGCACCTGCCTGTGGACTCAATCCTATCCAACTTTCCAGCACTGATGCAGCCATGCCAATGGGGTATGAGTTGCAGTGAGGGGGGGCAGTCATAGAGGCCTCCTCTAGGTAAGGGAACATTTATTCTCTTATCTCAGGGCTGCATTGCAGCTGCATTGGCACCAGTGAGTTGTATAGGATTGGGCCCACAATTCTTCTTTCTATTCAAACTGAACTCAAAGTTCTTTCATATTTAATGTAGGGACTTTTATAAGCAGCCTACATGAACGATTAGTACAGGTCAAAGTCCTGCATCTCCAAGATATCTCAGTTGAGATGTTTGGTACTTCACAGTACTGCCACTGGGGAGAGTTGTGAGTAGAACATATTCACACAAACCATCTATAGACAAAACCCAGACAATGTTAAACACTTTCAAATACTGTTCATTTCAATGGAAGAGTTAAGTATGCTCTGAAGAGCCTCACACAAACTTGTATATAAACAGGAACAAACAGGAGTCTCGGGTCACTGTTGTCATAGCCCCTGCTGTCACTTCTCATTTAGAAAAGTGATGGGAAGGTCTTGATTTCTAGCAGGCAGAAAGGGGAAAATGCTTAATCCACTGGTCTTTCCTTGCAATTCCCGTTCCCTAAGCTGTGACTTTGTTTGTACGTTTTGCTCCAATTTGCATTCTGATGGAATGCCTGCAAACTCTGTAAGGATGAAGGGAACTAGGGTGGAAGGGCAGCAAGCAAGGAAGGGGCCAAGCAGTTTTCTTTTCACATCTTCACTGGAAAGCACGGCAAAGGACCAGTGGCACACTGCAGATATGGGTTAGAGGTGAAATGTGTCATATTGCCCTAAAATGTTGCTGACTTTCACCGGATTATGCCTTATGTATATATGTATATATGTGTTTAACTGAAAAAGTTAAACTTTGGTAGCTCTTACAGCTACAGCTAACTCTTTGCTTTCTGTCTAAGCTGCAAATAGGTCTTTTGATATGAAGTGACTCTTAAAAAGACTTCAAAAGCTTCTTACCGTATGATAATCATACCACCGTGCATTTGGTATATAAGCCCGCACTGACACAGAGCCCTAGAATGGAAGGAGAGAAGAGTAGAATGAAGTCAAACAGAAACGTAACGGGGGCATTAATATATTTATTCTCAAAATTCTATAATTTAGGTTGCTTACTTGATGCAGTACAGGACTGATCAGCAGTGCTGGGCCCCATAAAAATTGTCTGTAGATATCCCAGGTGTTCTTGTCATTGGTAAACCTTGAAGAAACATTGACAAGCAAGGGTTATTGCCTCTTCCAAGCTCACAAGAACACCTAACAGCCCAATCCTATCCACACTTTCCTGGGAGTAAGCCCCATTGACTCTAATGGGACTTACTTCTGAGTAGACATGCATAGGATTGGGCTGTAAAACAGCATAAGCATGCTAAAGGAGTGCACAAAGGACCTCTGCACACTCAGGTCTGTGTTTGCAAGGAACCTATAGATGTATAACTGCAGGTGTACAAAACTGTCTTGATGCAATTCACTAGAAAAGTAGGGATGCAGACCATGCAGAGAGCTATACACAAGCCCATTTGTATGCAATAGGTTCCTTACAGATGTTTCACAGAAGGTGTATAGGTTGGGTCTGATGCCAAGATCCTGTTTTCATCTTCACTTGCTACATTAATTTTTTTCTGAAGAGTACAATACATTATAGTCCAACTCTCACTCTAACACGCCACCAACATTTCTTACTGGGAAGATCAGAAATGCTGATTTCTTTAGTTCATGATTTAACAGACTTTTCAGCATTAATGAACACCCATTCTCCCTCACTAGTCTTAAACTGAGGGTCACTGTACTATCCAGAATTGGGCCAATGGGTGTGTGTGTGTGTGTGTGTGTTGGGGGGGGGGGTTTACAACAGAGGAATAGAGAACAGACTTCCAATGTCTTCCGGTACACATGGAACAAACCACCAGCAACCATTTTGAGTGTGCTGTTGCAACTGGCTGCAGCCCAGGAGTCCTGCTGCCAAACCAGCACAGATGAGTGCAATGGAGTTGAGGGCAGAATGGGGCATGGAGGGGGGGGGGACTTGGGGGCTTCCCTGGTGGGGTAAAGGGTGGGGAAGGAGGTGGACTAGAGGAGGTATTGGTGGCCGATATCATAACCCTGTCTGTCTCCTTTACTGCTGCCATTACACGCCTTGGCCTTACACCTGCTAAACAGCAGGCGCAGATCTGAGGAGACGCATGGCAGCAGTGGCAGCTTTTCCCTGAGTAAGGGAAAAAGAATTCACTTACGCCAAGGAGACCTTTCTGTGTGCCCTGCCCCTCCCTTGGATACAGCATGAGCTCGATTGGCACAATTGCATTGGCGGGTGGGATTTGGGTAGAACTGGGCTGCCCATCACAGATGGACTAAGGTTCAAATTCTCAGTCAGGTCTGGTGGTGCCGAACTTTCATTTCATTGAATCTAGACCAAATTTCAACTCCTTTGCTCATCTGCCAAGCTCGTGTGGTAGGCGTTTCAAGCTGCTGTGCCTAATATTTAGAGCCCAACAACTTAACTATAGAAAAACATAACTGAACTTTGTTAAAGGTTAGGAGAAAGCATACAAGTCTCTCTCTCTCTCTCTCTCTCTCTCTCTCTCTCTCTCTCTCTCTCTCTCTCTTTCAACAACAGAATTGTGCAACCCTGTACAAGATGATGTTAAATCTCTGCTTCTCTTTCTCAGAAAGATAGGAAGCAATTGTGCTGTGGTGTCAGGTGTTCACAACCAGCTGTTCACATGGAGAAATGAAAGCAAATCCGAGTGAAATAACTGAGGAAGGTTCTTTTCATTCTACATTATGACAGTTGTTCCAAATATATTTACATTTGTACATGTTTAATGGCTCAGCAAGAAGAGAGAAATTTCAAGTCTGGCCTCCTTTGACCTTCTTGTGTTTTCCAGAACCTTCTTAGACACTTTATGAGCTGTTTTACAAGGCTGAGGATTGCCCAAAGGTTTCCACACAACTGCCCAGCTGACAGTGCCAGGCAGCTTCTCAGATCCATAAGGGTCTCCTCCTCTTTGCTTTCATTCCATTTGTGAGAATGGAAACACTTTGAATAGTATGAAAGGGCCAATAGGAACAGATGATCAGCTGATGGTAGAATGTGCCCTACTGTGACATGTGTCCCAACGTGGGGTTGGCAAGTCAGAGGACCTTGAAGATGATGGGCAGGAGATAAGGTAATATGCAGATTCTTTTTGCCCCACCAGATCTTAGGGGGGTTAGGTGGCAGGATGAATCTTAAGAACAGGAAAGGGTCTCAATGACTGTTGTGATTTTGGTTCCATTTTCTGGTTTTCTTCCTGCATCACAGGAGATTGGGGAGAGTCACGGGGACAGAGCTCCAACAAGGGAGATCGGCAGACCAGCCAATGTGATCACGGGCCAGGAAGAGGCTGCAGCTCATGCCTCTGAAATGAGTACAATGCCCAGCCCAGGCACACTCCTCAGCAACTGTCAACCACCAAACTTTTCCGAGTGGTGAAGACCAGAAGTGATTGTGAGGAGCTCCAGAAGGATCTCTCCAGACTGGCAGAATGGGCAGCAAAATGGCAGATGCACGTCAATGTCAGTAAGCGTAAAGTCATGCACATTGGGGCAAAAAATCAAAACTTCACATATAGGCTGATGGGTTCTGAGCTGTCTGTGACAGATCAGGAGAGAGATCTTGGGGTGGTGGTGGACAGGTCGATGAAAGTATCGACCCAATGTGCAGCTGCAGTAAAGAAGGCCAATTCTATGCTTGGGATCATTAGGAAGGGTATTGAGAACAAAACGGCTAATATTATAATGCCGTTGTTCAAATCGATGGTAAGGTCACACCTGGAGTATTGTGTCCAGTTCTGGTCGCCGCATCTCAAAAAGGATATAGTGGAAATGTTAAAGGTGCAAAAGAGAGCGACTAAGATGATTACGGGGCTGGGGCACCTTCCTTATGAGGAAAGGCTACGGCGTTTGGGCCTCTTCAGCCTAGAAAAGAGACGCCTGAGGGGGGACATGATTGAGACATACAAAATTATGCAGGGGATGGACAGAGTGGATAGAGAGATGCTCTTTACACTCTCACATAACACCAGAACCAGGGGATATCCACTAAAATTGAGTGTTGGGAGAGTTAGAACAGACAAAAGAAAATATTTCTTTACTCAGTGTGTGGTTGGTCTGTGGAACGCCTTGCCACAGGATGTGGTGATGGCGTCTGGCCTGGACGCCTTTAAAAGGGGATTGGACAAGTTTCTGGAGGAAAAATCCATTACAGGTTACAAGCCACTATGAGTATGTGCAAGCTCCTGATTTTAGAAATGGGCTATGACAGAATGCCAGATGCAAGGGAGGACACTGGGATGCAGGTCTCTTGTTATCTGGTGTGTTCCCTGGGGCATTTGGTGAGCCGCTGTGAGATCCAGGAAGCTGAACTAGATGGGCCTATGGCCTGATCCAGTGGGGCTGTTCTTATGTTCTTATGTCAGGAGGGCAGAACCCCACCAAAGGAAGGGTGTGGTCAAAGGATTGGGCTGGAAGGGCAGGAGGAAGTGGAGCAGGGATCAAGTAATGAGAGGAAGGGCCAGGAAGTGGCAGGGGTGGATCTACTTAGCCCTTCAGATTCAAAAGGGAGTCAAGGATGAGAACCAGTAGGAAGCAACCTGAGGGCCAGAGCATTGGCAAAGCCCAGGAAGGAAGTAACCAGCCAGGGGAGAAGGAACCATTGTGTAGCAACTTCCTCCCTATCACAGTCTCTGACGCTCACCTGAGGATTCAAGCTCTCTCTTTTTGGGCCAATAAACAGGGAAAGTGGCAGGCTTCTGACTATGCAACCCTCTTTTGACATCAAACCCACTCAGCAATGGGCAGACGGCTGTACAGAAAAATAGCCCAGTAATATTGAGTTCATCTCCAAATCAAGATGTAGGGACTTTGAGCATGAAATTGTCACTTTAAACTTACTCATGCAGCAAAGGACGTGCAACTGTGCTGCCGGTGGCATGGGCATCATGCATCAATGTGTAGAGATAGGGTAATAGTTTGTATCGTATGTTGAGCACATTTCTAGATAGATCTTCAAATGATGAGTTAAAAGATACAGGATCTTGCCTCTGCAAAAGAGATGAGAAGTTCACTCAAATTACATAATATCCCTGCAACCTCTGCTCCTCTCCCACCCCCTACTCCCACTCCAAATAAAAAGTTACATGGCCATCAATTTCAAGCTTCCTCAGAAGAAATGCGTCATGAACTTTCAGAGACTCTAGGGCAGAGATTTTCAACCTTTTTCGTCTCATGGCACATTGTCAAGGTGCTAAAATTGTCAAGGCACACTGTACTTTTTTGGCAATTACAAGGCACACCATGCTGCTGGTGGGGGGCTCACATCCCCATTAGCCCTACTAATAAATGGCCCTCCCCCAAACTCCCATGGCACATGTGCAGACCATTTGCTGCACACCAGTGTGCCACAGCACAGTGGTTGAAAATGGCTGCTCTAGGGTAAGCAAATATAGGCCGAATCTGTAAAAGGGGTGTGTGTGTGCAAAAAAAAAGAGGAGTAGACATTAAAATGCCATTTGACATCCTCTGACTATAAAAGCAAGGATAGTCTCCTTGGCAGTATTCATACATGTGCAAACACATACACACAAAGTTCAATGCTGTGTTGCAATCTAGGAAAAAACAATTAAGGCTGGAACAAATGTAACAGTACTCACTCATAGCATAGGTTGGCTGAAAGAAAATAAAGGAACCAATGACCTGCTTATGTTTTTAAGGATGCTGCAAGGAAGCTGAAATTCTGTCAACGCTGGCTGTTTATGGCATCATAAACCAAAGTCCAAGTCACCCTGAGTGGTTTGGTCACATCCTGCTACAGTTTAATTTCTCAGCTCTCCTTGGATTAATAATTTCGCCTCCTTATATGATTAAAACTGGATTAAAGGATCAGACGTGAAGTGACCGTTCCCAGAGGTGAATCCCTGCTTATTCTGAAGAGTATACTGCTATATACTATTAGGGTCGCAACACTGTTGCGTAAATGCAATGCCCCACACAATTGACTCACCCTCGTCCCAATCACGTTATGATTCCTGGAGAAGGTGTAAAATGCTCCAAGCTCCATCCAGCGGGCACACATTTCATAGGTTGTGTCATTGAAGAAGCCACAGATGTCAGCACCACACTGAAAACATGAAAACAGGGCAGGTGTTAGAAGTTCCCAGGCCACTCTAGATTACTACAAAATGTCTCCGTGAATTTCAAATACAGAGTTAATTCAGTGTCTTGACTTACATAAGAGATTCCAAAGAGGCTGAACTCCATTATGCCTGTTAAAATGAGATGAAAGACCACAATCTAAGACAATTGATCTTTTAAAACAAGAAACAAACGATATATTTCCAAACCTACACATAACTTTTTCTCTTGGAATATTAGAAATCCAGTGTTAGAACACACACACCCCCCATTTTAGCCTGCCATTAAACAAGCAGTGCTATCAATCTGACATGTTACTGGCACATAACATTGTGGGGATAATGTTGAAGAGTCATCCTACCAATAACAGATTTCTCAAGCTGATCCCATCTTGCATAGTTATCACCAAGCCAATGTCCTGCCCATCGTCCACTGGATGGATACGTTGAACGGGTAATAATGATCCCACGTTCTCCGGTGGCATTGTGCAGTCCACTGATAGGAAGATACAAGAACATCAAAATTAGCAGCATCAGGAATTTAGGCGCCCCCTCATATCCACAGGGTATACATTCCAGGACCCACCCACCCCCACGTGGATACAGAAACCACAGATATGGGACACCCTGTCTCCATGCCCCACTAGCACCCACAATGCCAATTTACATCAGTAGCTTTCAATTAAGTGCGATTAAAATAACAAGGGCAAGAAGGCTCTTAGGAAGATAGACTTTTCAAAGGACTACAAGGAAGCCGCAAGGGCTGAGATAATTCCAAGGAGGTTTTGTGGGGAGCCACTGGGGTTCACAACCTCTATCAGGAATGTTGCATCAGATTCTGTCTGGAGGTTCCAGGATCTGAAGAAAACCATGCAAACAACTTACTAGTAGGTGGGCTCAGCTTGTGACCAGCCGTAAAGGTTATGCACGTTATAGTGACTGACAGGTGTCCCATCAGGAAGGTGCTGTTCATCTTCCATGCAAATTGTCACAAGCTGCAGTCCTCGTTCCCTTAATACCAAAGCTGTCAAGGATATCAGATAAAACCTTAGTATTATTTGATGGTATACCACTGTTAACAATTCAGGGAAATAAATATCACTTTTAAGTTTCCTTCATTGGTTTTTGATTCTCACAGATAGCATCATTTTCATACTTTACACAACCTGTTCATTTCTTACACTCAAAGATCAAGTCCAACATACGATAAAAAAAAAATGGGTGGGAACAGATCTTCATCCATCAGAACAACTTCTGTTCCATGTCCAGAGATGAACAAACACCCAGAGATGAAAATACAGATAGAAGTTAGAATACCCTGTCATTCACATTGGTTCCCCAGTTCAGTGGGGACTAATTGCACAAAAGAATCGACCATTTATGCCTGTAGACAGAAGGAGCCGAGATCTACATAGTTTGAAGGTAAATGATGCAGTTATGCTGTTCAAAGTTAGTACAGCTCACACTGGGTAATACTAGGGATGTTCAGAGAATTCAGCTCATTAGCAACCTAAATTTCGAGGCTCTACTGCTCAAAGAATATGTTAAGAAAAGCACTTCTACCTGGCAAGTATGGAGGATGATTCAAGAGGTCATTGTGGCAGCCACCAATATTTCCATCAATGAAGTTGGAGGGCTCATTCATGTCCTATAGAATGTTTTGGAGACCCAAAATATAGATATTCAGTGCCTTCCTATTACCCTGCTGTAAAGTGGTTCTATATTGGACAAAACGTTTTATAGATCACAGCGGCGGACCTGGTGCAGAGCAAATGGGGCGAAAGCCTGTATGACTCTAGGCATTGTGTGGGGGGATGGGACTTTTGCCCCAGGTGCGGGGAAGGGTAAATCCATTACTGATAGATCAGACTGGAATTGTTTATAAACTTACCTGGGACTTAACCTGTAATCCTATACACACTTTCTTGTGTATAAGCCCTCATGGAACATAATGGAACTTACTTCTAAGTAGACATCTTTAGGATTTTGGTGTAAATCTCACTGAACTCAATGAATCTTACTTCCAAACAGACAAGTATAAGATGGGGCTGTCAATTTAATTGAAAGGTACTTTATACAGAATCACCTGTTTGGGTTCCTTCATTGGCTGACTGCTAGAACTGTGCTGCAAACAACACAGGGTGGGGTAAATTCACCCCTGCCAGCAAGCCATAGGATGGGGAGCACAAGCACAAGAAGGAAATCACTAAGCATTAAGTTAAAGACTGGGGGAAAGTTCCTTTTAGAAAAGAAGTGGATGTGTATTAACTGCACTGTATGTTTTGTTTCTTTTGCATCTTTGCGTTTTAAAGAGCTCTTAGTAGAGGTCTGGGAGAGCAGTCTGTATTCCATGGTACAGGTGACCCTGCTCAATAATCCCGGCGCTTTATGGGCAGCTTTAATGGTACACAAATCCATTTGGAAGGGTGGAAGCTGAAGAAACTGCTGGCTGTCTCCTGGCCCCCTTCAGTATCCCATCACAGGGTGTGGTGCATCAGCCCCACCAACAAGTCATAAATGAAGAGCAGTGATCACAGAAAAGAAATCATAGAATATGAAGTTATTTTGATAAATATTGGAGAAAAAGTCCTTTCGTAATAAAACCGAATGTGTATGAACAAGTTTGTTGCTTCTGTTTCATTGGCTCACTTAGGCCTCGATCCAGACTCGCACTTGGGCCGATGCAAGTCCTTGTGCTGGCCCGGGAGTGTCAAAAAAGTGCTGCAAAGCACAGAGGAGCTCTGGCCTCTAAGTGCCGATGTGGGCCGTGGGGAAAGGGTGAGTTGCATTGGCCAAGCTTGGCCGATGCAGGGGTCTGGGAGGGGCTGTGAGGAGGGCGGGGAGGAGGTGAGAGGGAGGTGTTTTGAGGTTGGGGCACGGTACTCACAGTCCACAGGCCATCAAACTTCAGCACGGAAGCATGGTATCGTTCTATTTCTCTTTGCCACCATTGCGATGTGGAATTGCGGAAGAAATCTGGGAAGGCGACGTAAGCCCGGTACAGCTGATTATTTAGAAAGGAAAAAACAGAGAAAATGAAGTATGTGGATATTTGCACATTCCTGCTCTGAAAAAATGAAATAAATTAAAATCTTCCTTAAAATGATAAATTAAACCACTGGTTCATTCTAGATCCAGTGTGCTTAACACAAATCTTAAGAGCAGGGCTGTGGCTGGAGTGGAAGAGGGGAGTTCTGGGATGTGTTCTATAGCAGGAGCAGTGACATCATCAGTGTCAGGTGCTGCCTTCAACACTTTTTTTCTCAAGGACCTGAGCTGAGAAGAAGCATCAAGAGACAAACTGTTTGATTTTGCCTAAGGGTATTTATTAATATATAGGCCATTGTCTTTTCCAAGGCTGCCTCACAGACAGCATGCAGCCTGTGTTACACTAAAGCTACAATATTAAGCAAATTTAAATCCTACTGAATATGACACTGGGGTGTGTGTGGCTATGGAGGTGTCAGGATGAGCTCCTGCAAAGTGAAAACTAAACACTGCACTACTGGTGAAGTCATGATTATCTGTGCGGGGAGGGGGAAAACAAGTTTAAATACCTGGAGCTGTGTTTCCAAACTTGCATTTTCATCAACTGTGACATTGGGATAATCTGGCCACACCTTTTGAGAGAGAGAAAAAAAGGAACTGAGCACCCTAATACAGTGGTTCTCAAACATTTAGCACTGGGACCCACTTTTTAGAATCAGAATCTGTTAGAACCCACTGGAAGTGTGTCATGACAGGACGTGACATCATCAAGCAGGAAAATTTTTAACAATCCTAGGCTGTAATCCTACCCACACTTACCCAGCAGTAAGTCCCATTGACTATCATTGTTAAAAGCATATACACAGGAGCCTGTTAAAAGTACAGATCTGTAACATTTTCCCAAATGCATACCATGGTAGCATCAAGTCTGATATATTAAAATAAATATTGAAATGAATGTGGACACACCTGGAATTGGCTTGCAACACACTTAGTGGGTTCCGACTCACAGTTTGAGAAACATTGTCCTAATGCATGAATCCTGAAAAATGCTGATTTTCCAGATCTTGCATGTTAACTTATTTGGTTTGCCCTGTGCAAATTCAACTCAGCTCCATATCCATCCACACAAAAGCACAAAATTAAAACATCTTATAAAAAGAAACATTTCGGACATCATCCAGGCAAGCAGCAAACACACCTCAAAGTGGCTGTGTGCACTCAGTGGAATTTTCAACATGCCATATGAAAAGCATTAAAATTCATATTAAATACAATTCAAGACATCAAACTTCAAAACAAAACAAAATGCAACTGCATTGTGGTTACTACCCCATCATTGTTATGGAGGGTGTTCATTTTGACCCACAACACTGGAGACATGGGGCTACATGGAACTAGCTTAAGCCAGTTGCATGACAAGCTACCATTATACCAAAAGGCTCTACCTGTTTGCCTTGGTTTGGGGGAACATGCTGCACCCAACATCCCTCCTGATATTCACCATGTAGGCCCTAATAAAACCTTTCCCCTACTCACCCTATTGCCAGATTGGCAGAGGTGAAGGAATATTCTCACCTACTGCATACTATGAACTGTGTTATTAGTGCACTCCTTGCTTTTTCACAAGTGACAGTGGTATTTGTCTCCTCCTATCCAAGACTCAAATGGAGTTAGGGATATAGCAAATCAAATGATGCCGGTTTGTAACAGTACCTTTGCCCATGCAAGCTCTGTGCTGCCAGGCAATGTGATGAAGACCTCCTCATTCACACCACTTGTGAACGTTTCATACGGCTCGGTTTCATTGCCTGAGATGGCTGGATCCTAAAACGAAACGGCACAGTTTCACTGCTACAGTAAACCCATTGATATGCATGCCAGCTATTTAACTCACTTATTTCATTTGTCTTTTAGGTACACAAAAAGCTCACTAAAGCGTCTACCAATTCGAGAACATTAAAACATATGACAGAACACTAGGAGAAGACTCATATTGTTATTTGTGAACTTCCGTTGTTATGTAGCTTGGAATGTAGATTGGAAACAGGAAGCTGGTTAGGAGAAACTATTCTTCTTATCCAGCAGGACACTTCTCATACTCTCCTAAGCTAATGTATACTACCTGATGACGCCCAAAAGAAGGAGTTCAAGATTGATGACACAACTTACCAGAATGATGATGAACCTGGAGCCCTCTGACTTGATGCGGTTCACAAAAGCAGGCAGGTCAGTGAAGTTTTTGCCAAGAGTGAAGTCCAGCTTCCGTTCCATGTAATCAATGTCCGTATATTGCACGTCCTGTATTAAAATGAGAGCAATGTGCATGAAATAGGAATGATTTAATATAGCAGGATGCAATGAATATTAATTTAGGAAAAGTCCACATGCTTTGGATTCAAAAATGTGATCTGGGGTTAATCTGAAACAGACTAAATTAAAGTCAGACATTGTTACTCTTATTTTTTATATATTATGGCATACAGTGTGCAACTCCTCCAAATCCAATTAAAATAATTTTACACATAAATAGCCATTAGTATTGATCTTTCAAAACATGTGCATGAGTTTGCACAAGAGCTTACACAACAGACTAGAAGGTAATTTGGACAGCAGTTCTCACGTGCTCAGGGCCTTTGGAATCAACCCATTTAGGATCAAGTTCTATCTTGGTCAATCAGTGGCAATGAGAATGCCGGGCTTGACTGTTTTAAGGGCATTTTTGGTACATGACACACATGGTGATCCTCTGGGAAAATTCTTTATTAGAACCTCAGTCACCCTTTGTTTCCCCTCATCCCCCACAATTGTATCCAAAGTTGCAGAACTTTACCATTTACTTGTAAGGTAATATGTAAGTATTAAGGGATATCACTAGGGAAGAAGGTAAACCTGCTATTTCAATGCTAGCCATTGAAATCAAGCCTGGGCCTCTATCCCACTGATCCATCTGCATTGTCTCACTCAAGGTTTTGTCTCCTGCTCAGATGAGAGAGAGACATCATGTTTGCTGTTGGTGTTTTGATACTGAATGCCTTAGCCTTGTTTTCTTACAATGTTCAAGATAAAGTGTCAGCAATAGTGAAAATAATTATTAATAAGGTTTATCATCAACATATTCATATCATGTTGCACATTCACTTTTTGTTTGAATGAGATTGTTCAGTATTTGAACTTGATTCTACAAATTACTGTTTTTTTTTATTTTCTAGAATAGTTCTGCACTGGAGTTCTGCAAGTACCAACACATTGGTCTTGCAAGAAACCTACATAGGGTATCTGAGCTCTCCTCATTTCGTCATACAGCTGTTCAACTTCAGATGTACTTTTGTATCCATAGCGGCAGAGTTGAAATCCCAGTGCCCAGTAGGGTGGCATGACGGGTCGTCCAATCAGCTACAAAAACAACAACAAATATATATTTTTAATAGCACCAAAATTGGAAGTAGGGAAGAAAGGTAGTCAACTCTAGGGTCTAAATCCTGCTTTGGTTTCACATTACAATGTGCAACAATCAACCATGTAATGAACAGGGTCTGTTCATTCTTCATCTAAAAAAAGGGAAACACCCAGCCAATTCAATTGGCCCTGGAAGAAAAGCACATTGGATACACATCCACAATGGAAGGTTGTCTGGACACAAATGTCATTGCTGCATTGAGGCACATACATTCTAAAAAGAAATCTGTCTTACTTCAGTGTACTCCTGAACCACTTCTTCTGGAGTCGGGCCCAAAACCATGTAAAAGTCCAGGATTCCTCCAATTGTGCGATATGTCAAGGCAGGGGTCGGCTGGAAGGTGACATCTGAAGAATCCAGAGGACAAAGTAAGAAATGAATCCTCAATCACCATGAAAACATTAGTCAGCCGTAAATGAAATTGTGCTGGAAAGACAAGGTGAGATGCCTACCCATTGCATTGCTGTTGAGCAAAAGAACTCCATGAGCGCTTCCATCATTTTCCAGTCCCATGTAGAAAGGGTGGAAACCATAAGAATTCAACTTGTACTGTGAAAAAAGAAAACAGAATCTGTTATTTTTTTGCTGCACCATACATAATATTTCTCATCCCGAGAAGTTCTTCATTCATTTACTGTCAACCACTAGGCACTACTGCCCTGGATCACCATGCCAGATCATGACCTTGACCAGGGTTTTCCACACTCCAGCCTGTGGGCCAGATTCGGCACCTTGCTTAATCCCTCCCCTGTGTGAATGGCACTTAACATTCCACGGGGGAGCCTCCCGTTTGCACTGCAGATCGACCTAAACCTTCATACTTGCCAGTTGCTTCCAGGGTCTTTTTCTCCAGCAGGCTTTGCACCCAGATTTCTGGGCATGTGTGGCTGGCTGGTGCAAAGGTTGGGGGTTATCTGAGGTGTGAATAGGAGGCCCCCGGGTAGAATGATAAGTGGTATCCTTGTCAGGGATGGCTTTACCAGCATGCAGCAGTCTCCACTTTGGAGACTGCTGACCTAGACATATAATTTACCATTACACTTTTCAGCATGGGGGCAAACAGTATGGAAAAACAGATTAGACTGCACGCCTTTTTAAAGGAGAAAGCAGCAGAAATGTAAGAATCAAGGTCTCTGCTTACACCAGGAGGTTGATCTTTGGTGAACATTCCCCAGGTCTGCCAGTTCATATCCCTCCGGAACTGAGTGTGTTCTGTTTCTCCAAATCCGTACACATATTGTGATGGCAGGCGAGTGGCAATCTGAATGAACATGTCACTGAAGGTGAAGCCGGGCACCTGAGAATTCCAGCTGCAAGAAAAGAGGAGTTACTCCATGCTGTAGAACACAGCTGTTTCTCATGAGAGAAAAGACTAGCCAGGAAACTGCCGAAAACTTTTGAGATGCAGAGCTACAACCTGATATTGTGTTTTAAAGAAAGGTGGTTAATTATCACAGATGTCATGTTGACACTGACATTTCAGATACAGCTTATAGAGCCAGTTGATGACAGCTGGGATATTTTCCATGTGCTGGAACACTGACTGAGACCACAAAAATGACATGTTATTAACTATGAAGATACCAGGTTGCCAGGAAATTGAATGCTCCTATTTGCAACTCAGTTTTTTATCCACTACACCAATGGTTCTCAAACTTTTTAGAGGCCCTAGAGGTGGCTGCTTGATTTATATAGTGTGGCTATAATAGTGATTGGGCAGCAGTGCTTCCCCACCGCCTTGCAAGTGGTAGCTTGTTTAACCCTTGCCTAATCTGCAGTGTCAGTTTCGCAAGCCACCAAAAACTGGGTCATGACCCACTTGTGAGTCCTGGACCCACACTTTGGGAACTGCTGCAATATGCTATGACAGATTGCTCTGAAGTTATTCTTATATGGATGCTATGACTGTGTCATAGGAAGGCTCCCAGAACATATGATTAAAATCAAGACTCCAGGGTCTCTTCTGATTGTTCATGATAAAATGAATGTATCGGCAAAAGCAAAGATTCCACTTACATCACCGCTCCTGAACTGGCACGCTGGATCTGTATGCCGAACGGATTGTTCACAATTTCCACTCTGTAAAGTCGGCTGGCTTCTGTACTTGTTGGGGTGCTTGGTGTGAACAGTGGAACTGGAACTTCATATCTTTTGTTGTTGGGGTCAGAGATCTATGGAAAAGACATTTATGAATGGACATGCAATGTATCAGACAGCTGCATCACTTCTCTGATACAAGAGCCTTCATGCCTTAAGGGTCAACAAGGAACATCACTTTCGAAAAGCTCTTAGCAAGACCTCTCCTAAGGTGGCAGTACTCTTCCAGAAGTGCATTTACTTTCAACACATAAATCATCCACAGTACTTCGTTGCAGCATTTCTCTTACAGCAGCAACACTGACAGTATGGGCATAACATAGTGTTGCAGGGACACATAGTAGTGTTTATTAACATTGTGTACAGCTTGTGTGGTGAGTCACTGTCAGGAAGGGTTTCTAGTTGTCTCCACTTGTGGGTTGTCATATAATGTGACTTTTAGAGATAAAAGTATCAGGGAGGAGGAAAGTAAGTCTATCTCAGGAGGGTGTTGGTTACCTTAAATTGAAGCATATTGTTGGAATGATAGGTCACTTCCAAGCGAAGCAGGTTTATAGGAGGAGAATCTGCATAGGGATTGGGGAAGCTGGTGTCTCTCTCAAGGTCAGCAGTCACACCATTAGTAGAGTTTTGGATGTTGGTGACAGAGTAGCCATAGTTACTGGGATAATAACAGTGTGGTACTCCAGGGGTAGAGACAACCTGAAAAAAGATATTGTCTTCAGTGAGACAACATTAGACAACTTTGGTTTTTCAGAATAAAGATTATGGGAGATGATGAAAAACAAAACTATGGAGAACCCAATAACCCAATTCTATTCAGGCTGCCCATGTTGTGGTACAGTGGCACTGAAAAGGCCTCTGCTGTACCTTGCGGAGCAAGGGAGGCAGCTGGAGGTCTCCATGAGATAAGGGTTGAACCCCAGCAGCTGTTATCGGTCTACTCAGATCTGGACCAGCTCAATTGCTGGTGCAGATCTGACTTGACCCATGTAGGGCTTTCAGGCATGGGAAGGTGGATAGGATACGATGGAAGCCTCTGTTGCTATCTCCGTCCCCTCCTGGGTCTGAACAATCCTTCTTCCCACCCAGTTTTTTCCCTTCTCCCCATCCTTCCCTGCCCCAGCCCAGCTGCGCTGGCTTCCCCTCCCAGTGTCTCCATTGTTCCGGCCACTGCAAAGTGCCTTAGAGCACATTTGTGATTACTGTCTCCTGGGCACCACAAGGGAGACCGCAGCTGACCCAGGATTGGATCAGACTGTAAGTAGGCCTACTCTGTGCATGCACACCTGTGGGACATGCATTGCTTTTCACTGCTGTTAGGTATCAGTATTTCCATTTTGACAAGTGTTGGACGTGAGACTGAGGTAGAGCAACACTCCCAAAGATGCCAGTTGGTTTTTGGTCAAAGTGTTGAATGTTTATCTGCCTCTCTATCAACTGGGCCAACCTGCCTCTCCATTCTCAAGTTGGTATTACTTTATTTCTGTTTAAAGATTAATTTTTACTTGCTATAAATAGGTTCCAAAGCGTGTTTTGATAATAAACCAGTATTAAAATGGCTCAGATGAGAATAGATCACTTAAAAACATTTTATTTTGACATTTCAGGTTCTTCCTTCTTCAGTTGTAATCTAAACAGTACCTCGCAGATGCAGCCACGAGCTACACAGGTGCTTCCAGTGGGTTCAGGGTATGGATGACAGTTAAATTTTTCAGTATCCGCAACACCCGGCTCCAAGCGTAATGAATAAGCTTGTCCCAGTGCAAGCTGGAGGTTTGTGATTTGCAAAACCTTTGGAAATAAAAGCAGCAAGGACAAAACAAACTCTTCAGTTTTAATGTCTTTTGTGAATAGAAGTGAATAGAAGCTTTGCGTTGCAAACTTTGATGATTTGCATTTGGTGACACTTGAAATGAAGTAAAATTGGCCATAGACTCAGATGAATAAAGTTAGTAGAGAATGGGGTATAATCAATAGAGAGGGTCCTGCTTAGGATATCGCTGCCATCTGAAGCCAATGGGATGGCTGCAAGGCAGAGGGTTATTATCTCTAGAACCAACTTCCAGAACATCTGAGAACAGTCCCCTCTTATACAGTTTCTTGCAGGGTTTAAAACATTTTTTTTTTTTTTTTGGCTTGGCGTTTGAGGAGGGAGGAACCTCCTCCAGATTACCAGAGTGGATTCCATATTTTAAGTTTAGGTCATATTCAGAAGGCCAAACAAGTGGAAAGCAGGGATGACATCCGAGGAGGGAGTTCATCATCAGAATGAGGGAGCAGGAAAGATAGAACTTCAGTCCAGGCTGCAAGTTAGGTAGAATGTGGTGGCAAAATGCTGGCTATTGTTGCAGGCAGAGTATCTGGTACTTTGGTTGATGTGATCTGAAACCATTCCCACCAAACTTTAAAAGAAGAAGAAGAAGAAGAAGAAGAAGAAGAAGAAGAAGAAGAAAGAAAGAAAGAAAGAAAGAAAGAAAGAAAGAAAGAAAGAAAGAAAGAAAGAAAGAAAGAAAGAAAGAAACCCTGGGAACTTACATGAACCAAAGAAATTGACCAGAGGAAAAATGAGTTCCTACTCAATTACATTCAAACTACATAGTATATGGAATGTGTAATGTGGGCTATTGTCATTAATGGAACATTTTTTTCCTAATTAATATATAGATAGGAAGTGCACGACTGGCATCAGAGAAGATGCAGAGGAAAAATTTTAAACAGCCCCTACCCCTGCTGCTTGGGTTGCCCTGTTTTATAGCTCCTGTGTGCTGTTTTTGGGGGGAGCCCTGGGCCACGTTATGGATTCCACTTAATATTTAGTTTGGCCATGAGGACAGCAGGTTAGGGAAGCTAATATAAATGATAATGTAACTGTCACAGCCACTTGACAGGAGTTCAATGTATGGTCTGCTTTCCAGGCAGAGTCACTGGTTGAGACTGTTGTCTCAGAGCCTGAATGGCCAGATATCTTGCACCACGAGGACTAGCACACAATTGCTTTTTTCCTCAGCAAATTATCAGCCTCCAGCAGCCATGAAAACATAGAGTAGCAAAACATAACCACTGCTGTTTTTCCTCCATTTTGCTGTCCCAATTCAAGTTGATTGGCAAAAGTATGTGCTATTTTAAGCTACACAGGTGAATATCACAAAAGATGTGAGAGTGTCTTCAGAAAAATGAGAATGCTATTAAGAATGAAAGCGCACCTGATGCAAAGATTGAGAAGGAAAAATTCCCAAAGATCTGAAAGTGGTTCATAAGTTTCACAATTATTTTCCTTACCTGTGTAGTGGAATTATAGGACACAGTATGGTTGGATGGGGTCTCTGTACCACTCTGAAGGACTGTAACTCTGCCAATGCGGCTTGCTTGTCCAAGGATTTTTATTTCACCAAAGTTTAACCCGTTTGGGTCATGGTATCCCAAGTGGGCCACGTTGATATCCAGGAGCCCCTGAAATTATCATCATTGTATTCATTTCATGATATGTTGCACTGTAAGCAAGAAGCTTCCATATAGTACCAAATGCATCAAAACTGGTTCAAAATGCCTGAACTCGTTACTAGGCCATTTTAAATGTAAGGGTCTGAACTGGAACAGAACTAGCAAATTCAAAAATACTGATGAACCTAAACTGAGATCAAAATTATAATGGTCTGGCACCCTGGTCGTTTTCCATGTTAGTTTTGTATCATGAAACTAGTTCACCTTTAAAGGCACGTAGACCACCTAGACCAGGGGTGCTCACACTTTTTTGGCTCAAGAGCTACTTTGAAACCCAGCAAGGCCCGGAGATCTACCAGAGTTTTTTTACAATGTTCGCACCATCATAACATATAACATTTATGTGTACAATGTATGTTGGTGTACCTTGAGCCCCACTGAGTATAACAGGACTTACTCCTGAGTAGACATGCCTAGGATTAGGCTGTGAGGCTGCAATCCTAGCCACACTTACCTGGGAGTAAGCCCCATTGAGTACAATGGGCCTTACTCCCAGCGTTTCCTCCCAGAGGCACCTGAAGGGGGGGTCGGCACTCCGCGATCTACTCATTTTGCCTCGCGATCTACTGGTAGATCGCGATCCACCTATTGAGCACCCCTGACCTAGACATTGTTTAGCCATCTAATCTAACGAGTGTCCACCAGAGTTGCACATTGGTAAGACTGTAGGTTAGAGGTAGAGTCAAAAATCACCCCCCCCACTCCCCAGCAGAACAGTCTCCCCGGCAGACTGTTAAGAATACAAAGATTATTCTACTAAACTGCACCCCCATACTCCTTCCTAGGTTAAATTGAGCATTGCTGAAATCTTATTCTCTCTTCAAGTGAATATGCACATATCACATTTAAAAGTTTAAAAACACATTTTAAAAACAAAAGTTGCACATTTTGAAATATGAATTATGACCTGAATTGGAAATTGGATAGACTCTTGTTAGTTCTCACAAGGGAAGGGGGAAAAACCCAGTGGGTTCATAAAGCAACTTGCAAATTTTATCCTTAAACAAATGAACTGTGACTATAGTCTTTTTTCTAGCTCTAAGGTGCCACATTTGTGATAAAAAAAAATAAAATAAAGCACATAATCCTTGTTTCCCTTATTTGTCAATCCCAGCTCTGCCTTCCCTTATTGGCTAGAAAGTGAGAGAAGGCACTTCTCACTGAATGCTTGCACTGAACATTGTGGACGTGTTTTAACTCATTTCTTGACTCCCACAGCACCCAGAAACATTTTTTCCCCATGAAGTTTGCCCTGCCCCCACAACCTGGCACTAGTACTGGTAGCATATTCAATCTCAAACAAGTACATAGGCTCAGAAAATATTCATACCTGAGTTGCATTAAACGTGTGCAAGAGGTAAAGTCCCTTCTCATATGCATCTAGTATTAAAAAAGCAGAAACATTGTGTGAATTATCTCTTATCTGTATGGCAGTTAAAAGAGAAAGGTGGTCTCTTCCAATTTAGAAGTTTGAATAAGAGGAGAAAGCCTAGCCTGCAAAAGCCCATCAGGCAATGGTGTTTATATTCAGAAGCACGGAAGAAGAGATAATGCCATGAACAGCTCTGTATTGGCGCATTTTGTTTGAGTTCTTATATTCTATGTTTCCTAGAAAAATAGATTGAGAAGGAATGTATTGAGTGGAGAGCCTGCTGAATTTGATGGGGCAAGCTTGGGTTGAAATTCTTGTTTAGTCTAAAGACAACCTTGGACCAATCACTGTATCTCGCATTTATCATGTGAGAACGAAATGGGACTCAAGCACCTGGACCACCATTAAGGACAAACAGGATACCAATCAAATAATGTATGCAATAAAACAGGGATCAGACTTTGATCCTTTTCTACCTTACGGCACGTACCAATAGTGATTCCATCATCCCAGTAAAGGTGACCTTGAGCATTCCCACTGTCATCCAAAGCAACAGTAAGTCCCAGGGGATTCAGACGGCTGGAAGAAAGAAAGAAAGAAACAGTTTTGTAAAATAATTACTCCAGAAAAGCCTATAATCTTGGTGCATTATTCTATTACCAAAAGGAAAAGAGGAGGACGTTGAAAACATCCAAGGCACTTCAAACAAGATTTCATTCTTAGGATGGAACTCTAGTGATGCAAATAGTTGTTCAGTGCAGATGAAGACACCATGTTTGCAAGAATGTTTTACACCTGGGCCACAAGAATTGAGCTCAAGTCTCTGAGAGCTACACCTTAATGCATGGATTTAAGAAGGGAAAAGGGGGGAGGATGAAAATACTACGTGCTTAGTTCCAATATTCAAAACCCCAAAGTGGGTACCAACGTGACATCAGCTTTATTCAAAGGCCATTATTTAATCCAACCATCCTGTTTTTGAAGGTGCAGGGGTCCTGATGTGCAGGGAGGATGTTCCACTGCATATTGAGGATCACATCATGCAACACCACAATGCACACAGAGCATTGGATGAGATAAATAGGAACAAAGCTCAGTAGGTTCCATGAAAAGTGGTACCAACCTGGCATTGGTAGTAATGGCTGGCACCTGCCAGGGAATGATGTAACCACCCCGGATGTGAAGATTTATATGCTCCAGAGGGGCTGGCAACAGTTGAAACTGTCTTCGCACTCCAATGTTTTCTTCCTGAAAGAATATCAGTAGGAATTTGAAATTGTAGTATGTTTAGTTTTACTCAGAAGAAAACATTGCCCTTTCCATAGTACTGCAATGACAGGAGAAGCTGCATGCGACACAAGTTAGCCCTTGCACAAACTGAAGTGCTGTCATATTCAGTCTGGAAACTTTTATAACCAAATCAGCCTACCTGAATAATTAGCTCAGACCAAAGTTCTGAATTCCTAAGATGTCTCAATTGAGATGGCTGGCAGTTCACAGAACTGCCACTGGGAAGAAAGGTGTATAATATGGTTTATTCATGCAAAACATCTACAGACACAACCCAGACAATGATAAACTCTTTCTGATCCTGTACATTTGAATGGAAGAGCTAAATATGTCCTTAAAGCTGCAGTTTTCAAACTCTCAGGGAGTTTGAAACCCACAGTAAGTCTTTGCAGGAGTGGAGGGGAGGCAGCAGGGGCAGGGAGGAGGCAGCGGTGTGATCCCCAGGATTGTACCGCTCAGGGGGGCTGCAGGGGCTTGGATACACTTGCCCAAGCCACCTGCAGCCTCCCTGGGGTGCAGGGAGCCCGGTGCGAACCTTTGCCAGGGCTCCCTGCAGCTGTGAATGTAAAAGCGGAACAATCGCACCCCGCCTCCGCTAAAGCTGAAGGGAAAATTCACAGACTGAAAAAGTTAGCCCATAGACCTGTGGTTTTCAAACTCTCCAGGAGTTTAAAAACTGCAGTAAGTCCTTGCAGGGGAGGGAGGAAGTGGGGGCAGGGGAAGGCAGTGACGTGATCCCCAAGATCACGTCGCTAAGGGGGGCTGCAGGGACTGGGATGCACTCACCAGTCCCTGCAGCAGCGTCCTGCGGTTGCGGGGAGCCCTGCACGAGTGCCTGTAGGGCTCCCCAGCCTCCACAAAGTGAAAGTGGAGTGATTGCGCTCCACTTCCAGTTTTGTGCAGGCAGAGCGTGATTGCTCCACTTTCACTTTTGGAAGGCTGGGGAACCCTGCAGACGCTTGCGCAAGGCTCCCCACACCCCAGGAAGGCTGCTGCAGGGACTGGTGAATACATCCCAGTCCCTACAGCCCCCTGAGTGACGCGATCCTGGGGATTGCGTCACTGCCTTTCCCCCTGCCCCCACCCCTTAAGGGGGCACAGGCCAGGGCCTTCAGGCTGGGATGTCGCAATGCCCCAGTTTGAATACCACTGCCATAGACTGTTGCTATAGCTAACTTTGATGGGTAAGGCACTTAGCTTTCTGTGCATGTTGCAAACAGGTATTTTGATATGAAGTGACAAAAAAAAATGTCTTAAGCAGCTTACTGTATGATAATTGTACCATCGTGCATTTGGTATATAAGCCCGCACTGTCACAGAGCCCTAGAATTGAAAGAGATAAGTGTAGAATGAAGTGAAACAGAAAAATTTCAGGTGCAGTACATTACAGTTGCTCCTGCCCTTAGGCACAATTGACTTGCACAAATTCAAGTTCATGCAATCAGCAAACACAAAGCAAATCACCCAGAGAAAAACAGTAGTTACTACAGGTGATTTCGCCTGCAGTTCCACTTACTAAATATAAGACCGAGAGTGAGCCTGAGATCAGAGAATGAAGCTGCTATTCCCTTACACGGTCTCAGTTCTATTTATTCTAAAAAATGCTATGATTTAGATTACTTACTTGATCTAGTACAGGACTGATCAGAAGTGCTGGGCCCCATAGAAATTGTTTGTAGATATCCCATGTATTCCTGTCATTGGCAAACCTTGAGGAAACATTGGCAAGCAAAGGTTATTTCATCTTCCAAGCTCACAATCATGCATAAGAAAAGCTAAGCATGCTGAAGGGGTGCACACTGGACCTCTGCACAGTCAGTTCAACATCTGTAGGGAAGCTACAGATGTACAACTGAACATGCACAAGACTCTCTTGATGCAATCCAGAGCTAGAAAGGTGGAGATGCAAATCATGCAAGAAGAGTCATTCACAAGCTGTTCCACAGAACGTATGTAGGTTAGGTTTGATGCCAAGATCCTGTTCTCATCTCTATATGACTTCACTTGCTACATTGAGGGCGCAGTCCTAAGCCCTTATGTCAGTGCTTTCCAGCGCTGACATAAGGGCAATGCAGCTCCGAGGCAAGGGAACAAACATTCCCTTACTTTGAGGAGGCCTCTGTGAGTGACACCCAACTGCAGGATGCAGCACACGGCCCATTGGCACCGCTATGCCAGTGCTGGAAAGCACTGACATAAGGGTTTAGGATTGCACCCTTATTCTTTCTGAAGAGTACAACCGTCTCAATACATTATACAGGTATAACCTAATAATCCAAGGATTTTTCCACCGGCGGTTTTATCTCAGGGTCCTTTCAGTTAAAGGGAAAAAGTTGTTTAACAATAGGCTTGTTAATGTGAGAGAAGGCAACTGGCTGACAATCCATCAAACATTCTCTCTCCAGGCACTTAGAACAGCTTCACTCCAAGGCAAGCAACCCCTCCATTCCCCAGAGCATGTGAAAGAAGGATAATCACTTTGTATTCTTTTTGCTCTGTGATGGAAGGGGTCGCTGGCTCAGAGGGAAGCCTTTCTAAGCACCTGGAGGGAGACTGATTGCTGGATTGTCTACCTAATGACTCTGTCTTACATCACAAAGGTCAGCAAGATTGTTTTTAAATCACCTAGCAAAGGGACATTGTTTTTTACATGGATTTGCTTTAATGCAATTTTTGCCATCCACATGAGTTCTGGGAATGGAACCCTTGCAAAGAAGGAGACTGAACCTGCACACCAACTCTCACTTTAAAGTTCCACGGACATTTAAAGATCATAAATGCTGACTTCTATAGTTCATGATTTAACAGGCCTTCAGCATTAATGAACACCCATTCTCCCCACTAGTACCTTAAAACATATCTTTTCCCACGGATGGAGGTTGCACAAGCAAATAAAAAATTGGACTGTATTTGATCTGTTTTTTGTTTTTTTTTTACTGTTTACAGTTCAAGATGGACATTTTCATAAGTAGAGTTTTTATACGAGTAAGTGCATTCTCATAGCATTGTTAAAAATTTGGGGGTTTAGGGGCAGAAGTTAGGAGTTTACTAACTATAATTTGGCCTATTCAGAAATCCCTCCCCCCAATGAAATAAAAGTTTGACATTTTTTTTTTTTTTAGACAAGGGAGTTGCCTTTGTGAATCAGTATAATTCAAACCGTTCAGTGAAATATTAACACCTCCAATCCCCTGTTGAATGTAATGGTGTCGAAACGCACCTCTTACCATTCCCACTGTCCACACTAAATGGTGTTAAAACATATCATTGTCAGCAGTAATGGTGCAAAAACATACCTTCAACCATTCCCATTGACTTAAGCAGACTTAGGGCACAATCCTAATCAGGTCTACTCAGAAGTAAGTCCTATTTTGTTCAATGGGGCTTACCCTCAGGAAAGCGTGGTTAGGATTGCAGCCACATTCTTTTTCAGATGGTCAAATGCTGTCTTTTGCATTAGCATTAGCAAGCTTTTGTAGAGCTAATTAAGAGCCCATTCCTATACTTGCCAGTGCAGTACATGCACACCACTGGCTCTGGCTGTCACAAATGTGCCATAAAGCATAGAGGAGTCACTAATAGTAAGTATCACCACTGGGTGGTGGTGAGCTTCCCAGGACAGGAGGAGGGAAGGGAAAAAGCAGGGGGAGGGCAGAGGATCCGGTCCAGGAGGGGTCAGAGACGGCAGCAGGGTCTACTGCCATATTCTAGTCCCCCTCCCCGGCCAGTTAGCCCAACTGGGCCTCCTCGAATCTGTGTTTGCTCAACAGCGGGTGCAGATCCGAGGAGACCCATTGGAGCCACAGCACCGCTACCCAGGGTAAGAGAGCAAACACTCCCTTCCCCTGAGTTGAACTCCGGTGGCTGCCCCAGCATCATAGGATACAGCAGTGGCCATTTCAGCATTGTTGTATCCCACAGTGCTGGGGCAGATAGGATTGGGCTGCCCATTTATTCAGTCCAGCATGGTGATTTGCAGAGGCTGAAAATCCTGTGTTCTCTAATTGATCACAGGTGATTATTAGTCATGGCTGTGTGACTCAGTTAGCTCTCTGCAAATGCAGAGAAGAGAAGGGACCCAGGAAAAAAAATCTAAACACATGGCTCTTTTTACTGTTTACATTGCTTGTCACAGTCAAAGAAAAACACAGCCCTGTGGAACAACAAATTTGTAATTTTACTGAAGTTTTCTTTGGATGCAGGGGTGTTTCTGCTGCCTAGCAACACCATGACAGTTCCATGCTGAGGGATGCCCAGGTGCTGTGTATATTCCATGCCTGCCTTTGTCAAGCATCCAAGGGTTAGGATGAAACTGACATGTGATTTAACCCCTGCCCCCTTGTTCATAATGAGATATCAATTTGGTGTGTAAATGCTTCCTGCACTTAGGATGGGGGAGGAGTCTTGTGCTGAGGTCTTCAATGAGATCTCACCCACATATCATTCATTTTACCTCTACTTCCACAGGTAATTTTCAGGGAAAGAAAATAGAAGTGGTGCAAAACTGAGGGGCTTACAGGAGGCTGGGGTCAAGAACACTGCAATGCATAAGAGAGGTGTTCGTACCTCACTACACACTTGAGCATATGGTCATGGAAATATAATAAGAGTCTGAATTTGGAATTGGCTTAGGAAACAACTGAGATATTTTTCATCATTTGGATTAAAAAAAACTCAGTATCTTGAGTTCATCTTTCATTCACGACGTGAAGACATTAACCATGATATTGCAACTTCCAGGGCCAGCTTGAGCAAAACAAATGTACCCCACAAAGACCCCACAGGGCCCCACAAAGACCATGTGGAATTGAGCCCTGTACTTCCTAAGGCAGACCCTGGCCATTTCATACTTACTCATGCAGCAAAGGACGTGCAACTGTGCTGCCAGTGGCATGGGCATCATGCATCAATGTGTAGAGATAGGGCAACAATTTGTATCGTATGTTGAGCACATTTCTAGATAGATCTTCAAATGATGAGTTAAAAGATACAGGATCTTGCCTCTGCAAAAGAGATGAGAGGCTCATTCAAACTACATAATATCCTCTGCTCCTCTCCCACTCTCTACCCCCACTCCAAATAAAAAGTTATATGACTAAATTTCAAGCTTCCTCAAAAGAAATGTGTCATGAACTTTCAGAGACTCCAGAATAAGCAAATATAAGCTGAACTTGTAAAAAATGGGATAACAAAATAAGTGGAGTAGACATTAGGACATCCACGGCAACTGACATGACGATCCTCTCTCAAATTTCTTCTAGTGAGCCACACCAGCCACATACAATTATCCTATTAAGAGTGTTTATGGAAACTAAAACTATAAATGGTGCATAGATGCACATAAACACCAAGTTCTATGTTGGGTAGCAATCAAAGGAAAAGGGTGAAACTATCAGTTATGGTTTAAGTTGACAAAAGAAATGAACCAATGACCTCCTTATATTTTTAGGGATGCTGCAAAGAAGCTGAAATTCTGCCAACAGTGGGGAGTGTGTGCATCAGCAGCTGCATACATCATTCAAAAACATACAAGTCCAGCCGAATGGATAGGTCATCTCCTGCCATAAAGCTTTAATTTGCTTTGAAACGGGTGGTGGTTCGGCCCCTCCTGAAGAGGTCCACCCTGGCTTCCACTGTATTAGACAACTATCAGCCAGTCTCCAACATTCTGGGCAAGGTGATTGAGCAGGTGTTGGCATCTCAACTCCAGAGGGTCTTGGATGAAGCGGATTATCTGGGACAGAAACCGCCTTGGTCACCTTGGTGGATGACCTACGCCAGGGAGTGGACAGGGGGAGTGCGTTCCTGTTGGTCCTGCTGGACCTCTCAGCGACTTTCAATACCATCAACCATGGTATCTTTCTGGGTCAATTGGCTGAGCTGGGAGTTGGAGGCACTGTTTTACAGTGGTTCCGCTCCTACTCGGAGGATTGGTCTCAGATGGTGGTGCTGGGGGATGCCTCTTCGACATCCTGGCCCTTGAGGTGTGGGGTGCCAAGGGTTCAATTCTGTCTCCCATGCTTTTTAACATCTACATGAAACCACTGGGAGAGATCATCTGGAGATTTGGAGTGGGGTGCCATCAAAATGCTGATGACACCCAGCTCTATCTCTCCTTTCCTCCAGACTCCAGGGTGGCGATTGAGGTCCTGGAGCACTATCTGGAGGCAGAGAGGATCTGAATGTGAGCTAACAAGCTGAAATTAAATCCGGATAAGACAGAGGCTCTCCTGGTTCTGAAACCCTTGATGCAGGTGCTGGAGTATTGACTTGCGCTGAATGGGGTTGCACTCCCCCTGAAGGAGCAGGTCTGCAGCTTGGGGGTCCACCTGGACTCACAGCTGCTCCTGGATTCCCAGGTGGCGGCTGTGGCTAGGGGGACCTTAGCTCAGCTTTGGCTGGTGCGCCAGCTGCGGCCGTACTTGGATCGTGCAGACCTGGCCATGGTGATCCATGCCACAGTGACATCAAGGTTAGACTATTGTAACACGCTCTATGTGGGGCTGCCCTTGAAGATGGTTCGGAAACTGCAATTAGTGCAGAATGCGGCGGCCCGTGTGGTTACTGGAGGTAGGCGGTTTGACTCTGTCAGACCGCTTCTCCAGCGGCTGCACTGGCTGCCCATTTGTTTTCCAGGCCCAATTCAAGGTGCTGGTTTTGACCTTTAAATAATAACAATAACAATAACAATAATAATACAGGTATTTATATACCGCCTTTCTTGGTCCTCAGATTTCTCCTCAGACTTTATTCAAGGCGGTTTACATAGGCAGGCTGTTCTGATTTTTACAATTGAAAGGTTCTATCTTTCAAGAACCACAACATTCAGATGTTTTTTTCTGATCTGGTTTCACATTCTGGCCTCCATCCTCCCACGCTCAGAGCAGATGGAATAACTCGGCTCAGCTTGTCAGCTGCTTCAAGGTTGCATGGTGCTGGTGCCGGTGGCCTCGAACTGGCAACCTGCAGATGTTATCTTCAGGTAAACGGAGGCTCTACCCTCTAGACCAGACCTCCTGCCCTAAAGCCTTATACTGCTCTGGGTCAGGGTATCTTAGAGATTGCCTACTCCCATACAATCCGGCTCGTCCTCTTAGGTCATCAGAGAAGGTCTTTTTACAAGTGCCGCCACCCAAGGAGGTATGTGGGGTGGCGGGAAGAAACAGGGCCTTCTCAGTAGTGGTACCAACTCTATGGAATTTCCTTCCCCTTGACTTACGAACTGCTCCCTCTCTTGAAACTTTCCATCGAGGCCTCAAGACTCTTCTGTTTAGACAAGCCTCCTGAGTTCCTGGCCTTTTTAACATAATTTTTTAAACATCTTCTAATACCTGGTTACAGGCCTGGATCCTTTTATAAACTGCTGCTCTATGCTCTTTTACACTTTTATCTGACTGCTGCTTTTAAGATCTGTTTTACAAATATGTTTTATCTTGTTTTTTTAAATTATGTTTTAAATTTGTTTTTAACCATTGTTGTAAGCTGCCTTGGATTCCTTTGGGAAGAAAGGCAGGGTATTAATCATCATCATCATCTCAACTCTCCTTGGATCAGCCCCTTTAATAGTGGGTCTGATTAAAATTGGATGTAAGCACCAGGAATGACTGTCCCTACTCTCAACTCCCCATTCAATCTGAAGAAGTTGCTGTATACTGTTCGATGCAATGCACCACAAAACTGACTCACCCTCGTCCCAATCACATTATGATTCCTGGAGAAGGTGTAAAATGCTCCAAGCTCCATCCAGCGGGCACACATTTCATAGGTTGTGTCATTGAAGAAGCCACAGATGTCCGCACCACACTGAAAATGTGAAAACAGGGTAGGTGTAAGAAATTCCCAGGTCACTACTACAAAATGTCTCCGTGAATTTCAAATACAGAGTTAATTCAGTGTCTCGACTTACATAAGAGATTCCAAAGAGGCTGAACTCCATTATGCCTGTTAAAATGAGATGAAAGACCACAATGTAAGACAATTGATTTAAAACAAGAAACAAATGATATATTTTCAAACCTCCACATAACTTTTTCTCTTGGAATATTAGAAAACCAGAATTAGAACACCTCCCCCCCCCCCCATTTTAGCCTGTCATTAAACAAGCAGTGCTATCAATCTGACATGTTACTGGCACATAACATTGTGGGGATAATGTTGAAGAGTCATCCTACCAATGACAGATTTCTCAAGCTGATCCCATCTTGCATAGTTATCGCCAAGCCAATGTCCTGCCCATCGTCCACTGGATGGATACGTTGAACGGGTTATAATGATCCCACGTTCTCCGGTGGCATTGTGCATTCCACTATTAGGAAGATACAAGAGTACTGAAATTACAAGATGTGTATCCCTTATCCTGACTGTTTGGGATGGAAAGATGTCTGGATTTTGGATTTGTGTAGATTTTGGAATCATTCTGTAAATACAATGTCAAATGCTTCCTCTTGCTCTTTTCACTGTTGCCTGTACAGGTGTCTGCTGGCCTTTCTGACATTTTCCAGTGATTTTTGTACAGGTACAAACCAGAGAACAGAACTTACAGCTGGTCCCTGCACTGTACATGGGAAGGAGCACAAGACCTTCCAGTGTTCACACTACAAAAAAACACTACACGAATGTATACATATGGAAGCTGCTTGAACCATTCACTAAAGAGGCTATGTTGTGTCCCCAAAACTAGACGTGATAGGGCAAAATGGATGCCATTTATGGAATCGGCACCCCAAATATAACCAGGAATTGGTGTAACGTTTAAGGAAGCAAAATGTGTGTTGGCCTGTGTTATTAAACATGGAATGAAGGATCTTGGATTAGAACTGGATTGGGTCTGTGCTGCCATAGTCCCAGAGGCATGACAATGAAAAAGCATATTCTGAAGCTTATGGAGTGGTTCTTATTAAGACTGAATATCTGAAGGACTACCCAGGGAAACCAAAAGAGTGGTGATAATTCCAGGGAGGCTTTTATTTGTGTGTGTGTGTGGGGGGGGGGGGGTTTGAGGTACACAGTCTCTACCAGGACCCTTGTGTTAAGTTGCTGGCAGAAGGTTCTAGGAACTGAAGAAAAGAAAACCATGCAAACAACTTACTAGTAGGTGGGCTCAGCTTGTGACCACCCGTAAAGGTTATGCACATTATAGTGACTGACAGGTGTCCCATCAGGAAGGTGCTGCTCATCTTCCATGCAAATTGTCACAAGTTGTAGTCCTCGTTCCCTTAATACCAAGGCTGTAAAAAAATAAATAAATCAAAGGAGACCATTGTGTTACTTGATGGTATGCTGCAGTTAACAAATTGGGGAAATAAATATCCTTTTAAGTTCCCTTCATCTGTGCTTGATTCTCACAGACAGTAACATTTTCATACTTAGTGCAACACATTCATTGCTTATACACAAGTTCAACATATGTTGGCAAAAATATTCAGGGACTGATCATCTAACAAACCACCTTCTATTCCATGTCCTGAGATGAACAGCCATCCAGTGTTGAAAATATAGATAGAACTACCATGTGAGTCACACTGGTTCCCCAGTTAATAGTGGTCTCTTAACAAGAGCAAGGACCATTCTTTCTTGTAGACCAGTGATTTTCAACCACTGTGTCATGGCAGACAGAAGGAACTAGAATCGAGTCTGAAGGCAGACGTTGCAATGGCACTGTTAAACATTTGCATACTTCACACACGGTACTACTAGGAATGTTTACGTAATTCAGCTCATTAGCAACCTAAAATTTTGATGCTCTACTGCATGAGTCTCTAAACCCTGGCCCGGGGGCTAAATCCGGCCCACAGGAAGATTTGATGTGGACCACGTCATATGGTGGGAAAGCTTGACTGTTCTGGTTCACAGCAACCTGCTGATGGGCCCAGAATGCAGAGCCATGTTTGGAGAGATGCTTCTGTGGAAGAGGTTTCCCCAAAGATCACCCCAGAAAGTTGAGAGACAGCATGTCTGTCTGTCTGTCTGTCTGTCTGTCTGTCTGTCTGTCTGTCTGCGTGGAGTGAGACGGAGTGAACACAAGAGTAACTCTGCCTGATTCTCAACTCTCAAAATTATAACACACCCTTTGGAAATCTGAGAGAAAGAGTTCCAGTATTGGCAACCTTCAGTCTCGAAAGACTATGGTATCGCGCTCTGAAAGGTGGTTCTGGAACAGCGTCTAGTGTGGCTGAAAAGGCCAATTCGGGAGTGACAATCCCTTCCACACTGGGAGCAAGTGGAGTCTGTCCCTGGTCTGTCTCCCTGGCTATGGTCCTTCCTTCTTTGCCTCTTAGCCTCAGACTGTTGGCAAAGTGTCTCTTCAAACTGGGAAAGGCCATGCTGCACAGCCTGCCTCCAAACGGGCCGCTCAGAGGCCAGGGTTTCCCACTTGTTGAGGTCCATCCCTAAGGCCTTCAGATCCCTCTTGCAGATGTCCTTGTATCGCAGCTGTGGTCTACCTGTAGGGCGCTTTCCTTGCACGAGTTCTCCATAGATGAGATCCTTTGGGATCCGGCCATCATCCATTCTCACGACATGACCAAGCCAACGCAGGCATCTCTGTTTCAGCAGTGAATACATGCTAGGGATTCCAGCACGTTCCAGGACTGTGTTGTTTGGAACTTTGTCCTGCCAGGTGATGCCGAGGATGCGTCGGAGGCAGCATGTGGAAAGCGCTCAGTTTCCTCTCCTGTTGTGAGCGAAGAGTCCATGACTCGCTGCAGTACAGAAGTGTACTCAGGACGCAAGCTCTGTAGACCTGGATCTTGGTATGTTCCATCAGCTTCTTGTTGGACCAGACTCTCTTTGTGAGTCTGGAAAACGTAGTAGCTGCTTTACCGATGCGCTTGTTTAGCTCGGTATCGAGAGAAAGAGTGTCAGAGAACGTTGAGCCAAGGTACACAAAGTCATGGACAACCTCCAGTTCATGCTCAGAGTACACAAAGTCATGGACAACCTCCAGTTCATGCTCAGAGATTGTAATGCAGGGAGGTGAGTCCACATCCTGAACCATGACCTGTGTTTTCTTCAGGCTGATTGTCAGTCCAAAATCTTGGCAGGCCTTGCTAAAACGATCCATGAGCTGCTGGAGATCTTTGGCAGAGTGGGTAGTGACAGCTGCATTGTCAGCAAAGAGGAAGTCATGCAGACATTTCAGCTGGACTTTGGATTTTGCTCTCAGTCTGGAGAGGTTGAAGAGCTTTCCGTCTGATCTGGTCCGGAGATAGATGCCTTCTGTTGCAGTTCCAAAGGCCTGCTTCAGCAAGACAGCGAAGAAAATCCCAAACAAGGTTGGTGCAAGAACACAGCCCTGCTTCACTCCGCTTCGGATGTCAAAAGGGTCTGATGTGGAGCCATCGAAGACAACCGTGCCCTTCATGTCCTTGTGGAAAGATCTGATGATGCTGAGGAGCCTGGGTGGACATCCAATCTTGGGGAGAATCTTGAAGAGGCCGTCTCTGCTGACCAGGTCGAAAGCCTTTGTGAGATCTATGAAGGCTATAAAGAGTGGCTGTCGTTGTTCCCTGCATTTCTCCTGCAGTTGTCTAAGGGAGAATACCATATCAGTGGTGGACCTGTTGGCTCGGAATCCACACTGCGATTCTGGATAGACGCTCTCTGCAAGTACCTGGAGCCTCTTTAGTACAACTCGGGCAAACAGCTTTCCTACAACGCTAAGGAGAGAGATGCCGCGGTAGTTGTTGCAGTCACCCCTGTCACCTTTGTTCTTGTACAGCGTGATGATGTTTGCATCCCTCATGTCTTGAGGTACTCCACCTTCTCTCCAGCAGAGACAGAGGATTTCATGCAGCTCAGTGACGATGATCTCTTTGCAGCATTTTAGGACTTCAGCAGGGATGCTGTCTTTTCCAGGTGCCTTGCCAAAGGCAAGGGAGTCCAGGGCCACGTGAAGTTCTTCTAGAGTTGGTTCACTGTCAAGCTCTTCCAGCACAGGCAGGCACTCAATGTTGTTCAGTGCTTCTTCGGTGACTACATTTTCTCTGGAATATAGCTCAGAGTAGTGCTGCACCCAGCGTTCCATCTGCTGCGCCCGATCCTGGATGACCTCGCCTGTGGCAGACTTCAGAGGGGAAATTTTCCTCTGTGTTGGACCTAGGGCCTGCTTGATACCATCATACATCCCCTTGATGTTGTCCGTGTCAGCTGCTATCTGTATCTCGGAACAGAGCTGGAGCCAGTAGTCGTTAGCACATCTCCTGGCAGTCTGTTGGACTTTGCTGTGAGCAGTTCGGAGGACCTGCAGGTTGCGCTCACTGGGACAGGCCTTGTATGCTGCTTGAGCTCTCCTCTTTTCCTCAATGACTGGTGTCAACTCCTCAGAGTGGGCTTCAAACCATTCTGCCGCCTTGTTGGTCTTCTTGCCGAATATGGACAAGGCGGTGTTGTAAACGGTATTCTTGAAATGTTCCCATCTGTTGGATGCGTTTGCGTCGGCCGGGCCTGGAAGAGATTCCTCAAGCGCTTGTGCAAATTCCTCCACTTTTCTCTGATCCCGGGTCTTGCTGGTATCAATGCGAGGTCTTCCTTCCTTTTTCGTGTAATACAGTCGCTTTGTTTGCAGTTTCACTCTGCTGCACACCAGGGAGTGGTCAGTGTCGCAGGCAGCACCATGATAACTGCGTGTGATCTTGATGCTAGGAAGGCTGGAGCGTCTGGTGAGGATCAGGTCGAGATAATATACAGTAATATATACAGTATTTATATACCGCCTTTCTTGGTCTTTATTCAAGACTTTATTCAAGGCGGTTTACACAGGCAGGCTTATTAAATCCACGCAGGGATTTTTACAAATTGAAAGAAGGTTCTCTCTTTCAAGAACCACCACATTCAAGATGTTACACTCCGATCTGGTTTTAACATTCTGGCCTCCATCCTCCCACGCTCCGAGCAGATGGAACAGCTCAGCTGCAGCTTGCCGGCTGCTTCAAGGTCGCACGGTGCCGGTGGCCTCGAACTGGCGACCTTGTGGATGTTAATCTTCAGGCAAATGGAGGCTCTACCCTCTAGACCAGACCTCCTGCCCGTGCTGGTGCCAGAGATGGTGCCAGTGCTTTGATCTTGGATGTCTCCAAGAGACTCTATGTTGGGGCTTTGTGTTGAAGAACGTGTTGCTGACACAGAGACCGTGATGATAGCAAAACTCTAGCAGGCGTTGGCCATTTTCGTTCATCCTCCCAGTGCCAAACTGACCTAAGCAAGTGGGCCATGAACTGTTATCAGCACCAACTCTAGCATTGAAATCGCCGAGGATGAACAATGGCTCTTTTACAGGGATTTTCTTGACAGTGGTGGCCAGGTCATCATAGAATTTGTCTTTGGCTTCTGCTGGAGACGACAGAGTCGGTGCATAAGCACTGATGAGAGTGACAGGTCCTGCTGATGACTGGAGCTGCAGGGACAAAATTCTTTCACTTCCCACAGTAGGTGGGATGATGGATTTCAGCAGGGTATTTCTGACCGCAAAGCCAACGCCATGTTCCCTGGTTTCGTTTGGTGGTTTTCCCTGCCAGAAAAATGAGAAATTTCTCTCCTTGACAGATCCGGAATCTGGCAGCCTAGTCTCTTGAAGGGCGACGATGTCCATCTGCAGTCTGCTCAGCTCCATGTCGATGACAGCTGTTTTGCGTGCGTCGTCTATTTCTTGCAGGTCATCAGAGAAGCCAGGTGTCATTGTCCTAACGTTCCAGGTGCCCAGCTTTAGGGCAGTAGTTTTCTGTTTTCTGTTGCATGGTGCAGAGTTGTCGATCCGCTTGTCGGTTTTCACCCTAAACCCCACGCACCCCATGAGGTTAACGGACTGTGGCGAGGCAACACCTTACTGGCTGGGGACTGCCCAGCTTAAGGCGGGCGGTAGCTGCCCAATGAGATGCAATGATCTCTCCCACCGTCGGAAGCAGCCCCTGGCGTCATGCTCTACGCCAATCGAGCAAAGACTTATAACCGGTAAACTGCTGCTTCCCGTGTTGTGCCGACGCCGTATGGCGAAGTTGGAGTGTCCTCTCCAGTGCGCGAAGCCTGGGTAAAGAAGGTATGGAGGATAGGCTGTTACCCATGCAGCAAATCCCCCCTCTCCACGTCCCTGGAATGGTCCAATGGAAAGGCAGAAGCCAATACGGTTGGTTCCAGCGGCGTCGCAGGAGTTGCCAGAACGTGACTGTGTTCAGCCATGAACTGCCTAAGGGACTCCGGCTCCTGATTTTGCCTCGAGGTTGACTCCTGAAGCCTTTTCCACAACTGGATGTAGCCACAAGGCAGTGGAGGTTTGAGGTCAGAGTTTCCTTCTCTTAGATGAGCTGCCTTCCTAGGCTGATGAGACCCATCTACCCGGTAAGAGTTCCAGATACATTCAATATGCTGATCAGTCTGCTGGCCAATCAGTCCCCTCTATCCAGTATATAATGAAAGTATGTTTTCTCTTTACAAATTAATTTGTTAAATTCTCCCATCTTTACTTATTACTGTCTCCCAGTATTACTTATTACTGTCTCCCTACTGGCCAGGGAGACAGACCAGGGACGGACTGCACTTGCTCCCGGTGTGGAAGGGATTGTCACTCCCGGATTGGCCTTTTCAGCCACACTAGACGCTGTGCCAGAACCACCTTTCAGAGCGCGATACCATAGTCTTTCGAGACTGAAGGTTGCCAATACTGTATACTTATTACTCAATTGTTCCCCAACTATTTACCCTCCAACACAATAATTCTCTCCCCAATCCCTCCAAATAATGTCCCTGTCAATTTCTTTCCCAAAAATATTGATTCTTTACCATATTCCTCCTTTCAAAATTAATTAATTAATTCACCCAAAATTAATTTTTGTTTTCAAAATCCATTCCCCCCTCTTCTTGTATAAATCAGTTTTGCTTCTGCTTCCCCAAATCCCTTTTCAAAATCAATTCCCCCCTTTCATCTGTATTTATTATTTAAATTTATTAATTTTCCAGCCCACAGCACCCTGTCAAATATACAAAGTGGCTCTTGTGCTGAAAAGTTTGGAGATCTCTGCCCTAGTGCACCAGAAACAAGTTAAGGAAACCACTCTTACCTGGCATGTATGGAGGATGATTCAAGAGGTCATTGTGGCAGCCACCAATATTTCCATCAATGAAGTTGGAGGGTTCATTCATGTCCTACAGAATGTTTTGAAGACCCAAAACAGATATTCAGTGCCTTTCTGTGACTCTGATGTGGTTGTAGACTACAGAAAACGTTTTATAGCTCATTCAGGGTCCAATCCTTTAGGAATGCTATACTGCTGGGACTTGCGTTCTGGTGGTATAGCATGCTATATGGTGGTAGAAAGGGCGAAACACCATTCTGTGTAGGCAGACAACTGCCTCAAGCAGCGAGAGGCCACAGCAATGTGCCAGTAGCCTCAGGAAAGACCTGTATCAGTAAGCCAGCTATCAGTGTCAATGGGTGATAGAGGGAATAGGATTGGGCCTTGAGTCTTTTAAAATAGTTGGCAGAAACAACTTCTTTAAAAAGATGTCACCAAAAGGAAAACATCCGCAATAAATGATAATAAATAGTAGTTACTGTAACCAAAGATGGCACAGAATGGGGCAAGGTACTTACAGTCCACAGACCATCAAACTTCAAAACGGAGGCATGATATTTCTCTATTTCTCTTTGCCACCATTGCGATGTGGAATTGCGGAAGAAATCTGGGAAGGCGACGTAAGCCCGGTACAGCTGATAACAATTTAGAAAGCAAAAGAGTCGTATGACTCAGATTAGGTAGGTGTATGCCTGTGTTTCTCTGCTCTAACAAATGATGCAAATTAAAATCTTACTTAGAATGATAGATTAAGCAATATACCTTCACTGCTAGAACCAGTGTACTTAACACAAAGTTTAAGGGCAGGGAGTCGCTGAGGGGGACTGAAAGAGGGGAGATGAGCTCTAAGACCTGTCCTATAGCAGAGTCAGTGACCTAATCAGTCAGGGTAATCAGGTGCTGCCTTTGTCACTTTTTTCTCAACGACATGAGCTGAGAAGAGGCATCAGGCTTACTAGGAGAAAAACTGTGTAGTTTGCCTAAGAGCATCAATTAATATCTAAGCCATCATCTTTCCCAAAGGCTGCCTGACAGACAGTATATAGCCTATGAAACATTAAAGCTACAATCTTAAGCAAATTCACCTGGGAGTAAATCCTACCGAACATGGCTCTGGGGATGTCATGATGAGCTCCTGCATGAGAAAATTGAACTCTACACTACTTAAGGTCAACCTTGTCTGTAAGACTTGAAGAATAATGACCAATAAAAGAGGAAGAAAAAAACAAGTTTTAGTACCTCAAGCTGTGTTTCCAAACTTGCATTTTCATCAACTGTGACATTGGGATAATCTGGCCACACCTATTGAGAGAGGAAGAAAGGAAATATCAGGCTCACAGACCATCTCAATGCATAAATAATGTAAAAACGCTAGTTTTCCTGATCTTGCATGTCATCTCACTTCTTTGTTCAACTTGCCCTTTACAAATTAACTGCAAATCCTTCAACACTACAAATGAACAGAATTAAAGCATCTTCTAAAAATGAAAGAAGATGGGAAAAGGGTAAAAGGATGGTAACATCCTGCAGCTGCAACAGGTTTAAATCTGCATCGCATCCTGGGAGTTCCAAATAAACCTCATTGAAGATTGTTGTTAAATAAAACTGTGGCTCAATTTTAATCTAAACTTCTTGCCTCATGTCACCATTATTTGTTCATTTTTACCAATCTAAGTCCCTGAGTTGCAGAAATGCAACTATTTCAGATATATATGTCTAGAATTTTTTTCTGGTGGCATAAACCTCTTAGCTGAAGTTGCCTGACAAGAATTTCAGAGAAGAAGAAAAAAAAAAAAACTGAAAGGTTTTACTTTTTGTTCTATACTGGGGCCTTAATGAGTTTTAAAGGCTCCCAAAGGTCCAAAGCCAGGTTAAAGACTTCCTGCTCTTGTATGAACCTATCCAAACCACTAATTATTCTCAGAGGCCCAGCTCTCTCCCTACCTCTAACTGAGATACAACTGCAAGCACAGGAGACAGAGCCTTTTCAGTGATTGTGCCCAATCTCTGCAAATCTCTATCCATGGAAATATACTAGGCTGTCCTGTCTTTAAAAGGAAGATGAAAATTTTCATTAGGCCTTTGATATATACAGTGAAACCAAAATCTCACTGTATTATTCCAGTTGTTTTTCTACAACTGTTTTTGGAGTTTTGATACTGTGTTGTATTGATCCTACTTGTTTGTTCACTCAGAGCTGCATTGTGGTTGTTCCAACAGCAAAGGCAGCATAAAAATAAATTAATAAAATTGACCAAAATCAACAATCTCCTGACCTTAATGATGTGGCCACAAAGGGAAACATCAAATCTTAATCACTTGAATGCAAGCTAATGGCCATGTGGTGGGTCTCCTCCTACCAAAGAATCAAATGGAGTTTGGAATGTGCTTAATCAACTGATACCAATTTGTAACAATACCTTTGCCCACGCAAGCTCTGTGCTGCCGGGCAATGTGATGAAGACCTTCTCATCCACACCACTTGTGAATGTTTCATATGGCTCGGTTTCATTGCCTGAGATGGCTGGATCCTAAAATGAAATGACAGTTTCACTGCTACAGAAAACCCATCGATATGCACGCTAGCTATTTCATTCACTCATCCCATTTATCTTTCACCATACAGAAAGCCCACTAATGCAACTAGCAAAACTAAACCATTAAACGATGCAAGAGAACTTTAAAACAAATCAATAGAAACATACTAAACAATCCTTTAAATAACGTTCTTCACGAGTCACATGAAATATCCTCTAGCTATTTTTCCTGCTACACTGGAAACAGTTCACCCCCTCACCTACTGAAAACTTTGAGTGAGCTACAGCCCAATCCTATTGAGCCACTGCACCACCAGAATGCATGTTCTGGTGATGCACTATACTTTACAGCAGTCACAAAATGCTACCTGTCATTCTCTGCAGCTGGGCCACCATGGCAAAGAGTGAACAGCCTACCTGAAGCCTCTGTTATTGTTAAGGCAGAGGAGGTGGAGGAACATGGGCAGGGAGGGGGAGGGAGTGAGAGGACTGAAGGTATTTCAGGGTGGGGAGGGGGAATGAGGGAATGAGGGAATGAGGCGGGAATGAGGCGGGAATGAGGCGGGAGAGAGCACACCTATCTAATCTTATGCCCAATCCATTTAAAACCTCCCACCCCATTTCTCTCTTTGGACATACACCTCCAAAATTGGTGGTGTATGTCCAAAGAGACCCATTGGTGATTGAGTAGCCTACCAGAAGGTACATGCAAAATGTTTTCACTTACCCTTGATCACCTCTCCCACCATAGGATGCAACACAAACCTTTTTGGTGTGACTGCATCAGAGCTGGTGGTGGAGGAAAGGATTGGGCTGCTATCCTGCCAGTCACAGTATAGAGACATGAAGGCACAACCACAACCACAAAAAGTTTCTGGGGCAGTGATCTGACTGATATACAGGAAAACCAAGTAGGGTCTCATCAGATTTCAAGAGAGAGGAGATTCCACAGGAGGAGGAATTCCACTCCATATCACTGACTTCTGGAATTCATTGCAATAAGACAGTGTTCTTCAGCCTTGGGGTCAGCACCCCAATGGGGTTGAGAAACCGCAGTTGTGGGGTTACAGAAATTTACAGGAATGAAAAAGGTTGAAGACACTGGACTAGAGCACCACCAGGTGAGGTGGAGGCATCTGATGTACCCCTTTGGATACCAAGAGACTGGTGTTCCAATCCTGCTCAGGTTCTTATCAATTGTACTAAAATAGCTTTCACAATAGCTTTCAGGTTTCATAGTAACTCTCTGTTTTCTCTAATAAGAATATTTGGTTATAGTGAACAGTGCTGGGAGGGCATTATGGGGGTGGAGAGTGGGTGGATAGGGTCCCAGGGGAGCATGAGAATGACAGTGGGTCTCCAGTCTGAAACTTCATTTACCTATTAGGATCGTGGTACAAAAAAGGTTGAAAATAAGGCATTTTGATGGCCACTTAGAAGCTTTTCAAAGGGGGAGATAATGCAATGTAACCAGAGTCAGAGGCAACCAGAACACTAGATCCTGGAAGCAAACACTAGGGGAAGATTCTTGACTTCATGCCTTACTTATGGGCTTCCCATTGGTATGCAGCTTGGTACGGAGATTGGAAACAGGAAGCTGGCCAGAAACCCTTGGTCTGATACAGCAAGGTACTTCTCATATTCTTCTGGAAAGGCAACATATACTACCTGATAACACCCAAGGGAAGGAGTTCAGAATTGATGGTACTACTAACCAGGATAATGATGAACCTGGAGCCCTCTGACTTGATGCGGTTCACAAAAGCAGGCAGGTCAGTGAAGTTTTTGCCAAGAGTGAAGTCCAGCTTCCGTTCCATGTAATCAATATCTGTATATTGCACGTCCTGTATTAAAATGCAAGCAATGAACACGTACATGGAAAAAGAAAATGAAAGTGGAGTGATTTGTAGTTGCAGGATTTAATGAGTACAGCATTAATTTTGGAAATCTTAACAATCATGCAAAAATGCAAGCTAGAAAGTAGGGAATCTGAGTTTATTCTGAAACAGGTCAAAAGCAGACCTTGTTATTTTTATGACTTGTATAACATGGTATAAAATATGCAACACCTCCAAGTCCAATTGAAAAAATTCATACGTGCAAAGCCACTAGTATTGACCTCCCAAGACCTCTGCAAGCACTTACACAACCGAGTAGAAGGTAACGTACTGCAGTTATCTTCCTCTCAAGTGCCTTAAGAATGAACCCGTTTAAATCTTGGCTACCCAAATTCCCTGTTATCCAAATTACCTCTAATACTCCCCCAAACATCTCAGCCACACATAGTCCCATTTGCAAAATTCTCATGATTATTGTAATGGGTGGTCTATGTTGGTCAATCACTGTGAAGGTAGAGCTTGGCTGTTATAAGGACACCTTTGGGGCAAGTCACACATGGTGCTCCTCTGAGGATTCCTTTTATTACAGGCTAGGTCACCCATGTTCTTTCCCCACCTTGCAACTGTATCCAAAGCTGCAGGACTTAACCATTCATTTGTAATGTAATATATAAGTACAGGGTGACACCCCCCCAAAAAAAAAAAAAAAAAAAAAAAAAAAAAAAAAAAAAACCAGAACCCACAAATCTTTGAATAAAACTGTTAATTTTAATTTTTCTTCTTTTTTCTTTCAGGGTATACTAGTCGACTTTGTGCATGAAATATTAGAACAATAATCTTCCTCAAACTCAATAAGTTTGAGTCCAGTAAGTTTCTTGAAATTTACTGGACCTTTGTAGGATTTAATAAAATTTTTATGTGTTCTGTTGTTTTTTTGTTTGTTTGTTTGTTTGTTTGTTTTTGGGGGGGGGGTTGTACTATGGAAAACCACTAGGGAATAAGGTAAGCCTGCTATCAGACTAGCCATTGAAATCAAGCTTGGGTTTTTTCCATTGCTCCATTGATTCATCTGCATTGTCTCACTCAAGGTTTTTGTTTCCTACTTGGATGAGAGAGGGACATGTTTACTGTTGGCATTTCGATACTGAATGCTTTAGCCTTGTTTTCTTTCAATGTTCAAGATAAAGTGACAACAATAGTGAAAATAATTATTAATAAGGTTTATCATGAAAACACTCTTTCTCCATGTCATGTTGGACATTCATTCATTGAATGAGATTTTCCAATATTTGAACTTGATTGTGTAAATTAGTATCCGTCCGTCCCCCGAATAGTTGGAGTTCTGAAAGTACCAACACATTGCTCTTGCAAGAAACCTACATAGGGAATCTGAGCTCTCCTCATTTCATCATACAGCTGTTCAACTTCTGAAGTATTTTTGTATCCGTAGCGGCAGAGTTGAAATCCCAGCGCCCAGTAGGGTGGCATGACGGGTCGTCCAATCAGCTAGAAAAAAAGATAACAGAAAATGGGTATTTTAAATAGCATCAAATGGTAAGAAAAGCAGAGAATTCTAGGACCCAAAGCCAGCTTTTGTTTCACATAACCGGTGACATGCAACAGTCACCCAGGTAGGGCATGAATAATCCTCATCCAGAAAAAAAAGACACCCAGCCAATCAATTGGCCACAGAAGAAAAGAATGTTGCAGATATGCATCCACAACAGAAGTTTGTCTGAGCACCAACTGCATTTCTGCACGGAGGCAGATACATTCTATGGACAGATCTATCTTACTTCAGTGTACTCCTGAACCACTTCTTCTGGAGTCGGGCCCAAAACCATGTAAAAGTCCAGGATTCCTCCAATTGTGCGATATGTCAAGGCAGGGGTCGGCTGGAAGGTGACATCTGAAAAAAAACAGAGGACAAAGTGAGGAATGAATCCTCAATCACCATGAAAACATTAGTCAGCCGTAAATGAAATTGTGCTGGAAAGACAAGGTGAGATGCCTACCCATTGCATTGCTGTTGAGCAAAAGAACTCCATGAGCGCTTCCATCATTTTCCAGTCCCATGTAGAAAGGGTGGAAACCATAAGAATTCAACTTGTACTGTGAAAAAAGAAAACAGAATCTGTTATTTTTTTGCTGCACCATACATAATATTTCTCATCCTGTGAAGTTCTTCATTCATTTACTATCAACCACTAGGCACTACTGCCCTGGATCACTGTGCGCTCCCTTGACCCTGACACCATCTGTTTCACAAATTCAAGGACTTGATACATCTTGCAGCCAAAAAAAATTATCAATGCGCAATGATAAAACTGTTTGAAAACACCCTAAAGTAATTTTCAAGCCTCTGACAGCCCAATCCTGAGCTACCCGGTATGCAGGGCTGCTGTGGCACCAAAATGGCTGCAGCAGCAACACAAATACACTGGGCAGCCAGCGGTGGCTCCTTGTGGGGGGCCTTGCAGGGGTGTACTGGGTGCAGAAACCAGAGATGGCAGGACTACCGATATCCTATACCCCATTTCTACTCTCGACTTGTCTCTTTGGACCAACTCGGACTTACACTTGCCAAAGATCTGAATAGGCCCATTGGGGACCAGAAAACGACAGAGTAGGTAAGTAAAATAAAAATTATTAACCTCTCTGCTCCATCATGGTGCCCTGCTGACCCTAGAGCTTGCAGCAGAAGCCACATGGCTGTCATTCCACAATATGGGCAGGCCAAGAATAGGACTCCACCATTAGACTTCTTCACTTAAAAGTGCTAAAGTCCAAAAGGTTAAGCACCATAGCATATTAACTTCCACAAGCACCATGACATTTGCATGGTCCACACTTGCAAGCTTCCAGCGGCTGTGACCTGGCACTGAAAGCAACTTCAAAAAGAGCCTTAGACCTCCAAATGCATCTCCATTTCCCCAGTCCAATGACAGGAACCAAGAAAGCAGAAGAACTGTAAGAATCTAGAACTGGCTTACACCAGGAGGTTGGTCTTTGGTGAACATTCCCCAGGTCTGCCAGTTCATATCCCTCCGGAACTGAGTGTGTTCTGTTTCTCCAAATCCGAACACGTATTGTGATGGCAGGCGTGTGGCAATCTGAATGAACACGTCACTGAAGGTGAAGCCGGGGACTTGAGAATTCCAGCTGCAAGAAAAGAGGGGTTACTCCACGCCGTAGAGCTCATGGGAGAAGAGACAAGCCAGGAAACTGCTGAAAACTTTGATATGCAGAGCTACAACCTGATACTGTGCTTTAAGGAAAGTTGCGTTATCTTAGATATCGCGATGACGTTGACTTTTCACATACAGTTGTTACATATAGAGCCGGTTACGTAACATATAGATTTACATACATATAGAGCCAGTTGATGGCAGCTGGGATGTTTTCCGTGTGCTGGAACATTGACTGACATCACAAAACCGACATGTTATTGAAGATGCCAAGAATAGAGGACATAGAATTTTCCTATGTGCAACTTGTGGTCCAATCCAATAGGTGCATAATGCTGTAGTAATGCTTTTTGTGGTTGTTGGAAAAGCAACACCACCAGAGCATGTGGCCTGGTTACCGCTGCAAGCAGCAAATGACTGGTTCTGTACAAAGATGGACTACGGATGCCTACCGGGCATGTAAAGCCACACAGCAGTTGGGAGGGAGGCAGGGAGGGGGAGGAACAGGATGGGGGGGTTTACTGAGCGGGGAGAAGATGGGATGGGGTGGGGGGCAGGGTGGATTGGGCCCAAGAAGGGGGCAGAGCTGGTGGTAGCAGCAGCACCACCTGCTGAATTCTAACTCCTTTCCCGGGTATGATTCACCTCCATGAGTCAATGCAGACTTGCTACAGCGATATAATTAGTGTAGGTCTGAGTTGACCCATGGGCGCAGCTAGGATTACCCAAGGACAAGGGAACAAATGTCCCCTCACCTCGAGGAGGCCTAAACATGTCAAAACGCCCCCATGGGATACAGCAGGTGTTGGTTGGCATCACTGCATCGCTGCATGAGGAGTTTTGGTGAACTGGGCTGCCTTGTCCTTTATCCACAATGCTATGCTAGGTCTCTCTTAAGCCATCCTTATATGGATGCTGTAACTATGTCATAGAAAGGCATGCTAGGACATAGGATTAGGATCAGGGCATCAGTATCTTTACCTGATTGTCCACGTTGAAATGAATGTAGCAGCAAAAACAAAGATTCCACTTACATCACTGCTCCTGAGCTGGCGCGCCGGATCTGTATACCAAATGGATTATTTACAATTTCCACGCTGTAAAGACGGCTGGCTTCTGTACTTGTCGGGGTGCTTGGTGTGAACAGTGGAACTGGAACTTCATATCTTTTGTTGTTGGGGTCAAAGATCTATGGAAAAGAAAGCATCTGTCAATGGATCTACAGTTCCCGAAACTGCTGCATCATCTCTCTAATACAAGGGCCTTCCTTCATGCTTTAAGGGTGAATATGGAGCTCCAATTCCACCAGTTACAACACAGTCCCTGAGGAAATCTATTAGAAGTTCCCCTCCAGGGTAGTAGCACTTGTGTGGACCAGTGGTGTAGGTAGAGGGGGTGCAAAGCACAAAGTTTTGCAGGGAGCCCCACTGCAGTGTACAAGTGGACCCTCCCCCTCCCCTTCAGAGCCATTCTGGATGGTGGGAGTAAAACAGAGGCATACACCTTCTGGAGCATTCCAGGGAATCCTTCTTGGAATATACCTCCAATTTGCTCTAACGACCCAGAATGGTTTCTAAGGAAAGGGGAGGGGCCATTTGCACACCACAGTAAGGCAAAAATTATTGCTTTGCACCCCTTCTGGCTATGCCACTGGTCTGGACATAAATTCTTTTTTTTTTTTTTAAGACTTAACACATACATCATCCAAACAACAGTACCTGGCCATCAGGGCAACATTCCTCTCACAGCAGCAACATGGACTGTATGCTCATGGTACATAATCACATTGGCATACAGTATTGGATATCAACATTTTATAAATCTTGTGCGGTGAGCCACAATCAGGAAAGGCCACTATTCAGTGGTCTCCATTTGTGAGCTATAATTGAACTCAACTTTTAGAGGTAAAGAACTTAGGGAGGAGTTTAGGGTGGAAAAGTTTTAGCCCTGTGATGAACCAAAGAAGCACAAGCACAAGCTGCATGATGTGTTGGGGGTAGGGGGGAAGCAGACGGACCAGGAAGTGACAAGTACTAAACTTTTTCTTACTTCTGGGTACACTACCTGGTCCCTAAGGGTCTCCTCATACCTGCACCAGTTATTTTGCTGGCATTTGTCCAGGGAGAGGAAGGGGGAAGAAAGGGGATAAGATCCAGTGTGCATAGCTGCCACCAAGATTCTCTCCCTTCTGTAGCTGCCCCCAAAATTCTCTCCTTCCTGCCTCTGATTCACTCCCAGTTTCTCCCCAAACTGCCCCAATCCCCCCTCAACAGCCAACAGCTCAGCCCTTGCAAACCTTACCTGTTGCACTGCAGCCTTAGTGGGCTGTTGGCAGGTAAGGGGAAACTCCAGCCATTCAAGCTGGTAGCTCTGGAGCACCTGATGGTAGCTCTGGAGCACCTAATGGCCTTTAGTGCCATTGTCAATGGACTTACGCATATCAGGAGATTCACTGCTGTAAATGGGGGGATAAGTTGGGCTGTAAGTTTATCTCAAGGAAATATTGCTTACCTTAAATTGAAGCATGTTGTTGGAATGATAAGTCACTTCCAAGCGAAGCAGGTCTATAGGTGGAGAATTTGCATAGGGGTTGGGGAAGCTGGTGTCTCTCTCAAGGTCAGCAGTCGCACCATTGGCAGTGTTTTGGATGTTGGTGACAGAGTAGCCATAGTTACTGGGATAATAACAGTGTGGTACACCAGGGGTAGAGACAACCTGAAATAAGATATCATCTTCGTTGAAACAACATTAGAAGAGAAGCTCCAGTTTTTCACAGTAAAGATAATTGATGATGATGGAAAACACAACTGTGAAGACACTAAGTAGACCTAGTCTGCTCATGGACACCTACGGGACATGCATTGCTTTTCTCTACTGTTAGCTATCATTACCCCCATTTTGACAGGTGACTGACATGAGACTGAGGTAGAAAAACTTTTCCAACAATCCCAGTCAGGGTTTGGTGAAAGTGAATTTGAGTCTTTATCAGCCTCTCTAACCACTGGACCACACTCCCCTTTCAAGTTGATTTTTTTTTTTTAATTTCTGTTTACAGATTACTTTTTGTGCTGATGTTATAAATATTAAGTTCCAAGTGAGCTTAACTGAGCAAATATCCAAAACTCTGACGAAACTGAAATCATTTCAAAATGTTTAATTCTGAAATTTCAGGTTCTGCCTTCTTCAGCTGGGATCTGAATAAAACCCTGCCAGTCCAGGTCAAGCTGTCACTTTCAGCATGACACATCAGAAACTCAGGAAAATGTTTTGAAGAATAAATAGGCTCTTGATGCAAAGAGGCTGCGAGTGGTACTGATGAACTTCGCTAAGAGCGCAATCCTAACCAGCACTGACATAGCTGTGCCAATGTGGCATGCACTGCATCCTGCAGTGGGAAGCAGTCAAGGGGGGCCTCCTCAAGGTAAGGGCATGTTTGTTACCTTACCTTGGATCTGCACTGCAGCTAGGTCAGTGCTGGAATATTGGTTAGGATTGCGCCCTATGAAATAAAGGAGTGTTTATTGAGAAAAAACAACAGGTCCCCTTTCACCTTTTCCACCCATTTCCTCTTATGGACATATCCTGCTGCTTACCTCCCAGTTGCAGCCACGAGCTTCACAGGTGCTTGCAGTGGGTTCAGGATATGGATAACAGTTAAATTTTTCAGTGTCGACCAAAGTCTCCTTCCACCTTAAAGTATAAGCTTGTCCCAGTGCAAGCTGAAGGTTCGTGATTTGCAAAACCTTTGGACATAGAAGCAGCAGCAACAAAATGTTGTATTTAGTTTTTGACGATTCTTTGTCCAGTGAATTGAACAGCAGTCTCAAACAACAAAAAGATAAAAATAGAATGCAATGACTCTTGAAACAGGATGGCTATAGACAGAAGCATATTTGTGGGGCAAGGGCTGAGCTTTGGGAAGAAGGCCCCTTCCCCTCTCATTTCTCAGAAGCCAAGCTGGCAAGGCCCCCAAGTCCCACAGTTTGGAAGCATACCATCTGACCACAGTATAGATTCCACATAATATTTAGCTTGGTTCTTAGGAGAGCAGGTTTAGGAGGCAAATCTGAAACAGGGAGATGCTGTAAATGTTAGTTAATTAAAGGACACTGTAGGCCCTGCTTTCCAGGCTGGGTCACTGTTTGAGACTGCTGTCTCACAGCCCAATCTTGAGCTGGCTCGGAGCTGCGGGACCCGGCGGCTCCACAAAGGGCTCCCGCCGGATTCAGAGCCTCCTGCACCACCGCGGGAGGCTCCTTGGGAGAAGGGGACTTTGTCCCCTTCCCCTGAGTAAGGGAAGCAGTCCTGCAATGGGACTGTTTGGTCGCTGCTAAAGTGAAGGTGCTCGTGTAGGGCGAGCAGCCCTGCTCGAGTGCCCTGGATTCTGTGGAGCTCAACTCTGCAGACCCTCCTCTCCTCCGCCTCCAGGAGCACTCCCCCATGCCCTCAACCATGCCTCCCTCCTCCCTGGAACGCCTCCCCCACGCCCCCGACCCCATTTCCCGTTCCACAGCCCAGCGGTCACAGAGACCGCTGAGCCGCGGAACGTGGGCGCCCACCACGCACTGGTTCAGTGCCGGCTGGAGCCGAGCCAGCTCCGGTGGGAGCCCGGCGGAAAACCCCGCAAACGTGCCTCATGGCACGTTTGCAACCATGGTCCACACCACAGAGTACGCGGCGCAGACCACAGGATTGGGCTCTCAGTCTGCATGGCCACAGCCCTAATATCATGAGGACTAGAACACAATGGCTTCTTTTCCCAGTTATCACCAGTCTCCAAACAGTCATAATTACAAAGTACAGTATAACTACTGCTGTTCTTCCCCCATCTCATCTTCTCAATTCAAGTTGATTAGCAAAAGTGTGTGTGAAATTTAAGGGTACTCAGGTGGAAATTTAACAAATCAGGCATTTGGGCTCTTATTATAAAAATGAGAATGGTATTAAACATTTAAAAAAGAAAAATTCCCAAAGATCTCAAGTGGTTCATAAGTTTCAAAAACTATTTTCTTTACCTCTGTTGTGGAATTGAAGATCGCAATATGATTGGATGGAATCACTGCACCATTCTGAAGCACTATAATTCTGGGAGGGGCCTTGCTTACTCCTAGAATTTTAATTTCATCAAATTTTAAGTTGTTTGGGTCAAAATATCCCAGGTGGGCCACGTTGATGTCCAGGACACCCTGAAAAACAGACGGCATATATTGACTTCTGATTTCACAAGAGCTTGCCTCACCCTTTCTCTTGCTCCACCATGTGAGTTCTGGCTGTAGCAACTGTTTCAGGGTGACTGGTAGTATCACATACGATATATGGGGACTGCACTGACAAAGTAGTATGCCCCATTCTACAACTCTCTTTTCTTATGCAGCAACTCATATTCACATGACATTTATATTGTGAGCTGAAATTACGCAGTGGTCACAAATGGAAACCTGCTATGCAGACAACATAGCACTACAAGTCACATTCATGGTAAAGAAGTTATCTCACCATCAATGCTGGTATGTTGCTGAGGGTCCTGGAACAAAGGCCTGTACTAGCGCTCCCACGGCACTTCAAACTGCCCCAGACAATGTCAATGCCCCCGACTACTGTGACATTTGTTGTATCCCTAGCCATGGTATTTATGAGCAGTTGCTTTTGAAAGTTGCTTATAAATACTCTGGCCCCAAGGAGAAATAATGTAGTTTCTATCAATATGACCCAGTGCTTCTATTCCTAGTTCGTCCTTTTTTGAATGCATTACATACGTTGGCAATTATAATGCTTCGTTACTTTGTTGATCAAATCAAGAGATTCCTGGTTTAATTAATGAGACTTCTCATTGGGCTTCTGTCAGGCAGAGAGTGGAGAAGAACTTTGACTGAGAATTGCTAGAACTGCTTCACAACAATAGCACAGCTAGAGGCGGTGAAAAGCACTAAGTTTTGCAAGCCCACTTGGAGCCATTCCAAGCCGCTAGAGCAAGACGGAGGCATGGCAACTCATATGATGCTAGGCTACAAAGGTTTGTGGAAGCATGTCTTCTCAGTCAAGGGATAATGATGAAATAACTCTGGACTTCAAACATACTTGCAGTAGTTGCTAGGTACAGCTTGAACGTAGTAATGTATGCAGCCGCTCTGGAAGCTTGTGGGGACTGCAAGGCTAGGTTGCACAAAGGACTGGCTTCAGGACTTAGCCTGGTTGAGCACTAGCTGAAGCCTCTTTCCCATCAGAAGTCCCATCCCTGAACTCAGTACTGGTGGCAGTGATAGAACCCAATTAATCATTAGCACTCAATATGTTCTCAGGGCAAGTGGGGGGTGCCATAGGGGGCTCAATGCTTGAGCTCTAGACCTCCACAGCAATCTGGCACCAGCACTGAATTCAATACACAGTATCAGAAATTATACATACCTGACTTGCATTAAATGTGTGCAAGAGATAAAGACCCTTCTCATATGCATCTGTGAGAAAGAAGCAGAAGAAGGTTTTGAATATCTCTTAGTGGTATGGCAGTCAAAAGGGAAAGGTGGAATCTTTCAATGAATGTTATTAGCAACTTTCTATTGGCGGACACGAGCACCGAAACAAACAAATAGTCCAGCAATGTTATTTATTTCTATTTAACCCATTTTTGCCCAGCCCACAGATGTACACACTTGGTCCCTATTGCATATATACAACATTGGGCAGAAATGGCTTAAGAGAGCATTTTAAGATACTAATTTTACACTAATCTTTTAGGATTTCTTTCCTCAGGGCTGTATTAAAGGAATGTGTGCTCTTTCTTACTAATAGGCATGATCCAACCAAAGAAAAGCACTTTACCTAGGAGAAAGATCAGCACAAGAAACCAGGTGAATTTAAAAGTGCTTAATTTGGATTTGGCACTGCCTAATACATTCCTATGATACATACAGCTCAGACCTAAGCTGCGCTGGTGCAGTGGGACCACATAGCCTCCACTGCATCCATCACAGCTTAGGAGCAGGCCGGAGATCACCTCAGGATACCGGGATAATTTTCCCCCTATCTCAAGTAACGTCCCAGCCTGCCTTATGGTGCTATTCAGATCTGTGCCTGCAAAATAGCAGGAGCAAGTCTGAGCGGCCCAGTGTAATGCCAGCAGGCCTGACAAGGGGGTTGGGGTATGGCAGAGACATGCCTTAACAGCACCATCCAGTGGAATGCCTGGATGTAGCATTGGTGGGGTAGCACAGGCCTCCCCGCTAGTATTACCTATCCTCCAGGTGTGCAAACATGACTTAAAGCACATTTGCGACACCCTCTGCCGGCTCAGGTAGTTTACTTCTATTTTCTTAGCCATCTGCCCAGCAGCCCCTTAATGTGGACCCCTATTAATTCCATCACACTTACCAATGATTGTTTCATCATCCCAGTAAAGTAATCCTTGAGCAGCCCCGTTATCATCCAAAGCAACTGTAAGTCCCATTGGGTTTTTTCGGCTAAAAACAATTTAAAAGATAAACTATTTTTCATTGTTCTTACAAATGCCTTTTTAAAAAAATTAGAATATATTTCTGTCTTCTCTTATGTTAGGACTATGTGAAACATTTCCTTGGTTTATACTCTTTTTTAGAAACCAGTATTGTTGAATGGGGAAAAATGAAAGGAGAATTGATTTAACCTGTCTCAATTAAAAAAAAAAAAAGTGTAAAAATTCAATGACATTTCACTGTACCTGGCCTTTGTATTCAAAGCAGGTAGCTGCCATGGGATAATGTAGCCTCCTCTGAGATGAAGGTGGATGTGATCAAGAGGAGTTGATAAGTTCACAGATTGTCCCCTTGGTCCAACCATATTCTATACATGAAAAAAACAAGTATTTTCAGTATTTTCTCTCCTAACATAAAAAAAATACTTTCCACGATTAATCACCTACACCTTTTATTAATTAATAAAAGATTCCCTCCCCTCAGATGACTTCAGAAAACCATGGTGAATGCAATCAGGCTCAAAACAATCTGATTCTCCCCTCAACTTTACCTCAATGTTATTTCTTTTCTTCACCGTAGCCAAATCAGTCTTGGGTTACCAGTTCAGGGATTGTCAGTCATAATTAAATCCCATGAAAATAAAAAAGGATTTCTTTTCTATCACAAGCCTAGATGAGTCTACTCAGGAGTAAGTCTCATGAATTCAGTGGGACTTACTCCCAGGTAAGTGTGTACAGAATTGACACCTCAGCTATGTCGCAATAGCAATAGCTCCCTAGCAATAGCACACAGACAGACGGATCCCTGGAATTCCAAGTAGGCCCGCGAAAGACCCCTTCAGAGCCCCTCTGAAGAGGCACAACTGGTTAGTGAGGCAACAATGACCTAGTCACGGGTGTCGAACTTTTTTCATACAGTAAGCTGAAAAGCATTCATGCCACCTGCTGAGTGCAGAAAGTGGTGTCATTAAGAAGGAAGTGACATCATTAAGCAGGTGATGACCAAAAATAAGGTCTTTTTTCTAACTTAGAAACTCATTAGTTGCAAATGACAAAAGAGAAAATGTGCAGATCTTGATTACATTTTCAAGATATGGGCAAGTTCAATAATCATGGGGGCCTGATAAAGAGCTTCCATTGGCTACTAAGCCCTGCGGGCCTTATGTTTGACACCCATGCCCTTGATATGAACATGAGAAGAGACCTGCTGGATCAGGCCAAAGGTTCATCTAGTCCAGCTTCCTGTATCTCACAGAGATCCACCAAATGCTTCAGGGAACATAAAAGACCACAAGATACTTGCATCTTGCTGCCACTCCCCAATGATTTGACTCAGTCAAACCCAATGGTTTGAACCAATGGTTTGACTCAGTCAAAGCAGCTTCTTGAACATTTTTCAAAGTTTTTTAAAAAATTATTTTCCTTTCTCAGATTTGACAGATGATTTAAGCAACAAGTAAGGAAAGATTCCACTCACTGTGTAATAGTCATACCAGCGGGCATCAGGAAAATATGCTTCCACAATTGTATCATTTGATACAGAATCCTGCAATTTGAATACATATATGTTATAGGGGAAAAAGTATATCTATGCATATATAACAAATGTGGCCAAACTTCTTATATCCTTACTTCATGAAGCACAGGGCTAATAAGTAAAGCAGGTCCCCAGAGAAACTGTTCATATATGTTCCACGTGGTCTGATCATTTATAAATCTGAAAAAAAATACATTATCAAGCATCATAAGAACATAAGAAGAGCCCCGCTGGATCAGGCCAAAGGCCCATCTAGTCCAGCTTCCTGTATCTCACAGCGGCCCACCAAATGCCCCAGGAGCACACAAGACAACAGATACAACCTGTGTCCTGGTGCCCTCCCCTGCATCTGGCAATCTCGTAACACAAATGGAAGAATATTCTCTCATATTCGCCTCATTTAAAAAACAAATCAAATTAACATATATCGGTACAACCAGGATCACCAAAGTTTTTAAATACAGTTTAGATATCTGGAAGCGATAACTCTAGGATCGATAACTCCAACCTATGACTAGAAAGAAATAGTAAATTTTACATGAGTGGAAAAAGGTAGTATTAAAAACCTCTACACATTCTATGTAACTGTCTCTACATAGATGCTGTTTTGTTGTAAATAAATGGATACACTTTTACAAAGTAGTCAACATTGCAGAGTCTAAGTTAATATGAAAAAGGGTGACATGTTTCCACTACCATTTTACTCCCGCATGATCGGAAGTAAATTCACAACTAAATCAAACACAGAAAATAATTACCACTGAAACAAAGTTTTCTCTTGAAACAAAGGCAGGAGAAGAACTCCACTTATTTTTGTTCAGTAACCAGTTTGGATTTTGAAGTTGAAATTTGAGCTCAAAATCTGATACGTGGTTGACCGATTGTATCACTGCTTTAAAAAGACATTTCTTAGTAAAAACCATGAATCAAAAGAGAGCAAAAGTTCAAATTTCTTAATTTCTATTGCATGTCAAAGAATGATTGCTACTCCATGTCAGCTGACTGACAAATTCTGACTGTTGTTCCATGCCAAATAATGTATAATCTTGTTGGAGGCAGGATATCTTACCTGCCAAATATCATAACATAGTAATACCATTGCCTGTCAGCTTTCAACTGCTGTCAAATATTAACAATTACTGCATGTCTGCTATTAAATATTAATAGTGTAAAATATTGTAAAATAGTGTAAAACAAAAAAAATCATGGTTGGGGGCAGGGCTCAGATGATATGTGCCATCAGAGACAGGCAGTCCAACCTTATGCTTCCTGACAACTGCTGGAGCACTGGCACCAAAGTGGTTACCAGCAGGTGCTGGAAAGTCACTGGGAGTATCCTCCAGGGGACAAAGGCCCCCTTCCCCTGGGGAAAGCCCCAACTCCAGCAATGGTCTGTGTTGGCCATTTTCCCAGTGCGGATGTTAGAGGTACTGTGTTGGGCCTTCCAACTCGACAGAGAGTTCAAGTTTTCAGTCCTGCTCCATCGGTCTCACCCCCTCCTGACCTGGTTCCTCCCCCCATCCTACCCTTGATCCACCTTCTCCCTGCCCCCCAGAGGTTACCACCCAACTGTTTCACTTACCCCTGGTGGTGGCCTGTCCTCCTCCTGGCACTCAGCCCAGCACCTGACTGGAATGGGGCTAGTGCTGCCTACTATGTGCTTTATGGCTTTATGTGCTTTATGGCATAATGTGCTTTATGGCATGTTTATGACACCCAGTGTTGGAAGACTATAGGACTGAGCCCCAAGTCCGTCTGTCCGTCCCCCCGCCCCATGCTGTACAAGAAAGTTTGGAAAGGTTTCCCCCTTGTGGTTAAAAAAAAAAAAACTTGGAAGAGGGGAATTGAATTGAGTTCAGAGAACACACACCCTTCTCTCTCTCTCTCTCTCTCTCTCTCTCTCTCTCTCACACACACACACACACACACACACACTTCCTTCTGTCTGAGGGTTTATCAAAAATAATACCAACTACATTTACTACACTTAAGTTAAATAACAAGAATTCACCTTACTTCAGCACCCTCAGGTTTAATGGTTCTGACCATTAAATGATCAGAGTGGCCCTGATCTTCTAGGTCTTCTAGGACAGTGGTTCTCAATATAAGCCATATCCCCTCCCCGCCGCAGGAAGGGAAGGAAGCAGCAAGTGTTGTTTTTTGTTTTGTTTTTTGCTTCTCTTCAGTCTGTTTTCCGGTTTTTAGAAAGCTAATATTATTCCCCACCATAATCTAACTTGCTTCTTAGGATTAATAGCCAACAAGAATAAGAGCAGATCATGTTCACAAGCTGGACCAGTACTAATTCAGAAGTCTTCTCTATTCTGAGATAAAAGATGAACCCATAAGCTTCAATTTCAGATGAAACTGACAAAATATTTAATACTTACTCATGGAGTAATGGGCGCACAACCGTGTTTCCATGAGCATGGGCCTCATGCATCAGTGTGTAGAGATAGGGGAGTAAAGTATATCTGGTATTGAGTACGTTCCTGGATAAATTTTCAAATGCTGCATCAAAGGCTAGAGGGTCTTGACGCTAAAAAAGGCAAAACAGTATGTTAGAACTACAAAAACTCTCCACGCTACAAATACATGACCTACTTAGATCTCCCTGCACGACTACTATAGATACATTTGTGAGACATTTCTATATAACCTTCTCTAACCTTCTTCCAGTTCTGGCAGATTTTTTTTTTAGCTCTTATTCAGGTCAACTGCACAGACAGGGGTTTGTACCACTATCATGACTTCCTATGCTTGTCACTTAGTTCACACATATCGGTTCTGAGCCTGATTGTTGAATGATTTGAAGTGTAATGTGAGAACCACACCATGTTGAGAAACATTGCATTGGAAGTGATGTGAACATTCCATCTGTGATTTAAAAATTGTGTTGACTCAGTCACAGAGACAAGTGCAAACTTAATGTTGCAATCACAAAGCAATGACGATGGGTGTGTGAACACGGATGGGCGAAGCAGACTCCAACAACATGACATGGTGTCTTAGGCTGGAATCCTACGCATACTCTCCTGGGAGTAAGCCCCATTGAACTCAATGGGACTAACTTCTGAGTAGACATGCAGAAGATTGTGCTGTTAAGTCTTTCAGCCAAATCAGACCTCCACCTTCCTATGGTTTCTTGAGGTCTGCCAACTAAGAGCCCAATCCTATGCATGCCAACTCAGAAGTAAGACCCATTATAGTCAATAGGGCTTACTCCCAGGAAAATGTGGATAAGACTGTAGCCTAATTTGGTGCCAAACTGCATTTTACTTTCCCCATCTCCATAGGTTACACCAGTAATTTGTCAGTCGTTCAAAGAGGAAATGAAGAGGCTTGATCCAGTGAAATCTTGTGCAAAGAGGTAAAGCAAACCAGGGAATAAGGATTCCTGTGCTTTCCTTTGTCAAGAAGAGCATTAACTTTGAAGACAGTTTCAGCACTCAAGAGAGTGAGCGGGTAAAGAGAGAGACTGAGCCAGTTTCCAGCCTGGTCTACAGCATGTCTGTCACATTCTGTTGTATCCCTACAGGGCACCACTCAGGACTTTCAAAAAGGAGAAAGGAGTGCTAATGAGTGATGTCAGGCAGCCTTTTCAATCTTTATTAAAAGAACTGAACAATACCCTGGCAAATTGGGTAAGACTGGAGGCAACATGATAACCCCAAATCTGCATTTTTAAAGGCTTTAAAAGACCAATTGAAAGGTGTGCTACTGCAAGATAAAGCACTGCATTTTTTTAAGAGACTGCAATCCTTTAGAAACATGCCATATAAATAGATCTTACCTTGCTACTCTGGAAGCTTTCATAAGAAATAAGTGCTGTTTTTTTATTTCTATTTTCCCACAGATGGAGCTATTTTCTACAATGCATTTCTAAACTGGCACTATTCTCTACTTTCCTGAACTGCCCTAAACAACAGTTCAGCGGAAAAAAAAAACAAAAAAACAAAGTAACTGACAGATGCCAAGACCTCATACTTTTGTGTATTCAATTGTGAAATTTGTCACCAAGTTATTTTCTGTTTGTCCCTCTATTGTAAAGAACTAAAGGGTTAATGTGCCAATGCAATTTTTTACCTTTACAAATTAAGATTTGCATTAAATTCAAGCTTCTGATGAAGTGGGCTGTGGCCTTTAGGATGCCACTAAATTGTTTTTGCTGTTTTTCCTTCAACAAAGTAACAGGGCTACCTCTCTGGAAATCCTTCCTAAATTCTTGGCATAGTTTAACACACTCTACAGACAGGCCGCAAAGTACTTTGGCAATGCAAAGCAGGGGGAACAGTAACAGCATTTATTATCAGCATCCTGATTAGCCTCAACATCGTCAGGATAGTTAAGATGGTGACATTGATGCAAGTGGGTCCTTATACCAGTGCTTCTCAAACTGTGAGTTAGAACCCACTAGGTGGGTTGCGAGCCAATTTCAGGTGGGTCCCCATTCATTTCAATATTTTGTTTTTAATATATTAGACCTGATGCTCCCATGACTGCATTTGAGGAACTGTTACAAACCTGTACTTGCAACAGGCTACTCTGTACAGGTCCAACCTTGTTATACACAGATTTTGTGTAGACGGATTTGACTCAACACAAATGGCTACTACAAATGAGAAGGAATGTGCTGATCCCTGGAGAAGGGGGAAAATGCACCCCTTTAAAATGCTCTTCTTACTGTTGTAGAGATTTTTATCTCAACAGAATGACAAGGGCCCTTTAAATTGAAGGAAAACAGTCCTTTACAATAGTTAGAGAGAGGGCAGCCAGCTGAGAATCCATCAATCAGTCTCTCTCCAAGTGACCCCCTCCCTTCCCCCTAAACGATAATCCCTAAAAGATAATCCATTCTAAGTGCCTGGAGAGAGACTGATTGTTGGATTGTCGTCTTAATGACTCTGTCTTAGCATCACAAAGGTCAGCAAGACTGTTTTTAAATCACCTGAGCAAAGGGCCTTTGTTTTCTAAATTGATTTGCTATAGTGCCATTTTTTGCCATTCACATGAGTTCTGGGAATAATGAGACTCAACCTGTATATGCTTTTTACAATGATAGTAAATGGGACTTACTTCTGGGTAAGTGTGGGTAGGATTGCAGCCTAGGATTGTTAAAAAATTTCCTTGCTTGATGATGTCACTTCTGTTCATGACGTCACTTTCAGGGCACAATCCTAACCAACTTTCCAGCACTGACATAGCTGTGCCAATGTGCTGTGCACTGCAACCTGAAGTGGGGAGGTAGTCAAGGGGGCCTCCTCAAGCTAAGGACATGTTTGTTGCCTTACCTTGGGGTCTGCATTGTGGCTGTCAGTGCTGGAAAGTTGGTTAGGACTGTGCCCTCAGTGGGTACTGACAGATTCTCATTCTAAAAAGTGTGTCCCAGTGCTAAAAGTGTGAGAACCACTGCCTTATACCATAAGCTAAATAGAAGGGGATGGAGGATGAGTAGAGAAAGCTGAGCAAGTGCAAAAACCTGTACTTAGATTTCACTATGCAGGGGTCTCCAAACCCCGGCCCGGGGGCCAGATGCGGCCCACAGTGAGCCTCTATCTAGCCCGCAGCCAGCCTCTTGTCCCCTGAAAGCCTCTTGCCCACTCAACTGAACATGACCAGAGCTGTGGTCTGATTGCACCTGGAGCGTGTTCTGAGGGCCAGAGAGGCTGAGTGAATGAGCCCACTCATTCATTTATTCATTCATCTAAGTTCCAGCTCTAATTTATTTATTTAAAATTGTTTCTGGCCCTCAGCACTGCACCAGATATTTCATGCAGCCCTCTGGCCAAAAAGTTTGGAGACCCCTGCACTATAATTAAGACTTAAGTTTGGGGGTTAAGCAAAAACCAATGGCATTCCTGGCATGGAAGGGCAAAGAGGATTGCACAAATTTCTGGAAGAAAAGTCCATCATAGGGCACAAGACATTATAGGTATTTTCAAGCTCCTGATTTTAGAAGCAGACTACCTCAGAATGCCAGATGCAAGGGAGGATACCAGAACGAAGGTTGTGTCTTGTTGCCTTGTGTGCTCCCTGGGGCATTTGGTGGGCCACTGTGGGACACAGGAAGCTGGACTACATGGGCCTTTGGCCTGATCCAGCAGGGCTCTTCTTATGTTAAGTTTTTTCAGGCACCAGGACACCTGTGTAAAACACCCCTCAGCTTCCAAGCCATTTCGGAAGGCGAGAGCAAAGGAGGAGACACCTGGTTTGGAAGCTGAGGGAGCTGGTTTGGAACTGGTTTGGAACAGCTGGTTTGGAACTGGTTTGGAACAGCTGGTTTGGAACAGCTGAGGGAGCTGGTTTGGAAGCTGAGGGGAAGAGACCACTTTACACTGGCATCCCTGCACCTGAAGGAATTTGGTAATATCTGGATCTGCACCAGCTATTTAGCTGGTGTAAGTCCGAGAAGCCCTGCCTATGGCATTCGGGCTTGGAAGATAGGATAGGGCAGAGGCCTGCTCTGCAGATCCGGCCCACTTCTAGGCCCAAGCTGCCTCCTGCTCCACCCTCTCCCCAGAAACACTCTCTCCTAGCCTCCAAACCACCCTCCCGCTATCCTCTCCCAGCCTCTTCACCACTTGGTGCTGCATTTACCTCCGCCAGCAGCCAGGGGCTTGGATGCAACATTGGTGGGGTTGCACAGGCCTCCCTGCTGTCACTGCCTACTCTCTGGGAGTCATGGCGTGCCTTATGGCACATTTGTAACAACCTCCGCCACTGCAAAGACTGCTGTGCCAGTGGATCATTTACTTTTGTGCTCTGAGATGCGACAGTGAAAAGCCCAACAGAAGAATGGCAATAATCAAATTGGGAAATGACCAGATCATGAACCAATTTTAGCAGAGAAAGCAGTAAGAAAGTGGCAGTTTTTTTGTTTTTTTTTTACAATGTAAGTAAAAACAAGAAATTAAACAATCCATAGTGAACTTACATTCCATCCTATGCCATTATGATTCCTGGAATATGGATAAAAGGCTCCCAGCTGCATCCACCGAGCACACAATTGATAATTTGTATGATCATTGAAGCCACAAATATCTGCCCCTGTCTGAATATAATTAAAATTAAGTTTTAATGCCTTGTATTATTTCAAATGCTGAATAATTGATCAAACTGTTAGGTGATAAACTTACATAAGATATGCCAAACAGGCTAAACTCCATCATACCTAAAACAGAAAAACTACAAGTTTATAATACGCATTTCTTTTAATCTAAATGGCAATTTTTACAAGATCAAGTTTGTGTTTCCTTAGTCTGATACAGACAAGCTCTTAACCTGCACTTGTAAACTGTCTGCTGGGTCAGAATTGGAGGGTATGCCACAGCTCAGTGGTAGAGTATGTGAAGAAGTTTCCATTCAGTCCCTGACATCTTCACCTGAAAGGATCTTAGTTAACAGAGCTAGAAAAACTGACCCCCAAAGGTTTGGATGACTAGATGACAAAATATTTGGAAACCAACATGGGTGTAGGAATTGTGTGAACAAAGGTTTTGAATGTAGACAAAAGTATCCATCCACAATACATTTTTCCTGCACTTACTGGGCTTTACTGCCGGTAGAACGCGTGTTCCATTGACAGTGACTTTCAAAAAATGGCCGTAAAGCGCATCCCAGTAGCGTGCTGAGTAGCGTGCTGCCAGAGTGCTGATGGGGTGCTGGCAGGGAAAGCCAGAGCCTTCCTGGGCACCTTGATGGAGTGCCACCTTCCCACCAAGAAAGGTAAGGTGTAGGGAAGGAGGAAAGGAGACAGGGAGGGCAGAATAGGGGCTGATAGGGGCAAAATTGAGTGGGGAGGGGGAGGATGCGGAAGGGGGTGGATCTGACATTGATAGCACGTGCCGGATCTATCCCCTCTGGCAGCATCCTCCCTGCCTCCTTTGTCTTGTTGGACCTGCAGTTTTGCTGGTGCATTTCTGAAGACAGGAGGTCTATGGAGGAGAAAGGGGATTTAAATTCCCTTTCCCCTTTCAAACCGTCTTGCTCTGCCTCCCCCACTGGATACAGCGCTTGCCTTATTTAACACAGCTGCACCAGCGGCGGGGGGGGGGGGAGAGTAGCCCTGGACTACAAAGGGCGCAATCCTAACCCACTTTCCAGCATTGACATAAGGGCAATTATGGCATAATAAGGGCATAAGAGAACAAACATTGCCTTACTTTGAGAAGGCCTCAGTGAGTGCCCCCCAACTGCAGGATGCAGCACACGTCCCCTTGGCACAGCTATGCCAGTGCTGGAAAGTTGGTAAGGATTTGGGTCTAAGTGTACATCTGCTACTCAATATGGGAAACACACAAAATAAGAAAATGCATATCTGCCAGTTTGTGCCATTAATTATATTATGCTGATATGCCTAGGAGAGCTTGTTTTTGGTAATCAGTTTTTATTTATGCAGTCAGTTGCATTGGTTGACATCGGTCTTCTGAATTATGACTCTGGAATATCAATAGTCAGGAAAAAACCTGTTCCTTAAGAAGTATATGTAGGAGGACCTAACAGCACAGCACAGCCTATGCATGTCTACTCAGAAGTTTCATTGTGTTAAATGGGGCTTACTTCCAGGTAAGTGTATTTAGGTTTGCATCCCAAGGGCCCAATCCGATCCTACTTTCTGGGTGCTGGTGCAGCCTTGTCAATAGGGCATGCGCTGTATCCTGGGGTGGGGAGATAGTCATGAAGGCCTCCTCAAGGTAAGGAACGTTTTGTCCCCTTACCTCAGGGCTTCACTGCAGCTACATCGGGGCTAGAAAGTTTTATAGGATTGGGCACTAAGTTACTTTTATATAAACCATGCCAGACATGCCAAGGAGTAGCAGAAAGTTGTTAAGAAGTAGGTACTATGTCATCTCCAGGACACCAAGGGGCGATGTAATGTCCAGGAGGCAAACAACAGAGATTACAAATCTTAGGGCAAGATCCTATGCATGTCTACTCAGAAATAAGTCCTATTGAGTTCAATGGGACTTACTCTCAGGAAAGTGTGGATAGGATTGCAGCCTCAGACCTTTACTCTTCCTCCCTAACCTGTGGAGATATGTCTCTGTCTTGCTTCCTTGCCCCCCACTTCCTGACTTTCCAATGAGCAGGACCTCTTTCCATGAACTCTGCCAGGTGAATGGAGTCTACTGTGCCATAAGCTCACAAACACACCATGCAAAGAGAATAGCTCCATGATTCCCTGCAAAGTCTGGGACCTGTATAATTAACAGCAATGTACACATTTTTAAACTGTTAAGTGAAGCGTTTTTCTCTGAAACCCTTTTACTGCCTCATCTCCTGTTTATCTATTAGTAACAAAGTAGCGGGGGTTGACAGGAAACAATTGAAAAAGAATCTTATGCTATACATCTCTGCCTCTTTTACACCCATAAACCACTTTTCCCAACAGAACCAAGTTACTTTACATACTTTACACAAAACATATCAACATTCATTTACCTATTATAGACTTGGCAAGTTGGTCCCATTTTGAGACATTATCACCTAGCCAATGCCCAGCCCATTTGCCACTGGAGGGATATGTTGAACGAGAGATGACAACACCACGTTCTCCAGTGACACTGTGTAGAGCACTAATGGAGAAATAAAACCAGACTATAAACAAAGCTGAGAAAAAAATACATTTTAAACATTTACAGCAGATGCTTATGCATGTCTTCTTGGAGATAAGTTCTATTCATAAGAACATAAGAACAGCCCCACTGAATCAGGCCATAGGCCCATCTAGTCCAGCTTCCTGTATCTCACAGCGGCCCACCAAATGCCCCAGGGAGCACGCCAGATAACAAGAGACCTGCATCCTGGTGCCCTCCCTTGCATCAATTCAATGAGACTTACTTCCATGTAAGTGTGCATAGGATTGCAGCTTTAGATATATAATTGGATTAATAAACACATCTGGTTGGGTCCAAAAAATTACCTTATTTTAAGCTCCATTGAAGTTAATGACACTTCAGATAGTTGTGACTTACTCAAGTGTCATTCACTGAAATGGAACTTAGTCGTGACTTTCTTTGAATATGACCCATAAAAATGTTTTCTGCTCAAATCTCCTGCTTCAGCAAAAGTTTCTAGACTTAAGATTGGAACATATGGGGTGATTTTCTCCATGCCACTGTAAACATCCAACTTCTCACTCACGCGTGCACATAAACAAATAAAATTGCTGTAAAATAAAAATAGTGTTCCCAGAACATGCATAAGACCTTTTTCATTCTGGCCTCTGACGAAGTAGCTAATGCTAGGGCTCTTTAAGAAGAAAGCAATTTTTTTATTGAAGATAGCTAGTACCTACAAGAGAAGTATATCTTTAAAATACCCAAGTGTATCTTGGGTGATGTAGAGTAGAACAGATAGCAAGGTCAGCTGAATATTTAGAAGGGACAATTAAAGACAAAGTAATAAATTGGTATACATGTGATTACTGATGGAAGACTACACTATTTCTCTTTTCTCAAGGCTTAAAACCTGTTCTTTTTTCCCTTTCAGAGTGAAAACTCTTACTTTCTAAAGTCTGTCTTAATAAACTGACTTGCAAAATGCATTTGTAAAGTCACATTCTGGAAAAATAATATCCCTGCTGGATCAGGCGAAGGGCCTATCTAGACCAGGTTCCTGACTCACCAGATGTTTCTAAGAGCACAAAAGATAACAAGATACCCATGTCCTTTTGCCACTCCCTTGCACCTGGCATTCAGAGATAGGCTACCTCCAAAACTCAGAAGTTGCACACAGTCATCCTGACTTGTAACCTGTGATGGATTTTTCCTCCATGAATTTGTCCAATCCCCCTTTGAAAGTGTCTAGGCCTCTGTGATCACTTTGCTGTGCTCATTTAGCAGACAGCTCATGCCCTAAGGAGGTACACTTAATACAAAAACTTTGGATATTGATGAGGAATGCACCTCTTTGTGTCATCCAAAGTATCTGCACATGTTTTCAGAATGAAGGGAACCATTTCAGTGGGAAGATGTCCCTTTGGTTCTCAAATGTGGTGGAGATTAAATGATAGGAATGGGAGTTGCTTTTTCATGAACTTGTTCATAACTTTTTAAAAAATTCATTTTCAAACATATGCCCCTTCAAACCTATGCACCTCATATTCCAGAGTGGGACAGAACCACGAGGCAGTCCTCATGCTGTGGGCTTTGGCTTTGCAACACCTGTTTTGAAATGCGCTATAGAATTATAGGGCAGCATTAAAGTTCAGCTGAGCTGAATTGTTGGGTGGTTTGAGTTGCATTTCAAATGTGCATGTTCAGAGATGGACAACACTTTACTTTTAAATATGGAAAGTATCTCACTGCTCTTTATGCATATCCTGGACACTAATTACAATGTTAGATGAACTCCCCAGTTCAAAAAATGGTAAGCCAAGCCAAGTTCAAATCTTTCAAAATACTAGACTCTGCTCATTCACTAGTGCTTTCTGTCACCAGACAGTATTTCCTGCAGCTGACCAGGAAAACTCTCAACACAAAAAGCTGCAGCTTTATATACTCCCCTCCCCTCCACAGCTGATGTGCTAACTCCACCCTGTTCCTACTGACATCTCTGCTAAAGTTACATGGGCTGGGAGTGAGGTACAACAGAGAATAAAAAGAGTCTGCCTAAGACTTAGCTCTGTTTGGTGAGGGATTGTCTTAAGCCATTTCTGCCCAATGTTGCATATACACAACAGGGACCAAATGTGTACACCTGTGGGCCAGGCACAAAAAGACAGGTCAGACAAGCTCAAAGGCTGCCCCTTGCTCCAAAGCTCAGGTGCTTCTGCGAGCAATGGTTCCCAACCTTTTTAGCACTGGAATGACTTACCTAGTTTTACGAGACTTAAAAAAATTCACTTTATCAGCCACTGAAGCCTCTGTTTTTATCCTGGTTGGAAGGAGAGGGGCTTCTGGAGCATTTTAGGAGCTCCATGCTCATCAGTTTGGGATCATTCTGGTGGCCTTGTGCTCCCCTTTGCCTGGCCTTTGATAAGAGTCAAGGCATGGTTGCGTCCTCAGTAATAAGCACATACGTGTGGCGCAGTTTCACTTTCCTTCGAGCCCAACACATTTTTCTTGTCAGCTTGGGGGGGGCATCTCATTCTCAAGAATTTGTTGGGGCCTGTGTTCATTGGATTCGAACTGTTCCGGTGGTGTACCATTCCCTTTGGCCTGCCCTTCATAGTGGATCGAAGCATGTCCGCCTATGTGCTTAAAACACACACATGCTGCTCCATTTAAGTCAGCTACCAGCTTGACAGTTTCACGACCTACCAAAAATTTTGTCCTGACCCACTGGTGGGTCCTGACCCACACTTTGGGAACCACTGTCCTAGCAATGCCCTGGGGGCTTTTATATAGCTCTGTAAGGGCACACTCAAAATTATGCTGAAAAATAAGAAGTACTTCTTGACCGTTACCGAACTGAAATTGAATAAATGATCTGGAGTAGCATACAATGCAAGTGAAATATTTTTTCTTTAAATTATTGTTTGAACAGATCTTCCGCATCCCTTCAAATGTATAAACTAATACTGCATTTTTAGTAATTCTCTCTCGGAAGAAAAGCCCTTTCAAAAACAAGAGGAATATTTTATCAGCTTTTGTTTCACCGTTTTCAGCATCAGTGATTACACCACCTGTAGTACTGAATTATTGCCGGCTGACAATGTTCAGATCTTAGTTTATTTCTCTGACAGTGGAAGAATCTAACATTCTTTTTTGTCCCATCAGCAGCTCTGAGTGTCTTGATTGACAATGAAATGCTGGAATGCTGCCAGGTACAACATTCAGGTTAAAAAAAAAAGTGTGTCCAGCACCAATGCTCTCTCTTCATGATACTATCAAAACTACCAAGGGCTTTAAGGTCATTACAGCCTATAGGGGGAAAAAAATGCTGTTCTTTGCTTGTTCATTGAACTGGAAAGGAACCGACCTAGATATATTATCATTAGATCAGACATGATCTAAAATAGGATGTAACTCAATAAGGAATTAGCATGCAATAACATTGCACTGGATTATAAGAAATAAACGATTAAAGGAAAAATTGTGCCTATTTTCTTTATATAAAACAAGCATCCTCTTGTCCCTCTTTAACATTTACTTTTTTGAAGCAAATTGTTGAGGTTATTAATTCAAGAACGCATATACAGAACACTTAATTTCAAATAATCATTCTGCATATCCTACATGGAATCCAAGCCAAACAACGTACACTTTTTAATTAAAGTAGTCCATTATAGGATAAGCCTGGAGCAAGGGGTTATTTTCTTTAATTTCTTATGCTGCGGTCTTAATAGCCTATCAAAATTCTGAAAACTGCTCCATGTCAAAAATGAATGGAAGAGAACTCTTTATTATAGTCAGCTGAATTATTTGCAATGCAAAGGACTGTCTTGAGTTGGCCTTTGGAGATCCTATAGCAGAAGGAATCCCTCTCTAAAACGAAACGCCCTGTACCCGAATGCACTGGGACATGGTAACTTTTGATGGGATGTAATTATACATCCATACTAAACTATATTACACCACCAACCTGGACATTTGATTTCACAATTAAAATCAGCAATTAGGCTTACATAACATGCAATTATACAAGTACAACCACTAGGATATGTGAACAAATAATTGCTCCCAGCAACGTAAGAAATGAAAGCTTCCAATGTTATGTCTCACCATTCAGGTTCGTTCCTGGAAGCCCTGCAGATGTCAAAAACCATGGATAATGAAATCCATAGTTAGACCTTGTGTTCTGAGTTGTGGGGAGATCGTTCATGACTTTCCCATGACTCAGAAGACCTCCCGGACATGGGCCCTCCTGATGCAGATTTGGAACCTGAGTTGGGTCAAATCCACAGGTTCCAAATCCGTGGATGAGGAGGGGCTACTGCACTTGTAGATTTCGAAACCAGACATTGAAGCTTGATGATTAAATGGCTAAACAAACTGGGCATTTAGGGTCCAAACCTATTCAATTTTCCAGCACTGGTGCAGGGAACAATAGGAACAAATGTTCCCTTACCTTGAGGAGGTCTCTGTGACTGCTTCCCCACCACCGGATGCAGTGCATGCCACATTGGCACGGCTGCACTGGCACTGGAAAATTGGATAGGATTGAGCCCTTAATCACTCAAGAAGGAAGTCCCTTTCCCCAGCCTGACAAGGAAAATGTATTGAGTCCTATGGAAAGCGAAACTGACTCACACCTGCACGTTTACTCAATAGTAGGCAAACTTGCCTGGGCTCCTGTCAAAGGCCCTTTATGATTTAAAATGTCTAAGAAAGGGCAAGGACAAAAGCCACTACAAAGGAAAAAAAAGTGACTTACTCATAAGTAGGTTTTGTTTGTGACCAACCATAGAGATTGTGGACATCATAGTGTCGAACTGGGGTTCCATCAGCCAGAAACTGTTGACTCTGCATGCACAGGGTTTTATCATTCAGACCAATTGATTTCCCCAGTAAGTCTAGGGAAGATAAAATGTATATTTTGGGAGATTAAAAAAAAATTCATATAAATCTTTACATTTAGCACAATATACAGCATGTCAAACTATGAAGTCTAGTTTCAGGGTCAAAACTGAATTTTCTGATTTTGAGTGAAACTCCACAAAATGTTAGAGGCAGGGGGCTGGAAAACATTAGTCTCATTCCAAGTGTATCTAAGTGAGTCTGGGCACTAAACAGTCCCCCACAGTTACACGATGGATGGGACGGGAAGAGAAGGATGGCACTGACCTAGGACCAATCACGCCAGGCTGCAGAAAGTGTCATGTTCTCCATCTCTCACCACCCCTCTACAGTACTAATGAGATTCAAGGTTTGGAACTTTAGACAGCTTTACTTTCCAAATGAAAAGAAAACTTCACTTACCTGGCATGTATTCAGGTTTATTTAGGGGGTTATCTCCACAGCCAGTAACTGAACCGGCAACGAAGCTGGCTGGTTCATTCATGTCCTTACATTGTTTAAAAAGGAAAAAAAGGAGCATAAGTAATTTATAGCCCAAGCCTATTCTATCCACTCCAATTATCAAATAGCATCCTGTGGGGAGGGCAGATATAGTGGTTTCCCCTGGGTAAGTGAACAATTGTTCCTGCACCCAGGAGTAAACCTCCATTATACAAGAGGGACTAGTCAGACCTGCACTAGCTAAAGAGCTGGCACAGGTCTGCAGCGACCCACACCATGGGATTGGATCCAAGAAGGGGATAGGTCTCTGCTGCTGTGGCCTCTGCTGCCGTTAAACCCACCCCCTTCCTGGACCCAATCCGCCCATTCCCACCCCCACTGCCACCTTATTCTGCCCTCCCCCAGCCTCCGCATCATTTTGACCTCCCCTGCCCCATTCATAATTTGAGTTTGGAGAGGGAGGAAAAGTTAAAGTTCCCAGCAGGGTCCACTCTTGGAGATAATCAAGATCAAGTGGCAAAACAGTAATTATTTATGAACATTTGATCAAGTTACTTTGTTCTAATTCATACTGATATATACAGTTGTGCATTGCTTAGCAATGTGCTGATTAATGACCAACTGGATACACAATGGTAGTGGTTAGCTGATAGTTATGCTTACCATTGTAAGCTGATGCCAAAGTGTAAGGTGCTGGGATGCCTCTTAGGGAGGCCCTGGAGGCCTCTTCTGGGTTGCACCAGGACAGTGAGCCTTTCTACTGGGCTCTGCAGGCCTCAGAATGGCCCACAGAAGCCTTTGGTTCACTTCCAAAAACCAGGTGTGCCTTCTGGAGGCTTCCGAGGTCCATTCTGAGTTCCACAGAGGCCCAGCACAAAATGGAGGAAGCCTCCAGAGCCTTCTAATGAAACATCCTTGCACCTGCTAAAGAATTTTGTTTAACAACCAAGCAGCTTAATAAAAGGGATTCGTGAAATGTAATCCCGTCATTAAGCAAAGCATACTTGTGTATGTGCTGTTGTTCACTACAAGCTCTCTGAGCTGGGCGAGCTATTAAAATTTCTAACACAAATATGGGTAAAACCAAGCAGCCTTTGAAGGTTTGCACAGACTTCTGTGCCTACATCAGTAGTCATCAGTTCAGTAAAATAGGTCAAAAGACTAAGCATAACTGGTAGTATAAAAATATTCTTGAAAAATACACAACTTTTTCAATAGCTCTTTTTTACATAAAAGGTTAAATAAAACTGCAGACAAAATTTAGATAAATGGAGACTTACAATCCACAGGCCATCAAATTTAATGCTTTTGCTTGGGTTGATAGTGTTAGTGTGGAAGTCTTGAATATGTCTTTTCCACCACTGAGCAGTAGAGTTGCGGAAGAAATCTGGGAAAGCTGCCCAAGCCCTGTATAACTGCAATTGTAATAAGAAAGTGGAAAAAAAATATATATTAATCAGTTGATACTTCTAGATTTATAATCGGTATAACAGGTAAGCAATTATGGCAACTCATCATGCTCCACCTATTGAGACCCATGGCACCCATAGATTGCAAAATCCTATACACCGGAGATGATTGACTTCAGTGGAACATGGTTTATCTTCATGTTCACCTCTCCACTAGGAAATCAACCCACAGACCTAAATGGCCACTCTGGACAAGATCCAATGCCTCATGGTGTCCTAGGGGATTACTTGGTTTTTTAACCCTTTCAACAGCTGGCTCCAAGGTACCTTTGAAACTCTTCTAAGTATCTAGGGCAAGGTTGCCTTGTGGCATGAACACTTTTCAGGGAATGAAAAACAAGTCTAATCCTTCTGGGTGCCCAGAGCTAGTTTCACGGTTCTTCAAGGTCCATCTCTGTGTCTTCACAGAGCCTATTTGATTTTGGGATTAGCACCTTTGTCATACTTATTAAATATTATTAATATTATATATTTATGTCATAATTATTAAATATTATTAAATATTAACCCCTGCTAATTGGGTAAGAGGCACTTTTTCAAGTGGGTGCTCCTTTTTTTAGCAGGGGGAGAGTAATTGGCCCACCTCACCCCAGCACTGTCTGTTCTAGTGGCTGTCTGCTGGTATTCATTTGCATCATTTTAGATTGTGAGCCCTTTTGGGACAGGGAGCCATTTAGTTATTTGATTTTTCTTTGTAAACCGCTTTGTGAACTTTTAGTTGAAAAGCGGTATATAAATACTGTTAATAATAATACTTATTAAATACTGCTTCACTGTGGTGATATCATCTCAATTTGACAAGAAGGCTGTTTTTTCCCCTTACGAAAATGAAGCAGAAAATTCAGTTTCTATCATTCAGGACATGATAAGGGATACTTGCTTCATTCAGATTAAAGGAGTCTAAAAGATCAAATACTTTGATTTCCCCCCCATCCACCCCACTCTAGGCCACAATCACCACTTCCAACAAGATCCACATGTCTGAAGATGCTGCTTGCATCTCTTTTTACCAGCTAGCTTTCCCTTCCCTCTTCCTGGGTGTACTGCAAGGGAATTAAGTGCACTCCAGAAGCTCTCCTTAACATTCCGTCGTGTAGCAGTCATTTTTGCTACAAACATCAGAGTGTCCGTACTTGTTCAAATGAGATAAGCCAGTGGTTCTCAATGTGGTGGGTCGAGACAACAACAACAACAACAACAGTATTTATATACCGCTTTTCAACAAAAAGTTCACAAAGCGGTTTACAGAGAAAATCAAATATCTAATAGCTCCCTGTCCCAAAAGGGCTCACAATCTAAAAAGATGCAAAAGAATACCAGCAGACAGCCACTAGAACAGACACTGCTGGGGTGAGGTGGGCCAGTTACTCTGTTAGACCCACCATAGGATGGGAAAAAGGGCCATTCCCCCTTAAGGGGAGTGGCCCAGGAGCAGGTGCCCTGAAGGTGTCACAGCAATTGTGGCGCTGCGGGGACCCAGGGGTATGAAGACATACTTGGGGGTCTGGAAGCGCCCCAGAGGGTCCTGAAGGCTCACAGTCCCCTCCGCGAGCCTTCTCTCTGCTACAGTGTGCTCTGTTTACAATCAGAACGCACTTTTGGTTTTCGATCGGAGCTTCAAACGCAAACTGAAAGTGCGATCTGATTGCAAACAGAGCACACTGTAGCAGAGAGAAGGCTCGCGGAGGGGACTGTGAGCCTTCAGGACCCTCTGGGGCGCTTCCAGACCCCCAAGTATGTCTTCATACCCCTGGGTCCCCATGGTGCCGTGATCACTGCAGCGCCATCAGGGTACACCCCCCCTCCAAGTCCCCACCCCCGCCAAAACTTACCCAGGTTACAACCACTGAGATCACCACCACCACCTACAACTATTCACAACCACTGAGATAAGCAATTAACAAGATGCCATTGTGCTCCACTACATTTACCTTAACTTGCTCATCCCAGGATAGCGACGTATTCACAAAAATATTAGGAAGATCTGGCCACACCTAAGACAAAAAAAAAGCATTATATTTTTAAAAAATCTTAATAAAATAATGAAGGTATGCAAGAGTAAACGCTTTCCCTCACAACAAACTTTTGGACTCAAAGTGACTCCTTCCTTGCATTCCTAAAAAAAACTCAAAAGGCTTTACCCCACTCCACAAATGAGCAACTTGTATTTTATTTTAATTTTTTCCCTCAGTCACTTTGTGCCAGCTTTGGCTAGTGTAATATAAATTAATCCATAAATTGTATGTATCAATTGTAAATTAATGTAATTGTAATGCATTGGAAATAAAACCAATTATGTATAAATTGTAAAGAGAAGGAAAAAAAACTGTTCAAGGATGGAACCTCCCCCTCCACCATTAATTTGATATATAACTTTTGCTAGAACAATATAAATATATTTCTGCTATCTGCCTTCTACTTTTTGTTGGGAGATGTTACACAATGTGGAGTGAGGAGAGATCGCATAGTGGTGGCAACTACAATACTCATACATGGCCCAATAAGAGAACCTGCCCCTTGGAGTTTATAAGTTCTGGTGGCAAGGGTGTTTGGCTTAAGCCAACATGCAGGGTGGGTCACCAATAGAGGGTACGACACCAAACGGGGGTCACCACTTTGGGTTGTCCCTTCAAATAGCCACAAGGTCAAGGGCCCTCATCCTTAGACAATCAGTTCCAGTGAGAAGGTGTGTGCATTAGATAGTGGGTGGGTCCATTTAATGGTTGATTGATTCCAGGCATAAGTGAAAGATTGACCTAACACAGATCAATCAATCAATCAATCAATAATAATTACATCCTTATATATACAAATATTCCTAAGTACAATATATGCTCAAACCAACTGACTGTTGATTTTGAAAGAAAAAAATGAACTTTTAATAGTCATCTCAAGCTGGCATGCCAATAATTCTTCTTTAGTCAGAAAGTTTATCCACTGATGGACTACACCTGTCTTCTATGGTTGTCAGACCAAGCTTGACAAACGGAACCACAATGATCTATCCCAAACCAACAATGTTTCAGGCTCCCATCCCATAGTATTTTTATGTAGACTAGGTAGCATTGCTAGCAGTTTGAGGCACTTCTATGTATGATGGTGATTAAGATAATTACACAATACATGACATATTACCTTTCCCCACACAATACCACTGCCATTGGGCCACTGAATGAAGACATCGTCTTGAAGGCCTGTTGTGTACGGTGGATAATCGTTTGTTTCATTTCCTGAAATGGCTGGATCCTGAAATGAAGAACCATATGCTTTTTGATGCAAGCATATCGAAGAGTTCTTCTTATCATTTATTCATGCACACAAACACATTAAAGCGCCTTTTTTTAAAGTTGCAAGGGAACACACACAGACTCAGGTACTGACCAAAATGATGATAAATCTCATTCCGTCCGCTTTCATTCTATCAACCAAAGCTGGAAGGTTTGAAAACTTGGGACTGAGAGTGAAGTCCAATTGCCTCTCCATGTAATCAATATCTGCATATTGTATATCCTACAGAAAACAGCGAAATTCATGATTTGGTGTGTATAATTCAACTTCATTTTCAGTTTTCACTGAATACAGTTTATTATTCCACTGAAACTTTTGGGGAGGGGCAGAGGACAGATGCCTTGCATCGGCCAAATGAAGGGCAAGATACTTCATAAGACTACTTATGTAGTCATCAGTGCCTCTAAAGCTCCACCCTTGTAACTCAGGCAGTTCCAGTGAACTGCTGCCCCTCAGCCTGTCTGTCATTTAGAGGGGGAAACAAAATGCAATAGCAATGAACCATAATACGTAGTTGACACTGTAGAAGGAAAACTCTAGTTCCCCCCCCCCCACAATCTCTCAAGAATTATAAGCCCTTCACCCTTAAACAACAGTTCTAAAAACCCAGTATAATCCTGTGCATTTATTTCTTGCAATGCATTTGCTTTCAGCACATACATGTTTTGATTATAATTATGAATACCAAAAGCAAAATTGCCACAGTGTGAAGAAACACACAAGAAAACTCCCATTATTTTTTTAAATCTTTGTAGGATAAAGCTAGGTACTTCCAACGTGTAGGAACCAAATATTCTCTTTAATGATATCAGGCAACAAGAACGCCAAGAAGATATGCTCTCTTTGCTATATAATGTGTCTATCCTGGCAAACAGTTTTATGTTAAATTTCTGCTTCTTAAATCTCTGCATATCAGGAACACGGCTAGGCATGTAACACTTCCATCTAATTTGCAGGCAAAAATTCTTCTGCATGTTTGCCAAATGTTTATGTTCCATGGCTGGAGCATGGCCTAATATATGAGTTTACACAGGGCCAGAAGCACAGCTGGGGGTTGGAGCAGTAAGTACAGCATGCTCCACAATGTGTCATCTAAGCACCCCTCCCCCTCAGTATGTGAGCCATTCAGGGCAGTGACAGCAAAGTACTATCGCTGCCCCAAATGGCTCCGACACCAAAGGGCAGGGGCTGCTTAAATGGTACACTGCAAAGCATGCTGTACTTACCACACCGCCCCCCCAACTCCACTTCTGCACAGGACCATTTACTAGAGTCCTCCACTGTGTTTGTGCTATATAAACCCAAAGTCAATTTCCTGGCATTTGCAGGAATGGCAGTGTCACCTAGGCCCAGCCCAGGTGGCTTGGAATCAACCTGGAGCAGGGTCCTCCTCAGGGGTAAGGGCCTCTTCTGGAGTAAAACAGGACTACTATCAGGACTGGGACCCCAGCCAAGTCCCTTCCCAGGGAGCAGGCCCTGGTGCCTCCTGGGAGCAGTCAGCAGGCACGTGGGTGGAAGGGGCGGGGCTGGAGCAGAACAAGGGGAGCCTCATAAGGAGGCTGGGAGGCGAAGGGAGTGGTCACTCCTCTCCAGTCGGGAGAGGGATCCCAGAGGAGGCGAAAGGGGGTAGCCACCCCGGCCTCATCCAGACAACTGAGGCTCCTCAGGGAACTCGGCAGACCTCAGCCCTGGAGAGAAGGGCCAGGGGCTGGGGGCCTCCAGACCCTCGTCATGCCTGGGGTCCTGGGGTAGAGATCAGAGAGGCGAGTCTACAACAGCCAGGACCCCCTCTCAACAAACCCCATTGGAGGCCAGGGATTCGAGGGGCAAGACCGGAGGTACAAGGGGCCCTCCTGAGGACAGCTGAGCAGACCCCCAGCCAAGGTACTGCAGTTCTCGGGAACCCATACCCCTGGCCGACAGACAGCAGTGGGAGAGCCAGGCCTGAAGCCCCAAGGGGTCAGGCCAACGTGGGGAACGGGCCGGGTATGCGCCGACGCCACCAGTCTATGTAAAACAAAGGGGCCTGTGACGTAACAGGCCCCATGAGTGTGAAGAACTTAACACGAGTAAACCGGCTGTATAAATCCACTATATCTGCCTCACGTTCTTCTTTTCGCCGACGACCGACACGCATCGTCCAGGTAAGCCCCCCGTGCTTGGGCACACCCAAAGGGGCGGGGTCTCCGCCAGCCATGGACGTCACAGGCAGGGTACTGAAGATTCAACAAACCGCTCAGCTTAATACATGACCCTGGAACTTGAAAATGCTATTTTTACACCCATAATTCTTCAGCTTTCAGTTAAGACAAAAGGTTCAAATCCTTGCTCATCCTTGAGGCTTGCTGATTGACCTAGGGCCAATCACTGTCCCTTGGCCCAAACTACTCCAGAAGGTTGTTGTGAAGAAGAGGAGGTCTTGTGTGCCCTCCTGAACAACATGGAGGAGAAATAAAAGCATAGCAAATAAACAGTCGTGGTCAACTTACATAGGGGATTTTAGCTGCCTTCATGCTATCGTACAGGTTAGAGATTTCTTCATCATTTTCATATCCATAGCGGCACAGCTGGAATCCTAAACCCCAATATGGAGGCATGACAGGACGCCCAATGAGCTAGTAATAATAAAAAATATTTATGTTGTCAAACAAAATGAAGGGCACAATGATTTGCTTTTAGTACATGCTCCACAAAATAAATTGAGACTTACTGCAGTGTATTCCTGAACCACTTGTTCTGGAGTTGGGCCCAAAACTACATAGAAATCCAAAATTCCTCCAATGGTTCGATAAGTCAAAGCAGGAGTTGGCTGAAATTTTACCTCTATAAATTCAGAAGAAAACAGAAAAAGAAGAGAATTATTATCATAGTAAGTGTAATAGCCCAAATCACCCTCTCTTCCTTTCAGGAGCATGACTGAGAAAGTCATGCCATCGATAGTCAAGGCTAAAGACTGTAGGAGTCCTTTCCTTCCATTTGAGAAATTAACCTTCTTTCCCAAAGTCCTATAGAGTGGGCAAGTTCTCACTTCTTAAGGAATGAACATCTCCCAAGTAAGAAGCAGTTTCAACTATCACAATATGGGACTATATTGCCTTGGCCAAAACACATAAGAGACCTTGCCACTTATGTGGAAGGTGTCCCCTTCTTGGGTAAGAAGATGTTGTTCTAGAAACCTCTGCTATGTTGCAGTGGCTTCTGTGATTACCTCTTATAAAAGAATAGGGGAGGCTGCCCTTGGGGAATCTACCAAACAAGAAGCAACATCCCCTGCCCCTGTTCTGGCAAGGGAAATAATACAGGGGGCTTGAAAATTTGGGGTTGGAGAATTATGTGGCTGACAAGCTAGCAGTTGATCAACCTGATATTGATTACTTTCATTCAGAAAGCAAAGAGGAGATGCCTCACCCATTCCATTACTGTTCAGCAAGAGAACTCCGTGTGCATTTCCATCCTTTTCCAAACCCATGTAAAAGGGGTGAACGCCATATGTGTTGAATTTGTACTGTAAGCATGACAGAGGAATAGCTTAGTATAAGGAAAATGACTTGTTTAGCAAGTTAATTTCCTTCCCAGAACACTTGGGAAGAGTACCAGTAATATACACACACTTCCAGATCACAGAACAAGAATCTAGGTTTTCTGATATTTTGCAAATTTAGTGCTCAGATTTCTTGACAAAATATAGCTGAGAGCACCAAAGCAGAAATGATTGAAAAAGGTGAGTAGATTGTTTGCCCAGGTATCCCCCCACAAACATGCATGACACAAAGACTTGGTTGAAACAAGGCCATGATTTATTCCAGTACAAAGCTGCACAGCGATTGGTGCAATGCAATGGGTCTTGTCTATGCTCCGCCCCCTTTAGTGCGGGCACCTAACTGGGAGGAGACAGTTCCTGTCTGAGGCCTCCTTTGGGCGAACCACCTTGGCTCAGAACCTGAGCTCAGAACCTGAGCCCCCAGGTTCTTCATCACCAACCCCTGGAAACAGGGGTCAAGTCAGCTGAATTGTTCTGCCTACTCTGAGCCAGGGAACCACAAAGTTGAGCATCCCAATTCCATTCCGGGGTCAAGCCAGGCTGCCCCCGACCCAGGCAGCCTCAGGGCTCAGCACTGGCCTTAACCCGGTCTGTTGCTTACCTGAAGGTAGACTCCGGTTCCCTATTTCTCCTCCCGTTCCCACACTACCCTGCCAGACATGGCCAACCTGGCTGAAAGACCCACAAGAAACCCAAAGGGACAGTAAGGGGTAGGCAAAAAAAGCTTCATCCCGTGGAAAATCAGGGGAAAAGTCAAAAAATTCCTACCCGGCCCCAAAAGGCGACCAGCTAGACTTCTGACTGTGCTTGAAGGGTGGGTGGGTGGGTTCCACTGCTGCCGAGGAACCAAGAGGCTGGGGGAAAGCATGGGCGCCAGGCTTTAAACTATGCACCCCAGGCTTGCCCCTCCCCCAACCAATAGCTGCCCAGCACGTCACGCGGGCAGGGAACCGGGCAACCCTCCTTCCACCTGCATCCACAGCTGGAGGGCTTTTCCTGTTTGGTCTGATAAAAGTCACAAGCTTGTTATTCAAAGGGTCTCAAGTCTTTAAAGTTTTGTGGCTGAACCCTGAAGTTGGCAGTGTGAAATTTTGAAAAAAATTTATATTGTAGGGCTAATATTTACAAAACTGAGCTGTAGCTCTTCCTGACATTTGTAACAGTTGCATAAAATAAAACAGTTGCGGTACTCATAAAATTCAGTACAAAATTATGTGAGACCTCACTGCACACAAAGGAATGCATATATGTTCCATAGAAGCAGGTTTCTTTACATTTATTTTATTTCTTTTTAAGCTCATGATACTAATGTACAGATACCATGGAAAACACACACACACACACACACACACACACACACAAAATATATTTCTTTGAATATATTATAAATATTGAATTCATTTCTTTATATTTCTTTGAATTTATTATAAATATTGACCCACAGCAGCTGCTGGGGCTTACCTCTGAGGCAAGGGAACATTTGTTCCCTTACCCTGAGGAGGCCTCAACATGCCAAAATTCCACTGCAGGATACAACAGAAGCTGGGTTGGAGGTTGGACTGGGCTTCTCTTTATCTTTTTTTGTTAATAACTGGAATGGAATGCTAGCCATACTTAAAAAGCAGAATAATAACCGAGTGGAACTGAGGTTCTGCCCATCCCTTTTAATTTGCCATCATAGTTATGTGCCTTTTCATCAAGATGCATGTATGGAATCTAATTCCACTACTGTGTTGGAGTGCTTCAGGATTCATGTGCAGCTTACTCATTTCAACAAAATCCAACAGGACAGGTAGCGTCAACACAACTAAGGTTTACCTTGGATTTTTACACTGTAAGAAGCAGATCTCATTATGTACAGACAAATGACCACCTAAGCTCAAAACCTGCATCTCTCATATATTGAGTTTTGTGCCGCTATAATCAAGAAAGCAAAGAACAATTGGGAAACTCATCAAGAAAGCAATACTCACTCCAGGAGACTGATCCCTGGCAAACATTCCCCAAGTGACCCAATCCATCTCCTGCCGGTATTGTTTATGCTCTGTTTCACCAAATCCATACACGTACTGCGAGGGGAGGCGCGTTGAAATCTGAATGAACGTGTCACTAAAGATGAAGCCGGGCAATTGGGAATCCCAACTGCAATGAAATTGTTAGCCAGTCATTATCAGAAAGGGGGGGGGGGAGAAAATAGCAAAAAGATGGTACCTGCATATGTTTAGAGGTTGAGTTTTCATGACCATAATGGGAAGAAGAAAAAAAGAAATACTATTGCTAGAGGTCCATTACTATTGCTAGAGGTTCATTACTAGAGGTCTATTACATCCAGTGAGTAAGATAGGATTACATGCTAAATCTTACTGAACCCAATGGGCTTCCATCTGGGTAAGGTAAATAACACCATTTTCAAACACCTCTAACTATTGTGGATGCTAACATTGAGATTCTTAGTACCAATTTTCTTTCTTTCTTATTTCCTGAAAACACTGAAAAAAACTGAAACACAGAGTGGCTTTTACCAATAAAGTTTATGATTCTATCCAGGATTGAGCTGCCAAGGGGAAAGTCTTCTGCTGCCGTAAAATGTATGTCCATGGCATTTGCACAACACCATTGGCGACCATTTTCTGAGTGTTGCTGCATGAAGTGGCAGTGCCACAGTTGCACTGCTGAACCCGGCTACGCCCTACAGACCTGGTAATTCAGTAGTTGGGTCAGGGGTCAGTGGGAAGGGGTGGGGAGTGGGAGGACTAGGGAAATAACATGGCAGAAAGTGGGGAACTGGGGGGGTGGGGAGGAGTCAGGAGGGATAGATCCAGTAACCATGATACATGCTGGATCTTACTCCCTCCACTACAAACCTTCAGGCTCCTTTGCTCTTCTTGGAGCAGAACCATACGTGAAGTAAAAAATACATTTTACTTACCTCCCACTCTCCCTTGGGTCACCTTCCATCCTTGCTGGATGCAGTGTGCCCCTTTTTGGCTATAGCAGCATTGCTGACAGGAGAGAGGATTGGGGTCTTTGAATGGTTGGCAACCTTCAGTCTGGAAAGACTATGGTATAAGCCTACAGCACCCGGTATTCCCAGGCGGTCTCCCATCCAAGTACTAACCAGGCCTGACCCTGCTTAGCTTCTGAGATCAGACAAGATCGGGCATGTGCAGGGTAACAGGTCTTTGAATGGTAAAGAGAATTAAGACTATTCTGATATGGCAGCTCTCTGGTGCAATTGTTTCATAAAGTGTTGCCAATAAATATTAGGTATGTAGGGTGCATCCATATGGCTTTTCTTGTATTCTTCAAAATACATCCAGGTGCCTAGTGATACACCAGGCACCCAGGTGCTACAATCCTAACCACACTTTCCTGAGAGTAAGCCCCGCTGAACAAAGTAGGACTTACTTCTGAGTAGACCTGGTTAGGATTGTGCCCTTAGATCCTGTAATTTTAACACCTTATCTTGGGACCATGCAGCCCCAATGGAAATGGGCGGCAGGTCATGTCAAAAGAACCAGAACCTTCAGGTGTAAGAAGACTTAATAATCCTATGCTCTTGCTAAAACAAGACAAAACAAACAGGCTTCAGGAGACTGAAGATGTATTGCTAGTCTTCAGAGCTGTGGTGTCCTTCCTGCCTTACATGCCCTTTGTAAGGAAAACTGCCAACCAATCAAAACTTTAGGAAACCTTGACACAGAAAGAAAAACCTGCCTGCAAAATTGGCTGTCACAAACACAAGGAATCCCATCATATGTTTTACCAGTGCTTCTAATTTTAACAACAAGGAGGTGAGCAGGGAAAGACAACTCTCTCTACCACCACATTTTTCTTTTTCTTTATACATTTAAAGTGATGAACTGTGAAGGGAAAAAAATCAGAAATCATTCAGAAACGGTGAGGGAAATATTTTAAGCTCTGATGGCACTGAATAGGTTTTGATGATCTGTAATGCATCTGTGGTGCTCTTCCTTGTTTAATGGGGTGCTTATCTCTCTCTGCTGTCTGATCACTTGAGATGACAGGTACATATAAGAAAAGCTAAACTAAGCTTAGCTTGGTGCCTGCTGATCCTAAAAGAAATAGAGTGAATACTTTGTTCGCAAGGTATTTACTGAAAAGATTATGGCAGAACAGAGCACTTTGTGGGGTTTGAACCATGAAGTCAGTTGTTCTCTAAAAACCATACATAAATTAAAAACTATTATGTGATTATGAGAACCTTCTCCAATTTGATCCAACTCACTGTCTGCACTCAGCCCTATAGATACACCTTCCTCTGCTCATTCCAATCTCAAGTTTAAATTCCAGGTAACGTACACCTATATTTTAGTTATAAGATTATTTTTATCCTTCCTTTACACTTAAGTCAACAAGGTGACTAACAAAATAAATATAATTAAAATGGAAAATGACAGTGTAATAAATTTCATGTAATAAATTTAAATTTAATTTAATGAATTTAATTTAATAAAAGCTAATGACAATCAATGAGAACTTATGAACAAATCTGAGAGAGAGAGGAGGTAAAATAATTAGATAGGCCGCTAACCATGACTATCAGCCCAATTCTATGCAATATTCACTCAGATGTAAGTTCCACAGTTCAACTTGGACCTACTCCCAAATCACTGTGCATAGGATTGCAGCCTAAATACGGTCCCTCAGAGAATGTAACGAATATGGTATATGGCTAAATTGCAATCATGTGTAATAAAACAAAGGACAATTCTAGACAGGTGGAGACACTTTGAGGTAATTAAGAATCAAGAAAATAAATACATCACTTATTTATATGTTGGTACCATTTTGCTAAAAGAAACAGGGTTGTCCACTTAGGAGGCAAGGTGAAGCAGCTGCCTTGAGTGGCAGGCTGGGAGAATTGACGGGAGGATGCCCTGCACCCCACATCTGCCTATCGCCTCCCACAGTGCACAGCCCACCTGGGCTCTCCACCCTGTCGCTGCCACATCCTCTTCTCACTTGTTGCCATTGGAGAGCAAATTGAAGGAGGATGGGAAGGCACCTTTCCTGCTCCTTCAGCACGATTACCCAGGACTGCAACAGGGGAGCTGGAGAAGGAGGCCTGTGAGATCCTGTTTGTGATCTGACTCTTTCCAGGAGAGTGATCAAGAAGAGGATCCTCACTGCTGCCACTTCTTTTCCTCCTCTGCATATTGCATTTGTAAAACTGGTTGGATGGTGCAAATTCTGGAAGCGGAAGCCTCTTAACAACATAAGAAGAGCCCTGCTGGATCAGACCAAAGGCCCATCTAGTCCAGTCTCCTGTATCTCACAGCAGCTCACCAGATGCCTTAGGGATCACACACAAGACAACAAGAAATCTGCATCCTGGTGCCATCCCTTGCATCTGGCATTCTGAGGTAACCTACTTCTAAAATGAGGAGGTTGCACATACCCATCATAGACTGTAACCTGTGATGGACTTTTCCTCTAGGAATTTGTCCAATCCCCTTTTAAAGGCATCTAGGCCAGATGGCATCACCACATTCTGTGGCAAGGAGTTCCACAAACTAAATACACACCAGGTAAAGAAATATTTTCTTTTATCTGTTCTCTTCCTCTTCCACAATTGTTCCCTAGAAGAAAGAAAACTTTCTTCTAACAAGTTTTGAAGAAAGAGCAGAGGAGGCAGAAAAAAAGGTATGGGCTGGCAGTAAAAGAGATGAAGGTGGGGTAAGAAGTGATGATGGTTATGATTGGGAACTCTGGGAATGGAATTTTAGCAGATTTGGGAGCTGTTTTGGCTGAACCAGACCTGATTCTGACCTTTGTGACATGACAACAGGGTTTAATGACCTACTGTAATTGCCACTTACATGACTGTTCCTGTGCTCCTGCGTCGAACTTGGATACCAAATGGATTGTTCTGAATTGACACATCATAGAGACGGTTCTCAGGAGTACTTGCAGGGGTGCTGGGGAGATTCAGTGGCACTGGAACCTCATATCTTGGATTACTATAATCATATATCTGAAGAAAAGGAAGAGTATTCAGCTTAAAACAGTCATGTCACAAGTTTGGAATTGCAGTTTATGTCACTTGACTGCAGTTACATCTCTGTCAACATGAACGAACCTTCTACTCGTTTTAATGAGAAGGCAGAGAAGTCCTCTGATAAACAAGACATCATTGGCTAAAGGAAATGAACTCATAATGTGAACCGCCTGTGCCTATTCAAGCTGTTTTGCCTGGAAGAAATTGTACTTAAACTGCAAGATTGCAATACTACAAATAGGCCCAAATCCTATCCCCCAACACCAGTGCAGCCACATCAAAAAGGCATGCACTGCATCATGTGGTGAGAGGGTTGACCTGAAGGAAAGCAGGAGGTAAGTAAAATTTACTGCTTTGGTGGCGCATATCCAAGGAGGGGAAAGAGGCAGGAAGGTTTTTGAAAGAGGGGATAAGAACTGGTGTGTGCACCACCGGTGCCAGATCCACCCCCTTCTGTCTTCTGGGGGGAAGGGAGCCAGGTAGAAGAGGGGTGGGACTGGCAGAGTAGCTCCACCGGATACAGAACCCCACGTCGGGTTTTCCAGCCCAACATGGTGCCTCTCAACTCTGCGACAAAATAGCCAGTGCAGACTTGAGTAACCCCATTGTGGGGCTTGCACCCTTAACTAGGGAAAGGGGACGAATGTCCCCTTCCCCTGAGGAGATGTCGGCAGCTGCCCGGTGTCCATAGGATGAAGCAGTAGCCATTTTGGTGGGCATCAGTTCCCCCTATTGATGGGCATCGGTCCGTCATCATTAGGTTACCTTTATTTTCTTTTTCTTATTTTGGAACCAATACAGATTCAACAGCCTTTTGCCATTGATGGAAAAATCTGCTTTCTGAAAAGTTGGAAGACAATTTGCAAAATAATTATTGTACAGCGTGGGAATGAATTTACCTTAAACTGAAGCATGTGATTCTCGTGATATTTCACCTCCAAGCGAAGTGTGTCAATGGGAGTTGGGCGGCTAACAGATTTAGTGCTTCCACCAAGGTCTGCCGTTAAACCAGAAGATGTGTATTGAATTTGGTTGACAGAATAACCGACGTTGGGAGGGTAGTAACAGAAAGGCACAACTGCTGTATTACTAGGCTGAAAGTGACACATTTCGAGAAAATATATTGGTTAGTGAACAGAATTTGAATATAGCCTGAAAATTGTGAATGCAAAATATCCTGTATTGTGGTTTCGCTTGGGGGCAATGCGGTGATGCTTCCCCCCCTCGCTCATGCGACCGTGTCAAGACTACCAGTCACAGCACAGTCACTGGGAGCAAAGCCGGTCACTTTAGATGAAGCAGCCACCTTTGTTCCCAGCGATGTGAGACTGTACCAAGCATGACTTTGGGGGCAGCAGGCAGGAGAACCTGCCTACCCCCTTGGCAGCTGTGCTCAGTGTAGTCTCAGGGAGTGAAGTGGCCAGCTTTGTGCCCAGCAACTGCACTGAGTCTAGCTGCAGAGGCAGTAGGCAGGTTCTCCTGCTCACCGCCTCCAGTCATGCTTGGAGCAAAGTCAGCCACTTTGGAAGAAGTGACTAACCTGGTCCTAAGTATTCCAGAAATGATTGGGGTGATGCCATGATGTCACCACAATTACGTCTGGGGCAGCCGGGTGGAGGTGGCATTTGGGGTGCCTGTCCCGGGTGGCCGGATCATCCACTATGCCTCTGGAAATACTCTCCCCCACTACTCTCTCTTTTTCTCTTTGGGAAGAAGAGAGCAGCAGTGGGGACTGGAGAGCATGAGAAAAAGATGGAGGTTGGCATCCTCACACTCACTAGGGCGTCAGCCTCACCTGGCTTCATGGAAAAAGCCCTGCCCTAGTAGTAGCAGCTGTGTGAATAGTATTATCCCGCATAGCTGCTGCAGAGGGTACTGAATAGAGATGGGCTCCCTGAAATAGATGGTGTGGGGGAAAAGGAAGGAGGAGGGAATGTGGGAAAATGCTGCTTTGCATACTTAAAGCTTAAAGACAATTGAGAATTAGGATTTGGAGAATAATCCCAAAGGCCATGCAAAAAAAGAGGGTTTGAAACAGTGGTCCCCAAACTTATGGCATCCCTGCACTCTCTTCTTTCCAGCTCAGCCTGGTACCACCATCTTGGATTGCTGTGCCCAAATCTCACAAGATCTTGAGTAATCTAAGATGACAGCACCAGGGCAAGCTGGTAGGAGGAGCCACCAGGGACGTTCTGCAAAGCCCCTGTGAGTGTGCCTTGGCCCCCTAAGGCACCATGGTGTGCAGTTTGCACCATGATTTAAAGCAGGGGCGTCGAAACCCCGGCCCGGGGGCCACTTGCGGCCCTTGAGATCTCTCAATGCGGCCTTCAGGGAGCCCCCAGTCTCCAATGAGCCTTTGGCCCTCCAGAGATTTGTTGAAGTCCGCAGTGGCCCAACGCAACTTCTCTCAGCGTGAAGGCAACTGTTTGACCTCTTGTGTGAGCTGTGGGATGAGAGCGCCCTCCACTGCTTGCTCTTTCAAATCTGTGATGCAGCAGTGGCAGCAAAGGAAAGGCCAGCCTTGCTTTGTGCAAGGCCTTTTATAGGCATTGAGCTATTGCAAGACCCTCATTCATTCATATAAGTTCATCTTTAATATATTCATTTATGTAAACTTATGTAAATTTATTCAAATTTTAAATGTAAATTAATTCTTTTTTCCCCCCGGCCCCCAACACAGTGTCAGAGAGCTGATGTGGCCCTCCTGCCAAAAACTTTGGACACCCCTGATTTAAAGGAAGGGAGGCAGCTGTACCATATACTCGTCTTCAACCAACAGAAGGTTCAAAAGCAGATATGGCAAGAAACATTGAGTCAATTTGCTTTTTTTTCTTTCTTTGCTTACTTCCCATATGCAGCCAAGAGCATTACAGCTTTGTTCTGTCGCATCCGGTTCTGGATGACAATCAAACCTGTCAATTTCTCTTGTGACCTGGTCCCAGGAGACAGTGTGTGATTCCCCCAACTTGAGTTGAAGATTTGTGACATGGGCAACCTATGAAAATCAAAATCAGTTATAAACATCAACACGATATTTTGAGGCTTGCTAGCTCCCCCCCCCCCCGCTATACACAGTTTCCTTGATTTCCTAATTTTCACAAAGAAGGTGAAAGTGATGCCGTTTGCAGCACCTGGGACTCTGCATGTTGTATTTTTCAGACATGCCTTTACGGTAGATCCACAGTGCAAATGTGGTGAAATCTCTTTTCTGTAATGTGTGGGGAGGCCTATGTATCGGTACCTTACAGCAGGGCAATACTCAATCCATGCTCATTGATAATTCAAAATAATTCTTATGAATGATTACTTTTAATCATCCTTCCTTAATTTATATTTTCATTCCTAACCGAGAATAAAGATGTTCATCAAACACCACAACCAGAGCAGGAATTACACGTGCTATCTCCTATATTTGCCCATTTTCTTTGGCAACACACCTTAACATTGGCATTCACTACCTAGAGCCATCCATGTGACTCATCCTAACCTGTGCTGGAACTGGCAGGCCAGCTGGCCTGTATTATATCCACCGCAGGGTTGGAGGTAGATCCCGCACAACTCGGAGTAAGGAGATTTATTTCCCCTTACCTGGTGACACACGGCAGCCACCTCAATGGGGCTACTCAGATCTGCACCAGCAAAATCACTGGCACAAATTCAAGCAGCTTGGTGCCAGAGGCCAGTCCCAACCCCTCCTCGGCCCAGTCCACCCACCGGTCCGCCCACACCTGCCCTCCCCCACCCTGAAACACCCCTCTTCTGCCCTCCCCAGTCCTCCCCAACCCCTGAACCATCCTCCCTTGGCCAGAGCAAACTCACTGGGTCCAGAGATGGATTAAGCATGAGAAGGCCAGCACGCACCCTTGCACTAGCCTCCCCAACTCCCAAGGTGGCACAAACGTACTTTACAGCATGTTTGTGACACCAGGTCATTTGAGCCGGCCTAACCGCCGGCTAGGATTGTGTTCCCAGTCCCTCCCACTCTTTAAGAAGAAACTTCAGACACTTTTCTGTCAAGGGTCTTCCCTAATTTGCTTCCCTAATTTAACAGCAATCCTCCTCCATCCAGCTCAGATTAGTTCCCTGGTGCAGAGGGAGAAAGCAACTATATCTAGAAGTAATACTTCACCTCTATGCCATCTTCCTGGTTGAAACCAATCTCCCAAAGAAAATATTTAACACTCAAAGTGCCATTGTAGCAAATGACATGTCAAGAGCTAACTAGCTGCTGGGGGGGGGGGGTGATTTTTGATAAAAAGTTTGGCACTGTAGGCACTTGTGTTTCTACAGTTGGAGGTGGAACCTGTTTTTTCTATTCAGTTTTAATCTGGTCCTATGCAGCATACGTTGCATGTGAAAAAGATTTCCACCTTCGGCCTTTATGAAAGCTCCAACAGTCTTTAGTATTTACCTTATCTGCTGCATTGTAACTGAAACCAAAATTATAATTTTGAGCCACATTGTTGGAGGTCACGGTCACTGCTGTAACCTCAAGGAGTAATCCAAGGACTTTGATCTCTGAAAATGTTAAATTATGTGGATCCGTGTAGCCATTCTGTGCCACTGTCATGGTTAAGGAATTCTGAAAGATAACAGTATACAGATAACATTGTCACCAAGACCTTCTGATAAAGAAGCAACAGAATGGAACATGATTTATGTGGGAGGTAAATATCATTAGCAATCCTGTGAGAAGCACACTGATTTCAACTTAGGCAAATGTAACTCATTTCTCGAGGATTTTGTCTTCCAAGTATGTGATTATATTTAAATTAAAAAATGCACAGTAAACCTCACCTCCTACCAGCAGTTTCCCAAAATGCTGATAACTGAGAAACACTTTTAAAAAAACTTCTTATTTTTGAAATTTAATTTTCATATTTTTTACAATGTACACAACACAAGAAGAACAACATTAGCATAACCCAAGAACATTAGGGAAGAGACGCAAAGTCTAAACAATACTTAACAAGAACAGGAGGAGCAGATGCAATTTTACAGTGCAATGACAGATGTAACTTATGTGAAAGCAATAAACATAAGGAAACGCTCAAAATGATTTCTACTCTCCCCTGTCAAATAAGCAAATTTGTTTGTCCTTACCCATTCACTTTGAGCCTTCCCCTGAAGTGCAAAAGGGGTAGTTTTGGAGCTAACTTGTGGAGTTAGCTACTAGTGAGGCATACAAGGAACAGAATTTTTTAATTGCACAGCACAGATCTCCCCAACCCCAAACTCTGAGATACTTACTGTTAACTGGAACAGGCTAATGGCCTCTCTTCTCTTACCATTCATTTTGCTTTCTAAAACACACAAACCAGCAGCTACTGATTCCCTGACTCAAGATCTCTCCACATCCCATAGGCTCTAGAAGTGCCAAGTCCTGGAAGACTTTCATATTGATTTTCAAAACGGTTTCTCTGTTTACAAACATACCTACTTCTGCATATCTCCAGATTCCTGCATAGTCCAGGAGTCTGCCACAGAATGCAGAAACCACTACTTTATTTTGAGGTGGCATTCAAACTGATTTGCATTTAAACTGGTAGGTACTCAGTCACCTAAGGGCCAATCCTATCCAATTTTCCAGTGCTGTTGCAACCATGCCAATGAGGCAAGTGTTGCATCCTGTGGTAGAGATGCAGTCACAAAGTGCTCCTCAAGGTAAGTTCCCTTCACTTGTTCCCTTACCTTGGGGCTGCATTGCGGCTACACTGCTGCTGAAAAGTTGGATAGGATTGGGCTCTGAGTCAGCTACTCGAGGGAATGACGACGACGACAAAGGCTGGTCTTGCTACTTTTTAAAAATGTTGGAGGCACACTTTACTCAGTATCACACCCCAAAATATATGTTTTTAGAATTATAGGCACACCCCTTTATCAGCAGGAGTTCCGTTCCACAACTCCCTGCGGAAACCTGAAACCACAGATACAGGTGGACGCCTGTCCCCGCGGTCTAGGGGTCACCCCCCACCTTCTGGAGTCTGTGGAGTCCAGTTCAGGGGAGTCTGAGCTCAGCAGAGGCTGAAGATGTATAGCTGTATATGCCAAAATACATGACTTCCAATTTCATGGAGAAACTGAAAGTGATTTTTTAATGCCTTACAAGAATTGGGAGGCCCCCCTCATCTCTGGAGGGGGTGTGCGCAGGGATGTGTATGCTGGGGGGGCAGACCTGATCCATGGATAATTGAATCTACAGATATGAGATTCATGGATATGCCCCCCCCCCGGATGCCTAGAACTTACTGGTCCTCAAAAGAACCTACACATAGTGTCTCTTCATCTTTCACGATTCCAGTGGAAAGGAGGTAAACCCAGAATGACACAGTGCAGAGGGGCAACAGACAGCTTCCTCTGAGAGCAGAGATTTGCGCTGATTGAATACTCAAATCACATCAAATGCAGTGAGTGCACTCCAATACTGAACTTACACAGATGCAGCGGACTCCCAAGTGTCACAAACATGTGGCCTGCTAACGCTGTATCCTGTCCCTGCACCACCCGAATAAGGTAAGTTTGAGCAGATCTGGGGAGACCAGTGCAGGAGAGGGTGGTGAGAGGGTGGCATGGGGTTGTTTGGGGTCAAGGGAGCGTGGGCCAGTGGGTAGACTGAACCCAGGAAGGGAAATGGCACTTAGGCAACATTATAACCCCTCTTCCGAGCAGCCCAACATTACACAGGATGTTTGAATCTACACCAGCAATTTTGCTGGCACAGATCCAAGTAGCCCTATTGAAGCAATACAGGGTAAGGGGAAATAAATCCCATTACTCTGAGTTGCATGGGATCCACCACCTAACCTGCACTGGATAGAGTGCAGGTCAGTTGGCCTGTCTTTTCCAGTGCAGGATAGGATTGGGTTGCAAGTTACCAGTCTTTGGTAGAGGACCAAGGCAAGGAAGGAACAGTGAATGTTTTCTGCAGGAGAGAGGAGAAGATTTGCCTCTGTAAAATAGGTGAAACTTTTTAAACAGGGCTATAGTCAATGGAGACTTGGGGGAAGGAGAGCTCCAGGAATTAGTCTGATGCAGAGTCAGTGATGGCATTAGCAGAGTCACTCAGGACCTAAGCTGAGAAGGAGCAACAGGATCAGCAGGAGGACCACTGAGAAACTTGCCCAGGGACATGTTAATGTCAAGGGCTGGGTCATCAACCTTACCTAAGAGGTTGACACGAGGCAGCTCATGCTATAATAAATCTATGGTTGAGTGCAAATTTATCTGGGAGTTAGTTACTCAGTGGTGTTCTGGATAGATTTCTCCCTCACCTTCAAAATAGCATGATCAGGATTTCATTTCATTTTCCTCTCCCATCTTCCCTGCCAAATGCAGTCTTGCAAGGGGTTTTTGTCTCCAATCATCTTACTGTCCAACATGGTGACTTTCCATTTCCATAACCCCAGTGCACAGTGCATCTCACTGCTGCATAATAGTTTTTTTTTTTTTTTTTTTTTTTAATAATATTGGACACAGCAGTATCTTGTGAAAGGTATACAGTATCCAGTATATGCCTGTATTTGGTTCCATATGAATTTATTTTTGTTAGATCAGTGATTCTCACACATTTAGCACCGGGACCCACTTTTTAGAATGAGAATCTGTCAGGACCCACCAGTAGTGATGTCATGACTGGAAGTAGCATCATCAAGCAGGAAAATTTTTAGGAATCCTAGGTTGCAGTCTTACCTACATTTACCCAGGAATAAGTCCCATTTACTATCATTCTTCAAAGCATATACATACGAGCCTGTTAAAAGTACAGGTCTGTAACATTTCCCCAAATGCAGTCACAAATCAGGGTAGCATCAATATGTTAAAAATAAAATATTGAAATGAATGGGGACCCGCCTGAAACTGGCTTGCAACCCACCTGGTGTGTCCCACCCCACAGTCTGAGAAACACTGTTTTAGATTGAAGCCTATTGAAGACATCCTGTGATATGCTATTGAGCAATGAAGAAATCACAAATGCAAGCTTTGGCAATACACCAAATCTTCACAATGACAATAAGCCCAAATGAAAACATTAGTTATTTAACTCAACTCTGAAAATTCACCTTCATTTTAGTTATTCTCGGGTCTACTATACTTTCTCGAATTAAATTCAGTCAAAATCACTTCCTTTTTTTCCAAGGAAGAAAAGGCTTCCAGTGGCAAGCAAGCCTCTTAAAAGCATATTCAGGCACATGTCTCATTTGGCCCTATCGTGAAGAGACTGGGTGCATGACAGTGAATGCTGGACTGAGAGGAACAAGATACGGACAGAAGAAAAGGCAACTTACCAAGACAGACAGCAACAGCAATGCTCTCCCTCCCATGATAGCAAGAATGCTGCCAGGCTAGAGTGACTTTAATCCAAGTCTGATGTTTCTATTAAATTAATTAAATGCTGGCTCAAAGCAATGACACAGCATCTTGGTAGATGAGATCTATGCCCATTCATCTGAACCCACTGTTCCACAGCAAGCCAATCCAAAACTTTTGGGCATTTGAGCCAGCCCCTCCTACACACACACACACACACACACACACACACAATTTTCCCTTAGTGTGTTCCCATGATCCTTTGCAATGCGCACACAGATAGGGCATTCTAAAGAGAACAGGCAGTGAAATCAGGATGGCAAAGATCTCCAGTTTTGCATTTTGCACAAGCAGTTTTCTTTGTAGGTTTTGCTAATCTAAGAAACAACAATTGTGTATCTCCCTCCCCCCCTACTGTCCCCTTGCCATGTGTCAGTCACTTTCAGGGAACAAATATAATCACTATCCCAAAACAGGGTGACTAGATACAAAGGTCAGCAGAGTGCCTATACCTTTAACCATTGTGTAAATGAGGGAATTTTGGCAGGTGCAACTTAAAAAACCCTTCCGTGTTGAGCTGCACCTGCCAAAATTTTTGCTTCTACACAATGGTTAAATGTATAGGTGCTCTGTCCTCCATTGTATCTGATCAACCTGTCCCAAAACAAAAAATGAACAAACAAAAACCAAGCTAGCAAAACTACCACAGCATAGGTGAGGTTTAAACAAGCTTAACAACAAGGCAATTGATCTAGTAAATGATTGCTGAGCTCACTCACAGACAGTGTAGGAAAAAGGAAGGTCTGAATGGCTCCCCCTCACTAGAATATGCTCCAGTTTCCTTCACTGGGGGAATTCCCGTACTCTTGTATTTACTCATCTTGTGTGGACTTTACAGCCTGACACTGTGCATGTTTATTTAGAAATCCCATGTTCAAATCCTTCCTGGGTGACTTTGGGTCAGTCACTCTCTCAGCCTCACCTACCTCACAGGGTTATGGAGACGACAAAAGGAAGGGAGGAACTGTGTATATACCATCCTGAACTCCTTGGAGGAAAGGCAGTACAAAAATGTGAACAACAACAACAGCAATATGTGAAGGTCCCAGTGAGTTCAGTTCATTCTTACAATTGCAAGTCTGACTTGAATGACTTACAGCCCAATCCTGAGCTGCCCAGCACCCAGAGGAGCAGCAGTGCCAAAATGGCTGCTTCTGCATCCTATGAGCAGCCACAGGAGTCTCCTCAGGGGAAAGGAACATTTGTCCCCTTCCTCCAGGTAAAGGTGCAGGCCCCGCAATGGGGCTTCTCAAGTCTGTGCCAGCTATTTTGCCGGCGCAGAGTTGAGTCCCCATGTCAGGCTAAAAGGCCCAATGCGAGGTTCTGGATCTGGCAGAGCTTTGTCGCCAGACCCCTCTGTGCCTGGTGGATGAGGTAGGGACTAGGTAGGTAGGGCTGGTAGGGACAAGGGGGTGGGGAGGTGGTAGATCCAGTGTTAATGGTGCATGCCAGATTCTATCCTCTTCTTTTAGAAGCTCCCCACCATCTCTCTCTCCTTGAACATACACAACCAAATTAGGTGGCAAATGTCTGAGGGGACCCATCGGCAACCCCAGGGCTTGCTGGAAAATAAGTATAAACGTCTTATACTTACCTCTTGATTGCCTTCAGGTTCCCCCACCCCCACCCCGATGCAATGCACACCTTTTTGGTATGGCTACATTGGCAGGGGTGTAGAAGATAGGATTGGGCCCTGGGTTTCTTGTGTTTTGCTCTATAATGTAATTGGGAATTCCACAGTGCAGTGAGTCCCAGGAGACTGATACAAAATTTAGACTTGACCTGGGCAACACAGGGCAGTTTGAGGGCCTACCAGGGTGATCCTTGTATCAGTGTCCCTCAAGAGCCAAACAACATGTGGGAGATCTGTGATTACATTTTTATGCTTTGCCAAGAGTAGCCATAGTGGAAAGGGGCGAACTGGTTCACAGCATGGCATGGAGGATGTAAATCTTTTCACCACCCCATTACCCAGTGCTGCAGCTGTGATTCAAAACTCCCTACTAAAAAGACTTACTAATAACCACAGAAATGAAACCCTAAAAGCACAAAAACTGTTCCTGTAACTTTAATTACCCTTGCTAGTTGGGCAAAGAGGCTCCTTTTAAAGTGGAGTCCTCTTATATTTAGAGGAGGGGAGCATCTGTCCCTCTTCACCCCAGTATCTTTTTCCAGTGGCAGTTGCTGATGTCTCTTCTCCATCTCCTTCTAGACCACAAGCTCTTTGGGGACAGGGAGTCATTTATTGATTTGTTTTGCTATGTATGTTTTGTGAGCTTTATTTATTTATTTATTTATTTATTTATTTATTTATTTTAAAGCCAATATATAAATTTCATTGTAGTACCAGTAGTAGTAGTAATAGCAGCAACACTAGCACCTCCAGCAGCAGTTCCAACTGTAGCTTTCATGGGGGACCAATTGAATTGGGAAAATGGGGGCAAAGGATTGAACCTCCCCTTTGTTACTCTGGACTTGGAAAGATTCTGCCTGAGTCACATAGAATGCAGTCCTGTACATGTCAACTCACTGCATTCAGTGGGGCTTATGTCTAGGAAACTTAGGCCCAAATCCTGACTAACTTTCCAGCAGTGGCATAGCTGTGCCAATGGGACTTGTGCTGCATTCTGCAGTTGGGGCGCACTCACGGAGGCCTCCTCAAAGTAAGGAAATATTTGTTTCCTTACCTAGGAGCCGCATTGCCCTTAAGTCAGTGCTGGAAAGTGGATTTGGATTGTGTCCTTAACAGCATAGGAGTACAATCCTGAGTGCGTGATTGGCCGAAGCAAGTCCCCTGCACCAGTCCAGGATTGTTGCAAATGTACCGTAAAGCACATTTGTGACTACTCTTGAGCTGAATAGGCTGACACAGAGGTCCGCACCAGTCCCTGGAAACCAAATCTGAATTTGGAGTCAGTATGTTTGTGCTGACCAAGGTGGGTCAGCACAGGAGGTGGGAGAGGGTGGCTGGAGGGCTGAACGGAGGTGGGGAGGCATGGTTTTGGGTGTGGGAAGGCAGGCTGTGAAGCAGATCAGGCCTGAAAGAGGGCAGGATAGGCTGCAGCAGCGCAGGTCAAATCCTAACCCCCCACTCCCGGGCCCTGCAGTATTACATGAGCTGTTCTGACTTGCATCAGCAAAATTGCTGGCTCAGATCCAAATTGCTCCATAGGGGTGGCTGGGGGGCATCACTGCGTAAAAGGGAAAATAATCCCCTTACTCTGAGTTGCCCTCCAACCAGCACCTACTGTATTGTGCTGGATACAGTGCAGGCCACTCAGCCTAACTGTTCCACAGTGTAAGTTAGGACTGGGCCGTTAACGCTTTAAAGCTGAGCTGGTTTCCTGAGGAAAAAAGTATGAATCCGAGGCATTCTCAGGCTGAATGGTTTAGAGTACATCCCCCCCCCCCCCACCTAAGAATGCTGAATTTGGCACAGATGAAGCTGCCAGGGTTACCTAAGAAAAATACACTGATAGTTGTTTCTCTCTGAACAATAAGACTACTAAGAAAGTGACCTTCGATATCATGAGAGCAGGCAGCAAAGAACACAATCGTCCAACTTCACAGATTAGGCACTCAGAGAAAGTCAGACATAGCGGATGCTTCCAAAATGATACTGAAAACAAAGCAGGATTTATTAAGGGCAGTTTTTATCCCAAATGGACCATATTCTGTAACTGGGTCAACACGAACAAATAATATGGAATATATAAGCTCTAAATATGGGGGTAAACACACACATGGAAAGGTTTGTGAAGCTGAGTGGAAAAGCAGACACAGGAACGGCTTGCCCACAGAAGGAAAAGGGGTGCTTTATCTATGTCTGTTTCTCCCATTCTTTGGCAATTCTTATTTTAAAGTTTGGCAATTCCCTAAGACCTTATTTTACTTTAAATGCATCCCTTATGGATTTATTTTATTTGTACATTTTTCGTTTTCCTGTTTTTGCCCTAACTAGTTTTTATTTTCCTGTAAGAACCTTTTTTTTTTTCCTAGCAGGTTTGTGGATTAACAGCACAATCCTATACAATGTGACTAGAATGTAAAAAGAAGTCAACATTCATCCTTGTGCCATGTTCCTGATCTAGAACAGGTCCCTGAAGTTGCTTTTGAAAATGATTTTTAATTCTCCCCTCTTTATTTAACCTTATAATTGGAAGATAGTACACACCTTTGTTCTTATCAAGTAAGTATAATTAATGGGTATTCACTGACATAATAATGAAATTATTATTAAAGCCATTGGCGCCAATTCGGTGCCAGCGGCCGATTACCCCCCTCCCCGCTTCGTGCCTCCAGGCTGAGGCTTCGCCGCGATAGGCTATCGCGGCTGGGGGTAGGCGGGGCCAGAGCACCAGTCTGGCGCGCGCGCTCCGGCTGGGCTCAGTTCGCTCCCGGCTGGCAACCCCACCCACCTGCCCTTTAACCAGTCTGGGATTAGCTGGTTGCTTTTTAAGGGCCGGGTAGGAATTTTTTGCAGTCATCCTGATTGGCCCTGGGATGTCTGTTTTTTCGCCTACCTCAGACTGGCAATGGGTGGTGAGGTTCGTAGGCCCAGGGTGGGTTTGGTCACTTTAGTTGTTTGTGGCAGGATACGTGCGGGGCTGGGTAGGTAGGTATATGGCTTGGTGTCCATCCAGGGCAGCAGGGTGAGGGGTGAGCCTGAACCGCTCCCATGATGCCTGACTGGCTCCAGGAGGCAGGCAGGTGAGCCCCTTGCCTGGGCTGTCAGGCTGGTGAGGCTCTGTCAACTGGTCTGAAGTTTGGCTGCCTTGCCCCCTTTGGGGGTGGCGTTGAAAGACCTAGGCTGGCTATTGACAGCTGGGGCCTCGAGCCAGGCGGTACACCCTATGAGCTTGCAGGGGGAGGCAGGCGGCTAGGACCGTTTCCCCCATTTAGCCCCGCATGCTTGATGTGATTGTTTATTGCCCTGCTGCAGTTTAAGACTTAATAAAGTGGCCCATTTTCATCCAAGCCGAAGTCTGGTCTCTTTATTTGCGGGTATGGGGGCAATCATTTCAAATAAAAAGTTGGCCACCGTTCTTCTAAAATATAACATTTCAAATGGTTCAAGAATCGTTGCATATTAAAATACGATATTGGGGTTTGGGTTCTTTAAAAAAAATGTCATAGAAACAGATAAAAACATTTTTTTTTAAAGTCTTCCCCAAGAAAGTGCAGAAAGATTCTGCTATCTATAAGGCAAAGCACAGCAAATTCAGACTATGCAATATAACCATAGCAGACCCACAGAACAGTATGGACCAGAATCTGCAGAACTAAAATTGTTGCTATTAAGGCTGCAATCCTAACCACACTTTCCTGAGAGTAAACCCCATTGAACAATATGGGACTTACTTCTGAGTAGACCTGGTTAGGATTGAGCCCTCAGTTAAGATTAAGTTAAGTTGTTATTAACTAAAATTGTTGTTATTGTTGTTGTTGTAATTATTGTTATTAAATTGTTGTTATTATATACTTTTTCAGGTCTAATGCTTCGCAATCTAAGCATGGCAAAACTGATGCAAAATCATGGTAGTTCGCTTATGCATTTCTATCAAAACACACACCATCCCAGTGCTGATGTGCAATTGATAGATATGCACTTGATGAAACATGTTAATTCAAGCTAAAATGAATATTTATCCACCAAACCCCCCCCCCACACACACACACAGACACACAAACACACACCCCCAAGACTGGTAGCCCACTGTCCCCTCCTGCATGCAGCCTCTCTCCTTTCTTTTGAGATTCCTTCTCCAAGCACCAACAAAAATGCTGTGCTGACATGTGCTGAACAGCTGTACTTTGTGGCTGCCTCCTTCTCCCCGGGAAGCAGCTTTGGCTACCATGCCCTGTTTCCCACCTTGAACTGCTACACCTCCAGTCTAGTCTCTGGGTTGGCTTCAAAGCCCTTTCTACACTTTGCTATTGTACAGAGAGATTGCTCTGTCTTGATATTCTAGCCCAGGAGTGTCCAAAGTTTTTGGCAGAAGGGCCACATCGTCTCTCTGACACTGTGTCAGGGGCCGGGGGGGGGGGAGAATTAATTTACATTTAAAATTTGAATAAATTTGCATAGGTTTACATAAATGAATATATTAAAGATGAACTTATATGAATGAGTGAAGGTCTTGCAGTAGCTCAAGGTCTATAAAAGGCCTTGCACAAAGCAAGGCCAGCCTTTCCTTTGCTGCTGCTACTGCATCACAGACGTGAAACAACAAGCATTGGAGAGAGCCCTCATCCCACAGCTCACGTGAGAGGTCAAACAATCGCCCTCACACTGAGAGCAGTTGCATCGGGCCAGTTTGGGCTCCAACAAATCTCTGGAGGGCCAGAGGCTCATTGGAGACTTGGAGCTCCCTGAGGGCTGCATTGAGAGGCCTCAAGGGCTGCAAGTGGCCCCAGGGCCGAGGTTTGAGCACCCCTGTTCTAGCCCCATGACTCTTGCAAAACAGTGCATGCCAAACGTCAGAAACAGACTGATAACTGTGTTCCTTGGCAAAGCCTCAAAAGTGACCTGCAAAGCCCCCTCTCTTTCCTTGTCTCATGTGCCATCAAACTGACAACACACTTACTGCTTCTATCTTTCCCTCCTGTCTGTGTATTCTGCGTATGTGGGGGGGGGAATAATTTTAATTGTATTTTATTTAGGGGAGGCCAAAACCAGCCACAGGCCTCCTTTTTATGTGGATTCCTGTCACACACCACTCAAATCCAGCTCTCCAAATCCCTTTGAGCAACTGCTGTGCCAGTTAAGAGGGCTCATTCCGTGAGACTAGCTCTCCCACTGCAATTGAGTGATTTCACAGCCCACCAAGGGGCTCACTCTTGGTTCAGTCAATAGTGAACACCAATTTAGCCATGGGCTTTTGCAATGAACTTTGGGAATCTCACCTCTTTTCCATTCTCCCTGAATTTTTATCCTTCCCTACTACTGTTTCTTCATCCCCAGTTTCTCCTGGGTAACCCTTAAGATTTCTTATGCCCCTTATCGCCTCCTTCCTCCCAACCTCCTCCTTTCCTTGTTTGTGCACCATATGCCCTCCCCTTTTTTTTCCTTTTATGGATTTCCTCTTTCTTTTTCCTTTTCCTGTACATAGTGACTGCACGTGGTCCCAGCGCACAAAACAGATTTTCCCTCATGCCTGCATGTTGTTAACATATTGTCTTGAAAAGCACATGCAGTAACAACATTATCTATGAATGCCTATCAAATATCATCAGTCTGATATACAATATTGGACTCACATACCATAAGGCATGAAATACAGAAGTCAGATGTGTTTTGAGAAACTGGCAAATCTGGAGAATATTCTACATACAATTTCACAGATACACTCGAGGACAATTTTGGGAAGCTTAGCGCTGATCAAAACATACTTACATTAATGACATTAAATTGATACAGGAGGTAGGTGTTACTGGCCACGGTGTCTGAAATACAGGGAAAGAAATGTACAATTTATAAAAAACGTGTCACATAAGCAAATAGTTATTGCATTAAATAAAATTGAAACTTGTTAAAGAACAGCTTATTTATTTATTTATTTATTTATTTATTTATTTATTTATTTATTTATTTTTGGCACATGCGCAAAGTTCCATTATCAACTTCCCCAAATTCTCCTTTCCTACCAGAAGACAACTGAAGCAAAATCTAAAGCACAGCAAACTAATGGGTTAATAACAGAGTACAACTAGAGAAACCAACAGCTGTATTTTGAACAGCTGTTTGAATAAAAGAAGGCAGGCAATGCAGTAGCATTCCGGGGGGGGGGGGGCGGTAAGCACTACGTTTTGCAGGGCACCTCAAATGTGCCCTGTAAATGGCCCCTCTACCTTGCCGTTTGAGCCATTCCCTGCAGCGATAGCAATGAGAGTATCTCTGCAAGAGGGATCTGAAGGCCTTAGGAGTGGACCTCAACAAGTGGGAAACCCTGGCCTCTGAGCGGCCCGCTTGGAGGCAGGCTGTGCAGCATGGCCTTTCCCAGTTTGAAGAGACACTTGGCCAACAGACTGAGGCTAAGAGGCAAAGAAGGAAGGCCCATAGCCAGGGCGACAGACCAGGGACAGACTGCACTTGCTCCCGGTGTGGAAGGGATTGTCACTCCCGAATTGGCCTTTTCAGCCACACTAGACGCTGTGCCAGAACCACCTTTCAGAGCGTGATACCATAGTCTCTCAAGACTGAAGGTTGCCAACAACATCTCCTACATGTTGCTCTTGCTCTTGGAATGGCTCTGACAGCAAGAGGGAGGGGCAGCTTACAGGGTATGTTGAGGTGCCCTGAAAAATGTAAAACTTCCCCTCCTAGAACAGGCATGTCAGGCTGTTAAGGGCATTTCAGTCCTTCCAGATACAAGGTGGCAACCCTAGTTATGGGAATAGTAGTTCTATGGAAGAAAGTGGATTTAGAGATGTGTAACTTGTGCGTAAGAGTGCAGTATAAAAGACCAGAGACACCCTGAATGTCAGTGTATGCAAGCATACTCGGTTTGGGAATTATGATATATTAGAGCCCTGTAAGTATTCACAGTATTAAGTATTAACTGCAGTTTGCTACACAACCCTTTGCAGGTGATAATGTTGACCTTCACATCCTTCATGAAGAGCCTCATTTGCAGATTTCCCCAGATCAAGTCTTTGTTAAAAGCACAAGCGAAGGCCAAGCCCATTTTTGATCTGGTTAATTGGCAACCTTAGATCCTACATAAACAAGGATGCAGTCATTGCTCTGAGAAGGGGTAAAGCAAAGGGAAAGTGTGCACTGAAGAATTTAAAATTTACTATGGCATACAAATATTCTCAGTCTGCACAACAGATTCACTGTACTTGTGACATTTCACTCCCCCTCATTAGCACAAGAATTGCTGTATTACCAAGAGCAGGCAAGAGATGTCCCAAAATGTGGAAGATGTAAAGGAAATGCTCAGTATTGCCATTTGGGACTCTCAATGGGGAAAAGCAATTTTTCAAATTTGCCAGCAATCCTAAAGTGCAGACAATTTAGGACTGCAAAATAAGATTTATTTTGTTTGTAGGAAGGCTTGTCATGGAAAACAATATCATTTTTTTTCCTGTTGTCGTGTTTTGTACTTTCAAAATTAGCCCCCCAAAATATTGGGTATTGCAGACCTTGAAAAAGAACCAGACTGGTTCCTGTTGCAGTGTGATCAGCAACTGCCCAAGGCATTCAGTATTTATTATGGCAATTATCAGCCCAATCACAAACTCTTTTCCTTTTTTAAAGATTTTATGAGGTTTAAATGACTGTGGATGGCCTGAAAGGTTATATGTGACACAGCAATGGTGTCTGGGGAAGGAAAAGAAAAGAATTGTATTTCAGAGGCAAGGTATTGAACCATTATGGCAGAAATCAGAAGACAGGCACCACTTGAGTACTTTTTATAAGCAGTAACAAAAGAAATAGGCAAATGGTTACTACAGTGGTTTACACACATTTAGCACCAGGACCCACTTTTTAGAATGAGAATCTGTCAGGACCCACCGGAAGTGATATCAAGATCGCAAGTGACATCATCAAGCAGGAAAATTGTTAACAATTAGGCTATTAGTTATTGTTAACAATTAGTTAGGCTGCAAACCTATCCACACTTATCCAGGAGTAAGTCCCATTTAATATCACTGTTAAAAGAATATACATCGTAGCTTGTTAAAAGTACAGGTCTGTAACATTTCTCCAAATGCAATCACATCCTAGGGTAGCATCAAGTCTAATATACTAAAAATAAAATATTGAAATGAATGGGGACCCATCTGGAATTGGCTCATGGGTGGGTCCCCACCCACAGTTTGAGAACCACTGGGTTACTGAAAAAGTCATTGTGGAGCAATGGAGCCATAAGTGGGCTGGAGTGGCCCAGTGGAGAAAAGGGGACTGAAGAGGCAGGCATGTAGCTAATGAAAAATGCAACACAATCCTAACTAAATCCTAACTAAATCAAGGCACTGGCCTCGAACAGGATTGGATCATAAGAGGCAGTGAAAGTACAAAGTGGACTGAAGAGATCAGGAAAGTTTAATGGCCAATGATGTAATTAGTATGTACTTGTGCTGGATGTAATAAATTCACAATAAATCCTTTTCTAATATTCTACATTCTAAGCATAAAATAAACCAATGCGGGGGGGGGGGGAATAAAAAAAATGAAGACTTAGAAGTTTGGTCTTGTGCTGTACTCAGGGATACTGAATTGACTGTCCAACTACAGTCCAGCTTTCATCTTCCTCTCCCTTCCCATGGTTTAGAACTGGAGTGGCCAACTCACAGCATGTGTGCCACTCACTGGGGTAGCTAGAGGGGGGGCGGAGCACTACGTTTTGCAGGGAGCCTCCCTGCAGCATGCAAGCGGCCCCTCCCCCTCCCCTTGGGAGCCATTCGCCTCTGTTTAGCCTCACCACAGCATGCAAGCAGCTTCTCCCCTCCCCTTTGGAGCCATGTGGGCAGGGGGGGAACGGAGGTGAACGGCTCCTAAAGGAAAGGGGGGGAGCCGCTTGCACGCTGCAGGAAGGCTCCCTGCAAAACTTAGTGCACCGCCCCCCTCTAGCTACACCAGTGGTGCCACTAGTGACACGCAAACACTTTTCAAGTGATACGCATGATTCCCTTGTTGGCAACTTGTGCAAAGCCCTATGCCCAACCATGTAGCCAAGTTTGGTAGAAAGACTGGTGCCAAGCTGGGGCTAGCACAAGCCAGTCACCCACACACAAGGCATGGTGGGGCGCTAACTCTCCCGTCCAGTGTTTTGCATGGGTGACCGGTGGTTGACCAGCCTGTGGTGGTGGCCTTTCGGATGGTCTTTGGGATGCTGCCAGAGGCAGGTGGAGTGGCATATTCAGAGTTTCTATAGCTAAAAAGTGGTGTACGGTATGCTGCAAATTGGTTACCCACGGTTTAAAAGGAGCCCTTTTGCATGGCTGAATTAGGAGCCCCACAAAAGTACATGCCTGAATTAGCAGCCCTGCAAAGTTCTGTTGGAACTTTGTTATTAAACCTCATGAGTTACTAACATCCTTGAATTCAGTAGGCAAGGCAGGTTCAAAAGGCTGCAATGAATTGCTAAGGAAGCCTGACACCTCCATCCAACCTTTTCCTCTTGAGTTTTCCAATAATGCTAGATTTGACTCAGACTTATTTTTCACCCTCAGATGACCTCCTATCTCTGCATATAAATGTAAGGTCAGACCACCCTTAAGACCTGGCCTTCTCAAAATACATTAGTTTTTATGGATCAGGGTTATAAACAAAGCCTCTTAAATTTCTTTTTAGAAGGCCCTAAAGCTGCTTATAAACACACCATAAAAGTTCCCAAACAAAAGACCTTAAATCTGATTGTTACTGCTGTTGTGGTTTTTCCTCCTTTAACATAATATGAAACTTTGACTTTACCGTAAAAAGACCAGTCTGAAATAAGAGTTTAAAGTTTGTGGATTTCATTGGGTAATTAAGCATATTTTAAATGGTTATTTTTGTATTCAGCTATTTAAACTTTTATATCTAGAATAGCAAAAAATTTTATATCATAGCAAAAAATGATGTTCATTTTGAATAAATTTCCATAAGGTCCTCCTCACAGGGTTTTAATGACTAGGGGCATGGGTAAAAAGGTAACATTGTATGATTGTGACCAATTATTTCTCTCTGTTTTTCAGGAGGTTATAAAGTTAACTTAGATATTTCTTAGATTATTATTTGTAATTTACCAATGTACCTGGTCACCAATGTAGCCCAATGCACCAAAGTACCTGGTCACCAATGTAACCCAGTATCATTACTAGGATCCAAAGGACTATGTAGGGAGTTTCTGATCAGGAAGTGGGGCTTTTATGGTTTGTCCTTTGAGCTCAATTCCCTAACACATATCTCCCAACAAGCCACTGCTGGAGAATCTCCAAAGAGCTGTGAACGGATCAGAAAGCTGGGGACCCCAGAGTGTACATGCAGAAACACATGAATGTGTACATGCCCCAGTCAATGATACACATTGATGCAAACAAGGAAGGTTGGATAAACTTTGCCCTTGGCTTGAGTGAACCCTTAGGGATCAGCACGTTTACGAAATAGTTGCATCACCTGATAGTTTTGAATGAGAAATAAACAAGTAATCAGCATATATATACTAACAACATCTTTTGAGGGCTTACCTATGGTTTCTCCATCATCCCAGAACAATTCTCCACTTGCTTCACCATTGTCATCCAAGGCAATTATGAGTCCCATAGGATTTGAACGACTGCCAAAAAAGTGCTATATTTTAGGGGTGTTTGTGACCTGAAGGATTATAAATCAGTCCTGCTCTACGTTTGTCCCCCACTGTACCACTTCACATTGTCCACCTATTGGAAATACCACTGGAAGTAACTGGTGATTGTCATCTCCGGATTGGGAGGTCGGCTGCAACATGACAAACTCCAGTAAGAGGCTCAGGGCAGATGGGATGGCTTTTTCAAGCAGGTAAAAAGTGCATGCTGGAGCTCTGCCCACAGAACTGAGCTTCTTACTGCTGCCCATGCATTGTATTGCCAGTCTCGCTGCCAGGTGGCAGGGGCCTAGGGGTCTGTGAGTACCACTAGATACCACTTCAAGTTCTACTACTGGTATGAGTACTACTGGTTGAGAAACATTGTTATAAATACATTTAAAGTCAGGCAAGTGGATTCAGTAATAACTACAGAATCAAATCAACTTTCATTATGAGAACATAAGAACACTACTCGTAGATCAGGCCATAGGCCCATCTAGTTCATCTTGTTACCATTGCTTGAATGTGGGCTTTATTGTCACAGATCTACTATATTGTCTTGAATATGAACATAAAAAATCCCTTTCATTGTCACAGACATTGATAAAATCCGTGGCAAGAATGCAATTTAAGCGTTATGCATCTTTAAGATACAAGTTGTGGGCCTTTGTCTAACCACATTGCTAACAGCATAAGACTGCAAAGAATCAAATGGCTTGAGATAAGAGAGGCTCCTGGTCAGCCGTAGAAAATACCTGTAAAAAGTTGTGTTGGCTGGTTGCTGAGTAGGAAAAATGTAGCCTCCTCTGAGATGAAGTCCTAGTTTGTCTGCCGGGAGATACATCTGACACTGTTGTTTTCTCCAGGGTGCTTTGATGCCCTAATTTAGGACAGTGTAGGGAGATAGAGCAAATAGCTAGGGTGATCAAAAGGTAATTCCAAGCTGCCAGTTGAGTTCCACAAGACAAAAGAGGGTCATATTTCTGATCTATCCAGATATCAAATGGCTATGACAGGACAAAAAAGTCACACCCTTATTTTTCTATGGTGCTGTGCGATGTAGAAAACTGATTACACTTTCATTATAAAGTGATTGGTGCACCGAGCTGTGACTCTCCAGGGATGCAAAGTCTATGTTGTCTTATGTCAGGGCTGGGCTGCTAATTGCACTATAAAAGGACAGCTAAGGCATAGCTGTCAAATCATACTCTGGGTTGGTGGACAGTCAGTTCTACAGCAGCATCTTGAAGGCAACGCTTTTAATCTGACCTGGTGCATACTGAAACACGTGTGGAGTACTTTGTCATAGCTACATACTTACCGTCTCATATTCATACCACACAGCATCCGGAATATAGGCATTCACTGTATCCACACCCTGAAATTTAAGCAAACAATTCACTTGTCAAATCAAATCATGCAGAACATTTGATAAGAAATGCATAGGTTACAGTCAGAGCTGGCATATCAAATGCTGCTCTTCTTCTTCCCTGATCATAGGCCAGGCTCTGCTCCTCCCATCTTCTGGACTGGAAGAGGTGACAGACCAGGGGAAGTATGTGGAGCAGAGTGATGGGCTAGCCCACCGTACTTGTCCATACTTTCTCTTCGTTCCCCTTTTCCTTTTCCAATGCAGAAAGTTAGATGAGGAAAATGAGTAGGGGAAGTGAGTGGGTGGATGGAGGTGTGTGACCACCCCCCCCACTCCGTCAGTTTGCTGCTTGAGGCAAACTACCAGCCCAATCCAACTCAAATCCCCACCCCTCCAATGCAGCCATGCCAACGGAGTACCTACTGGAGGGGAGGGCAATTTGAAGTCTTCTCAGATAAGCGAACGTTTGCTCACTTATTCTGGAGGAAAGCCTCCACTGCCACAGTGAGCCTTTTCGGATCTATGCCTGCTATTGAGGCATGTAACAAAGGCATTAAGGGAGACAGATGGGGATGGGATACTGGTACATATGAGGGCCACCAATATCTCCCCCACAAAATGCTCATCCACACAATGAAGCAGAATCATGGTAGCTAATTAACAAAATCAATTAAAAAAATTATTAGTACAGGTTGTACAGTTGAAGTACAGTATCCTTTATCCAAAGTGCTTAGGAGCAGAATTGTTTTGGATATCAGATTTTTCCATATTTTGGAATACTTGCATAATGAGAGATTTTGGGAATGGAGCCCTAATCTAAACACAAAATTCATTGTATGAAACAAGGTTTGTGCTTGAAACACAGTTTGTGATTCTATTTCTTTAGGCACAAAAGTAAAAGAAAAAAAAGTTGTATTGGTGCTCTAAATAGGTCCCTATTTCAGAACAGTCTGTAGTTAAGAATTCCAGATTAGGGGTACTCAGCCTGTAACATGTACCAGCTCATGGGTCACAAGATGAGAGAAAAACTGTAGGGTCATGGCCAAAAATGTTAGGGAAACCAGACTTAGGCCCTTTCCAAGTTCTCCCCTCTCTTCCTGAGAGAGACCATCGCCACCTCTCAGACTTTCTTGATGACTCATTATTTCACTCAGTGAGGATCAATGAGATAATGCACATAAAACACTTCAAACATTCAAAAATCTCCATATAAATGATGGTGATTATTTCCACTCCTCCATTTCCCACCAGGTAGCAGCTTTGATGAATGCTGAACTCAGATATAATGAGTACAAGCTCTTAAGAAATCGAATTACACAGATTGTAGGTTAATAAAATTAGCCATACCGCATCCAGCACCGGAGTAATAAGAAGCCCAGGTCCCCACATGAACTGCCTGTCAATAGCCCAGGTGGCTTCATCTGAGTAGAACCTAAATGAAGGAAACAAAATCAACAAAATGTTAATTTTGTCCATGGAAAACATCTTAGGTTACGCTTTATGTTTTAGAGGCATTTTTTGCTGGAATTTGTGCCTAAAAGCAGCAACTTTAAAATGGCATCATGCACATTGATCCCAATATAATGATGGGCAGCAACATCCTTATTTTTGCTATTATGCTACATAATGCACCATATCTTATTAAAGCAGTTCATAAATGGGCTATATTAAAATGCATACATTGAAAATCTATTTAACAAGTTTCCTGCTTTCCCCTTCAAAGTTGGGAGGAATTTGCATCAGTCTCCCACCTGTTCAAATTCACACTTTCATTAGGCTGCCCCTAAAGCTTAGCCAGTAGTGGTCCTGGTTTTTTTTTCTGCCTGTGGCCACCCCTCTGTTTGCTACCCCCCCCGACCCAGAAGTAACTGCAGTGATGTCATCACATCACTGCAATTGCTTCAGGAATTCAAGGGAGCTAAAGCCTCTCCTGGCATAATTCTATGCTGCTCTGGGCTGCCCCCTTCCTATCCTCCAAGGAGAGGAAAAATGCATCCCAAAGCAGTGCAAAATTATGCCAGGAGTCTTTCAGCGCACTGCTGCTCTGGGCTGCATCTTTCGTCTCCTCCAAGAAGATGAGACATGGCCCAGAATCACGCCCAGAGTGGCTTTAAAGAAGGAGAGGAAAGAGGCCGCCCAAAGCGGCAGCGTGCTAGGAGTCCAGATAATTTTTCTGGGCTCATATACTAGTATACATAAGCACGGCTATGCACTGCAGTTCATTGATGGGTGCAGGCCCTCCAAAATGACTTCAGAGTCTGCAAAGGATTTTCCATCATTTCATTGGGGTTAGCCAATATGCAACACTGTTTGCACACAAATTGGCTCCCTCCACTGAAATGGAATTGCTTCTGCATGCACCAGATCACACGGGGAATTTTAAACTAGGGCTACTCTATGTGACTCAGAGCATCTAAAACTGTTTGAGTTCCACATAAATCAACAATGAAGTGTTTGACCTAACTGGTTGTGTCATTCTACAGAAAAGAGCCTAGGAAAAGTCCTCTGCCTTCTACACTGAGGCTTCTAATTAATTTAGCATTGCAATTAATCCCTTTCTGACTCCTAGTAAGCATGGTATTTGATAATAGTAAACATTTGAGGGGATATTTTATTATGGATCATAAACACACACACACACACAAAAATTCTATCCCCTCCAAACGGTGACATCAAAATCCCCCGCCCTCCACCCTACAAGATATTTTCTCTTAAAAATGATCTTACTCATGTAGGACAGGTCTTGCAACTGTGTCTCCTGTGATATGTGCTCTGTAAAAGAGGGTGTAGAGATAGGGCAGCAAAGTGTAGCGTATGTTCAGGTAGTGCTTGGTGGTGGTCACCAAAAGAGAGTCCAGCCCGAAATATGCAGGGTCTTTAGGCTAAAAGTCAAGGTTACAGTTGTAATTCACATGAAGCAGAGGGATTTGCAAAAGAAAAAGAAAAAAACCTTTAAAATAAATACATAATATTTTAAGGGGGACCTACATCAAGGTTTTGAGCGTTGTGATTCCTAGAGAACGGATAAAATGCTCCAAGTTGCAACCATCGTCGGCAGAGTTCCTCAGAGACATTTTCATTGAACCCACAGATATCAGCTCCAATCTGAAAAGTATGCATAGATATGAAAAATGCCTCAGTGATGTATGGGATCTGTGTTGTATTTACATGACTAATTGCATGTACTGTACATTGATGATTAAGATAACCGCTGAGGGGGAAACCAGCATAATTTACATATGCATCAGCTCTAAGCAGCAACTGTTACCCTGCACATGCCTGATCTTGTCTGATCTTGGAAGCTAAGCAGGGTCAGGCCTGGTTAGTACTTGGATGGGAGACCGCTTGGGAATACCAGGTGCTGTAGGCTTATACCATAGTCTTTCGAGACTGAAGGTTGCAACCATCATCAGCTCTAAACCATGCTGGGGAAGGTGCAAATACCCATGTTCTAGGTTTGGTTCTCTTAGGCAAGAAGGATCTAAGAAAAATTAGTGCACGCAATTAGCAACTCAGTGCAGGGGATTGAAACATAAAAGTAGAGAACAATTAGATTGATTTTTTTTTTTTTTATTGGAGAAGAGGAAAAGCTTGCTATTTAAATACCCTACGAAAGGATCTATTCTTTTATGAAATTATGACTTACAGGTATCCCTTTTATAATTTGGGATGGAGGACTGGAAAATGTTGACTTTTAATGAAACAACTTATAAAGGGGAATTTTCTTCCATAAGTAAAAACGTAATAGGGTCAATGGGGACTATACATACATCCACGCCATTCTCTGGACAAAGTGAGGAACAGTATCCCCTAAGAAATACTAAAATAAGGGATGGCAGAGAGTGGCATGCAGTCCTGACAAATATAATCTAGTATGACCCTATTTAGCAAGTTGCAAACTTGGTGTCAGACAGTGAATAGGGAGATGCAACAAGTTGGCAGGAGTTATCCAGCACCCGTCTACCACTTCCCCCAATCTGTTGCCTTCACGGAGTGCAGACTGGGACAATCCTCTTCTCACACTGTAGTGTATGAGAAGTGACAGGTAAGTGCCTGTCTTGGTGCATAGCCCCACTGCTGTCTCCTCCTCCTCTAGTTGCTTGCACAGGGAATGCTGGGAGCCCAGCATCCCCTCTGGGGCCATTACAGGAAGCAGAAGAAGCAGTGGCAGAACCGGATGATGAAGGAGAGAGGCAAGCCCTTCTCATCTAACTTTTTGCATCCTGGGAGTGAGGTCAAGGGGAGGGGGCCCCTCTCTCAATGACCACTGCAGCTTCCTATGGTGGCCACAGAGGTCCAGGCACAGAGCATTCTCTCCACTGGGGATCAGGCAGGCAAGGAGGAGGTTGTAGTAGTGGCACAGAATGCAAAGAGGAAGTGGCATTGGTTGCTGCTGAGAGAAGGATGAAGATAGCTTACCTCTCTCAGCAGCTTACCTTTTGTACCTTCCAATGAGCCTTGGCACTGGTTCGTTGGCATGGGACAAGCAGGCGAGGAGGAAAGGGGTGGAGAGCAGGATGTGAGGAGAGTAGATTGAGACTAGGACCTGTCTCCTTCCTTGGCCTTGATCTGTTTGGACTTGCATCAGAAAAATCGCTAGTGCTGGTCCAGTAGACCCATTCAAGCGATGAAGACTTACTCCCGGGCAAGGGAATAAATGTTTCCTTACCTGGAGGAAAACCCTGGTGGCATAGCTGCATCAGAGGGAGAATTTAGATCCAAATCCTATACCATTTTCCAGCACCAGTGCAGCCATGCCAATGGGGCACGCGCTGCATCCTGCAGTGAGGGTGCAATCATGGAGGCTTCTTCCAAGTAAGGGAGCATTTGTTCCCTTTCCTCTAGGCTGCATTGCGGCTGTAACGGTACTGGAAAGTTGGATAGGACTGGGCCCTTAGTTAGAATTAGGCTTTAAATAAAACTGAGGTTCAAGCTTCTCATCTCGTGTCTTGTTGGGATCTGCAGACACAGGATCAGAATTCAGGAGAAAGGGAGTAGATCTAATGATCTCGCTACACCAGAAAACAACGTGAGAAGTGAACATAATCACTACAAAGGAAGATGTTGGTACTTCCTTTACTATAGGAAAGTTACTATAGTCGGTTTTCTTTACTATCTTGTTATCAGGAATGGTATCTTACATAAGGGTATCCAAAGAGGCCGAATTCCAGCATTCCTGGTATAGACCATTTAATATCATTCCAGGTGGCAAAATTATCTCCCAACCAATGTCCTGTGTATTTTCCAGATCCAGGAAAAGTAGATCGAGAAAGGAGGAAGCTTCTCTTTCCAGGGAAAAGTGTTTTGAGAGCCCTGAAAAAAGGAAACAAACCGAAAACCATATGAGGCATTGTGTCAGTGTTGGATTAAGGGCTTTTTAAAGACCACATCCTGGGCTGCTGGAATAAATTTTCATGATATACCTCTTGCATCTCTTCATCCATTCCAGACAGTGGGATAAAACATTTTTCCAAACCCCAATAGCCCAGTTCTACCTCTCACCAGCCACACCAACAGAGCACATGCAGCATCCAATTATGGTGGGGGGACCATCAGGATAATAATAATAATAATAATAATAATAATAATAATAATAATAATAATAATAATAATAAACTTTATTTATATCCCGCCCTTCTCCCCAAAGGGACCCAGGGCGGCTCACAACATATTAAAAACAGATTAAAAACATAATTTAACCACAATTAAAACATATTAAAAACATATTAACATATACCCATAAAAACCACAGTCAGATAAAAAGTCAGATAAAAAGAGCAAAAGGTAGCAAATCAGAGGAATCAGGCCTGTAAAAATACTAAAAGATACAGAAAAGATGTTTAAAAAGGCCATGCACTCAGAAGGCTTCTTTAAACAAAAAAGGATGCCAAGGAGTAGTAAGGAAAAATAGTAAGGAATAGTAGTAATGAAAAATATCCACCTGGTGGGTCTCCTCAGACCTATGACAGCTATATGCGGCGAAGGAATGCGCCGAAGGAATGAAAAGGGATGGGACAAGTTCAAAGAGGGATCCTGGCGTAAGTCTCTGCTGTGATCAGTTGGGTTAAGCTGATCAAGTGGGTTGGAGGAAATGACTTGCAAGTAGGTGAAGTGCGTTTCATGACCTGTTTCAGACTCACTCCTTGCCTGCATCCCACAGTACAGAAAACATCTTCAACTACAGCTCTTGCTGTGGTACCAAACCAACTAAACATTTCGCTTTCTTTCTGGCGAATACTCCCAACTTTCTCCCCTCTGTTGCTCCTCTCTGTACCCCAAAGCCTTCCCTCGTTTGACCTGGATTTTTCTGGGAGCCCAACTAATCTGCCTATATCCTTTCGCCTCCCACTACTATGCTTCACTAGGCTTCCTTTCCTTCTTCTCTCTCCTCCTTACATCTTTCCTTACGGCTCAATTGCTGTATGCTTCTTACAGTCCAATCCTATTTAGTGCTGGCGCAGTGCCGCTGTACGACCCACACCATATCCAGTGCTGAAACGGAGGAGGCTGGAAGTCTTCTCAGGATAAGGGAATATTTGTTGTCTTACCCTGTTTTGAGGCCCATCTAAACTGCTGGGGCAGGTCCAAGTAGCTCCATTGGGCGGGCAGCTGCCACAGCGGTGCTAGCCCCAATTAGGACGGGACTGTTAGTGACAGAATTCTGAGTGAGATTATTTGGAGAATTCTAGTTAAACCCCGATTGGTTGCCGAACACCTTCTGTAAACTTTGATGTACCTCAACTTCTGCCTCACAGCCCAATCTTGAGCTGCCCGGAGAGTAGGGTTGCTGTGGGGCCAAAATTGGCTACTGCAGCATCCAGCACACCCCAGGTAGCTGCCGACACCTCCTCAGGAGAAGGGGACTTTTGCTCCCTTCCTTCAAGTAAAGGAAGTAGCCCTGCAATGGGACTGCTCAACTCTATGGCTGCTCTGGAGTGCTGTGTTGGATTGCACGGCCCAACACAGAGCTCAGGATCTGATGGTCCCACCTTCTCCTGCCCCGCTCCCTCCCTCCAGAATGCCTCCTCCCCACCCTCTCCGCACCCTCCCACCACCTCCCCCCACCCTGGAATGTCACCTCCTCCTTCCCACCTCCCCCCCATGTCCCCACTTATCTCTCCTCTGCCTGGCAGTTCGGGTGACTGCAGAATGGCGGAGCACCGGCTCTCCACTAGCGGCAGCCCAGAACAGGCGCTTGGCTAGCTCCCGTGCTGGACCCAGCGCTAAGCCTCGCAAACGTGTGGCACATTTGTGACAGTGTGTGCTGGCGGTAAGCTGGCACACAGAGCTCAGGGTAGGGCTCTCAGTCATCTTTTCACCACCAAATTACATAGATGTGCCACTAGCTTTAACACAGGATCTCTGCACACAACTGCTTTCTCCCTCATGCACACTTGTTATGCATGTTTTTTTTGTGTGTGTGTTTTTAAGTAGTGTTGTTAACAATTTGCAGAGAGTGTATGAATGTGGGGGGGGGGTGCATAAGGGTCATTCCATGAGGAGAACTGGGCAGATAGAGAAGTGACTCATAACTTTCCCATGAGTATTTCATGTGTTCCTGAATGTTTGCCAATATGTTTATTTCACACTAAACATGTTTATCATTGCAGCAAACACTGAAAAAACGCAGGACAACTTCAGCAAACACCACTGTTGCAAAAATGTGTGGTTTTTTAATCCTCTGTATAGTTCAGATGTTTACTGACTGAAAGTACAGTAGAGCTATTCAAGGTGAAGCACTTCTACATCCGATTGATTTTAATGGAAGAGCTACCCCCATCTTTGACTTTCTCCCACTGAAATTGATGGGAACTAGTGCTTATGTTTTCACTGGTTTGATCCTTTACTTAAGCTATTTGTGCCCAACCAGTGGTGTAGCTAAGGGGGTGCAGAGGGTAGCAGTCTCACTGGGCATCAGGTTTTAGGGGGGCCACAAGCTGAGCTGGACACTTGTGACCAAAAGTGTGAAAATCTTGGTATGTATGGATAATACCATCATGTTATATATCATTGGAATGGTAATGTAATGCAGAATGCAATGAAATAAACGGCATTGGAATATCTTTATACTACCGAAAGTTAAGGCCAATTAACTAAAAAATAAAAACACAACCGCCTTATGAAACAAAAAGTGGATTTCTTTAACTCAAAACTGACCTGTGAGACTGATTATTCTGAGAACCAATGAGATGTTATTGTGTTACTGACATGTTACAATGACATGTTACTATGATACAGCATGGAACCCATAAGGTGTTAATATGAGTCAACTCTCATTTCCATGTATCATAATACAGCTACCCCTGCTAACTGGGTAAAAAGGCAATTTTTAAATGGTGATCCTCTTATATTTAGCAGGGGGAGAAAAACTGACCCTCTTCAGCCCAGCACAGTGTCTCAAACCAATCTGGGGCACACTTTTTATTGATTTACTTAAATTTGATTTTGTCTTGTTGGTGGGCTACAAATCTTCTTTGACCCCAGGCAGATAGAAGCAGGTAGATGCCTTATCTATGCCACGAACCGGGGGGAGACAGCAGAGCAAGTGGGTGGCAAGCTGCTGGGCGGAGGAGGTGGGTTTCCCCTGATTTTCACTTTTTAAAAAGATTGGGCGTGACATAACTTCCAGTTGTAACGTCACTTCCAGGGCATCACTTTGAGCTTGGCACTGGGCTACATGATCATTAGCTACACCACTGTGCCCAATGTTGCATATATGCAACAGGGACCAAATTGTACACCTGGGGGCTGGGCAGAAATGGGTTAACAACTAATTAGGCTCCAATCCTGCACCACGAATGAGCAAAGGAGGGTGCACATCAGCCTCTTATAGCCCTATAGCCTTCTCACCACTACAAGGACAATTTTAATTATGCCTCTGTGCTACTAACGAGTTCTGGCAGCACAAGGCACCCTAGGATTGGGCTGCCAGTTTTAAGAACATAAAAACATAAGAAGAGCCCCGCTGGATCAGGCCAAGGGCCCATCTAGTCCAGCTTCCTGTATCTCACAGTGGCCCACCAAATGCCCCAGGGAGCACACCAGATAACAAGAGACCTGGGAATTGTAGTTTAAGAACATAAGAACAGCCCCACTGGATAGGCCATAGGCCCATCTAGTCCAGCTTCCTGTATCTCACAGTGGCCCACCAAATGCCTCAGGGAGCACACAAGACAACATTCACAACCTGCGTTCTGGTGCTCTCCCCTGCAGCTGGCAATCAGAGGCAGCTTGCCTCTAAAACCAAGGGCTTACACATACCTACTATGAGTTGTAACCCGTAATGAACATTTCCTCTAGAAATTTGTCCAATCCACTCTTAAAGGCATCCAGGCAAGATGCCATCACTGCATCCTGTGGCAAGGAGTTCCACAAACTAATTACATACTGGGTAAAGAATGTGAGGGAATTAGATACATGCCTGAAGAATTAAGAATGGCAGCCACCCACCCCATGTTCCAATTTGGGGATTTCACTCAGAAATGCAGAATTCCTGCAAAGTATGCCGAGTGAATAGAGCCCACTTGAAAAAAAGAATATGTTAACAAAGAACTTCTTACTCATCAGTAGCTATGCTCATGGAATATCCATAGAGGCTGTGGACATCATAGTGCTTGCCCCACTTCTGCACTGCATCCATGCAAAGTGTCTTTGAATACATGACTCCATCAACAATCCCTGTGAAGAAAAAGAGAGGAAATTCCATTGAAGTAAATCTCTGTTTTGAGTGTTTCTCTGAATAAAATCTCATAACCTAAAACCTACAACATTTGGGAAAGACATGGGGAGTCTGCTTTTTTGCATGGGGTGTGCCATACTAGATCTAAATGAGGCTATTGCAAGCTGGCTTTTTAAATTGCTTTACTAGGATTGTTTGTTTCAGAGCTCGAAGCCACCCATTAGCGTTACCTCTCCCTGGGCCTCCTAGCACTCAATAAACAACTGCAAAATGATCCATCCATTTGCTTGTAATGCTGGATAAAATACAATCAGAATGAATGTTTGCTGAAGCTTGATTGAGCTGCTCTTGTTTCACACACAAGATCATTCGATTATAAACCACTGTCTACCAGCAACTGAAATTGAATAGCATTACGCTTTATTTCAAGTGACTTTCCCCCTCCTTGGATCCAGTTGCCACACAATTAGTCTAGGCCTGCAAACCAAGACAGGGAACAATAAGCTGACTTGCACTTAGAGTGTCTGATTTTGTTTGGATCATTGCCTCAACACTAGGCAGGACTGAGATGCTGCCATTGATGCAACTACTGGAAGGATAACCTGTGGGCAGTCCCTCATCAACCTTTCCAGAAAAGTCCGTCCACTCCAGATTTTGTTCCTGGATGTACTTTTGGCACTTAGGATTGCCTGATCTTTAGCTGAGAATTGTGCTTTTATTCTTTAGAAAAAGCTCCAGAGCTACCTTTGATGAACCTGGATCCTCCTCCCAATGCATACCCATACAAGCTATGTAGGTTACTACATATTTGCACAAGGTGGTAATGCAGTTCCACAGAAGAACAGAAAAATAAGCTATTGACATAAAAGTTATAGAAACTGGGTAGGGGAGATCCAACCAGGGGCTGTCACTGAATCCTATCCCTCCCTCCCTCCCATACCTGAAAGCCCTACACAGGGCCCTGCAGCTGGTGCAGATCAGGGTTGCCCCATAGGGGTTGCGCAGAGTAAGGGAACTGAGGTTCCCTTTACTCTGAAGAGACCTCCAGCTGGCTTGCAGGCCCTGCGGGATACAGTGGAAGCAATTTCAGCACCATTGTACCAAGGCACCGGCAGCCATCAAATGATTGGGCTGCCCATGTTATTAACTTTCTTCATCCTGCTTTGCTCAGGGTGATGGGGTTTCCATAACAGATAAATAAGGATCCAACAACATGAGTACGTTCTTAGTGATTTCATTGTTGTTCCTTTTGCCATGAATAGACATCTGGTGGCCTATTCAGCTTGGTGCCATCACAATCATGGTTTGTGAGGGGGCTATAACCCTTTCTCAAAACACAGTGCCCACCCATAACTTCCCATGGCTAGTGTTTGCCCAGTTCCCAATGAATTGCTTCTCTCCCTGGGTGTAGTGGAAATGCACAATATGCCTCAAGGAGATGTTACGTGAAAATCCCCTTTTTCCTTCTTCCTTTTGTAATTTTTATATCTGGTTATGTTATTGTGGACTGGAATATCAGGCCAGGCAAACAAGCCCAATTTCCAGGGACCCTGGTAGAAGTCATGGGTTTGCACAGACTCCAGCTCTCCATGCACACACCAACAAAGACTTTAGCAGCAAAGTCTAAAGGGCAAATTGTTGTCTCAATCACTGTAAATCGTTGCTTAAGTGTTTCCTATTGTTGTCTATTGTGTAAGTTTCCCTAGCCAGGGAAGCTAGCCATTTGACCCATTTGAATTCTGCTGATAATAGACATCATGTCTCCAAATTCCCCACAGGGGCAACAGAAAGCAAGCTCCCCCCCTCCCCCAGGAGGCCAGTCATGGCTGATACCCAGTCATCCTTTTCTTGCATGCTCCACATGTCCCACTGTGTGTAGTGAGCATGCGCATCCAGGAGGCCACATCCAGGTCATTCACATCCAGCTTCCAGGTCAGCAAAAAGCCTTTTAAGAGAGAACTTCACCACATGTGCTCTCTCTCTCTGGCTGCCCTCCAAGGCACAGGTCTTCCATAGGACTCTTCCACCCTCTCCCCCCAACTGCTTCCCAGGATAGGTAACTATATCTTGCGTCTGGAATCTTTTCCCTTCTATCCTACCTATTTCTCCCATTCTCCCCCATCTTAGTTAGCAACTGGGTTATGCAGACCTGGGACCCCTAAAATCCTTCCCTACAACCTATCCTTTTTTGATTCCTTCTCGGATGCACCAAATACACGGCACATGCAACCACCATAAAGCTAGGTACACTAGACACAAGAACTAGAAACCTATACTTATCAATTCTCCATGTGCATTATGTTTACCTATGTGTTTTGTAATAAAAATATGATCGTTGATTGAAAGTTATCTTTCTCCCAGTCTCCTCTTTAAGCTAAACAAGGGATTTTCTCTGCATTATGCTGTTTTGTTATCCAGCCTGCGATTCTGAGGTTTCCAAAAGGGTAATATACTAATTCCCCTTAAAACATAACAGCCCTTTTTGGTAACAGAGATAGGGTGTGGTATCAACAGTGGCCCCTTGCTCTGACAGGTTTGGGAAGCACGGGGTTAACACCAGGGCCTTAGACTGAAGTGAGTGTGCTGCACCCACTTAGAGGCAACCTCAAGGTTAAAAGCAGCACCTGGAGAAGGGAGAGCATGCGAGTGTAGAAGGAAGGAGCTTGGAGAGACTGAGAGAGCAAGAGGAAGGAGCTTGGAGGAGAGGGTGGATGGATGGGCTGACTAACAAACTGACTAAAGGACTAACTGACTGCCTGGCAAACTAGATGAACAGAGACTGCTGAGTGGTGGAGAGCTGAAGGGGTGCTGCTGCGCCTAGAAGAATTGCTACTTTGAGGACTGGCAGGCGGGACCCTGCAGCCCCACAGGCAAGCTACCTACTAGTTACCTTCTTGCTGGTGCTTTGGTACAGCAATAGGTTTGTATGCTGCTAGAGCTAGCCGTATTTGAGCCAGGGGAACTAATTAGCTTAGAGTGGGCATAAGTTCTCTAGAACAAGCTTGAGAAGGGAATTTGGCAAAACACTGGGTAAATAGTTCAGCTGCAGCAACAGCAAATAGCAGCCGGAGGGGGCAAATCAGGATCATTGGGGGCCAAAGTTTAATGCTCCCTCCTTTATACCATAGTCTCAATCCAAATTGGGGTTCCCAGTGGTTGCTATTTACTCAGACAGAAATGCTGAGCGCATGTGTTTTGTAAAGTGTACTTTGACCCTGCTAGTGCACCAAGCGCAGAAATTTAATAAAATTGGATTTCTTATATTTGAGCTTTGAACTATTCAACTGCTGGATTTGGTGAGATTGTAAAATGATATTAGTGTAAATTATTACTCAAGGTATCATCAAAGTTCGGTTTAGCTGAGCTCACAAGGGGGATCTATTTAACGATTAAAGAAGATAAATACCATTGATAGATTTTAATTAAGGCTAAGCAACATCTGCTTTAGAAAGAGCAACTTGTAATTTGGGAAATGATGACGTACTTTCCTGTAAAAAGCTATCTGCAGCCAGATATTCTGGAACCTTCTTTTCTTTTTCCTTTTTTCTATTTTTTTTTTATTTATATTAAACAGTATTGTGTCATTTTATTTATTTGTTCATTTTGTTCTATGGAATTCTGCTCATACAAATGTGAGAAAAGTCAGCCTTGTAATTACTTGTAATGAGAGTGAAGCCTGCAAACAAATCTGGATTTTCACTTCGGAACTTACTTGGAATGAAAGGCGGGTAATTTAAGCTGTTTACTGCACAGCCAGTTTTTGAACCTTTAACAAAACTGGATACTTCATTCATATCCTAGAGGAAAAGATGTATAGAAATATATGAGTACATACATATATGAGTGCATGTTTCCAGAAGCTTCTGTTTTCAATAAATCACTGAATTCCTTAAATCAATAAATGCCTTCCCATTTCATGGTTCCTAAACATTGTTCCTAAACCATTCCTCCTCATCAAAATGACCTTGTTTCTTATGAGTCTGATTCATTTGTATTTTTTTCCTCTGTTTGTTCCCAAGACCTAGACACATTCTCCCAATAGATGGTCTCTAACCCTATTGTCCCGGACTGCTCTGCAGTAGGAATGGTTGCTCACATACAAGGTCACTCATATACAAGTGTCATACCCAATCCATAAGCAAGGAGATAAAAATGAAGGTATTCAGTCTTATGGTAAGCAATTAAAATCTCTTATTTCAGGCTGTGCTTAAAGACGGAAAACACTGAAGACAGTTATTTTAGCCCATCAATATGTATGCCTAACACCATCTTCATCAACTTGACATATCTGATGAAGTAGACATTGCTGCCTGTGGTCTAAGTGCAATTTTTTCCCAATCCTAGGTTGTGCAAATTGTTGGAATTTGGATGCAACACTGCCTGTTGGTCTCTCAAAGGCAGTGTATTGTCCAGACACTTGAGACCCTTTACATGCACTTTATGATCCTTGCAGGAGGTGTAGTCCTTGATGCCCTTTCCTTCCCACCCACCCCTTCCATACCATTGAAGCAGAAGAACATGTGCTTCGTCTCCACCATGGTAGACCACATTCCCTCCCTGCACACATCCATACAAAGACAACAGCATTTAGTGTTCTCTGTTCCATAAGTAGTAGGGAACCTCAGACCACTCAGAATATGTAATCTTGAAAACTGTGAGTAGAGTGTTTCTTTTGAAACCTTACCGAGCCCCTGCTCCTGTGCATGTTAATTACCAACAGCCTATCCAGGTGGTGGATTTTACCAACTGGGGTACTTCTTCTGAATTCTCTGCTTTCTCCCCTTTTCCAGTACAGATGTCTGCAATGCTTCAAAGGCTCATAGAGCCTCTTTCAACAGGTACTATAATGGGGCAAGAAAAGGAATGTCTCACGGGCAACAATGGCCCTAGTGCACTGCCTTCAAATCTCTGATTTTTTTGTCTGCGTGGAAGCTCATCCACATCACAATCAATAAGCCAGACACAGGCTTGGAATTGAACTGGGCTACTTTATTAACTTTTAGATAATAAAATATGTAGCAGGGCACTAACTAAACCCAAAGGCTCTGTGAGAAGCTAAGTTGGGGCAAACGGTCATAACCACCTACCTCCCCAAAATGTAAACATGTGTAGCATCTAACTCCAGGCAAAGCTCAAATAAAGACTGGGCAAACCTTGCCAACCGTGAAGGGTCAAGGAAGCTGGACAACACAGGCCAGCAGGCCAAGTCTTGCATTGGCCTGGAGCACACTCCAATCAAGGGGACTTGCCAGCTAGCCTCTTAGAGCTGGTCAAACATCACAGGAGTGGTCCTGGCTCACCCCTAGACCTTGCTTATCTCAGATGGACACTGTCAGTTGACGTCTACCTACCCATTCTGCATGACACTTGCCAAGTGACCAAGCAATTATGACAATCCTAACCCATACTGCCACACTGAACTATACGGGGTAGGGGGAAAAAAACAAACCAACCCATTGCCAATCAGGTTGAGAGAAGAAAATTCCTGCCTGGCCCTCAAAAAGCAGCCAATTGATCTCAGACTAAATGAAAGGTAGGTAAGTGGGGGACACCGTCAGGGACGCAACTGAGATGACCAGGATTCATGAGCCCCAACCAGCCCTCCCAGGACAGAAGTGTATGTATATATCTACCTCTTCCAAGGGAGTTTACACCAATCAGAAGCTGGTGCTAACAGAGTAGATGATACAGCAGATTTAAACCAATACGTTTTATTTGCTAACACATATTTGCTGTTTTGGAGATGGCCCATCTTAAGCAATACTTAATTTGATATACTAGAGTAAACTTTCTAGGTCATTAATATTCAGAGCAGAACAGCTTTAAAAATATTGCATATACCTTCTAATGGCAGAAAAGAGTTGCACTCAGGCTGCAATCTTTCGGTTTTCAAA